>NC_091797.1:41792916-42442708 GCF_041296235.1 Equus asinus
ATCATCTGTAATTTATTCCCAAGTAATTTAACTATTCAAATGCCATTCAAACGTTTGCTTGAAGAAAATAAATCCATTTTGTGGCAGCGTTTCATGTGTCCTTAAGAGCAGAGAAGTAGTTGCTAGTCAGAAAAACAGTCTCTCTGGCTACATGAGGCCTTGAGGTTTTCTGAATCAAAGAAATTTCATTTGTGAAACTTTAAAGGGACCATTTGAGTATAACTATCAGAGGGTTGTTGAATAATCATAGAAAGTGGGAAATTTGTCACCATTGTGGGTAAATACTATTCCAAAACTGTTTTTATACTGGTATGCGTTAAGCATTACTATGGTGTCAAAATACGTGGTTTCCCAAGTGTTGATTTCAGGTGTGAATACTGTGATGCCATTGGGGACATAGATAGAATCTTGACCATGCGTATAATTTGCCCTAGCTGTCATTTCCAGGTCGCCAACCTGTGTCTCTTGCAAGATCACTTGTCGTGAGAATGACCAACTGAGGGGATTCAAGGAGGAGGAGGTTTAGCTGTCAGGAGAGGGAAATGTATGAGAATTGTTATGCTTATGTCTCCACCCAAATACATACATGGTTTTACCCGCACTGTGCTACATGTTGTAAAATCTACATTTACGAAATGTTTCTGTGATTATGACATTGTCAAAGCTCCAACCACCGTGTAAAAATATACTGTTCATGACACTGAATATATACCAAAAAACAGGATCCATACCCCGAATCAAATTTACACTGTAAACTGAGCCTGAGTGGAAATCTAAGAGCTAGAATAGCAGATTCAATTTTTCTGGAAAGTTTACACTTATTACATAATTGAGAATTGCATGACAGTTATTTCATAAAGAGATGGCTATTTGTAAAGCTTAGACATAAAGAGATTTTTAAATATTAATATGCACTTTATTTAAATTTCCTCCAGATGAATCTGAGTAAGCTTCTACACAACACGAGGATTCCTGGGAATAAAGGGCCACTTCGGATATTTTTATAATATGCCACTGAATTCAAATTATATGGGGCTTTGCCAGATGTGAGATACAAAGGCCGTAACTAATAGATGCCTGAGTCAAAGAATTTATAAAATAGTATGAACAGAGAAATCTAAACATATTCTACCCTTTGAAACTTTTGCTGCATTACTATAGGTGAAATGTGTAGACTATGAAACAGGACTTGGGTCTTGTACTATTCAGATGAGATAATGTCCTCAAAAGCCATTCTGAGAAAGGAAAAAGGTGGCTTGCAAAAATTAAAATAACCAACTGCCATAACTTACATCGATGTTTCTCTGACTACGTAGGAAATTATATGTAAGCACTGCCTGATGTTATTATCAGCTAAGGGCTGCCATTGTTCTTGGCAGTGTTACATCACATCCTTCACCCAGGGATCCTTGTACAGCCTTCAATGCAATGAATGCTACATAATATGGCCGCCATGCTGGTGAGGTCACAGTAGGACCTAATTTCAGAATGGCTTTATCAGGATTGATATTAGCAGGTTTTTCTTTGAGCTTAAAGCTTGTTTTACTCACAGTTTCCCCACCTATTTCTGTGAAAAGCTCTGATACAGTAAACCTATGGACTTTGTAACATAGCCATCACCAAAATACAAGAATAAGTGATAGCCCTCTACGATTGCTAGAAAATGCTAAAATGTTACTATTTCTTACTGTGTTCCACTGGTTTTATGGCCTTATTTGACTGTGTCTTTATGGTACATACTTAAAGGTCCTTTTGTGAATAGAAATGGAATAATGTTCCCAAATGGGGATGCAAATAAGAAAATCCTGTAGAGCTTTTAAAAATAATAAATATAATGCAGATGATCTACAAACACTGAATCAGTGTCTCTAAAGACTGGAATGAAGTCATGAACTAAGATTTGGAACATTCATTTTCATAGGAGAATGACGTAAAGAAATTTCCTTGAAGGTTGTCATGAGAAATTTTGGATGATACGTGGAGAGCACAAACATCTTAAGGACTCTGGTATTCAAGTCCTTTCATTAAAACATCCTCCTTACCCCATTATCTGGAGTCATAGTCCTTCCAAAGCACCTTCCTCATTGCTCCCTTCACATCCTTATTCCGCACTGTATATATGAGGGGGTTGATCATGGGAGTAACGATGGTGTAGAAGAGAGCTATGAACTTGCCCTGATCCTGAGAGTAGTTGTTGCTGGGCTGGAGATAAGCATAGATGGCTGTGCCATAGAACAGAGTGACCACTGTGAGGTGGGATCCACATATCCCAAATGCTTTTCTCTGCCCTGTTGCAGACTTTATTCTTGAGATGGCCCTGACAATCCCACCATAGGAGAGGATAATTAATGCAACAGGTATGAGAAGAATGATAACACTGGCAAAGAAGAGCTCAGACTCATTCATAGTGGTGTCAACACAGGCAAGTTTGAGCAATGCAGGAATCTCACAAAGGAAGTGGTCTAGTTTATTCCTCCCACAAAATGGTAAAAGGAAGATGAGGACTGTCTGCAATAAGGAGTTGGCAAAACCAATAAACCATGAAGCAGAAGCCATCAGGACACAGAGACGGGGAGGCATGATTACTGTGTAATGAAGGGGCCTGCAAACAGCTACATAACGGTCAAATGCCATAACTCCTAAGAGAATGCATTCGGTGCATCCCAATCCTAGAGAGATGTACAGCTGAACTACACAACCAGCAAAGGAGACACACTTGTCAGCTCCACTGAGATTGACCAGGAGCTGCGGAATAATGCTGGTAGTGTCACACAGGTCCAGAAAGCTGAGGTTGGAGAGGAAAAAGTACATAGGGGTGTGAAGATGTGGGTCCAGGTGGGACAATGCGATGATGGTTGTGTTTCCCAGCAAAGTGAAGATATAGAAGATCAAAAGAACCACAAAGAGGACCAGCTCCAGTTGAGGCCTGTCAGAGAAAGCCAGCAGGACAAAGCCAGTGAAAGAACTTCCGTTTTTCTTTTCCGTCCTTTGTTAGCACATGGTTCCTGTCAAGACCAAGCATTTAGGAATTTTTTTAATTCCTAATTCCAAAAAAAGGGATGAGGGATCTATCATGTTAAAAGACATGCCCAAGATGTTTTATATGTAACTATTTGAATAAATGATGTGCTCATTGAAGTAGACATATCTTAGACCAATTTAGTTTTGCATCATCACAAAAAGTAATATCATTGATATTTAATATACAAAAATCAAATCATGGACCTTGTGTTTGCATCAATCATGGATCTGTTTCAGATTGAGTTTAATAGGATTTAAAGTACTGAAAGAATATATGTATGTTTTTGAGAAAATGAAAATGAGGGGAAAACAGAGAGATTGATCAGAAAGAATAAGAGATGCAGACAGAGGGAAAGGACTTATTTTAAATATGTATCTCAAAATTCTACACAACTGAATTTGCACATACCTCACATGCAATAGAATATAACAGGATAATCTCAAAAATTCATTCAGATATACAAATTTATGATCTGGAATGTACTGATACAAAGGATTAAATTATATTCAAAATGTCACTAATAGTGCTGACTATATATATTTTGGTAGTTTTGCCTGTCTACTCTACATAACATATTATATTTGTGAATGCTACCCTGGTCTTTTAGTAGGTAGTAAAACAATTAAATAATCAGATATGGGGCCGGCCCGGTGTCTCAGGGGTTAAGTTGGCACATCTCGCTTCAGTGGCTGGGGGTTCACCGGTTCGGATCCTGGGTGCAGACATGGCACCGGTTGGCATGCCATGCTGTGGTAGGCATGCCACATATAAAGTAGAGGAAGATGGGCACAGATGTTAGCTCAGGGCCAGTCTTCCTCAGCAAAAAGAGGAAGATTGGCAGCAGATGTAAGCTCAGGGCTAATCTTCCTCAAAAAATATCAGATACAACAGGAAAATATCACCTTTCAATTACAATACTTAACTCCTTCCTTTCCTCAAGATGCCTAAAATTACTGTACTAATTTAACAAGGACTCTGAAAACTCATTGGCTGTGCATAGTTATGTTTTTTTACATTCAAATTGTGTTTATTCGTTGTTTAAGAAATACGCATCAAATTCCTATTATGATCTAGGTGTCTTTTTTTTTTAGAGTATTGTGGTATTTATTTCTTTTTTCCAAGTAATTTTACTGGGATCATAATGGTTTATAACATTGTGTAATTTGGGGTGTACATTATTTTTATCAATTTCTGAATACACTTCATCATGCTCACCCCCAGTAGTCTAATTTTTATCCATCATCATACTTACGTGCCCCTTTATCCCTTTCACCAACCCCTCCACTGCCTTCCCCTCTGGTAACCACTAATCTATTCTCTTTATCCTGTATTTGTTATCTTCCACATATGAGTGAAATCATGCAGTATTTGTCTTTCTCTATCTGGCTTATTTCGCCTAACATCATACTGTCAAGGTCCATCCATGTTGTTGCAAATGGGACAATTTTTTAATCAGAACTCTGTAATCCAGTGGCCAACACTTGCCTTTTTCTGTTGTTGATTTCGTTTTCAATACTACCAACAACTAGCGTGCCTGGAATTTTTGAAAAAGGTAGAATTATTCACTATCAACACTTTAATCAGGATAAACATTTTGAGAAATTATCCAATTGTGCAGTCTATATATAAAGTGATTGCTTTACCTCACTCCCTGTGATAAAATAAATAAATAAACATACAGAAATAAAGATAGACACATTGTCAAAGCAATGACAGGTCAAAGAGATACATTGCAAAACTAAAGGTAATACCAGGAAACATATAAAGAAAACGATATTTTGGAAATATAAAAATCTAAGAACATCCATCTACATTCAGTTAATTTTATATATACACTTTTCTGGGAGCTACCTTGAAGAGTTAGTTACACTGGACCAAATGCATTGCCAGCTCTAAGGTTAGTTGATTGCCATTTTCACCCAGCTATTTAGTGTTACACAAGCGTGGTCACATGCAGACCTAAGTAGCATCAGAAAATAAATAATTCATTTCTATTATACTCAAATCGTTAGGCATACAATAAATTTTTCATTTTCTAAGACCTTTAAAATCTGAATCAGGTTTGGGTATAGACCTATTGATGTATCAAATAAATTGGTACAAAATTGGCATAAAATAAATGTTAAGGGGCCGGCCCCATGGCCGAATGGTTAAGTTCGCGCCCTCCGCTGCGGCGGCCCAGGGTTCGGATCCTGGGCGTGGACATGGCACCACTCGTCAGGCCACGTTGAGGTGGCATCCAACATCCCACAACTAGAAGGACCTGCAACTAAGATATATAACTATGTACGGCGGGGGGGGGGGTTGGGGAGATAAAGCCAAAAAAAAAAAAAAGATTGGCAGCGGTTGTTAGCTCAGGTGCCGATCTTTAAAGAAAAAAAAATGTTAATAAAATCTGAATAAGGGAAAAGTAAAGGTCAAATGAAAGAAGAGTCAGTAGGAGAGAGGTCACTAGGAAATATTTCTCCATCACTGACATAAATGTCCTCCTTGTCCCAAACTTAGTTTCAAGGAAAATAAACAACAAAAAAATCAAGTGTCTTGAAATATAAAAGCACACATAATAGAAATTTGATACATCATATATGAGAAGCATTAGTTAAACTAATCTACATTTACACTCAATCCCCAAACAACAGTATGGCGAGTACTAGTTCACAAATCTGGCAAAAACAATAATATTAAATTAATAAAAATTTTTTCACATTTAAAGTTTGGAAAATTAAAGTATCCAAAGGTTGAAGGCTGAACTGATATGTTCCTTACACTTAATAATATTAATACGAGCTGGTACGATTGAGTGTTTATAAATTCTAAGACATAAACAAGCATAATCTCAACTAAGCTTTCAAAAAATTTTTGAAATTAATTTCTGTCTCCTTTTTCATAGCTTCTTTTTAGCATATTGTTGTATTCTATTTGGCTAGTATTTTGTCCTTTTTACATATGAAGAAGAAGGTTAAAGTGGTTAAACAGCTTACCCAAGATCATTAAAATCCTAAATGTTTTAACACAAGCCAAGTCTCTTTGATGTCAGACTTCATACGTTTAACCACCACATTACTTTATCATCAATGAAATGAATGTATTAAAATTCAGAGCAAGTCACCACATGTGACATAGAGGATGTCGTATTCACAATATTTCACACTTCCTTTAATTTCTTACGAGGATGTGATCAGTGGTATCTGCAAAAATTTCATAATAGAATTCATTATAAAAGCATGAGAGATAGTCTAAATGTGCAGTTCCAGGAGACATCCCCTGACTCACGTCTGCTCAGAAGAACAAATAAAAACAAACCATAGTTCAGTTTCATGCACACATACATACACAAATATAGTGACTGTTCTGAAACGAATTGCTGGCAAATTTTTAAAATGCACTAATAAAGGAAGCATTCACCAAATTGAAGGAGGGCCAAAAAAATGCTAACATCCAAAGAAAATGCCAATATAATAATGCACATTTATAATAAAATAATGTTATATTTTAACATTTTCATATCAATAAGGACAAAGAAGGCAGTTGATAAAAGATAAAACCCTGTTGAAATGAAGTTGTTCAAAAGATTTGCTGCTTTACAGGATTATATAGATAGATAGCTACAGATATATACAGATATATAAATGCTGAATGGCTAACTATCTGACAGATATAAAAATGAATATGATTTTCAGTTGAAAAATAAAACATTAGGCAAAGGAGATGCCCACCAAACAGAAGTAAAAATGTAATTGTCTCCATGTGTTACAACTGCTTCCAGTGCCACACTGGAGTGCACACTGGGAGGTAATTAGGATACTAATGTCGTATTCTATCTTCTTACTTTTAATTTTTTTCTCTTTACAATTCAGGAAAATGATTATCCTTTAGGAAGATTGGATATGGGAAAGATCTAGCTGCAAGATGCGTTATCCCATTGATTCTCAAGAGTGTGTTCTGCTGATCTGGGTCACTTTGTTCCCTTCCTCCTTTCCTACTCGGCATCCATCCCTCCTAAGGTTGTTTGCACCACCGCAAAAGCAATCTTCCAAGAGAAGGATTTTTTTTTTTTTTTGAGGAAGATTAGCCCTGAGCTAACTACTGCCAGTCTTCCTCTTTTTGCTGAGGAAGCCTGGCACTGAGCTAACCTCTATGCCCATCTTCCTCTACTTTATATGTGGGACGCCTACCACAGCATGGTGTGCCAAGCAGTGCCATGTCCGCACCCGGGATCCGAACCAGTGAACCCTGGGCGCCCCCCCCAAAGAAGTGGAAAGTCGGAACTTAACAGCTGCACCACCGGGCCGGCCCCCAAGAGAAGGAATTGTTTTGGCTAATGTCAAATGAGAAATTCTACCTCATTTCCTTCCTACCACATTTAAAGAATTGTGTAATTTGACTGGGAATCATCATCTCTGTTTAGATAAGCATCAGTTGACTCAATGCAGTAAAAAAAGATTGATTCATTTTAGATAAACTATATAAATAATAATGACTGGAAATATTAGACACAGTCATCCTAGGTATAGGAAGAAAGAATGGCATCCTTAGTAACTATCACAATATGACACGATATGGGAAAACCCCATTACAAAAATCACACATAAATTATTACTTTGGATAGAAAAAATAATTTAAAAAATGAAGATTATATATTCCAAATAGGTAAAATAAAAATAGATTCTACAAAACAAAGATGGAAGTCTATGTAACAATTACCATCAAAAAAAGAATATAATGGGAAATGACATCTCACAAGAACACAATTATACAATTATAAAGAGAACAGGCATCAAATGAAACAAGTTAAATGCTTAGAATTGACACATATCAGGTGGTGGAGGTAGTATTTTACAATTACAATAATTGTACAATAATTGTACAATATTGACAATTAATCTAACTCTTTATCCAATACTCAGTATGCAAACTACACATTTTAAAGAGAAAAGATCTCAAGATAATGTTTGTATATAAGATATTTCAAATTATACAATATTCACTGAAATATTTAACATACAAACTCTGCCCTGTCCAGTTCCTGAATAAATTCTGAAAAGTGCTCGCAAAATTTCCACAGCCTTAGTCCTATGACTGAATTGCTATTGCTTTAACAATGCTTCTGTCTCATAGGTCTAAGTTGACTCAAATATATTAGGACTGGCTCCTAATGGCAATGGAGGATGTATGAATGAGGGGGAAATATATCTACCATTCTATTGGTAATGACAGGTCTACTGAACATGGACAGTGTTTTAGTCCAGGTTCTATGAAAAAAGAGGCTGAAGTAGGAATTCCATTACATGTTGTTTTTTGAGGGAATATTCTCAGGATAAAGGGAGTGAGAGCAGAAAAACAGAGCAGAGAATGTTGCTACGATGTGATCTAAAGTGGACTATAGCATGAGCCTGATCCCATAAGAAGCTGGAGCAGGACTCTGCAATAGAACTATCTGTGATGGTAGAAATATTCTGTCTTCACTGTCTGATACAGTAACCACTATCCATATGTTGCCACCTGAGCATTTGCAATGTGGTAGCTAAGAAACTGAATTTTAAATTTTATTTGATTTTAATTAATTTAAATTTAAATAGCTACATGTGGCTAGTTACTGCTGTATTGGACAGCACACCTCTGGAGCATGAATTGCAGGAGAATTGTTCTCATCTCAAGGCAAAGGCAGCCTTTTGTATATCCCAAGAGTCATTTGTTGTGAGCTGCCCTGACCAGGTTGCAGAGACCTCCTGGCAATGAGGCTCCTTTTCAGCTGACAACAATTCTCTGAAAAAGGGAATGGCTGGGAATCTAGCAGTCAATACTTATAATAAGTAAGGGATGGATGGAGGCTCCAGCCAAATATAAAGGATCTGAGCAAGGCGCCAACAGCATTCATACAAAGGAGTCCTTTCATAGAGTACTAGGGTTGGAACTTGGATATGTAGAGTCAGGAAGTAGGTTATGTGGAGTGAGTGCCAAGATTCATTATACCAGCGTTGGATTATCCAGAAATTTTCCTGAAGCAAGGGGATTCTTTCTCATGACTTCATATATCTTCACATGGTACAAGAGATCTGCTTTCTATCTCTGGGTGGTAGAAAGACAAAGAAAGGCAATTTCTAAATTTCAGTATTATTTCCCAAATACAATGACCTGGCTATGTGTCAGTGAGACCTTAAGAGCAACATGAGAAGATGGTGTGAAACTGTCCTGTGACGGGTCTAGCACAGATGGTGAACCAAATCTGTCCACCTGGCTGAAGTCTCTGGGGAATGTATGTCCTGTACTGTTGATTGGCTGATGTCCCCCAGATGTTCAGAGATGACAACCCTCGGGGAAACTGAATATCAAGGAAGATGCCAGAGGATGCCTAATCTGTCTCTGTTATTCATTTCATACATTTAAGAGAGGACAGATAACTCTCTAGATCCCCCTATAATTACTTTTTCTTTATGTGTGTGTGGAAGATTGCCCTGAGCTAACATCTGTTCCCAATCTTCCTCTTTTTGCTTGAAGAAGATTGTCACTGAGCTAACATCTGTGCCAATCTTCCTCTATTTTATGTGGGATGCCGCCACAGCATGGCTTGAAGAGGCGTGCTGGATCCACATCTGCAAACCCCTTCCACTGAAGCAGATCATGCACTTAACCACTACACCACCAGGCTTCCCTCCCCCACCAATTACTTTTGCTTTCATCTTTGAGTGACTTTGATGTTTTACAAAAAACTTGATTATTTTTCTCAAATTGAAAAATAATTTTACATATAAACATACAAATATATAAATAAAAATTTATTCCGTTTCTCAATTTTAAATGTAAATATGTAAATTAACTTCTCAATTCCATTCATAACCAACTTACAAAGGATCACAGAGCTAATAATTGGGCACATTCTAATCTTTAAGCTTAGGAATATAAGGTTCTATAAGGTTAGGGACTATAATGGAGGACAACCACTACATTTATTACCAAACTTCAAATAGGCTAAGGAATAAAATCTCACATCCTCTACACCATTGTTCAGTTTATATCCAAAAGTTTTAAGGGTTCACACAAACAATAAAAAGAAAAATTATTGATTTTTTAATGGAACTTACATGGTTTGTTTGAATTCAACTAGTCTTTGCATTTACATTTCAAATGATTTAGAGTATACCAGGATAGTTATAAATAATCACTAAAGAAAAATGGAGGATTATGAGGGGTACTTTGGCTGTTGAAGTCAAGTTTGAAGATCAATTAATTTATTTCAAAACAACTTATCTTCACTTGACTACACAGGCAAAAGGCAAGCATAAATACCATCTGAGTTTGGCAAGTTTGGGCCCTAAATATAAAATGCAACTTCAAAAAAAAAGTCTCTTCTTTCAGACTGGAACACATTTGGTTTCAGAGTAATAGACAACTGCTAAGTAGCAGCATAAGCTGGCTCAGAGAAAGCCATTGAAGTTTGAAACATCCTGGTTTTTATATGCCATTAGTCACACAAGTATAGAGAGCTTCAGTGATTAACTTCCATTCTATAGTCAACTGTTTCCCATATATCCATAAACTCCAGTTTTATTTATAAACTTCAGCATAGAGAGGTAAATTATCTATTTCCTACTAAAAACATTCTTAGCTTAGATTTTCTCAGATATCTCCCTACTAGTTAAATCCCATATGATATTTATAAGGAGGATGAGGCAAGACTAATACTGCTTAAGGTGTCCAGCGGAGAGAGGGAATTACAGACCTGCTATTGACACTTTTCTTCCCAATTCACTCTTGCTGCTCAAAGTATTAATTGGTAGAATTACTTTGATAATAGTTTGACATTATCTGGGAATGCTAACCTGCAATTAACATTACTAGGTTAAATATTCTCTAGAGTAATTCTTGGCCATGTGACTCAAGAGACAGAGAGGAATATTTTCTTATTTTTATCTTTTTTATAACCCTATGTTTTGGTGTTTCTCTTTAAACAGTATAAACTTGAAGATTTTTCCCCCATTAGTCTTTGTTTTTTAAATGTGGGGTTGGGAGAGGCACTGCTTAGTTCATTTAGAGCTCTTTTAACTATTGAGATGTGATTCAATCATAACATTATTTTAGTTTGTTCCTTTTTAACGTAGGCATTTGCTTGTCTGATTTCTGAGGCTTTATATATTTGAGAAGTTTTTATCATGCGTCTCTATTTAAATGGCCATTTTACTGGATAAAACATCTGGGTTGAAGTTTTTCCCCTTAACTTAAAAGAAATAATCCTCCATTGTCCTTTCTCATTCAGTGTTGCTTTGAAAGTATTTGATAGTGCATCTAAGTAGATCAACAAATACATGCAAATCATATGTGTAGAACCACAGCTATATGTCACCTTCCCACAGGTAAAGTTTCAATGGAATGAGCAATTCACAGTCAAAAATCATATCAACACACAAGGAAATAAGATATCATGAGTAAGCACAAGGGATAAACAAAGGAGCAGAATCAGATTCATAAAGACTTTGGATTTTTGAATTTTTAGACATGGAATATGCAATAAATATGACCAATATCTTTCAATACTTAGAATTCTCAAAATATAAGCAAGAGATAAAGGACAAAAGGAACAAGAAAACAGAGTCTGGTCCTAAACAAGAAGCTGAATTATGATGAACACTGACTCTCTCTTCCAAGATAAATCCCAGAAAATTTAGAGAAGATAAATAGAGAAACTGTAAGAAATCCTGAGGTATTGGTGTATACATGTATGATGGTAGTAGGGGCTGAAGAAGAGGACTTCCCAGCACAATTATAGTCGTTAAAACTGGAAAGAAAGTGTGAGGATTCTGATCTAGCTTCTCCACTGCTTCGTCTTGAGGGACACAGTGTTTACCCTACAACTTCAGCAAGACATAATTTTCCTCCAAGTGTCCTCAGCAATAAAATTCAGAATAACCTAATGTTGTAACGGTGATGAGTTAATCACTTATAAATGCAGTATGAAGCTTAAAAGATAAAAGAAGTAAATATAACTATAAATACAATAATTTGTTAATAGTTACAAAAAATAAAAAGATGTATAATGTAACATCAACACATAAAACATGTGCGAGAGGGAACAAAAATGTTGAACTTTAGAATGCATTTGAACTTAAATTCTTATCAATTGAAAACTCACTGTTATAAGAAATATATTTTATGCGAGCCTCCTGGTAACTGCAAAGCAAACACCTATATTAGATATTCAAAAATAAAGAGAAAGGAATCAAAGCATATCAATTCAGAAAAATCAACAAATCACAAAAGAGGAAATCAGACAAGAAGGTAGAAAAAAATTACAAAACAGCCAGAAATTAATGAACAAAATGTTAATAAGTCCATACCAGTCATAAATTACTTTAAATGTAGACAGATTAAGTGCTCTAATCCAAAGACATAGAGTGGCTGAATGGATAAAACAAAAAGACCCAACTATATGTTGCTGGAAGAGACTTACTTCACCTTTATGAATGTACAGAACTGAAAACACAGGAACTAAAAACATAGTCCACGCAATGGATAAGAAGGCTGGGGTAGCTATTCTTAAGTCAGACAAAATAGACTTGAAGACAAAGATTGTAATAAGAGACTAAAGAGTCATTGTATGAAGACAAGGAGTCAATCCACCAACAGGCTATTACTTTTAAGAATGTTGATACAATCAACATCAGAGCACTTAAATATGTGAAGAAAATTTTATCAGACCAAAAGGGAAAAACGGACAGCAATGCAATGATACTTCATTAGCAGGGGAATTCAGTTCTCCATTTTCATCAAAGGATAGATGTTTAAACAGAAAATCAATAAAGAAACATTGCAGTTAAATGACTAGTTAGATCAAATGGTCTTAAGATATATTTACAGAACATTCCATCCAAAACAGCAGAATACACTTTGCTCCAAGTATGCACAGAACGTTCTCCAGGACAGCTCACATGTGAGGCCACAAAACGAGTCTTAATAAATGTAAGAAGATTGAAATCCTATCACGCGTCACTTCTGATCACAATGATATTAATGGTATGAAACTAGAAATCAATTACAGAAAGAAAACTTGAGAATTCACAAACATGTGGAGAGTGTGCTCTTGAACAACACAAGGGTCAAAGAAGAAATAAAGAGAGAATTCAAAGATACCTTGAGACAATTGAAAATGGAAGTACAATGTACCAAAATGTATAGGAGGTAGCAAAAACAGTTCTAAGAGGAAAGTTCATAGCAATAAATGCCTATATGAATACACTAGAAAGATCTCAAATAAATAACCTAACTTCTTTACACCTCAAAGACATAGAAAAAGAAAAAGACATGAATCCAAAACTCAGGAGAAGGAAGGAAATAACCAAGATCAAAATGGAAATAAATGAAATAAAGACTAAAAAGACAATAGAAAAGATCAATGTAATTAGGTATTGGATTTTTGGGAAGATAAACAAAATAGAGGAATATTTAGATAGTCTCACCAAGAAAAAGAGAGGACTCAAACAAATAAGATAATAAACAAAAGAGGTGACATTAAAACTGATACCACAAAAACACAAAGGATCATAAGAGACTACTTAAATAGTTATATAGCAACAAATTGGACAACCTAGAAGAAATGGATAAATTCCTAGAAACATACAACCTACCAAGATAGAATCAGGAAGAAATGGGAAACTGAATAGACTGATTACTAGTAAGAAGATTGAATCAGTAATCAAAAACCTCCCAACAAACAAAAGTCCAGGAGCAGATGGCTTCACTGGTGAATTCTACCGAACATTTGAAGAGTGAAGCTTTCCAAACTTTTTCAAAAAGCAGAAGAGGAAGTAATACTTCCAACCTCATTTTATGAGGCCAGCATTATCCTGATACTAAACCCAGACGGGAATGTTATAAGAAAAGAAAATTATGTGCCAATACCCCTGATGAAAATAGGTGCAAAAATCCTCAATAAAATATTAGCCAACCAAATTCAACAAATGCTAGAAAAACAATTTGTAACAGTGTGTGGTGATAGATGTTAACTAGATTTACTGCGGTGATCACTCTGCAGTATGTACATGTATCGAATCGGTATGCTGTACACTGGAAACCAATACAACTTGACATGTCATTTTATCTCAATTAAAATCAAAAAGGATTCCAGTCTTAAAGACTGAGAGATTGGTTGATTCTTTTGTTAAAAATGGAGAGGCTAAAGATGACAACCTGCTGTTATGGTTTGAATTGTGTCTCCAAAAAATATATGTCATAACCCCTGGTACTTAAGAATATTATCTTATTTGAAAATAGATTCTTTGCATATGTAATCAAGCTAAGATAATGCCATACTTGATTACGTGGGCTCTAATCTGATATGGATGGTGTCCTTCTAGGAAGGGAAAACAGAGACAAGACACAGACAGGGAGAACACCATATGATGATGGAGGCGAAGATTGGAACAAAGATAAATGTACAAGCCAAGGAATGAGAAGGATTGTTGGCAACAACAGAGGCTAAAAGAAAGGCATAGAACACATTTTCCTTTAGAACCTTCAGAGAGTGTGTTCCTGATGACAGCTTGATTTTGGACTTCTGGTTTCCAGAAGCGTGAGAGAAAAAATTTCTGTTGTTTTAAGTACCCCGGTTGGTGGTACTTCATTATGGCAGCCACAGGAAACTAAAACAGCTACTTTTGGTTGGGGAGAGGGAAACAGTGGATTTATTGAACCAGAGTACATGTAAATTTTCAAGTAGATGTGTCAGGAATGGCAATGGAAATATAGAATTCTGCTTGGAGAGAGGGTTCAGAGCTTGATATACTTTTGGCAATTCTTTGGTGGTTCACCAAAGTACCGTCGTCATTTTGAAGAGGAAATGGGTAAAAAGAGAATTAAGGAAAAGGACTTTTGGTTTCGAAAAAGCAGAAAAGTAATGGCCATTGACATGTGAGAACATCAGGGTTGAACAGTTTATAAAAGCTAATGAAGACCGTTTCAAGGAGGAAGTGGCCAACAGCATGGCATGACTGAAGGTGGTCTGAGGAAATGGACTGAAGAAAAAGCATGATTTTGGCTAGAAATGCTAATAATTCTTTGCATTTACACAATGATTTACAATTTGTAAGGCATTTTCATATTTTTTATCTTATTTGTTTACTACAACACCTTAAGGGACAATATCATCCTTATTTTACAGCTGAGCTCACTCTGGAACAGGGAGGTTAAATCCTTGCTTGAAGTGACACAGCTTCTAAATAACAAGATCAAGATGTGAACCTAGATTTTCAGAGTTCAAAGTTATGCTCTTTCCAAGGAATAATGGAATATCTTTTTAAATTCCTTTTAATAAGCCTTTACTCTCACTAGGTCGAGGCTAATGATTACTAAGAAATGACAATCAACCTTGCTTAATGCTTTAATTAGCATGCTGTACATTCAAAGATTTCCTCAGTGTGATTATAAGTTTTGTGTTTATAATTTTCAATTTTAAGATGTCAATAATTTTCATAATTTAATTACATAAGAATTATAAGGATAGTCCTATAATGACTAAAGTTAATAGAATTTTAATGTGTTAAGATAGAAATGGGCTCAAATTGTTCTAAGATGTCCTATGTATTCAGCATCCTGAACACAGATTCACTCTTTGGTCAAATGATCAAAGAAGACACAGTAAACTAAATTTTGGAAGCTTTCTAATGCAAATGTCTTGTGTGTGTGAAAATGTAAGTGCTTGTTTTGGGAGTGGGAGGGAATGGATGGTGGAAATGTAGCATGTGATCCGGGGGTTTTTCCACATGTCTTGGGTTACAGTGCTCATAATCATTTCCCCACTAGCCTAATTACATGTAATTTCCTCTAGATTCCAGAAAATTCCTTCCAAGATGAAATAGTTTGGGAGGATCCTTCAAGAACTTCATAGAAGCAATGGGACTGTCTATGAAAACTCTGCTTACTTGAGAATCTCCAGAGTCACATCCTGCAGAGGAGAGGGGTGAGGGACTGGATGTCCTCAATAGAAAGTATTCAGATTTCGTTACCCTTGACTTTTGGTGGAAACATAGATGTCTGTATTCCATATATCCCATCTTTTGTGTTAGGTGACCATGTACGTGAAGGGCCTTTCAAGCAGTGAAATATTTTTTCAATATAGAATAATTAAACAACCTGCCATCTGTACAGTCTGGCCCTATAGTTTACTTTACTTGTAATTGCTTCAATGCATTTTGAGCTTTTGAGAATCCCTGTTCCCATCATTTTATTGTTTTCCCTATTATTTTCATTCTGTTTTCACATTTACTGTATGTATCTGTACTTTTTAACTGAAATCTCTGTATATATCTACTGTCTCTCTCAGTTCTTGTTTGTCATTCTGTATTTGTCTTCTCTATCTTTCATTTTGTTTCTGCCCTTTTCCCTTTCCTTTTCCACACTTGGGCTCTTTATCCATTTATCTAGTGATAAATACAGAAATCCCAAAGTGAAGCAGCCATACAGGGTGGTATAACATTTCACTTAGGAAGTGTGGACCTTCCCTTCCGCTTATCTCAGATAGACGACAAGCAGTGAGGAAGAGGATCTGAGAGTTTGGAATAATTCAGAGCCTAGAAATAGCTTGTTCAATACTTTACTGAGGTGGTGGCAATTTAGATATTTCAGAAGAAAGGCTATCTTCACTGTGTCTACTCTACAGAGAGAATGGTGCCCTGGAACCGGGTGGAGAAGCATTCCTGTTCTTTCCTTTACATTAGATATTAAAATCATAACACCGGCCTGGAATATTTTCTTATTTTTATCTTTTTTATAACCCTATGTTTTGGTGTTTCTCTTTAAACAGTATAAACTTGAAGATTTTTCCCCCATTAGTCTTTGTTTTTTAAATGTGGGGTTGGGAGAGGCACTGCTTAGTTCATTTAGAGCTCTTTTAACTATTGAGATGTGATTCAATCATAACATTATTTTAGTTTGTTCCTTTTTAACGTAGGCATTTGCTTGTCTGATTTCTGAGGCTTTATATATTTGAGAAGTTTTTATCATGCGTCTCTATTTAAATGGCCATTTTACTGGATAAAACATCTGGGTTGAAGTTTTTCCCCTTAATTTAAAAGAAATAATCCTCCATTGTCCTTTCTCATTCAGTGTTGCTTTGAAAGTATTTGATAGTGCATCTAAGTAGATCAACAAATACATGCAAATCATATGTGTAGAACCACAGCTATATGTCACCTTCCCACAGGTAAAGTTTCAATGGAATGAGCAATTCACAGTCAAAAATCATATCAACACACAAGGAAATAAGATATCATGAGTAAGCACAAGGGATAAACAAAGGAGCAGAATCAGATTCATAAAGACTTTGGATTTTTGAATTTTTAGACATGGAATATGCAATAAATATGACCAATATCTTTCAATACTTAGAATTCTCAAAATATAAGCAAGAGATAAAGGACAAAAGGAACAAGAAAACAGAGTCTGGTCCTAAACAAGAAGCTGAATTATGATGAACACTGACTCTCTCTTCCAAGATAAATCCCAGAAAATTTAGAGAAGATAAATAGAGAAACTGTAAGAAATCCTGAGGTATTGGTGTATACATGTATGATGGTAGTAGGGGCTGAAGAAGAGGACTTCCCAGCACAATTATAGTCGTTAAAACTGGAAAGAAAGTGTGAGGATTCTGATCTAGCTTCTCCACTGCTTCGTCTTGAGGGACACAGTGTTTACCCTACAACTTCAGCAAGACATAATTTTCCTCCAAGTGTCCTCAGCAATAAAATTCAGAATAACCTAATGTTGTAACGGTGATGAGTTAATCACTTATAAATGCAGTATGAAGCTTAAAAGATAAAAGAAGTAAATATAACTATAAATACAATAATTTGTTAATAGTTACAAAAAATAAAAAGATGTATAATGTAACATCAACACATAAAACATGTGCGAGAGGGAACAAAAATGTTGAACTTTAGAATGCATTTGAACTTAAATTCTTATCAATTGAAAACTCACTGTTATAAGAAATATATTTTATGCGAGCCTCCTGGTAACTGCAAAGCAAACACCTATATTAGATATTCAAAAATAAAGAGAAAGGAATCAAAGCATATCAATTCAGAAAAATCAACAAATCACAAAAGAGGAAATCAGACAAGAAGGTAGAAAAAAATTACAAAACAGCCAGAAATTAATGAACAAAATGTTAATAAGTCCATACCAGTCATAAATTACTTTAAATGTAGACAGATTAAGTGCTCTAATCCAAAGACATAGAGTGGCTGAATGGATAAAACAAAAAGACCCAACTATATGTTGCTGGAAGAGACTTACTTCACCTTTATGAATGTACAGAACTGAAAACACAGGAACTAAAAACATAGTCCACGCAATGGATAAGAAGGCTGGGGTAGCTATTCTTAAGTCAGACAAAATAGACTTGAAGACAAAGATTGTAATAAGAGACTAAAGAGTCATTGTATGAAGACAAGGAGTCAATCCACCAACAGGCTATTACTTTTAAGAATGTTGATACAATCAACATCAGAGCACTTAAATATGTGAAGAAAATTTTATCAGACCAAAAGGGAAAAACGGACAGCAATGCAATGATACTTCATTAGCAGGGGAATTCAGTTCTCCATTTTCATCAAAGGATAGATGTTTAAACAGAAAATCAATAAAGAAACATTGCAGTTAAATGACTAGTTAGATCAAATGGTCTTAAGATATATTTACAGAACATTCCATCCAAAACAGCAGAATACACTTTGCTCCAAGTATGCACAGAACGTTCTCCAGGACAGCTCACATGTGAGGCCACAAAACGAGTCTTAATAAATGTAAGAAGATTGAAATCCTATCACGCGTCACTTCTGATCACAATGATATTAATGGTATGAAACTAGAAATCAATTACAGAAAGAAAACTTGAGAATTCACAAACATGTGGAGAGTGTGCTCTTGAACAACACAAGGGTCAAAGAAGAAATAAAGAGAGAATTCAAAGATACCTTGAGACAATTGAAAATGGAAGTACAATGTACCAAAATGTATAGGAGGTAGCAAAAACAGTTCTAAGAGGAAAGTTCATAGCAATAAATGCCTATATGAATACACTAGAAAGATCTCAAATAAATAACCTAACTTCTTTACACCTCAAAGACATAGAAAAAGAAAAAGACATGAATCCAAAACTCAGGAGAAGGAAGGAAATAACCAAGATCAAAATGGAAATAAATGAAATAAAGACTAAAAAGACAATAGAAAAGATCAATGTAATTAGGTATTGGATTTTTGGGAAGATAAACAAAATAGAGGAATATTTAGATAGTCTCACCAAGAAAAAGAGAGGACTCAAACAAATAAGATAATAAACAAAAGAGGTGACATTAAAACTGATACCACAAAAACACAAAGGATCATAAGAGACTACTTAAATAGTTATATAGCAACAAATTGGACAACCTAGAAGAAATGGATAAATTCCTAGAAACATACAACCTACCAAGATAGAATCAGGAAGAAATGGGAAACTGAATAGACTGATTACTAGTAAGAAGATTGAATCAGTAATCAAAAACCTCCCAACAAACAAAAGTCCAGGAGCAGATGGCTTCACTGGTGAATTCTACCGAACATTTGAAGAGTGAAGCTTTCCAAACTTTTTCAAAAAGCAGAAGAGGAAGTAATACTTCCAACCTCATTTTATGAGGCCAGCATTATCCTGATACTAAACCCAGACGGGAATGTTATAAGAAAAGAAAATTATGTGCCAATACCCCTGATGAAAATAGGTGCAAAAATCCTCAATAAAATATTAGCCAACCAAATTCAACAAATGCTAGAAAAACAATTTGTAACAGTGTGTGGTGATAGATGTTAACTAGATTTACTGCGGTGATCACTCTGCAGTATGTACATGTATCGAATCGGTATGCTGTACACTGGAAACCAATACAACTTGACATGTCATTTTATCTCAATTAAAATCAAAAAGGATTCCAGTCTTAAAGACTGAGAGATTGGTTGATTCTTTTGTTAAAAATGGAGAGGCTAAAGATGACAACCTGCTGTTATGGTTTGAATTGTGTCTCCAAAAAATATATGTCATAACCCCTGGTACTTAAGAATATTATCTTATTTGAAAATAGATTCTTTGCATATGTAATCAAGCTAAGATAATGCCATACTTGATTACGTGGGCTCTAATCTGATATGGATGGTGTCCTTCTAGGAAGGGAAAACAGAGACAAGACACAGACAGGGAGAACACCATATGATGATGGAGGCGAAGATTGGAACAAAGATAAATGTACAAGCCAAGGAATGAGAAGGATTGTTGGCAACAACAGAGGCTAAAAGAAAGGCATAGAACACATTTTCCTTTAGAACCTTCAGAGAGTGTGTTCCTGATGACAGCTTGATTTTGGACTTCTGGTTTCCAGAAGCGTGAGAGAAAAAATTTCTGTTGTTTTAAGTACCCCGGTTGGTGGTACTTCATTATGGCAGCCACAGGAAACTAAAACAGCTACTTTTGGTTGGGGAGAGGGAAACAGTGGATTTATTGAACCAGAGTACATGTAAATTTTCAAGTAGATGTGTCAGGAATGGCAATGGAAATATAGAATTCTGCTTGGAGAGAGGGTTCAGAGCTTGATATACTTTTGGCAATTCTTTGGTGGTTCACCAAAGTACCGTCGTCATTTTGAAGAGGAAATGGGTAAAAAGAGAATTAAGGAAAGGGACTTTTGGTTTCGAAAAAGCAGAAAAGTAATGGCCATTGACATGTGAGAACATCAGGGTTGAACAGTTTATAAAAGCTAATGAAGACCGTTTCAAGGAGGAAGTGGCCAACAGCATGGCATGACTGAAGGTGATCTGAGGAAATGGACTGAAGAAAAAGCATGATTTTGGCTAGAAATGCTAATAATTCTTTGCATTTACACAATGATTTACAATTTGTAAGGCATTTTCATATTTTTTATCTTATTTGTTTACTACAACACCTTAAGGGACAATATCATCCTTATTTTACAGCTGAGCTCACTCTGGAACAGGGAGGTTAAATCCTTGCTTGAAGTGACACAGCTTCTAAATAACAAGATCAAGATGTGAACCTAGATTTTCAGAGTTCAAAGTTATGCTCTTTCCAAGGAATAATGGAATATCTTTTTAAATTCCTTTTAATAAGCCTTTACTCTCACTAGGTCGAGGCTAATGATTACTAAGAAATGACAATCAACCCTGCTTAATGCTTTAATTAGCATGCTGTACATTCAAAGATTTCCTCAGTGTGATTATAAGTTTTGTGTTTATAATTTTCAATTTTAAGATGTCAATAATTTTCATAATTTAATTACATAAGAATTATAAGGATAGTCCTATAATGACTAAAGTTAATAGAATTTTAATGTGTTAAGATAGAAATGGGCTCAAATTGTTATAAGACTTCCTATGTATTCAGCATCCTGAACACAGATTCACTCATTGGTCAAATGATCAAAGAAGACACAGTAAACTAAATTTTGGAAGCTTTCTAATGCAAATGTCTTGTGTGTGTGAAAAGGTAAGTGCTTGTTTTGGGAGTGGGAGGGAATGGATGGTGGAAATGTAGCATGTGATCCGGGGGTTTTTCCACATGTCTTGGGTTATAGTGCTCATAATCATTTCCCCACTAGCCTAATTACATGTAATTTTCTCTAGATTCCCGAAAATTCCTTCCAAGATGAAATAGTTTGGGAGGATCCTTCAAGAACTTCATAGAAGCAATGGGACTGTCTATGAAAACTCTGCTTACTCGAGAATCTCCAGAGTCACATCCTGCAGAGGAGAGGGGTGAGGGACTGGATGTCCTCAATAGAAAGTATTCAGATTTCGTTAGCCTTGACTTTTGGTGGAAACATAGATGTCTGTATTCCATATGTCCCATCTTTTGTGTTAGGTGACCATGTACGTGAAGGGCCTTTCAAGCAGTGAAATATTTTTCAATATAGAATAATTAAACAACCTGCCATCTGTACAGTCTGGCCCTATAGTTTACTTTACTTGTAATTGCTTCAATGCATTTTGAGCTTTTGAGAATCCCTGTTCCCATCATTTTATTGTTTTCCCTATTATTTTCATTCTGTTTTCACATTTACTGTATGTATCTGTACTTTTTAACTGAAATCTCTGTATATATCTACTGTCTCTCTCAGTTCTTGTTTGTCATTCTGTATTTGTCTTCTCTATCTTTCATTTTGTTTCTGCCCTTTTCCCTTTCCTTTTCCACACTTGGGCTCTTTATCCATTTATCTAGTGATAAATACAGAAATCCCAAAGTGAAGCAGCCGTACAGGGTGGTATAACATTTCACTTAGGAAGTGTGGACCTTCCCTTCCGCTTATCTCAGATAGACGACAAGCAGTGAGGAAGAGGATCTGAGAGTTTGGAATAATTCAGAGCCTAGAAATAGCTTGTTCAATACTTTACTGAGGTGGTGGCAACTTAGATATTTCAGAAGAAAGGCTATCATCTTCACTGTGTCTACTCTACAGAGAGAATGGTGCCCTGGAACCGGGTGGAGAAGCATTCCTGTTCTTTCCTTTACATTAGATATTAAAATCATAACACCGGCCTGGAATATTTTCTTATTTTTATCTTTTTTATAACCCTATGTTTTGGTGTTTCTCTTTAAACAGTATAAACTTGAAGATTTTTCCCCCATTAGTCTTTGTTTTTTAAATGTGGGGTTGGGAGAGGCACTGCTTAGTTCATTTAGAGCTCTTTTAACTATTGAGATGTGATTCAATCATAACATTATTTTAGTTTGTTCCTTTTTAACGTAGGCATTTGCTTGTCTGATTTCTGAGGCTTTATATATTTGAGAAGTTTTTATCATGCGTCTCTATTTAAATGGCCATTTTACTGGATAAAACATCTGGGTTGAAGTTTTTCCCCTTAATTTAAAAGAAATAATCCTCCATTGTCCTTTCTCATTCAGTGTTGCTTTGAAAGTATTTGATAGTGCATCTAAGTAGATCAACAAATACATGCAAATCATATGTGTAGAACCACAGCTATATGTCACCTTCCCACAGGTAAAGTTTCAATGGAATGAGCAATTCACAGTCAAAAATCATATCAACACACAAGGAAATAAGATATCATGAGTAAGCACAAGGGATAAACAAAGGAGCAGAATCAGATTCATAAAGACTTTGGATTTTTGAATTTTTAGACATGGAATATGCAATAAATATGACCAATATCTTTCAATACTTAGAATTCTCAAAATATAAGCAAGAGATAAAGGACAAAAGGAACAAGAAAACAGAGTCTGGTCCTAAACAAGAAGCTGAATTATGATGAACACTGACTCTCTCTTCCAAGATAAATCCCAGAAAATTTAGAGAAGATAAATAGAGAAACTGTAAGAAATCCTGAGGTATTGGTGTATACATGTATGATGGTAGTAGGGGCTGAAGAAGAGGACTTCCCAGCACAATTATAGTCGTTAAAACTGGAAAGAAAGTGTGAGGATTCTGATCTAGCTTCTCCACTGCTTCGTCTTGAGGGACACAGTGTTTACCCTACAACTTCAGCAAGACATAATTTTCCTCCAAGTGTCCTCAGCAATAAAATTCAGAATAACCTAATGTTGTAACGGTGATGAGTTAATCACTTATAAATGCAGTATGAAGCTTAAAAGATAAAAGAAGTAAATATAACTATAAATACAATAATTTGTTAATAGTTACAAAAAATAAAAAGATGTATAATGTAACATCAACACATAAAACATGTGCGAGAGGGAACAAAAATGTTGAACTTTAGAATGCATTTGAACTTAAATTCTTATCAATTGAAAACTCACTGTTATAAGAAATATATTTTATGCGAGCCTCCTGGTAACTGCAAAGCAAACACCTATATTAGATATTCAAAAATAAAGAGAAAGGAATCAAAGCATATCAATTCAGAAAAATCAACAAATCACAAAAGAGGAAATCAGACAAGAAGGTAGAAAAAAATTACAAAACAGCCAGAAATTAATGAACAAAATGTTAATAAGTCCATACCAGTCATAAATTACTTTAAATGTAGACAGATTAAGTGCTCTAATCCAAAGACATAGAGTGGCTGAATGGATAAAACAAAAAGACCCAACTATATGTTGCTGGAAGAGACTTACTTCACCTTTATGAATGTACAGAACTGAAAACACAGGAACTAAAAACATAGTCCACGCAATGGATAAGAAGGCTGGGGTAGCTATTCTTAAGTCAGACAAAATAGACTTGAAGACAAAGATTGTAATAAGAGACTAAAGAGTCATTGTATGAAGACAAGGAGTCAATCCACCAACAGGCTATTACTTTTAAGAATGTTGATACAATCAACATCAGAGCACTTAAATATGTGAAGAAAATTTTATCAGACCAAAAGGGAAAAACGGACAGCAATGCAATGATACTTCATTAGCAGGGGAATTCAGTTCTCCATTTTCATCAAAGGATAGATGTTTAAACAGAAAATCAATAAAGAAACAAAACATTGCAGTTAAATGACTAGTTAGATCAAATGGTCTTAAGATATATTTACAGAACATTCCATCCAAAACAGCAGAATACACTTTGCTCCAAGTATGCACAGAACGTTCTCCAGGACAGCTCACATGTGAGGCCACAAAACGAGTCTTAATAAATGTAAGAAGATTGAAATCCTATCACGCGTCACTTCTGATCACAATGATATTAATGGTATGAAACTAGAAATCAATTACAGAAAGAAAACTTGAGAATTCACAAACATGTGGAGAGTGTGCTCTTGAACAACACAAGGGTCAAAGAAGAAATAAAGAGAGAATTCAAAGATACCTTGAGACAATTGAAAATGGAAGTACAATGTACCAAAATGTATAGGAGGTAGCAAAAACAGTTCTAAGAGGAAAGTTCATAGCAATAAATGCCTATATGAATACACTAGAAAGATCTCAAATAAATAACCTAACTTCTTTACACCTCAAAGACATAGAAAAAGAAAAAGACATGAATCCAAAACTCAGGAGAAGGAAGGAAATAACCAAGATCAAAATGGAAATAAATGAAATAAAGACTAAAAAGACAATAGAAAAGATCAATGTAATTAGGTATTGGATTTTTGGGAAGATAAACAAAATAGAGGAATATTTAGATAGTCTCACCAAGAAAAAGAGAGGACTCAAACAAATAAGATAATAAACAAAAGAGGTGACATTAAAACTGATACCACAAAAACACAAAGGATCATAAGAGACTACTTAAATAGTTATATAGCAACAAATTGGACAACCTAGAAGAAATGGATAAATTCCTAGAAACATACAACCTACCAAGATAGAATCAGGAAGAAATGGGAAACTGAATAGACTGATTACTAGTAAGAAGATTGAATCAGTAATCAAAAACCTCCCAACAAACAAAAGTCCAGGAGCAGATGGCTTCACTGGTGAATTCTACCGAACATTTGAAGAGTGAAGCTTTCCAAACTTTTTCAAAAAACAGAAGAGGAAGTAATACTTCCAACCTCATTTTATGAGGCCAGCATTATCCTGATACTAAACCCAGACGGGAATGTTATAAGAAAAGAAAATTATGTGCCAATACCCCTGATGAAAATAGATGCAAAAATCCTCAATAAAATATTAGCCAACCAAATTCAACAAATGCTAGAAAAACAATTTGTAACAGTGTGTGGTGATAGATGTTAACTAGATTTACTGCGGTGATCACTCTGCAGTATGTACATGTATCGAATCGGTATGCTGTACACTGGAAACCAATACAACTTGACATGTCATTTTATCTCAATTAAAATCAAAAAGGGTTCCAGTCTTAAAGACTGAGAGATTGGTTGATTCTTTTGTTAAAAATGGAGAGGCTAAAGATGACAACCTGCTGTTATGGTTTGAATTGTGTCATAACCCCTGGTACTTAAGAATATTATCTTATTTGAAAATAGATTCTTTGCATATGTAATCAAGTTAAGATAATGCCATACTTGATTACGTGGGCTCTAATCTGATATGGATGGTGTCCTTCTAGGAAGGGAAAACAGAGACAAGACACAGACAGGGAGAACACCATATGATGATGGAGGCGAAGATTGGAACAAAGATAAATGTACAAGCCAAGGAATGAGAAGGATTGTTGGCAACAACAGAGGCTAAAAGAAAGGCATAGAACACATTTTCCTTTAGAACCTTCAGAGAGTGTGTTCCTGATGACAGCTTGATTTTGGACTTCTGGTTTCCAGAAGCGTGAGAGAAAAAATTTCTGTTGTTTTAAGTACCCCGGTTGGTGGTACTTCATTATGGCAGCCACAGGAAACTAAAACAGCTACTTTTGGTTGGGGAGAGGGAAACAGTGGATTTATTGAACCAGAGTACATGTAAATTTTCAAGTAGATGTGTCAGGAATGGCAATGGAAATATAGAATTCTGCTTGGAGAGAGGGTTCAGAGCTTGATATACTTTTGGCAATTCTTTGGTGGTTCACCAAAGTACCGTCGTCATTTTGAAGAGGAAATGGGTAAAAAGAGAATTAAGGAAAAGGACTTTTGGTTTCGAAAAAGCAGAAAAGTAATGGCCATTGACATGTGAGAACATCAGGGTTGAACAGTTTATAAAAGCTAATGAAGACCGTTTCAAGGAGGAAGTGGCCAACAGCATGGCATGACTGAAGGTGATCTGAGGAAATGGACTGAAGAAAAAGCATGATTTTGGCTAGAAATGCTAATAATTCTTTGCATTTACACAATGATTTACAATTTGTAAGGCATTTTCATATTTTTTATCTTATTTGTTTACTACAACACCTTAAGGGACAATATCATCCTTATTTTACAGCTGAGCTCACTCTGGAACAGGGAGGTTAAATCCTTGCTTGAAGTGACACAGCTTCTAAATAACAAGATCAAGATGTGAACCTAGATTTTCAGAGTTCAAAGTTATGCTCCTTCCAAGGAATAATGGAATATCTTTTTAAATTCCTTTTAATAAGCCTTTACTCTCACTAGGTCGAGGCTAATGATTACTAAGAAATGACAATCAACCCTGCTTAATGCTTTAATTAGCATGCTGTACATTCAAAGATTTCCTCAGTGTGATTATAAGTTTTGTGTTTATAATTTTCAATTTTAAGATGTCAATAATTTTCATAATTTAATTACATAAGAATTATAAGGATAGTCCTATAATGACTAAAGTTAATAGAATTTTAATGTGTTAAGATAGAAATGGGCTCAAATTGTTCTAAGATTTCCTATGTATTCAGCATCCTGAACACAGATTCACTCATTGGTCAAATGATCAAAGAAGACACAGTAAACTAAATTTTGGAAGCTTTCTAATGCAAATGTCTTGTGTGTGTGAAAATGTAAGTGCTTGTTTTGGGAGTGGGAGGGAATGGATGGTGGAAATGTAGCATGTGATCCGGGGGTTTTTCCACATGTCTTGGGTTACAGTGCTCATAATCATTTCCCCACTAGCCTAATTACATGTAATTTCCTCTAGATTCCAGAAAATTCCTTCCAAGATGAAATAGTTTGGGAGGATCCTTCAAGAACTTCATAGAAGCAATGGGACTGTCTATGAAAACTCTGCTTACTCGAGAATCTCCAGAGTCACATCCTGCAGAGGAGAGGGGTGAGGGACTGGATGTCCTCAATAGAAAGTATTCAGATTTCGTTACCCTTGACTTTTGGTGGAAACATAGATGTCTGTATTCCATATGTCCCATCTTTTGTGTTAGGTGACCATGTACGTGAAGGGCCTTTCAAGCAGTGAAATATTTTTTCAATATAGAATAATTAAACAACCTGCCATCTGTACAGTCTGGCCCTATAGTTTACTTTACTTGTAATTGCTTCAATGCATTTTGAGCTTTTGAGAATCCCTGTTCCCATCATTTTATTGTTTTCCCTATTATTTTCATTCTGTTTTCACATTTACTGTATGTATCTGTACTTTTTAACTGAAATCTCTGTATATATCTACTGTCTCTCTCAGTTCTTGTTTGTCATTCTGTATTTGTCTTCTCTATCTTTCATTTTGTTTCTGCCCTTTTCCCTTTCCTTTTTCACACTTGGGCTCTTTATCCATTTATCTAGTGATAAATACAGAAATCCCAAAGTGAAGCAGCCGTACAGGGTGGTATAACATTTCACTTAGGAAGTGTGGACCTTCCCTTCCGCTTATCTCAGATAGACGACAAGCAGTGAGGAAGAGGATCTGAGAGTTTGGAATAATTCAGAGCCTAGAAATAGCTTGTTCAATACTTACTGAGGTGGTGGCAATTTAGATATTTCAGAAGAAAGGCTATCTTCACTGTGTCTACTCTACAGAGAGAATGGTGCCCTGGAACCGGGTGGAGAAGCATTCCTGTTCTTTCCTTTACATTAGATATTAAAATCATAACACCGGCCTGGAATATTTTCTTATTTTTATCTTTTTTATAACCCTATGTTTTGGTGTTTCTCTTTAAACAGTATAAACTTGAAGATTTTTCCCCCATTAGTCTTTGTTTTTTAAATGTGGGGTTGGGAGAGGCACTGCTTAGTTCATTTAGAGCTCTTTTAACTATTGAGATGTGATTCAATCATAACATTATTTTAGTTTGTTCCTTTTTAACGTAGGCATTTGCTTGTCTGATTTCTGAGGCTTTATATATTTGAGAAGTTTTTATCATGCGTCTCTATTTAAATGGCCATTTTACTGGATAAAACATCTGGGTTGAAGTTTTTCCCCTTAATTTAAAAGAAATAATCCTCCATTGTCCTTTCTCATTCAGTGTTGCTTTGAAAGTATTTGATAGTGCATCTAAGTAGATCAACAAATACATGCAAATCATATGTGTAGAACCACAGCTATATGTCACCTTCCCACAGGTAAAGTTTCAATGGAATGAGCAATTCACAGTCAAAAATCATATCAACACACAAGGAAATAAGATATCATGAGTAAGCACAAGGGATAAACAAAGGAGCAGAATCAGATTCATAAAGACTTTGGATTTTTGAATTTTTAGACATGGAATATGCAATAAATATGACCAATATCTTTCAATACTTAGAATTCTCAAAATATAAGCAAGAGATAAAGGACAAAAGGAACAAGAAAACAGAGTCTGGTCCTAAACAAGAAGCTGAATTATGATGAACACTGACTCTCTCTTCCAAGATAAATCCCAGAAAATTTAGAGAAGATAAATAGAGAAACTGTAAGAAATCCTGAGGTATTGGTGTATACATGTATGATGGTAGTAGGGGCTGAAGAAGAGGACTTCCCAGCACAATTATAGTCGTTAAAACTGGAAAGAAAGTGTGAGGATTCTGATCTAGCTTCTCCACTGCTTCGTCTTGAGGGACACAGTGTTTACCCTACAACTTCAGCAAGACATAATTTTCCTCCAAGTGTCCTCAGCAATAAAATTCAGAATAACCTAATGTTGTAACGGTGATGAGTTAATCACTTATAAATGCAGTATGAAGCTTAAAAGATAAAAGAAGTAAATATAACTATAAATACAATAATTTGTTAATAGTTACAAAAAATAAAAAGATGTATAATGTAACATCAACACATAAAACATGTGCGAGAGGGAACAAAAATGTTGAACTTTAGAATGCATTTGAACTTAAATTCTTATCAATTGAAAACTCACTGTTATAAGAAATATATTTTATGCGAGCCTCCTGGTAACTGCAAAGCAAACACCTATATTAGATATTCAAAAATAAAGAGAAAGGAATCAAAGCATATCAATTCAGAAAAATCAACAAATCACAAAAGAGGAAATCAGACAAGAAGGTAGAAAAAAATTACAAAACAGCCAGAAATTAATGAACAAAATGTTAATAAGTCCATACCAGTCATAAATTACTTTAAATGTAGACAGATTAAGTGCTCTAATCCAAAGACATAGAGTGGCTGAATGGATAAAACAAAAAGACCCAACTATATGTTGCTGGAAGAGACTTACTTCACCTTTATGAATGTACAGAACTGAAAACACAGGAACTAAAAACATAGTCCACGCAATGGATAAGAAGGCTGGGGTAGCTATTCTTAAGTCAGACAAAATAGACTTGAAGACAAAGATTGTAATAAGAGACTAAAGAGTCATTGTATGAAGACAAGGAGTCAATCCACCAACAGGCTATTACTTTTAAGAATGTTGATACAATCAACATCAGAGCACTTAAATATGTGAAGAAAATTTTATCAGACCAAAAGGGAAAAACGGACAGCAATGCAATGATACTTCATTAGCAGGGGAATTCAGTTCTCCATTTTCATCAAAGGATAGATGTTTAAACAGAAAATCAATAAAGAAACAAAACATTGCAGTTAAATGACTAGTTAGATCAAATGGTCTTAAGATATATTTACAGAACATTCCATCCAAAACAGCAGAATACACTTTGCTCCAAGTATGCACAGAACGTTCTCCAGGACAGCTCACATGTGAGGCCACAAAACAAGTCTTAATAAATGTAAGAAGATTGAAATCCTATCACGCGTCACTTCTGATCACAATGATATTAATGGTATGAAACTAGAAATCAATTACAGAAAGAAAACTTGAGAATTCACAAACATGTGGAGAGTGTGCTCTTGAACAACACAAGGGTCAAAGAAGAAATAAAGAGAGAATTCAAAGATACCTTGAGACAATTGAAAATGGAAGTACAATGTACCAAAATGTATAGGAGGTAGCAAAAACAGTTCTAAGAGGAAAGTTCATAGCAATAAATGCCTATATGAATACACTAGAAAGATCTCAAATAAATAACCTAACTTCTTTACACCTCAAAGACATAGAAAAAGAAAAAGACATGAATCCAAAACTCAGGAGAAGGAAGGAAATAACCAAGATCAAAATGGAAATAAATGAAATAAAGACTAAAAAGACAATAGAAAAGATCAATGTAATTAGGTATTGGATTTTTGGGAAGATAAACAAAATAGAGGAATATTTAGATAGTCTCACCAAGAAAAAGAGAGGACTCAAACAAATAAGATAATAAACAAAAGAGGTGACATTAAAACTGATACCACAAAAACACAAAGGATCATAAGAGACTACTTAAATAGTTATATAGCAACAAATTGGACAACCTAGAAGAAATGGATAAATTCCTAGAAACATACAACCTACCAAGATAGAATCAGGAAGAAATGGGAAACTGAATAGACTGATTACTAGTAAGAAGATTGAATCAGTAATCAAAAACCTCCCAACAAACAAAAGTCCAGGAGCAGATGGCTTCACTGGTGAATTCTACCGAACATTTGAAGAGTGAAGCTTTCCAAACTTTTTCAAAAAGCAGAAGAGGAAGTAATACTTCCAACCTCATTTTATGAGGCCAGCATTATCCTGATACTAAACCCAGACGGGAATGTTATAAGAAAAGAAAATTATGTGCCAATACCCCTGATGAAAATAGATGCAAAAATCCTCAATAAAATATTAGCCAACCAAATTCAACAAATGCTAGAAAAACAATTTGTAACAGTGTGTGGTGATAGATGTTAACTAGATTTACTGCGGTGATCACTCTGCAGTATGTACATGTATCGAATCGGTATGCTGTACACTGGAAACCAATACAACTTGACATGTCATTTTATCTCAATTAAAATCAAAAAGGGTTCCAGTCTTAAAGACTGAGAGATTGGTTGATTCTTTTGTTAAAAATGGAGAGGCTAAAGATGACAACCTGCTGTTATGGTTTGAATTGTGTCATAACCCCTGGTACTTAAGAATATTATCTTATTTGAAAATAGATTCTTTGCATATGTAATCAAGTTAAGATAATGCCATACTTGATTACGTGGGCTCTAATCTGATATGGATGGTGTCCTTCTAGGAAGGGAAAACAGAGACAAGACACAGACAGGGAGAACACCATATGATGATGGAGGCGAAGATTGGAACAAAGATAAATGTACAAGCCAAGGAATGAGAAGGATTGTTGGCAACAACAGAGGCTAAAAGAAAGGCATAGAACACATTTTCCTTTAGAACCTTCAGAGAGTGTGTTCCTGATGACAGCTTGATTTTGGACTTCTGGTTTCCAGAAGCGTGAGAGAAAAAATTTCTGTTGTTTTAAGTACCCCGGTTGGTGGTACTTCATTATGGCAGCCACAGGAAACTAAAACAGCTACTTTTGGTTGGGGAGAGGGAAACGGTGGATTTATTGAACCAGAGTACATGTAAATTTTCAAGTAGATGTGTCAGGAATGGCAATGGAAATATAGAATTCTGCTTGGAGAGAGGGTTCAGAGCTTGATATACTTTTGGCAATTCTTTGGTGGTTCACCAAAGTACCGTCGTCATTTTGAAGAGGAAATGGGTAAAAAGAGAATTAAGGAAAAGGACTTTTGGTTTCGAAAAAGCAGAAAAGTAATGGCCATTGACATGTGAGAACATCAGGGTTGAACAGTTTATAAAAGCTAATGAAGACCGTTTCAAGGAGGAAGTGGCCAACAGCATGGCATGACTGAAGGTGATCTGAGGAAATGGACTGAAGAAAAAGCATGATTTTGGCTAGAAATGCTAATGATTCTTTGCATTTACACAATGATTTACAATTTGTAAGGCATTTTCATATTTTTTATCTTATTTGTTTACTACAACACCTTAAGGGACAATATCATCCTTATTTTACAGCTGAGCTCACTCTGGAACAGGGAGGTTAAATCCTTGCTTGAAGTGACACAGCTTCTAAATAACAAGATCAAGATGTGAACCTAGATTTTCAGAGTTCAAAGTTATGCTCTTTCCAAGGAATAATGGAATATCTTTTTAAATTCCTTTTAATAAGCCTTTACTCTCACTAGGTCGAGGCTAATGATTACTAAGAAATGACAATCAACCTTGCTTAATGCTTTAATTAGCATGCTGTACATTCAAAGATTTCCTCAGTGTGATTATAAGTTTTGTGTTTATAATTTTCAATTTTAAGATGTCAATAATTTTCATAATTTAATTACATAAGAATTATAAGGATAGTCCTATAATGACTAAAGTTAATAGAATTTTAATGTGTTAAGATAGAAATGGGCTCAAATTGTTCTAAGATTTCCTATGTATTCAGCATCCTGAACACAGATTCACTCATTGGTCAAATGATCAAAGAAGACACAGTAAACTAAATTTTGGAAGCTTTCTAATGCAAATGTCTTGTGTGTGTGAAAATGTAAGTGCTTGTTTTGGGAGTGGGAGGGAATGGATGGTGGAAATGTAGCATGTGATCCGGGGGTTTTTCCACATGTCTTGGGTTACAGTGCTCATAATCATTTCCCCACTAGCCTAATTACATGTAATTTCCTCTAGATTCCAGAAAATTCCTTCCAAGATGAAATAGTTTGGGAGGATCCTTCAAGAACTTCATAGAAGCAATGGGACTGTCTATGAAAACTCTGCTGACTTGAGAATCTCCAGAGTCACATCCTGCAGAGGAGAGGGGTGAGGGACTGGATGTCCTCAATAGAAAGTATTCAGATTTCGTTACCCTTGACTTTTGGTGGAAACATAGATGTCTGTATTCCATATGTCCCATCTTTTGTGTTAGGTGACCATGTACGTGAAGGGCCTTTCAAGCAGTGAAATATTTTTTCAATATAGAATAATTAAACAACCTGCCATCTGTACAGTCTGGCCCTATAGTTTACTTTACTTGTAATTGCTTCAATGCATTTTGAGCTTTTGAGAATCCCTGTTCCCATCATTTTATTGTTTTCCCTATTATTTTCATTCTGTTTTCACATTTACTGTATGTATCTGTACTTTTTAACTGAAATCTCTGTATATATCTACTGTCTCTCTCAGTTCTTGTTTGTCATTCTGTATTTGTCTTCTCTATCTTTCATTTTGTTTCTGCCCTTTTCCCTTTCCTTTTCCACACTTGGGCTCTTTATCCATTTATCTAGTGATAAATACAGAAATCCCAAAGTGAAGCAGCCGTACAGGGTGGTATAACATTTCACTTAGGAAGTGTGGACCTTCCCTTCCGCTTATCTCAGATAGACGACAAGCAGTGAGGAAGAGGATCTGAGAGTTTGGAATAATTCAGAGCCTAGAAATAGCTTGTTCAATACTTTACTGAGGTGGTGGCAATTTAGATATTTCAGAAGAAAGGCTATCTTCACTGTGTCTACTCTACAGAGAGAATGGTGCCCTGGAACCGGGTGGAGAAGCATTCCTGTTCTTTCCTTTACATTAGATATTAAAATCATAACACCGGCCTGGAATATTTTCTTATTTTTATCTTTTTTATAACCCTATGTTTTGGTGTTTCTCTTTAAACAGTATAAACTTGAAGATTTTTCCCCCATTAGTCTTTGTTTTTTAAATGTGGGGTTGGGAGAGGCACTGCTTAGTTCATTTAGAGCTCTTTTAACTATTGAGATGTGATTCAATCATAACATTATTTTAGTTTGTTCCTTTTTAACGTAGGCATTTGCTTGTCTGATTTCTGAGGCTTTATATATTTGAGAAGTTTTTATCATGCGTCTCTATTTAAATGGCCATTTTACTGGATAAAACATCTGGGTTGAAGTTTTTCCCCTTAATTTAAAAGAAATAATCCTCCATTGTCCTTTCTCATTCAGTGTTGCTTTGAAAGTATTTGATAGTGCATCTAAGTAGATCAACAAATACATGCAAATCATATGTGTAGAACCACAGCTATATGTCACCTTCCCACAGGTAAAGTTTCAATGGAATGAGCAATTCACAGTCAAAAATCATATCAACACACAAGGAAATAAGATATCATGAGTAAGCACAAGGGATAAACAAAGGAGCAGAATCAGATTCATAAAGACTTTGGATTTTTGAATTTTTAGACATGGAATATGCAATAAATATGACCAATATCTTTCAATACTTAGAATTCTCAAAATATAAGCAAGAGATAAAGGACAAAAGGAACAAGAAAACAGAGTCTGGTCCTAAACAAGAAGCTGAATTATGATGAACACTGACTCTCTCTTCCAAGATAAATCCCAGAAAATTTAGAGAAGATAAATAGAGAAACTGTAAGAAATCCTGAGGTATTGGTGTATACATGTATGATGGTAGTAGGGGCTGAAGAAGAGGACTTCCCAGCACAATTATAGTCGTTAAAACTGGAAAGAAAGTGTGAGGATTCTGATCTAGCTTCTCCACTGCTTCGACTTGAGGGACACAGTGTTTACCCTACAACTTCAGCAAGACATAATTTTCCTCCAAGTGTCCTCAGCAATAAAATTCAGAATAACCTAATGTTGTAACGGTGATGAGTTAATCACTTATAAATGCAGTATGAAGCTTAAAAGATAAAAGAAGTAAATATAACTATAAATACAATAATTTGTTAATAGTTACAAAAAATAAAAAGATGTATAATGTAACATCAACACATAAAACATGTGCGAGAGGGAACAAAAATGTTGAACTCTAGAATGCATTTGAACTTAAATTCTTATCAATTGAAAACTCACTGTTATAAGAAATATATTTTATGCGAGCCTCCTGGTAACTGCAAAGCAAACACCTATATTAGATATTCAAAAATAAAGAGAAAGGAATCAAAGCATATCAATTCAGAAAAATCAACAAATCACAAAAGAGGAAATCAGACAAGAAGGTAGAAAAAAATTACAAAACAGCCAGAAATTAATGAACAAAATGTTAATAAGTCCATACCAGTCATAAATTACTTTAAATGTAGACAGATTAAGTGCTCTAATCCAAAGACATAGAGTGGCTGAATGGATAAAACAAAAAGACCCAACTATATGTTGCTGGAAGAGACTTACTTCACCTTTATGAATGTACAGAACTGAAAACACAGGAACTAAAAACATAGTCCACGCAATGGATAAGAAGGCTGGGGTAGCTATTCTTAAGTCAGACAAAATAGACTTGAAGACAAAGATTGTAATAAGAGACTAAAGAGTCATTGTATGAAGACAAGGAGTCAATCCACCAACAGGCTATTACTTTTAAGAATGTTGATACAATCAACATCAGAGCACTTAAATATGTGAAGAAAATTTTATCAGACCAAAAGGGAAAAACGGACAGCAATGCAATGATACTTCATTAGCAGGGGAATTCAGTTCTCCATTTTCATCAAAGGATAGATGTTTAAACAGAAAATCAATAAAGAAACATTGCAGTTAAATGACTAGTTAGATCAAATGGTCTTAAGATATATTTACAGAACATTCCATCCAAAACAGCAGAATACACTTTGCTCCAAGTATGCACAGAACGTTCTCCAGGACAGCTCACATGTGAGGCCACAAAACAAGTCTTAATAAATGTAAGAAGATTGAAATCCTATCACGCGTCACTTCTGATCACAATGATATTAATGGTATGAAACTAGAAATCAATTACAGAAAGAAAACTTGAGAATTCACAAACATGTGGAGAGTGTGCTCTTGAACAACACAAGGGTCAAAGAAGAAATAAAGAGAGAATTCAAAGATACCTTGAGACAATGGAAAATGGAAGTACAATGTACCAAAATGTATAGGAGGTAGCAAAAACAGTTCTAAGAGGAAAGTTCATAGCAATAAATGCCTATATGAATACACTAGAAAGATCTCAAATAAATAACCTAACTTCTTTACACCTCAAAGACATAGAAAAAGAAAAAGACATGAATCCAAAACTCAGGAGAAGGAAGGAAATAACCAAGATCAAAATGGAAATAAGTGAAATAAAGACTAAAAAGACAATAGAAAAGATCAATGTAATTAGGTATTGGATTTTTGGGAAGATAAACAAAATAGAGGAATATTTAGATAGTCTCACCAAGAAAAAGAGAGGACTCAAACAAATAGGATAATAAACAAAAGAGGTGACATTAAAACTGATACCACAAAAACACAAAGGATCATAAGAGACTACTTAAATAGTTATATAGCAACAAATTGGACAACCTAGAAGAAATGGATAAATTCCTAGAAACATACAACCTACCAAGATAGAATCAGGAGGAAATGGGAAACTGAATAGACTGATTACTAGTAAGAAGATTGAATCAGTAATCAAAAACCTCCCAACAAACAAAAGTCCAGGAGCAGATGGCTTCACTGGTGAATTCTACCGAACATTTGAAGAGTGAAGCTTTCCAAACTTTTTCAAAAAACAGAAGAGGAAGTAATACTTCCAACCTCATTTTATGAGGCCAGCATTATCCTGATACTAAACCCAGACGGGAATGTTATAAGAAAAGAAAATTATGTGCCAATACCCCTGATGAAAATAGATGCAAAAATCCTCAATAAAATATTAGCCAACCAAATTCAACAAATGCTAGAAAAACAATTTGTAACAGTGTGTGGTGATAGATGTTAACTAGATTTACTGCGGTGATCACTCTGCAGTATGTACATGTATCGAATCGGTATGCTGTACACTGGAAACCAATACAACTTGACATGTCATTTTATCTCAATTAAAATCAAAAAGGGTTCCAGTCTTAAAGACTGAGAGATTGGTTGATTCTTTTGTTAAAAATGGAGAGGCTAAAGATGACAACCTGCTGTTATGGTTTGAATTGTGTCATAACCCCTGGTACTTAAGAATATTATCTTATTTGAAAATAGATTCTTTGCATATGTAATCAAGTTAAGATAATGCCATACTTGATTACGTGGGCTCTAATCTGATATGGATGGTGTCCTTCTAGGAAGGGAAAACAGAGACAAGACACAGACAGGGAGAACACCATATGATGATGGAGGCGAAGATTGGAACAAAGATAAATGTACAAGCCAAGGAATGAGAAGGATTGTTGGCAACAACAGAGGCTAAAAGAAAGGCATAGAACACATTTTCCTTTAGAACCTTCAGAGAGTGTGTTCCTGATGACAGCTTGATTTTGGACTTCTGGTTTCCAGAAGCGTGAGAGAAAAAATTTCTGTTGTTTTAAGTACCCCGGTTGGTGGTACTTCATTATGGCAGCCACAGGAAACTAAAACAGCTACTTTTGGTTGGGGAGAGGGAAACAGTGGATTTATTGAACCAGAGTACATGTAAATTTTCAAGTAGATGTGTCAGGAATGGCAATGGAAATATAGAATTCTGCTTGGAGAGAGGGTTCAGAGCTTGATATACTTTTGGCAATTCTTTGGTGGTTCACCAAAGTACCGTCGTCATTTTGAAGAGGAAATGGGTAAAAAGAGAATTAAGGAAAAGGACTTTTGGTTTCGAAAAAGCAGAAAAGTAATGGCCATTGACATGTGAGAACATCAGGGTTGAACAGTTTATAAAAGCTAATGAAGACCGTTTCAAGGAGGAAGTGGCCAACAGCATGGCATGACTGAAGGTGATCTGAGGAAATGGACTGAAGAAAAAGCATGATTTTGGCTAGAAATGCTAATAATTCTTTGCATTTACACAATGATTTACAATTTGTAAGGCATTTTCATATTTTTTATCTTATTTGTTTACTACAACACCTTAAGGGACAATATCATCCTTATTTTACAGCTGAGCTCACTCTGGAACAGGGAGGTTAAATCCTTGCTTGAAGTGACACAGCTTCTAAATAACAAGATCAAGATGTGAACCTAGATTTTCAGAGTTCAAAGTTATGCTCTTTCCAAGGAATAATGGAATATCTTTTTAAATTCCTTTTAATAAGCCTTTACTCTCACTAGGTCGAGGCTAATGATTACTAAGAAATGACAATCAACCTTGCTTAATGCTTTAATTAGCATGCTGTACATTCAAAGATTTCCTCAGTGTGATTATAAGTTTTGTGTTTATAATTTTCAATTTTAAGATGTCAATAATTTTCATAATTTAATTACATAAGAATTATAAGGATAGTCCTATAATGACTAAAGTTAATAGAATTTTAATGTGTTAAGATAGAAATGGGCTCAAATTGTTCTAAGATTTCCTATGTATTCAGCATCCTGAACACAGATTCACTCATTGGTCAAATGATCAAAGAAGACACAGTAAACTAAATTTTGGAAGCTTTCTAATGCAAATGTCTTGTGTGTGTGAAAATGTAAGTGCTTGTTTTGGGAGTGGGAGGGAATGGATGGTGGAAATGTAGCATGTGATCCGGGGGTTTTTCCACATGTCTTGGGTTACAGTGCTCATAATCATTTCCCCACTAGCCTAATTACATGTAATTTCCTCTAGATTCCAGAAAATTCCTTCCAAGATGAAATAGTTTGGGAGGATCCTTCAAGAACTTCATAGAAGCAATGGGACTGTCTATGAAAACTCTGCTGACTTGAGAATCTCCAGAGTCACATCCTGCAGAGGAGAGGGGTGAGGGACTGGATGTCCTCAATAGAAAGTATTCAGATTTCGTTACCCTTGACTTTTGGTGGAAACATAGATGTCTGTATTCCATATGTCCCATCTTTTGTGTTAGGTGACCATGTACGTGAAGGGCCTTTCAAGCAGTGAAATATTTTTTCAATATAGAATAATTAAACAACCTGCCATCTGTACAGTCTGGCCCTATAGTTTACTTTACTTGTAATTGCTTCAATGCATTTTGAGCTTTTGAGAATCCCTGTTCCCATCATTTTATTGTTTTCCCTATTATTTTCATTCTGTTTTCACATTTACTGTATGTATCTGTACTTTTTAACTGAAATCTCTGTATATATCTACTGTCTCTCTCAGTTCTTGTTTGTCATTCTGTATTTGTCTTCTCTATCTTTCATTTTGTTTCTGCCCTTTTCCCTTTCCTTTTCCACACTTGGGCTCTTTATCCATTTATCTAGTGATAAATACAGAAATCCCAAAGTGAAGCAGCCGTACAGGGTGGTATAACATTTCACTTAGGAAGTGTGGACCTTCCCTTCCGCTTATCTCAGATAGACGACAAGCAGTGAGGAAGAGGATCTGAGAGTTTGGAATAATTCAGAGCCTAGAAATAGCTTGTTCAATACTTTACTGAGGTGGTGGCAATTTAGATATTTCAGAAGAAAGGCTATCTTCACTGTGTCTACTCTACAGAGAGAATGGTGCCCTGGAACCGGGTGGAGAAGCATTCCTGTTCTTTCCTTTACATTAGATATTAAAATCATAACACCGGCCTGGAATATTTTCTTATTTTTATCTTTTTTATAACCCTATGTTTTGGTGTTTCTCTTTAAACAGTATAAACTTGAAGATTTTTCCCCCATTAGTCTTTGTTTTTTAAATGTGGGGTTGGGAGAGGCACTGCTTAGTTCATTTAGAGCTCTTTTAACTATTGAGATGTGATTCAATCATAACATTATTTTAGTTTGTTCCTTTTTAACGTAGGCATTTGCTTGTCTGATTTCTGAGGCTTTATATATTTGAGAAGTTTTTATCATGCGTCTCTATTTAAATGGCCATTTTACTGGATAAAACATCTGGGTTGAAGTTTTTCCCCTTAATTTAAAAGAAATAATCCTCCATTGTCCTTTCTCATTCAGTGTTGCTTTGAAAGTATTTGATAGTGCATCTAAGTAGATCAACAAATACATGCAAATCATATGTGTAGAACCACAGCTATATGTCACCTTCCCACAGGTAAAGTTTCAATGGAATGAGCAATTCACAGTCAAAAATCATATCAACACACAAGGAAATAAGATATCATGAGTAAGCACAAGGGATAAACAAAGGAGCAGAATCAGATTCATAAAGACTTTGGATTTTTGAATTTTTAGACATGGAATATGCAATAAATATGACCAATATCTTTCAATACTTAGAATTCTCAAAATATAAGCAAGAGATAAAGGACAAAAGGAACAAGAAAACAGAGTCTGGTCCTAAACAAGAAGCTGAATTATGATGAACACTGACTCTCTCTTCCAAGATAAATCCCAGAAAATTTAGAGAAGATAAATAGAGAAACTGTAAGAAATCCTGAGGTATTGGTGTATACATGTATGATGGTAGTAGGGGCTGAAGAAGAGGACTTCCCAGCACAATTATAGTCGTTAAAACTGGAAAGAAAGTGTGAGGATTCTGATCTAGCTTCTCCACTGCTTCGACTTGAGGGACACAGTGTTTACCCTACAACTTCAGCAAGACATAATTTTCCTCCAAGTGTCCTCAGCAATAAAATTCAGAATAACCTAATGTTGTAACGGTGATGAGTTAATCACTTATAAATGCAGTATGAAGCTTAAAAGATAAAAGAAGTAAATATAACTATAAATACAATAATTTGTTAATAGTTACAAAAAATAAAAAGATGTATAATGTAACATCAACACATAAAACATGTGCGAGAGGGAACAAAAATGTTGAACTCTAGAATGCATTTGAACTTAAATTCTTATCAATTGAAAACTCACTGTTATAAGAAATATATTTTATGCGAGCCTCCTGGTAACTGCAAAGCAAACACCTATATTAGATATTCAAAAATAAAGAGAAAGGAATCAAAGCATATCAATTCAGAAAAATCAACAAATCACAAAAGAGGAAATCAGACAAGAAGGTAGAAAAAAATTACAAAACAGCCAGAAATTAATGAACAAAATGTTAATAAGTCCATACCAGTCATAAATTACTTTAAATGTAGACAGATTAAGTGCTCTAATCCAAAGACATAGAGTGGCTGAATGGATAAAACAAAAAGACCCAACTATATGTTGCTGGAAGAGACTTACTTCACCTTTATGAATGTACAGAACTGAAAACACAGGAACTAAAAACATAGTCCACGCAATGGATAAGAAGGCTGGGGTAGCTATTCTTAAGTCAGACAAAATAGACTTGAAGACAAAGATTGTAATAAGAGACTAAAGAGTCATTGTATGAAGACAAGGAGTCAATCCACCAACAGGCTATTACTTTTAAGAATGTTGATACAATCAACATCAGAGCACTTAAATATGTGAAGAAAATTTTATCAGACCAAAAGGGAAAAACGGACAGCAATGCAATGATACTTCATTAGCAGGGGAATTCAGTTCTCCATTTTCATCAAAGGATAGATGTTTAAACAGAAAATCAATAAAGAAACATTGCAGTTAAATGACTAGTTAGATCAAATGGTCTTAAGATATATTTACAGAACATTCCATCCAAAACAGCAGAATACACTTTGCTCCAAGTATGCACAGAACGTTCTCCAGGACAGCTCACATGTGAGGCCACAAAACAAGTCTTAATAAATGTAAGAAGATTGAAATCCTATCACGCGTCACTTCTGATCACAATGATATTAATGGTATGAAACTAGAAATCAATTACAGAAAGAAAACTTGAGAATTCACAAACATGTGGAGAGTGTGCTCTTGAACAACACAAGGGTCAAAGAAGAAATAAAGAGAGAATTCAAAGATACCTTGAGACAATTGAAAATGGAAGTACAATGTACCAAAATGTATAGGAGGTAGCAAAAACAGTTCTAAGAGGAAAGTTCATAGCAATAAATGCCTATATGAATACACTAGAAAGATCTCAAATAAATAACCTAACTTCTTTACACCTCAAAGACATAGAAAAAGAAAAAGACATGAATCCAAAACTCAGGAGAAGGAAGGAAATAACCAAGATCAAAATGGAAATAAGTGAAATAAAGACTAAAAAGACAATAGAAAAGATCAATGTAATTAGGTATTGGATTTTTGGGAAGATAAACAAAATAGAGGAATATTTAGATAGTCTCACCAAGAAAAAGAGAGGACTCAAACAAATAAGATAATAAACAAAAGAGGTGACATTAAAACTGATACCACAAAAACACAAAGGATCATAAGAGACTACTTAAATAGTTATATAGCAACAAATTGGACAACCTAGAAGAAATGGATAAATTCCTAGAAACATACAACCTACCAAGATAGAATCAGGAAGAAATGGGAAACTGAATAGACTGATTACTAGTAAGAAGATTGAATCAGTAATCAAAAACCTCCCAACAAACAAAAGTCCAGGAGCAGATGGCTTCACTGGTGAATTCTACCGAACATTTGAAGAGTGAAGCTTTCCAAACTTTTTCAAAAAACAGAAGAGGAAGTAATACTTCCAACCTCATTTTATGAGGCCAGCATTATCCTGATACTAAACCCAGACGGGAATGTTATAAGAAAAGAAAATTATGTGCCAATACCCCTGATGAAAATAGATGCAAAAATCCTCAATAAAATATTAGCCAACCAAATTCAACAAATGCTAGAAAAACAATTTGTAACAGTGTGTGGTGATAGATGTTAACTAGATTTACTGCGGTGATCACTCTGCAGTATGTACATGTATCGAATCGGTATGCTGTACACTGGAAACCAATACAACTTGACATGTCATTTTATCTCAATTAAAATCAAAAAGGGTTCCAGTCTTAAAGACTGAGAGATTGGTTGATTCTTTTGTTAAAAATGGAGAGGCTAAAGATGACAACCTGCTGTTATGGTTTGAATTGTGTCATAACCCCTGGTACTTAAGAATATTATCTTATTTGAAAATAGATTCTTTGCATATGTAATCAAGTTAAGATAATGCCATACTTGATTACGTGGGCTCTAATCTGATATGGATGGTGTCCTTCTAGGAAGGGAAAACAGAGACAAGACACAGACAGGGAGAACACCATATGATGATGGAGGCGAAGATTGGAACAAAGATAAATGTACAAGCCAAGGAATGAGAAGGATTGTTGGCAACAACAGAGGCTAAAAGAAAGGCATAGAACACATTTTCCTTTAGAACCTTCAGAGAGTGTGTTCCTGATGACAGCTTGATTTTGGACTTCTGGTTTCCAGAAGCGTGAGAGAAAAAATTTCTGTTGTTTTAAGTACCCCGGTTGGTGGTACTTCATTATGGCAGCCACAGGAAACTAAAACAGCTACTTTTGGTTGGGGAGAGGGAAACAGTGGATTTATTGAACCAGAGTACATGTAAATTTTCAAGTAGATGTGTCAGGAATGGCAATGGAAATATAGAATTCTGCTTGGAGAGAGGGTTCAGAGCTTGATATACTTTTGGCAATTCTTTGGTGGTTCACCAAAGTACCGTCGTCATTTTGAAGAGGAAATGGGTAAAAAGAGAATTAAGGAAAAGGACTTTTGGTTTCGAAAAAGCAGAAAAGTAATGGCCATTGACATGTGAGAACATCAGGGTTGAACAGTTTATAAAAGCTAATGAAGACCGTTTCAAGGAGGAAGTGGCCAACAGCATGGCATGACTGAAGGTGATCTGAGGAAATGGACTGAAGAAAAAGCATGATTTTGGCTAGAAATGCTAATAATTCTTTGCATTTACACAATGATTTACAATTTGTAAGGCATTTTCATATTTTTTATCTTATTTGTTTACTACAACACCTTAAGGGACAATATCATCCTTATTTTACAGCTGAGCTCACTCTGGAACAGGGAGGTTAAATCCTTGCTTGAAGTGACACAGCTTCTAAATAACAAGATCAAGATGTGAACCTAGATTTTCAGAGTTCAAAGTTATGCTCTTTCCAAGGAATAATGGAATATCTTTTTAAATTCCTTTTAATAAGCCTTTACTCTCACTAGGTCGAGGCTAATGATTACTAAGAAATGACAATCAACCTTGCTTAATGCTTTAATTAGCATGCTGTACATTCAAAGATTTCCTCAGTGTGATTATAAGTTTTGTGTTTATAATTTTCAATTTTAAGATGTCAATAATTTTCATAATTTAATTACATAAGAATTATAAGGATAGTCCTATAATGACTAAAGTTAATAGAATTTTAATGTGTTAAGATAGAAATGGGCTCAAATTGTTCTAAGATTTCCTATGTATTCAGCATCCTGAACACAGATTCACTCATTGGTCAAATGATCAAAGAAGACACAGTAAACTAAATTTTGGAAGCTTTCTAATGCAAATGTCTTGTGTGTGTGAAAATGTAAGTGCTTGTTTTGGGAGTGGGAGGGAATGGATGGTGGAAATGTAGCATGTGATCCGGGGGTTTTTCCACATGTCTTGGGTTACAGTGCTCATAATCATTTCCCCACTAGCCTAATTACATGTAATTTCCTCTAGATTCCAGAAAATTCCTTCCAAGATGAAATAGTTTGGGAGGATCCTTCAAGAACTTCATAGAAGCAATGGGACTGTCTATGAAAACTCTGCTGACTTGAGAATCTCCAGAGTCACATCCTGCAGAGGAGAGGGGTGAGGGACTGGATGTCCTCAATAGAAAGTATTCAGATTTCGTTACCCTTGACTTTTGGTGGAAACATAGATGTCTGTATTCCATATGTCCCATCTTTTGTGTTAGGTGACCATGTACGTGAAGGGCCTTTCAAGCAGTGAAATATTTTTTCAATATAGAATAATTAAACAACCTGCCATCTGTACAGTCTGGCCCTATAGTTTACTTTACTTGTAATTGCTTCAATGCATTTTGAGCTTTTGAGAATCCCTGTTCCCATCATTTTATTGTTTTCCCTATTATTTTCATTCTGTTTTCACATTTACTGTATGTATCTGTACTTTTTAACTGAAATCTCTGTATATATCTACTGTCTCTCTCAGTTCTTGTTTGTCATTCTGTATTTGTCTTCTCTATCTTTCATTTTGTTTCTGCCCTTTTCCCTTTCCTTTTCCACACTTGGGCTCTTTATCCATTTATCTAGTGATAAATACAGAAATCCCAAAGTGAAGCAGCCGTACAGGGTGGTATAACATTTCACTTAGGAAGTGTGGACCTTCCCTTCCGCTTATCTCAGATAGACGACAAGCAGTGAGGAAGAGGATCTGAGAGTTTGGAATAATTCAGAGCCTAGAAATAGCTTGTTCAATACTTTACTGAGGTGGTGGCAATTTAGATATTTCAGAAGAAAGGCTATCTTCACTGTGTCTACTCTACAGAGAGAATGGTGCCCTGGAACCGGGTGGAGAAGCATTCCTGTTCTTTCCTTTACATTAGATATTAAAATCATAACACCGGCCTGGAATATTTTCTTATTTTTATCTTTTTTATAACCCTATGTTTTGGTGTTTCTCTTTAAACAGTATAAACTTGAAGATTTTTCCCCCATTAGTCTTTGTTTTTTAAATGTGGGGTTGGGAGAGGCACTGCTTAGTTCATTTAGAGCTCTTTTAACTATTGAGATGTGATTCAATCATAACATTATTTTAGTTTGTTCCTTTTTAACGTAGGCATTTGCTTGTCTGATTTCTGAGGCTTTATATATTTGAGAAGTTTTTATCATGCGTCTCTATTTAAATGGCCATTTTACTGGATAAAACATCTGGGTTGAAGTTTTTCCCCTTAATTTAAAAGAAATAATCCTCCATTGTCCTTTCTCATTCAGTGTTGCTTTGAAAGTATTTGATAGTGCATCTAAGTAGATCAACAAATACATGCAAATCATATGTGTAGAACCACAGCTATATGTCACCTTCCCACAGGTAAAGTTTCAATGGAATGAGCAATTCACAGTCAAAAATCATATCAACACACAAGGAAATAAGATATCATGAGTAAGCACAAGGGATAAACAAAGGAGCAGAATCAGATTCATAAAGACTTTGGATTTTTGAATTTTTAGACATGGAATATGCAATAAATATGACCAATATCTTTCAATACTTAGAATTCTCAAAATATAAGCAAGAGATAAAGGACAAAAGGAACAAGAAAACAGAGTCTGGTCCTAAACAAGAAGCTGAATTATGATGAACACTGACTCTCTCTTCCAAGATAAATCCCAGAAAATTTAGAGAAGATAAATAGAGAAACTGTAAGAAATCCTGAGGTATTGGTGTATACATGTATGATGGTAGTAGGGGCTGAAGAAGAGGACTTCCCAGCACAATTATAGTCGTTAAAACTGGAAAGAAAGTGTGAGGATTCTGATCTAGCTTCTCCACTGCTTCGTCTTGAGGGACACAGTGTTTACCCTACAACTTCAGCAAGACATAATTTTCCTCCAAGTGTCCTCAGCAATAAAATTCAGAATAACCTAATGTTGTAACGGTGATGAGTTAATCACTTATAAATGCAGTATGAAGCTTAAAAGATAAAAGAAGTAAATATAACTATAAATACAATAATTTGTTAATAGTTACAAAAAATAAAAAGATGTATAATGTAACATCAACACATAAAACATGTGCGAGAGGGAACAAAAATGTTGAACTTTAGAATGCATTTGAACTTAAATTCTTATCAATTGAAAACTCACTGTTATAAAAAATATATTTTATGCGAGCCTCCTGGTAACTGCAAAGCAAACACCTATATTAGATATTCAAAAATAAAGAGAAAGGAATCAAAGCATATCAATTCAGAAAAATCAACAAATCACAAAAGAGGAAATCAGACAAGAAGGTAGAAAAAAATTACAAAACAGCCAGAAATTAATGAACAAAATGTTAATAAGTCCATACCAGTCATAAATTACTTTAAATGTAGACAGATTAAGTGCTCTAATCCAAAGACATAGAGTGGCTGAATGGATAAAACAAAAAGACCCAACTATATGTTGCTGGAAGAGACTTACTTCACCTTTATGAATGTACAGAACTGAAAACACAGGAACTAAAAACATAGTCCACGCAATGGATAAGAAGGCTGGGGTAGCTATTCTTAAGTCAGACAAAATAGACTTGAAGACAAAGATTGTAATAAGAGACTAAAGAGTCATTGTATGAAGACAAGGAGTCAATCCACCAACAGGCTATTACTTTTAAGAATGTTGATACAATCAACATCAGAGCACTTAAATATGTGAAGAAAATTTTATCAGACCAAAAGGGAAAAACGGACAGCAATGCAATGATACTTCATTAGCAGGGGAATTCAGTTCTCCATTTTCATCAAAGGATAGATGTTTAAACAGAAAATCAATAAAGAAACAAAACATTGCAGTTAAATGACTAGTTAGATCAAATGGTCTTAAGATATATTTACAGAACATTCCATCCAAAACAGCAGAATACACTTTGCTCCAAGTATGCACAGAACGTTCTCCAGGACAGCTCACATGTGAGGCCACAAAACAAGTCTTAATAAATGTAAGAAGATTGAAATCCTATCACGCGTCACTTCTGATCACAATGATATTAATGGTATGAAACTAGAAATCAATTACAGAAAGAAAACTTGAGAATTCACAAACATGTGGAGAGTGTGCTCTTGAACAACACAAGGGTCAAAGAAGAAATAAAGAGAGAATTCAAAGATACCTTGAGACAATTGAAAATGGAAGTACAATGTACCAAAATGTATAGGAGGTAGCAAAAACAGTTCTAAGAGGAAAGTTCATAGCAATAAATGCCTATATGAATACACTAGAAAGATCTCAAATAAATAACCTAACTTCTTTACACCTCAAAGACATAGAAAAAGAAAAAGACATGAATCCAAAACTCAGGAGAAGGAAGGAAATAACCAAGATCAAAATGGAAATAAGTGAAATAAAGACTAAAAAGACAATAGAAAAGATCAATGTAATTAGGTATTGGATTTTTGGGAAGATAAACAAAATAGAGGAATATTTAGATAGTCTCACCAAGAAAAAGAGAGGACTCAAACAAATAAGATAATAAACAAAAGAGGTGACATTAAAACTGATACCACAAAAACACAAAGGATCATAAGAGACTACTTAAATAGTTATATAGCAACAAATTGGACAACCTAGAAGAAATGGATAAATTCCTAGAAACATACAACCTACCAAGATAGAATCAGGAAGAAATGGGAAACTGAATAGACTGATTACTAGTAAGAAGATTGAATCAGTAATCAAAAACCTCCCAACAAACAAAAGTCCAGGAGCAGATGGCTTCACTGGTGAATTCTACCGAACATTTGAAGAGTGAAGCTTTCCAAACTTTTTCAAAAAACAGAAGAGGAAGTAATACTTCCAACCTCATTTTATGAGGCCAGCATTATCCTGATACTAAACCCAGACGGGAATGTTATAAGAAAAGAAAATTATGTGCCAATACCCCTGATGAAAATAGATGCAAAAATCCTCAATAAAATATTAGCCAACCAAATTCAACAAATGCTAGAAAAACAATTTGTAACAGTGTGTGGTGATAGATGTTAACTAGATTTACTGCGGTGATCACTCTGCAGTATGTACATGTATCGAATCGGTATGCTGTACACTGGAAACCAATACAACTTGACATGTCATTTTATCTCAATTAAAATCAAAAAGGGTTCCAGTCTTAAAGACTGAGAGATTGGTTGATTCTTTTGTTAAAAATGGAGAGGCTAAAGATGACAACCTGCTGTTATGGTTTGAATTGTGTCATAACCCCTGGTACTTAAGAATATTATCTTATTTGAAAATAGATTCTTTGCATATGTAATCAAGTTAAGATAATGCCATACTTGATTACGTGGGCTCTAATCTGATATGGATGGTGTCCTTCTAGGAAGGGAAAACAGAGACAAGACACAGACAGGGAGAACACCATATGATGATGGAGGCGAAGATTGGAACAAAGATAAATGTACAAGCCAAGGAATGAGAAGGATTGTTGGCAACAACAGAGGCTAAAAGAAAGGCATAGAACACATTTTCCTTTAGAACCTTCAGAGAGTGTGTTCCTGATGACAGCTTGATTTTGGACTTCTGGTTTCCAGAAGCGTGAGAGAAAAAATTTCTGTTGTTTTAAGTACCCCGGTTGGTGGTACTTCATTATGGCAGCCACAGGAAACTAAAACAGCTACTTTTGGTTGGGGAGAGGGAAACGGTGGATTTATTGAACCAGAGTACATGTAAATTTTCAAGTAGATGTGTCAGGAATGGCAATGGAAATATAGAATTCTGCTTGGAGAGAGGGTTCAGAGCTTGATATACTTTTGGCAATTCTTTGGTGGTTCACCAAAGTACCGTCGTCATTTTGAAGAGGAAATGGGTAAAAAGAGAATTAAGGAAAAGGACTTTTGGTTTCGAAAAAGCAGAAAAGTAATGGCCATTGACATGTGAGAACATCAGGGTTGAACAGTTTATAAAAGCTAATGAAGACCGTTTCAAGGAGGAAGTGGCCAACAGCATGGCATGACTGAAGGTGATCTGAGGAAATGGACTGAAGAAAAAGCATGATTTTGGCTAGAAATGCTAATAATTCTTTGCATTTACACAATGATTTACAATTTGTAAGGCATTTTCATATTTTTTATCTTATTTGTTTACTACAACACCTTAAGGGACAATATCATCCTTATTTTACAGCTGAGCTCACTCTGGAACAGGGAGGTTAAATCCTTGCTTGAAGTGACACAGCTTCTAAATAACAAGATCAAGATGTGAACCTAGATTTTCAGAGTTCAAAGTTATGCTCTTTCCAAGGAATAATGGAATATCTTTTTAAATTCCTTTTAATAAGCCTTTACTCTCACTAGGTCGAGGCTAATGATTACTAAGAAATGACAATCAACCTTGCTTAATGCTTTAATTAGCATGCTGTACATTCAAAGATTTCCTCAGTGTGATTATAAGTTTTGTGTTTATAATTTTCAATTTTAAGATGTCAATAATTTTCATAATTTAATTACATAAGAATTATAAGGATAGTCCTATAATGACTAAAGTTAATAGAATTTTAATGTGTTAAGATAGAAATGGGCTCAAATTGTTCTAAGATTTCCTATGTATTCAGCATCCTGAACACAGATTCACTCATTGGTCAAATGATCAAAGAAGACACAGTAAACTAAATTTTGGAAGCTTTCTAATGCAAATGTCTTGTGTGTGTGAAAATGTAAGTGCTTGTTTTGGGAGTGGGAGGGAATGGATGGTGGAAATGTAGCATGTGATCCGGGGGTTTTTCCACATGTCTTGGGTTACAGTGCTCATAATCATTTCCCCACTAGCCTAATTACATGTAATTTCCTCTAGATTCCAGAAAATTCCTTCCAAGATGAAATAGTTTGGGAGGATCCTTCAAGAACTTCATAGAAGCAATGGGACTGTCTATGAAAACTCTGCTGACTTGAGAATCTCCAGAGTCACATCCTGCAGAGGAGAGGGGTGAGGGACTGGATGTCCTCAATAGAAAGTATTCAGATTTCGTTACCCTTGACTTTTGGTGGAAACATAGATGTCTGTATTCCATATGTCCCATCTTTTGTGTTAGGTGACCATGTACGTGAAGGGCCTTTCAAGCAGTGAAATATTTTTTCAATATAGAATAATTAAACAACCTGCCATCTGTACAGTCTGGCCCTATAGTTTACTTTACTTGTAATTGCTTCAATGCATTTTGAGCTTTTGAGAATCCCTGTTCCCATCATTTTATTGTTTTCCCTATTATTTTCATTCTGTTTTCACATTTACTGTATGTATCTGTACTTTTTAACTGAAATCTCTGTATATATCTACTGTCTCTCTCAGTTCTTGTTTGTCATTCTGTATTTGTCTTCTCTATCTTTCATTTTGTTTCTGCCCTTTTCCCTTTCCTTTTCCACACTTGGGCTCTTTATCCATTTATCTAGTGATAAATACAGAAATCCCAAAGTGAAGCAGCCGTACAGGGTGGTATAACATTTCACTTAGGAAGTGTGGACCTTCCCTTCCGCTTATCTCAGATAGACGACAAGCAGTGAGGAAGAGGATCTGAGAGTTTGGAATAATTCAGAGCCTAGAAATAGCTTGTTCAATACTTTACTGAGGTGGTGGCAATTTAGATATTTCAGAAGAAAGGCTATCTTCACTGTGTCTACTCTACAGAGAGAATGGTGCCCTGGAACCGGGTGGAGAAGCATTCCTGTTCTTTCCTTTACATTAGATATTAAAATCATAACACCGGCCTGGAATATTTTCTTATTTTTATCTTTTTTATAACCCTATGTTTTGGTGTTTCTCTTTAAACAGTATAAACTTGAAGATTTTTCCCCCATTAGTCTTTGTTTTTTAAATGTGGGGTTGGGAGAGGCACTGCTTAGTTCATTTAGAGCTCTTTTAACTATTGAGATGTGATTCAATCATAACATTATTTTAGTTTGTTCCTTTTTAACGTAGGCATTTGCTTGTCTGATTTCTGAGGCTTTATATATTTGAGAAGTTTTTATCATGCGTCTCTATTTAAATGGCCATTTTACTGGATAAAACATCTGGGTTGAAGTTTTTCCCCTTAATTTAAAAGAAATAATCCTCCATTGTCCTTTCTCATTCAGTGTTGCTTTGAAAGTATTTGATAGTGCATCTAAGTAGATCAACAAATACATGCAAATCATATGTGTAGAACCACAGCTATATGTCACCTTCCCACAGGTAAAGTTTCAATGGAATGAGCAATTCACAGTCAAAAATCATATCAACACACAAGGAAATAAGATATCATGAGTAAGCACAAGGGATAAACAAAGGAGCAGAATCAGATTCATAAAGACTTTGGATTTTTGAATTTTTAGACATGGAATATGCAATAAATATGACCAATATCTTTCAATACTTAGAATTCTCAAAATATAAGCAAGAGATAAAGGACAAAAGGAACAAGAAAACAGAGTCTGGTCCTAAACAAGAAGCTGAATTATGATGAACACTGACTCTCTCTTCCAAGATAAATCCCAGAAAATTTAGAGAAGATAAATAGAGAAACTGTAAGAAATCCTGAGGTATTGGTGTATACATGTATGATGGTAGTAGGGGCTGAAGAAGAGGACTTCCCAGCACAATTATAGTCGTTAAAACTGGAAAGAAAGTGTGAGGATTCTGATCTAGCTTCTCCACTGCTTCGTCTTGAGGGACACAGTGTTTACCCTACAACTTCAGCAAGACATAATTTTCCTCCAAGTGTCCTCAGCAATAAAATTCAGAATAACCTAATGTTGTAACGGTGATGAGTTAATCACTTATAAATGCAGTATGAAGCTTAAAAGATAAAAGAAGTAAATATAACTATAAATACAATAATTTGTTAATAGTTACAAAAAATAAAAAGATGTATAATGTAACATCAACACATAAAACATGTGCGAGAGGGAACAAAAATGTTGAACTTTAGAATGCATTTGAACTTAAATTCTTATCAATTGAAAACTCACTGTTATAAGAAATATATTTTATGCGAGCCTCCTGGTAACTGCAAAGCAAACACCTATATTAGATATTCAAAAATAAAGAGAAAGGAATCAAAGCATATCAATTCAGAAAAATCAACAAATCACAAAAGAGGAAATCAGACAAGAAGGTAGAAAAAAATTACAAAACAGCCAGAAATTAATGAACAAAATGTTAATAAGTCCATACCAGTCATAAATTACTTTAAATGTAGACAGATTAAGTGCTCTAATCCAAAGACATAGAGTGGCTGAATGGATAAAACAAAAAGACCCAACTGTATGTTGCTGGAAGAGACTTACTTCACCTTTATGAATGTACAGAACTGAAAACACAGGAACTAAAAACATAGTCCACGCAATGGATAAGAAGGCTGGGGTAGCTATTCTTAAGTCAGACAAAATAGACTTGAAGACAAAGATTGTAATAAGAGACTAAAGAGTCATTGTATGAAGACAAGGAGTCAATCCACCAACAGGCTATTACTTTTAAGAATGTTGATACAATCAACATCAGAGCACTTAAATATGTGAAGAAAATTTTATCAGACCAAAAGGGAAAAACGGACAGCAATGCAATGATACTTCATTAGCAGGGGAATTCAGTTCTCCATTTTCATCAAAGGATAGATGTTTAAACAGAAAATCAATAAAGAAACAAAACATTGCAGTTAAATGACTAGTTAGATCAAATGGTCTTAAGATATATTTACAGAACATTCCATCCAAAACAGCAGAATACACTTTGCTCCAAGTATGCACAGAACGTTCTCCAGGACAGCTCACATGTGAGGCCACAAAACAAGTCTTAATAAATGTAAGAAGATTGAAATCCTATCACGCGTCACTTCTGATCACAATGATATTAATGGTATGAAACTAGAAATCAATTACAGAAAGAAAACTTGAGAATTCACAAACATGTGGAGAGTGTGCTCTTGAACAACACAAGGGTCAAAGAAGAAATAAAGAGAGAATTCAAAGATACCTTGAGACAATTGAAAATGGAAGTACAATGTACCAAAATGTATAGGAGGTAGCAAAAACAGTTCTAAGAGGAAAGTTCATAGCAATAAATGCCTATATGAATACACTAGAAAGATCTCAAATAAATAACCTAACTTCTTTACACCTCAAAGACATAGAAAAAGAAAAAGACATGAATCCAAAACTCAGGAGAAGGAAGGAAATAACCAAGATCAAAATGGAAATAAGTGAAATAAAGACTAAAAAGACAATAGAAAAGATCAATGTAATTAGGTATTGGATTTTTGGGAAGATAAACAAAATAGAGGAATATTTAGATAGTCTCACCAAGAAAAAGAGAGGACTCAAACAAATAAGATAATAAACAAAAGAGGTGACATTAAAACTGATACCACAAAAACACAAAGGATCATAAGAGACTACTTAAATAGTTATATAGCAACAAATTGGACAACCTAGAAGAAATGGATAAATTCCTAGAAACATACAACCTACCAAGATAGAATCAGGAAGAAATGGGAAACTGAATAGACTGATTACTAGTAAGAAGATTGAATCAGTAATCAAAAACCTCCCAACAAACAAAAGTCCAGGAGCAGATGGCTTCACTGGTGAATTCTACCGAACATTTGAAGAGTGAAGCTTTCCAAACTTTTTCAAAAAACAGAAGAGGAAGTAATACTTCCAACCTCATTTTATGAGGCCAGCATTATCCTGATACTAAACCCAGACGGGAATGTTATAAGAAAAGAAAATTATGTGCCAATACCCCTGATGAAAATAGATGCAAAAATCCTCAATAAAATATTAGCCAACCAAATTCAACAAATGCTAGAAAAACAATTTGTAACAGTGTGTGGTGATAGATGTTAACTAGATTTACTGCGGTGATCACTCTGCAGTATGTACATGTATCGAATCGGTATGCTGTACACTGGAAACCAATACAACTTGACATGTCATTTTATCTCAATTAAAATCAAAAAGGGTTCCAGTCTTAAAGACTGAGAGATTGGTTGATTCTTTTGTTAAAAATGGAGAGGCTAAAGATGACAACCTGCTGTTATGGTTTGAATTGTGTCATAACCCCTGGTACTTAAGAATATTATCTTATTTGAAAATAGATTCTTTGCATATGTAATCAAGTTAAGATAATGCCATACTTGATTACGTGGGCTCTAATCTGATATGGATGGTGTCCTTCTAGGAAGGGAAAACAGAGACAAGACACAGACAGGGAGAACACCATATGATGATGGAGGCGAAGATTGGAACAAAGATAAATGTACAAGCCAAGGAATGAGAAGGATTGTTGGCAACAACAGAGGCTAAAAGAAAGGCATAGAACACATTTTCCTTTAGAACCTTCAGAGAGTGTGTTCCTGATGACAGCTTGATTTTGGACTTCTGGTTTCCAGAAGCGTGAGAGAAAAAATTTCTGTTGTTTTAAGTACCCCGGTTGGTGGTACTTCATTATGGCAGCCACAGGAAACTAAAACAGCTACTTTTGGTTGGGGAGAGGGAAACAGTGGATTTATTGAACCAGAGTACATGTAAATTTTCAAGTAGATGTGTCAGGAATGGCAATGGAAATATAGAATTCTGCTTGGAGAGAGGGTTCAGAGCTTGATATACTTTTGGCAATTCTTTGGTGGTTCACCAAAGTACCGTCGTCATTTTGAAGAGGAAATGGGTAAAAAGAGAATTAAGGAAAGGGACTTTTGGTTTCGAAAAAGCAGAAAAGTAATGGCCATTGACATGTGAGAACATCAGGGTTGAACAGTTTATAAAAGCTAATGAAGACCGTTTCAAGGAGGAAGTGGCCAACAGCATGGCATGACTGAAGGTGATCTGAGGAAATGGACTGAAGAAAAAGCATGATTTTGGCTAGAAATGCTAATAATTCTTTGCATTTACACAATGATTTACAATTTGTAAGGCATTTTCATATTTTTTATCTTATTTGTTTACTACAACACCTTAAGGGACAATATCATCCTTATTTTACAGCTGAGCTCACTCTGGAACAGGGAGGTTAAATCCTTGCTTGAAGTGACACAGCTTCTAAATAACAAGATCAAGATGTGAACCTAGATTTTCAGAGTTCAAAGTTATGCTCTTTCCAAGGAATAATGGAATATCTTTTTAAATTCCTTTTAATAAGCCTTTACTCTCACTAGGTCGAGGCTAATGATTACTAAGAAATGACAATCAACCTTGCTTAATGCTTTAATTAGCATGCTGTACATTCAAAGATTTCCTCAGTGTGATTATAAGTTTTGTGTTTATAATTTTCAATTTTAAGATGTCAATAATTTTCATAATTTAATTACATAAGAATTATAAGGATAGTCCTATAATGACTAAAGTTAATAGAATTTTAATGTGTTAAGATAGAAATGGGCTCAAATTGTTCTAAGATTTCCTATGTATTCAGCATCCTGAACACAGATTCACTCATTGGTCAAATGATCAAAGAAGACACAGTAAACTAAATTTTGGAAGCTTTCTAATGCAAATGTCTTGTGTGTGTGAAAATGTAAGTGCTTGTTTTGGGAGTGGGAGGGAATGGATGGTGGAAATGTAGCATGTGATCCGGGGGTTTTTCCACATGTCTTGGGTTACAGTGCTCATAATCATTTCCCCACTAGCCTAATTACATGTAATTTCCTCTAGATTCCAGAAAATTCCTTCCAAGATGAAATAGTTTGGGAGGATCCTTCAAGAACTTCATAGAAGCAATGGGACTGTCTATGAAAACTCTGCTGACTTGAGAATCTCCAGAGTCACATCCTGCAGAGGAGAGGGGTGAGGGACTGGATGTCCTCAATAGAAAGTATTCAGATTTCGTTACCCTTGACTTTTGGTGGAAACATAGATGTCTGTATTCCATATGTCCCATCTTTTGTGTTAGGTGACCATGTACGTGAAGGGCCTTTCAAGCAGTGAAATATTTTTTCAATATAGAATAATTAAACAACCTGCCATCTGTACAGTCTGGCCCTATAGTTTACTTTACTTGTAATTGCTTCAATGCATTTTGAGCTTTTGAGAATCCCTGTTCCCATCATTTTATTGTTTTCCCTATTATTTTCATTCTGTTTTCACATTTACTGTATGTATCTGTACTTTTTAACTGAAATCTCTGTATATATCTACTGTCTCTCTCAGTTCTTGTTTGTCATTCTGTATTTGTCTTCTCTATCTTTCATTTTGTTTCTGCCCTTTTCCCTTTCCTTTTCCACACTTGGGCTCTTTATCCATTTATCTAGTGATAAATACAGAAATCCCAAAGTGAAGCAGCCGTACAGGGTGGTATAACATTTCACTTAGGAAGTGTGGACCTTCCCTTCCGCTTATCTCAGATAGACGACAAGCAGTGAGGAAGAGGATCTGAGAGTTTGGAATAATTCAGAGCCTAGAAATAGCTTGTTCAATACTTTACTGAGGTGGTGGCAATTTAGATATTTCAGAAGAAAGGCTATCTTCACTGTGTCTACTCTACAGAGAGAATGGTGCCCTGGAACCGGGTGGAGAAGCATTCCTGTTCTTTCCTTTACATTAGATATTAAAATCATAACACCGGCCTGGAATATTTTCTTATTTTTATCTTTTTTATAACCCTATGTTTTGGTGTTTCTCTTTAAACAGTATAAACTTGAAGATTTTTCCCCCATTAGTCTTTGTTTTTTAAATGTGGGGTTGGGAGAGGCACTGCTTAGTTCATTTAGAGCTCTTTTAACTATTGAGATGTGATTCAATCATAACATTATTTTAGTTTGTTCCTTTTTAACGTAGGCATTTGCTTGTCTGATTTCTGAGGCTTTATATATTTGAGAAGTTTTTATCATGCGTCTCTATTTAAATGGCCATTTTACTGGATAAAACATCTGGGTTGAAGTTTTTCCCCTTAATTTAAAAGAAATAATCCTCCATTGTCCTTTCTCATTCAGTGTTGCTTTGAAAGTATTTGATAGTGCATCTAAGTAGATCAACAAATACATGCAAATCATATGTGTAGAACCACAGCTATATGTCACCTTCCCACAGGTAAAGTTTCAATGGAATGAGCAATTCACAGTCAAAAATCATATCAACACACAAGGAAATAAGATATCATGAGTAAGCACAAGGGATAAACAAAGGAGCAGAATCAGATTCATAAAGACTTTGGATTTTTGAATTTTTAGACATGGAATATGCAATAAATATGACCAATATCTTTCAATACTTAGAATTCTCAAAATATAAGCAAGAGATAAAGGACAAAAGGAACAAGAAAACAGAGTCTGGTCCTAAACAAGAAGCTGAATTATGATGAACACTGACTCTCTCTTCCAAGATAAATCCCAGAAAATTTAGAGAAGATAAATAGAGAAACTGTAAGAAATCCTGAGGTATTGGTGTATACATGTATGATGGTAGTAGGGGCTGAAGAAGAGGACTTCCCAGCACAATTATAGTCGTTAAAACTGGAAAGAAAGTGTGAGGATTCTGATCTAGCTTCTCCACTGCTTCGTCTTGAGGGACACAGTGTTTACCCTACAACTTCAGCAAGACATAATTTTCCTCCAAGTGTCCTCAGCAATAAAATTCAGAATAACCTAATGTTGTAACGGTGATGAGTTAATCACTTATAAATGCAGTATGAAGCTTAAAAGATAAAAGAAGTAAATATAACTATAAATACAATAATTTGTTAATAGTTACAAAAAATAAAAAGATGTATAATGTAACATCAACACATAAAACATGTGCGAGAGGGAACAAAAATGTTGAACTCTAGAATGCATTTGAACTTAAATTCTTATCAATTGAAAACTCACTGTTATAAGAAATATATTTTATGCGAGCCTCCTGGTAACTGCAAAGCAAACACCTATATTAGATATTCAAAAATAAAGAGAAAGGAATCAAAGCATATCAATTCAGAAAAATCAACAAATCACAAAAGAGGAAATCAGACAAGAAGGTAGAAAAAAATTACAAAACAGCCAGAAATTAATGAACAAAATGTTAATAAGTCCATACCAGTCATAAATTACTTTAAATGTAGACAGATTAAGTGCTCTAATCCAAAGACATAGAGTGGCTGAATGGATAAAACAAAAAGACCCAACTATATGTTGCTGGAAGAGACTTACTTCACCTTTATGAATGTACAGAACTGAAAACACAGGAACTAAAAACATAGTCCACGCAATGGATAAGAAGGCTGGGGTAGCTATTCTTAAGTCAGACAAAATAGACTTGAAGACAAAGATTGTAATAAGAGACTAAAGAGTCATTGTATGAAGACAAGGAGTCAATCCACCAACAGGCTATTACTTTTAAGAATGTTGATACAATCAACATCAGAGCACTTAAATATGTGAAGAAAATTTTATCAGACCAAAAGGGAAAAACGGACAGCAATGCAATGATACTTCATTAGCAGGGGAATTCAGTTCTCCATTTTCATCAAAGGATAGATGTTTAAACAGAAAATCAATAAAGAAACAAAACATTGCAGTTAAATGACTAGTTAGATCAAATGGTCTTAAGATATATTTACAGAACATTCCATCCAAAACAGCAGAATACACTTTGCTCCAAGTATGCACAGAACGTTCTCCAGGACAGCTCACATGTGAGGCCACAAAACAAGTCTTAATAAATGTAAGAAGATTGAAATCCTATCACGCGTCACTTCTGATCACAATGATATTAATGGTATGAAACTAGAAATCAATTACAGAAAGAAAACTTGAGAATTCACAAACATGTGGAGAGTGTGCTCTTGAACAACACAAGGGTCAAAGAAGAAATAAAGAGAGAATTCAAAGATACCTTGAGACAATGGAAAATGGAAGTACAATGTACCAAAATGTATAGGAGGTAGCAAAAACAGTTCTAAGAGGAAAGTTCATAGCAATAAATGCCTATATGAATACACTAGAAAGATCTCAAATAAATAACCTAACTTCTTTACACCTCAAAGACATAGAAAAAGAAAAAGACATGAATCCAAAACTCAGGAGAAGGAAGGAAATAACCAAGATCAAAATGGAAATAAGTGAAATAAAGACTAAAAAGACAATAGAAAAGATCAATGTAATTAGGTATTGGATTTTTGGGAAGATAAACAAAATAGAGGAATATTTAGATAGTCTCACCAAGAAAAAGAGAGGACTCAAACAAATAAGATAATAAACAAAAGAGGTGACATTAAAACTGATACCACAAAAACACAAAGGATCATAAGAGACTACTTAAATAGTTATATAGCAACAAATTGGACAACCTAGAAGAAATGGATAAATTCCTAGAAACATACAACCTACCAAGATAGAATCAGGAAGAAATGGGAAACTGAATAGACTGATTACTAGTAAGAAGATTGAATCAGTAATCAAAAACCTCCCAACAAACAAAAGTCCAGGAGCAGATGGCTTCACTGGTGAATTCTACCGAACATTTGAAGAGTGAAGCTTTCCAAACTTTTTCAAAAAACAGAAGAGGAAGTAATACTTCCAACCTCATTTTATGAGGCCAGCATTATCCTGATACTAAACCCAGACGGGAATGTTATAAGAAAAGAAAATTATGTGCCAATACCCCTGATGAAAATAGATGCAAAAATCCTCAATAAAATATTAGCCAACCAAATTCAACAAATGCTAGAAAAACAATTTGTAACAGTGTGTGGTGATAGATGTTAACTAGATTTACTGCGGTGATCACTCTGCAGTATGTACATGTATCGAATCGGTATGCTGTACACTGGAAACCAATACAACTTGACATGTCATTTTATCTCAATTAAAATCAAAAAGGGTTCCAGTCTTAAAGACTGAGAGATTGGTTGATTCTTTTGTTAAAAATGGAGAGGCTAAAGATGACAACCTGCTGTTATGGTTTGAATTGTGTCATAACCCCTGGTACTTAAGAATATTATCTTATTTGAAAATAGATTCTTTGCATATGTAATCAAGTTAAGATAATGCCATACTTGATTACGTGGGCTCTAATCTGATATGGATGGTGTCCTTCTAGGAAGGGAAAACAGAGACAAGACACAGACAGGGAGAACACCATATGATGATGGAGGCGAAGATTGGAACAAAGATAAATGTACAAGCCAAGGAATGAGAAGGATTGTTGGCAACAACAGAGGCTAAAAGAAAGGCATAGAACACATTTTCCTTTAGAACCTTCAGAGAGTGTGTTCCTGATGACAGCTTGATTTTGGACTTCTGGTTTCCAGAAGCGTGAGAGAAAAAATTTCTGTTGTTTTAAGTACCCCGGTTGGTGGTACTTCATTATGGCAGCCACAGGAAACTAAAACAGCTACTTTTGGTTGGGGAGAGGGAAACAGTGGATTTATTGAACCAGAGTACATGTAAATTTTCAAGTAGATGTGTCAGGAATGGCAATGGAAATATAGAATTCTGCTTGGAGAGAGGGTTCAGAGCTTGATATACTTTTGGCAATTCTTTGGTGGTTCACCAAAGTACCGTCGTCATTTTGAAGAGGAAATGGGTAAAAAGAGAATTAAGGAAAAGGACTTTTGGTTTCGAAAAAGCAGAAAAGTAATGGCCATTGACATGTGAGAACATCAGGGTTGAACAGTTTATAAAAGCTAATGAAGACCGTTTCAAGGAGGAAGTGGCCAACAGCATGGCATGACTGAAGGTGATCTGAGGAAATGGACTGAAGAAAAAGCATGATTTTGGCTAGAAATGCTAATAATTCTTTGCATTTACACAATGATTTACAATTTGTAAGGCATTTTCATATTTTTTATCTTATTTGTTTACTACAACACCTTAAGGGACAATATCATCCTTATTTTACAGCTGAGCTCACTCTGGAACAGGGAGGTTAAATCCTTGCTTGAAGTGACACAGCTTCTAAATAACAAGATCAAGATGTGAACCTAGATTTTCAGAGTTCAAAGTTATGCTCTTTCCAAGGAATAATGGAATATCTTTTTAAATTCCTTTTAATAAGCCTTTACTCTCACTAGGTCGAGGCTAATGATTACTAAGAAATGACAATCAACCTTGCTTAATGCTTTAATTAGCATGCTGTACATTCAAAGATTTCCTCAGTGTGATTATAAGTTTTGTGTTTATAATTTTCAATTTTAAGATGTCAATAATTTTCATAATTTAATTACATAAGAATTATAAGGATAGTCCTATAATGACTAAAGTTAATAGAATTTTAATGTGTTAAGATAGAAATGGGCTCAAATTGTTCTAAGATTTCCTATGTATTCAGCATCCTGAACACAGATTCACTCATTGGTCAAATGATCAAAGAAGACACAGTAAACTAAATTTTGGAAGCTTTCTAATGCAAATGTCTTGTGTGTGTGAAAATGTAAGTGCTTGTTTTGGGAGTGGGAGGGAATGGATGGTGGAAATGTAGCATGTGATCCGGGGGTTTTTCCACATGTCTTGGGTTACAGTGCTCATAATCATTTCCCCACTAGCCTAATTACATGTAATTTCCTCTAGATTCCAGAAAATTCCTTCCAAGATGAAATAGTTTGGGAGGATCCTTCAAGAACTTCATAGAAGCAATGGGACTGTCTATGAAAACTCTGCTGACTTGAGAATCTCCAGAGTCACATCCTGCAGAGGAGAGGGGTGAGGGACTGGATGTCCTCAATAGAAAGTATTCAGATTTCGTTACCCTTGACTTTTGGTGGAAACATAGATGTCTGTATTCCATATGTCCCATCTTTTGTGTTAGGTGACCATGTACGTGAAGGGCCTTTCAAGCAGTGAAATATTTTTTCAATATAGAATAATTAAACAACCTGCCATCTGTACAGTCTGGCCCTATAGTTTACTTTACTTGTAATTGCTTCAATGCATTTTGAGCTTTTGAGAATCCCTGTTCCCATCATTTTATTGTTTTCCCTATTATTTTCATTCTGTTTTCACATTTACTGTATGTATCTGTACTTTTTAACTGAAATCTCTGTATATATCTACTGTCTCTCTCAGTTCTTGTTTGTCATTCTGTATTTGTCTTCTCTATCTTTCATTTTGTTTCTGCCCTTTTCCCTTTCCTTTTCCACACTTGGGATCTTTATCCATTTATCTAGTGATAAATACAGAAATCCCAAAGTGAAGCAGCCGTACAGGGTGGTATAACATTTCACTTAGGAAGTGTGGACCTTCCCTTCCGCTTATCTCAGATAGACGACAAGCAGTGAGGAAGAGGATCTGAGAGTTTGGAATAATTCAGAGCCTAGAAATAGCTTGTTCAATACTTTACTGAGGTGGTGGCAATTTAGATATTTCAGAAGAAAGGCTATCTTCACTGTGTCTACTCTACAGAGAGAATGGTGCCCTGGAACCGGGTGGAGAAGCATTCCTGTTCTTTCCTTTACATTAGATATTAAAATCATAACACCGGCCTGGAATATTTTCTTATTTTTATCTTTTTTATAACCCTATGTTTTGGTGTTTCTCTTTAAACAGTATAAACTTGAAGATTTTTCCCCCATTAGTCTTTGTTTTTTAAATGTGGGGTTGGGAGAGGCACTGCTTAGTTCATTTAGAGCTCTTTTAACTATTGAGATGTGATTCAATCATAACATTATTTTAGTTTGTTCCTTTTTAACGTAGGCATTTGCTTGTCTGATTTCTGAGGCTTTATATATTTGAGAAGTTTTTATCATGCGTCTCTATTTAAATGGCCATTTTACTGGATAAAACATCTGGGTTGAAGTTTTTCCCCTTAATTTAAAAGAAATAATCCTCCATTGTCCTTTCTCATTCAGTGTTGCTTTGAAAGTATTTGATAGTGCATCTAAGTAGATCAACAAATACATGCAAATCATATGTGTAGAACCACAGCTATATGTCACCTTCCCACAGGTAAAGTTTCAATGCAATGAGCAATTCACAGTCAAAAATCATATCAACACACAAGGAAATAAGATATCATGAGTAAGCACAAGGGATAAACAAAGGAGCAGAATCAGATTCATAAAGACTTTGGATTTTTGAATTTTTAGACATGGAATATGCAATAAATATGACCAATATCTTTCAATACTTAGAATTCTCAAAATATAAGCAAGAGATAAAGGACAAAAGGAACAAGAAAACAGAGTCTGGTCCTAAACAAGAAGCTGAATTATGATGAACACTGACTCTCTCTTCCAAGATAAATCCCAGAAAATTTAGAGAAGATAAATAGAGAAACTGTAAGAAATCCTGAGGTATTGGTGTATACATGTATGATGGTAGTAGGGGCTGAAGAAGAGGACTTCCCAGCACAATTATAGTCGTTAAAACTGGAAAGAAAGTGTGAGGATTCTGATCTAGCTTCTCCACTGCTTCGTCTTGAGGGACACAGTGTTTACCCTACAACTTCAGCAAGACATAATTTTCCTCCAAGTGTCCTCAGCAATAAAATTCAGAATAACCTAATGTTGTAACGGTGATGAGTTAATCACTTATAAATGCAGTATGAAGCTTAAAAGATAAAAGAAGTAAATATAACTATAAATACAATAATTTGTTAATAGTTACAAAAAATAAAAAGATGTATAATGTAACATCAACACATAAAACATGTGCGAGAGGGAACAAAAATGTTGAACTTTAGAATGCATTTGAACTTAAATTCTTATCAATTGAAAACTCACTGTTATAAGAAATATATTTTATGCGAGCCTCCTGGTAACTGCAAAGCAAACACCTATATTAGATATTCAAAAATAAAAGAAAGGAATCAAAGCATATCAATTCAGAAAAATCAACAAATCACAAAAGAGGAAATCAGACAAGAAGGTAGAAAAAAATTACAAAACAGCCAGAAATTAATGAACAAAATGTTAATAAGTCCATACCAGTCATAAATTACTTTAAATGTAGACAGATTAAGTGCTCTAATCCAAAGACATAGAGTGGCTGAATGGATAAAACAAAAAGACCCAACTGTATGTTGCTGGAAGAGACTTACTTCACCTTTATGAATGTACAGAACTGAAAACACAGGAACTAAAAACATAGTCCACGCAATGGATAAGAAGGCTGGGGTAGCTATTCTTAAGTCAGACAAAATAGACTTGAAGACAAAGATTGTAATAAGAGACTAAAGAGTCATTGTATGAAGACAAGGAGTCAATCCACCAACAGGCTATTACTTTTAAGAATGTTGATACAATCAACATCAGAGCACTTAAATATGTGAAGAAAATTTTATCAGACCAAAAGGGAAAAACGGACAGCAATGCAATGATACTTCATTAGCAGGGGAATTCAGTTCTCCATTTTCATCAAAGGATAGATGTTTAAACAGAAAATCAATAAAGAAACAAAACATTGCAGTTAAATGACTAGTTAGATCAAATGGTCTTAAGATATATTTACAGAACATTCCATCCAAAACAGCAGAATACACTTTGCTCCAAGTATGCACAGAACGTTCTCCAGGACAGCTCACATGTGAGGCCACAAAACAAGTCTTAATAAATGTAAGAAGATTGAAATCCTATCACGCGTCACTTCTGATCACAATGATATTAATGGTATGAAACTAGAAATCAATTACAGAAAGAAAACTTGAGAATTCACAAACATGTGGAGAGTGTGCTCTTGAACAACACAAGGGTCAAAGAAGAAATAAAGAGAGAATTCAAAGATACCTTGAGACAATTGAAAATGGAAGTACAATGTACCAAAATGTATAGGAGGTAGCAAAAACAGTTCTAAGAGGAAAGTTCATAGCAATAAATGCCTATATGAATACACTAGAAAGATCTCAAATAAATAACCTAACTTCTTTACACCTCAAAGACATAGAAAAAGAAAAAGACATGAATCCAAAACTCAGGAGAAGGAAGGAAATAACCAAGATCAAAATGGAAATAAATGAAATAAAGACTAAAAAGACAATAGAAAAGATCAATGTAATTAGGTATTGGATTTTTGGGAAGATAAACAAAATAGAGGAATATTTAGATAGTCTCACCAAGAAAAAGAGAGGACTCAAACAAATAAGATAATAAACAAAAGAGGTGACATTAAAACTGATACCACAAAAACACAAAGGATCATAAGAGACTACTTAAATAGTTATATAGCAACAAATTGGACAACCTAGAAGAAATGGATAAATTCCTAGAAACATACAACCTACCAAGATAGAATCAGGAGGAAATGGGAAACTGAATAGACTGATTACTAGTAAGAAGATTGAATCAGTAATCAAAAACCTCCCAACAAACAAAAGTCCAGGAGCAGATGGCTTCACTGGTGAATTCTACCGAACATTTGAAGAGTGAAGCTTTCCAAACTTTTTCAAAAAACAGAAGAGGAAGTAATACTTCCAACCTCATTTTATGAGGCCAGCATTATCCTGATACTAAACCCAGACGGGAATGTTATAAGAAAAGAAAACTATGTGCCAATACCCCTGATGAAAATAGATGCAAAAATTCTCAATAAAATATTAGCCAACCAAATTCAACAAATGCTAGAAAAACAATTTGTAACAGTGTGTGGTGATAGATGTTAACTAGATTTACTGCGGTGATCACTCTGCAGTATGTACATGTATCGAATCGGTATGCTGTACACTGGAAACCAATACAACTTGACATGTCATTTTATCTCAATTAAAATCAAAAAGGGTTCCAGTCTTAAAGACTGAGAGATTGGTTGATTCTTTTGTTAAAAATGGAGAGGCTAAAGATGACAACCTGCTGTTATGGTTTGAATTGTGTCTCCAAAAAATATATGTCATAACCCCTGGTACTTAAGAATATTATCTTATTTGAAAATAGATTCTTTGCATATGTAATCAAGTTAAGATAATGCCATACTTGATTACGTGGGCTCTAATCTGATATGGATGGTGTCCTTCTAGGAAGGGAAAACAGAGACAAGACACAGACAGGGAGAACACCATATGATGATGGAGGCGAAGATTGGAACAAAGATAAATGTACAAGCCAAGGAATGAGAAGGATTGTTGGCAACAACAGAGGCTAAAAGAAAGGCATAGAACACATTTTCCTTTAGAACCTTCAGAGAGTGTGTTCCTGATGACAGCTTGATTTTGGACTTCTGGTTTCCAGAAGCGTGAGAGAAAAAATTTCTGTTGTTTTAAGTACCCCGGTTGGTGGTACTTCATTATGGCAGCCACAGGAAACTAAAACAGCTACTTTTGGTTGGGGAGAGGGAAACGGTGGATTTATTGAACCAGAGTACATGTAAATTTTCAAGTAGATGTGTCAGGAATGGCAATGGAAATATAGAATTCTGCTTGGAGAGAGGGTTCAGAGCTTGATATACTTTTGGCAATTCTTTGGTGGTTCACCAAAGTACCGTCGTCATTTTGAAGAGGAAATGGGTAAAAAGAGAATTAAGGAAAAGGACTTTTGGTTTCGAAAAAGCAGAAAAGTAATGGCCATTGACATGTGAGAACATCAGGGTTGAACAGTTTATAAAAGCTAATGAAGACCGTTTCAAGGAGGAAGTGGCCAACAGCATGGCATGACTGAAGGTGATCTGAGGAAATGGACTGAAGAAAAAGCATGATTTTGGCTAGAAATGCTAATAATTCTTTGCATTTACACAATGATTTACAATTTGTAAGGCATTTTCATATTTTTTATCTTATTTGTTTACTACAACACCTTAAGGGACAATATCATCCTTATTTTACAGCTGAGCTCACTCTGGAACAGGGAGGTTAAATCCTTGCTTGAAGTGACACAGCTTCTAAATAACAAGATCAAGATGTGAACCTAGATTTTCAGAGTTCAAAGTTATGCTCTTTCCAAGGAATAATGGAATATCTTTTTAAATTCCTTTTAATAAGCCTTTACTCTCACTAGGTCGAGGCTAATGATTACTAAGAAATGACAATCAACCCTGCTTAATGCTTTAATTAGCATGCTGTACATTCAAAGATTTCCTCAGTGTGATTATAAGTTTTGTGTTTATAATTTTCAATTTTAAGATGTCAATAATTTTCATAATTTAATTACATAAGAATTATAAGGATAGTCCTATAATGACTAAAGTTAATAGAATTTTAATGTGTTAAGATAGAAATGGGCTCAAATTGTTATAAGACTTCCTATGTATTCAGCATCCTGAACACAGATTCACTCATTGGTCAAATGATCAAAGAAGACACAGTAAACTAAATTTTGGAAGCTTTCTAATGCAAATGTCTTGTGTGTGTGAAAAGGTAAGTGCTTGTTTTGGGAGTGGGAGGGAATGGATGGTGGAAATGTAGCATGTGATCCGGGGGTTTTTCCACATGTCTTGGGTTATAGTGCTCATAATCATTTCCCCACTAGCCTAATTACATGTAATTTTCTCTAGATTCCCGAAAATTCCTTCCAAGATGAAATAGTTTGGGAGGATCCTTCAAGAACTTCATAGGAGCAATGGGACTGTCTATGAAAACTCTGCTTACTCGAGAATCTCCAGAGTCACATCCTGCAGAGGAGAGGGGTGAGGGACTGGATGTCCTCAATAGAAAGTATTCAGATTTCGTTAGCCTTGACTTTTGGTGGAAACATAGATGTCTGTATTCCATATGTCCCATCTTTTGTGTTAGGTGACCATGTACGTGAAGGGCCTTTCAAGCAGTGAAATATTTTTCAATATAGAATAATTAAACAACCTGCCATCTGTACAGTCTGGCCCTATAGTTTACTTTACTTGTAATTGCTTCAATGCATTTTGAGCTTTTGAGAATCCCTGTTCCCATCATTTTATTGTTTTCCCTATTATTTTCATTCTGTTTTCACATTTACTGTATGTATCTGTACTTTTTAACTGAAATCTCTGTATATATCTACTGTCTCTCTCAGTTCTTGTTTGTCATTCTGTATTTGTCTTCTCTATCTTTCATTTTGTTTCTGCCCTTTTCCCTTTCCTTTTCCACACTTGGGCTCTTTATCCATTTATCTAGTGATAAATACAGAAATCCCAAAGTGAAGCAGCCGTACAGGGTGGTATAACATTTCACTTAGGAAGTGTGGACCTTCCCTTCCGCTTATCTCAGATAGACGACAAGCAGTGAGGAAGAGAATCTGAGAGTTTGGAATAATTCAGAGCCTAGAAATAGCTTGTTCAATACTTTACTGAGGTGGTGGCAATTTAGATATTTCAGAAGAAAGGCTATCATCTTCACTGTGTCTACTCTACAGAGAGAATGGTGCCCTGGAACCGGGTGGAGAAGCATTCCTGTTCTTTCCTTTACATTAGATATTAAAATCATAACACCGGCCTGGAATATTTTCTTATTTTTATCTTTTTTATAACCCTATGTTTTGGTGTTTCTCTTTAAACAGTATAAACTTGAAGATTTTTCCCCCATTAGTCTTTGTTTTTTAAATGTGGGGTTGGGAGAGGCACTGCTTAGTTCATTTAGAGCTCTTTTAACTATTGAGATGTGATTCAATCATAACATTATTTTAGTTTGTTCCTTTTTAACGTAGGCATTTGCTTGTCTGATTTCTGAGGCTTTATATATTTGAGAAGTTTTTATCATGCGTCTCTATTTAAATGGCCATTTTACTGGATAAAACATCTGGGTTGAAGTTTTTCCCCTTAACTTAAAAGAAATAATCCTCCATTGTCCTTTCTCATTCAGTGTTGCTTTGAAAGTATTTGATAGTGCATCTAAGTAGATCAACAAATACATGCAAATCATATGTGTAGAACCACAGCTATATGTCACCTTCCCACAGGTAAAGTTTCAATGGAATGAGCAATTCACAGTCAAAAATCATATCAACACACAAGGAAATAAGATATCATGAGTAAGCACAAGGGATAAACAAAGGAGCAGAATCAGATTCATAAAGACTTTGGATTTTTGAATTTTTAGACATGGAATATGCAATAAATATGACTAATATCTTTCAATACTTAGAATTCTCAAAATATAAGCAAGAGATAAAGGACAAAAGGAACAAGAAAACAGAGTCTGGTCCTAAACAAGAAGCTGAATTATGATGAACACTGACTCTCTCTTCCAAGATAAATCCCAGAAAATTTAGAGAAGATAAATAGAGAAACTGTAAGAAATCCTGAGGTATTGGTGTATACATGTATGATGGTAGTAGGGGCTGAAGAAGAGGACTTCCCAGCACAATTATAGTCGTTAAAACTGGAAAGAAAGTGTGAGGATTCTGATCTAGCTTCTCCACTGCTTCGTCTTGAGGGACACAGTGTTTACCCTACAACTTCAGCAAGACATAATTTTCCTCCAAGTGTCCTCAGCAATAAAATTCAGAATAACCTAATGTTGTAACGGTGATGAGTTAATCACTTATAAATGCAGTATGAAGCTTAAAAGATAAAAGAAGTAAATATAACTATAAATACAATAATTTGTTAATAGTTACAAAAAATAAAAAGATGTATAATGTAACATCAACACATAAAACATGTGCGAGAGGGAACAAAAATGTTGAACTCTAGAATGCATTTGAACTTAAATTCTTATCAATTGAAAACTCACTGTTATAAGAAATATATTTTATGCGAGCCTCCTGGTAACTGCAAAGCAAACACCTATATTAGATATTCAAAAATAAAGAGAAAGGAATCAAAGCATATATTCAGAAAAATCAACAAATCACAAAAGAGGAAATCAGACAAGAAGGTAGAAAAAAATTACAAAACAGCCAGAAATTAATGAACAAAATGTTAATAAGTCCATACCAGTCATAAATTACTTTAAATGTAAACAGATTAAGTGCTCTAATCCAAAGACATAGAGTGGCTGAATGGATAAAACAAAAAGACCCAACTATATGTTGCTGGAAGAGACTTACTTCACCTTTATGAATGTACAGAACTGAAAACACAGGAACTGAAAACATAGTCCACGCAATGGATAAGAAGGCTGGGGTAGCTATTCTTAAGTCAGACAAAATAGACTTGAAGACAAAGATTGTAATAAGAGACTAAAGAGTCATTGTATGAAGACAAGGAGTCAATCCACCAACAGGCTATTACTTTTAAGAATGTTGATACAATCAACATCAGAGCACTTAAATATGTGAAGAAAATTTTATCAGACCAAAAGGGAAAAACGGACAGCAATGCAATGATACTTCATTAGCAGGGGAATTCAGTTCTCCATTTTCATCAAAGGATAGATGTTTAAACAGAAAATCAATAAAGAAACATTGCAGTTAAATGACTAGTTAGATCAAATGGTCTTAAGATATATTTACAGAACATTCCATCCAAAACAGCAGAATACACTTTGCTCCAAGTATGCACAGAACGTTCTCCAGGACAGCTCACATGTGAGGCCACAAAACAAGTCTTAATAAATGTAAGAAGATTGAAATCCTATCACGCGTCACTTCTGATCACAATGATATTAATGGTATGAAACTAGAAATCAATTACAGAAAGAAAACTTGAGAATTCACAAACATGTGGAGAGTGTGCTCTTGAACAACACAAGGGTCAAAGAAGAAATAAAGAGAGAATTCAAAGATACCTTGAGACAATGGAAAATGGAAGTACAATGTACCAAAATGTATAGGAGGTAGCAAAAACAGTTCTAAGAGGAAAGTTCATAGCAATAAATGCCTATATGAATACACTAGAAAGATCTCAAATAAATAACCTAACTTCTTTACACCTCAAAGACATAGAAAAAGAAAAAGACATGAATCCAAAACTCAGGAGAAGGAAGGAAATAACCAAGATCAAAATGGAAATAAGTGAAATAAAGACTAAAAAGACAATAGAAAAGATCAATGTAATTAGGTATTGGATTTTTGGGAAGATAAACAAAATAGAGGAATATTTAGATAGTCTCACCAAGAAAAAGAGAGGACTCAAACAAATAGGATAATAAACAAAAGAGGTGACATTAAAACTGATACCACAAAAACACAAAGGATCATAAGAGACTACTTAAATAGTTATATAGCAACAAATTGGACAACCTAGAAGAAATGGATAAATTCCTAGAAACATACAACCTACCAAGATAGAATCAGGAGGAAATGGGAAACTGAATAGACTGATTACTAGTAAGAAGATTGAATCAGTAATCAAAAACCTCCCAACAAACAAAAGTCCAGGAGCAGATGGCTTCACTGGTGAATTCTACCGAACATTTGAAGAGTGAAGCTTTCCAAACTTTTTCAAAAAACAGAAGAGGAAGTAATACTTCCAACCTCATTTTATGAGGCCAGCATTATCCTGATACTAAACCCAGACGGGAATGTTATAAGAAAAGAAAACTATGTGCCAATACCCCTGATGAAAATAGATGCAAAAATTCTCAATAAAATATTAGCCAACCAAATTCAACAAATGCTAGAAAAACAATTTGTAACAGTGTGTGGTGATAGATGTTAACTAGATTTACTGCGGTGATCACTCTGCAGTATGTACATGTATCGAATCGGTATGCTGTACACTGGAAACCAATACAACTTGACATGTCATTTTATCTCAATTAAAATCAAAAAGGGTTCCAGTCTTAAAGACTGAGAGATTGGTTGATTCTTTTGTTAAAAATGGAGAGGCTAAAGATGACAACCTGCTGTTATGGTTTGAATTGTGTCTCCAAAAAATATATGTCATAACCCCTGGTACTTAAGAATATTATCTTATTTGAAAATAGATTCTTTGCATATGTAATCAAGTTAAGATAATGCCATACTTGATTACGTGGGCTCTAATCTGATATGGATGGTGTCCTTCTAGGAAGGGAAAACAGAGACAAGACACAGACAGGGAGAACACCATATGATGATGGAGGCGAAGATTGGAACAAAGATAAATGTACAAGCCAAGGAATGAGAAGGATTGTTGGCAACAACAGAGGCTAAAAGAAAGGCATAGAACACATTTTCCTTTAGAACCTTCAGAGAGTGTGTTCCTGATGACAGCTTGATTTTGGACTTCTGGTTTCCAGAAGCGTGAGAGAAAAAATTTCTGTTGTTTTAAGTACCCCGGTTGGTGGTACTTCATTATGGCAGCCACAGGAAACTAAAACAGCTACTTTTGGTTGGGGAGAGGGAAACGGTGGATTTATTGAACCAGAGTACATGTAAATTTTCAAGTAGATGTGTCAGGAATGGCAATGGAAATATAGAATTCTGCTTGGAGAGAGGGTTCAGAGCTTGATATACTTTTGGCAATTCTTTGGTGGTTCACCAAAGTACCGTCGTCATTTTGAAGAGGAAATGGGTAAAAAGAGAATTAAGGAAAAGGACTTTTGGTTTCGAAAAAGCAGAAAAGTAATGGCCATTGACATGTGAGAACATCAGGGTTGAACAGTTTATAAAAGCTAATGAAGACCGTTTCAAGGAGGAAGTGGCCAACAGCATGGCATGACTGAAGGTGGTCTGAGGAAATGGACTGAAGAAAAAGCATGATTTTGGCTAGAAATGCTAATAATTCTTTGCATTTACACAATGATTTACAATTTGTAAGGCATTTTCATATTTTTTATCTTATTTGTTTACTACAACACCTTAAGGGACAATATCATCCTTATTTTACAGCTGAGCTCACTCTGGAACAGGGAGGTTAAATCCTTGCTTGAAGTGACACAGCTTCTAAATAACAAGATCAAGATGTGAACCTAGATTTTCAGAGTTCAAAGTTATGCTCTTTCCAAGGAATAATGGAATATCTTTTTAAATTCCTTTTAATAAGCCTTTACTCTCACTAGGTCGAGGCTAATGATTACTAAGAAATGACAATCAACCCTGCTTAATGCTTTAATTAGCATGCTGTACATTCAAAGATTTCCTCAGTGTGATTATAAGTTTTGTGTTTATAATTTTCAATTTTAAGATGTCAATAATTTTCATAATTTAATTACATAAGAATTATAAGGATAGTCCTATAATGACTAAAGTTAATAGAATTTTAATGTGTTAAGATAGAAATGGGCTCAAATTGTTATAAGACTTCCTATGTATTCAGCATCCTGAACACAGATTCACTCATTGGTCAAATGATCAAAGAAGACACAGTAAACTAAATTTTGGAAGCTTTCTAATGCAAATGTCTTGTGTGTGTGAAAAGGTAAGTGCTTGTTTTGGGAGTGGGAGGGAATGGATGGTGGAAATGTAGCATGTGATCCGGGGGTTTTTCCACATGTCTTGGGTTATAGTGCTCATAATCATTTCCCCACTAGCCTAATTACATGTAATTTTCTCTAGATTCCCGAAAATTCCTTCCAAGATGAAATAGTTTGGGAGGATCCTTCAAGAACTTCATAGAAGCAATGGGACTGTCTATGAAAACTCTGCTTACTCGAGAATCTCCAGAGTCACATCCTGCAGAGGAGAGGGGTGAGGGACTGGATGTCCTCAATAGAAAGTATTCAGATTTCGTTAGCCTTGACTTTTGGTGGAAACATAGATGTCTGTATTCCATATGTCCCATCTTTTGTGTTAGGTGACCATGTACGTGAAGGGCCTTTCAAGCAGTGAAATATTTTTCAATATAGAATAATTAAACAACCTGCCATCTGTACAGTCTGGCCCTATAGTTTACTTTACTTGTAATTGCTTCAATGCATTTTGAGCTTTTGAGAATCCCTGTTCCCATCATTTTATTGTTTTCCCTATTATTTTCATTCTGTTTTCACATTTACTGTATGTATCTGTACTTTTTAACTGAAATCTCTGTATATATCTACTGTCTCTCTCAGTTCTTGTTTGTCATTCTGTATTTGTCTTCTCTATCTTTCATTTTGTTTCTGCCCTTTTCCCTTTCCTTTTCCACACTTGGGCTCTTTATCCATTTATCTAGTGATAAATACAGAAATCCCAAAGTGAAGCAGCCGTACAGGGTGGTATAACATTTCACTTAGGAAGTGTGGACCTTCCCTTCCGCTTATCTCAGATAGACGACAAGCAGTGAGGAAGAGAATCTGAGAGTTTGGAATAATTCAGAGCCTAGAAATAGCTTGTTCAATACTTTACTGAGGTGGTGGCAATTTAGATATTTCAGAAGAAAGGCTATCATCTTCACTGTGTCTACTCTACAGAGAGAATGGTGCCCTGGAACCGGGTGGAGAAGCATTCCTGTTCTTTCCTTTACATTAGATATTAAAATCATAACACCGGCCTGGAATATTTTCTTATTTTTATCTTTTTTATAACCCTATGTTTTGGTGTTTCTCTTTAAACAGTATAAACTTGAAGATTTTTCCCCCATTAGTCTTTGTTTTTTAAATGTGGGGTTGGGAGAGGCACTGCTTAGTTCATTTAGAGCTCTTTTAACTATTGAGATGTGATTCAATCATAACATTATTTTAGTTTGTTCCTTTTTAACGTAGGCATTTGCTTGTCTGATTTCTGAGGCTTTATATATTTGAGAAGTTTTTATCATGCGTCTCTATTTAAATGGCCATTTTACTGGATAAAACATCTGGGTTGAAGTTTTTCCCCTTAACTTAAAAGAAATAATCCTCCATTGTCCTTTCTCATTCAGTGTTGCTTTGAAAGTATTTGATAGTGCATCTAAGTAGATCAACAAATACATGCAAATCATATGTGTAGAACCACAGCTATATGTCACCTTCCCACAGGTAAAGTTTCAATGGAATGAGCAATTCACAGTCAAAAATCATATCAACACACAAGGAAATAAGATATCATGAGTAAGCACAAGGGATAAACAAAGGAGCAGAATCAGATTCATAAAGACTTTGGATTTTTGAATTTTTAGACATGGAATATGCAATAAATATGACTAATATCTTTCAATACTTAGAATTCTCAAAATATAAGCAAGAGATAAAGGACAAAAGGAACAAGAAAACAGAGTCTGGTCCTAAACAAGAAGCTGAATTATGATGAACACTGACTCTCTCTTCCAAGATAAATCCCAGAAAATTTAGAGAAGATAAATAGAGAAACTGTAAGAAATCCTGAGGTATTGGTGTATACATGTATGATGGTAGTAGGGGCTGAAGAAGAGGACTTCCCAGCACAATTATAGTCGTTAAAACTGGAAAGAAAGTGTGAGGATTCTGATCTAGCTTCTCCACTGCTTCGACTTGAGGGACACAGTGTTTACCCTACAACTTCAGCAAGACATAATTTTCCTCCAAGTGTCCTCAGCAATAAAATTCAGAATAACCTAATGTTGTAACGGTGATGAGTTAATCACTTATAAATGCAGTATGAAGCTTAAAAGATAAAAGAAGTAAATATAACTATAAATACAATAATTTGTTAATAGTTACAAAAAATAAAAAGATGTATAATGTAACATCAACACATAAAACATGTGCGAGAGGGAACAAAAATGTTGAACTCTAGAATGCATTTGAACTTAAATTCTTATCAATTGAAAACTCACTGTTATAAGAAATATATTTTATGCGAGCCTCCTGGTAACTGCAAAGCAAACACCTATATTAGATATTCAAAAATAAAGAGAAAGGAATCAAAGCATATCAATTCAGAAAAATCAACAAATCACAAAAGAGGAAATCAGACAAGAAGGTAGAAAAAAATTACAAAACAGCCAGAAATTAATGAACAAAATGTTAATAAGTCCATACCAGTCATAAATTACTTTAAATGTAAACAGATTAAGTGCTCTAATCCAAAGACATAGAGTGGCTGAATGGATAAAACAAAAAGACCCAACTATATGTTGCTGGAAGAGACTTACTTCACCTTTATGAATGTACAGAACTGAAAACACAGGAACTAAAAACATAGTCCACGCAATGGATAAGAAGGCTGGGGTAGCTATTCTTAAGTCAGACAAAATAGACTTGAAGACAAAGATTGTAATAAGAGACTAAAGAGTCATTGTATGAAGACAAGGAGTCAATCCACCAACAGGCTATTACTTTTAAGAATGTTGATACAATCAACATCAGAGCACTTAAATATGTGAAGAAAATTTTATCAGACCAAAAGGGAAAAACGGACAGCAATGCAATGATACTTCATTAGCAGGGGAATTCAGTTCTCCATTTTCATCAAAGGATAGATGTTTAAACAGAAAATCAATAAAGAAACATTGCAGTTAAATGACTAGTTAGATCAAATGGTCTTAAGATATATTTACAGAACATTCCATCCAAAACAGCAGAATACACTTTGCTCCAAGTATGCACAGACCGTTCTCCAGGACAGCTCACATGTGAGGCCACAAAACAAGTCTTAATAAATGTAAGAAGATTGAAATCCTATCACGCGTCACTTCTGATCACAATGATATTAATGGTATGAAACTAGAAATCAATTACAGAAAGAAAACTTGAGAATTCACAAACATGTGGAGAGTGTGCTCTTGAACAACACAAGGGTCAAAGAAGAAATAAAGAGAGAATTCAAAGATACCTTGAGACAATGGAAAATGGAAGTACAATGTACCAAAATGTATAGGAGGTAGCAAAAACAGTTCTAAGAGGAAAGTTCATAGCAATAAATGCCTATATGAATACACTAGAAAGATCTCAAATAAATAACCTAACTTCTTTACACCTCAAAGACATAGAAAAAGAAAAAGACATGAATCCAAAACTCAGGAGAAGGAAGGAAATAACCAAGATCAAAATGGAAATAAGTGAAATAAAGACTAAAAAGACAATAGAAAAGATCAATGTAATTAGGTATTGGATTTTTGGGAAGATAAACAAAATAGAGGAATATTTAGATAGTCTCACCAAGAAAAAGAGAGGACTCAAACAAATAGGATAATAAACAAAAGAGGTGACATTAAAACTGATACCACAAAAACACAAAGGATCATAAGAGACTACTTAAATAGTTATATAGCAACAAATTGGACAACCTAGAAGAAATGGATAAATTCCTAGAAACATACAACCTACCAAGATAGAATCAGGAGGAAATGGGAAACTGAATAGACTGATTACTAGTAAGAAGATTGAATCAGTAATCAAAAACCTCCCAACAAACAAAAGTCCAGGAGCAGATGGCTTCACTGGTGAATTCTACCGAACATTTGAAGAGTGAAGCTTTCCAAACTTTTTCAAAAAACAGAAGAGGAAGTAATACTTCCAACCTCATTTTATGAGGCCAGCATTATCCTGATACTAAACCCAGACGGGAATGTTATAAGAAAAGAAAACTATGTGCCAATACCCCTGATGAAAATAGATGCAAAAATTCTCAATAAAATATTAGCCAACCAAATTCAACAAATGCTAGAAAAACAATTTGTAACAGTGTGTGGTGATAGATGTTAACTAGATTTACTGCGGTGATCACTCTGCAGTATGTACATGTATCGAATCGGTATGCTGTACACTGGAAACCAATACAACTTGACATGTCATTTTATCTCAATTAAAATCAAAAAGGGTTCCAGTCTTAAAGACTGAGAGATTGGTTGATTCTTTTGTTAAAAATGGAGAGGCTAAAGATGACAACCTGCTGTTATGGTTTGAATTGTGTCTCCAAAAAATATATGTCATAACCCCTGGTACTTAAGAATATTATCTTATTTGAAAATAGATTCTTTGCATATGTAATCAAGTTAAGATAATGCCATACTTGATTACGTGGGCTCTAATCTGATATGGATGGTGTCCTTCTAGGAAGGGAAAACAGAGACAAGACACAGACAGGGAGAACACCATATGATGATGGAGGCGAAGATTGGAACAAAGATAAATGTACAAGCCAAGGAATGAGAAGGATTGTTGGCAACAACAGAGGCTAAAAGAAAGGCATAGAACACATTTTCCTTTAGAACCTTCAGAGAGTGTGTTCCTGATGACAGCTTGATTTTGGACTTCTGGTTTCCAGAAGCGTGAGAGAAAAAATTTCTGTTGTTTTAAGTACCCCGGTTGGTGGTACTTCATTATGGCAGCCACAGGAAACTAAAACAGCTACTTTTGGTTGGGGAGAGGGAAACGGTGGATTTATTGAACCAGAGTACATGTAAATTTTCAAGTAGATGTGTCAGGAATGGCAATGGAAATATAGAATTCTGCTTGGAGAGAGGGTTCAGAGCTTGATATACTTTTGGCAATTCTTTGGTGGTTCACCAAAGTACCGTCGTCATTTTGAAGAGGAAATGGGTAAAAAGAGAATTAAGGAAAAGGACTTTTGGTTTCGAAAAAGCAGAAAAGTAATGGCCATTGACATGTGAGAACATCAGGGTTGAACAGTTTATAAAAGCTAATGAAGACCGTTTCAAGGAGGAAGTGGCCAACAGCATGGCATGACTGAAGGTGATCTGAGGAAATGGACTGAAGAAAAAGCATGATTTTGGCTAGAAATGCTAATAATTCTTTGCATTTACACAATGATTTACAATTTGTAAGGCATTTTCATATTTTTTATCTTATTTGTTTACTACAACACCTTAAGGGACAATATCATCCTTATTTTACAGCTGAGCTCACTCTGGAACAGGGAGGTTAAATCCTTGCTTGAAGTGACACAGCTTCTAAATAACAAGATCAAGATGTGAACCTAGATTTTCAGAGTTCAAAGTTATGCTCTTTCCAAGGAATAATGGAATATCTTTTTAAATTCCTTTTAATAAGCCTTTACTCTCACTAGGTCGAGGCTAATGATTACTAAGAAATGACAATCAACCCTGCTTAATGCTTTAATTAGCATGCTGTACATTCAAAGATTTCCTCAGTGTGATTATAAGTTTTGTGTTTATAATTTTCAATTTTAAGATGTCAATAATTTTCATAATTTAATTACATAAGAATTATAAGGATAGTCCTATAATGACTAAAGTTAATAGAATTTTAATGTGTTAAGATAGAAATGGGCTCAAATTGTTATAAGACTTCCTATGTATTCAGCATCCTGAACACAGATTCACTCATTGGTCAAATGATCAAAGAAGACACAGTAAACTAAATTTTGGAAGCTTTCTAATGCAAATGTCTTGTGTGTGTGAAAAGGTAAGTGCTTGTTTTGGGAGTGGGAGGGAATGGATGGTGGAAATGTAGCATGTGATCCGGGGGTTTTTCCACATGTCTTGGGTTATAGTGCTCATAATCATTTCCCCACTAGCCTAATTACATGTAATTTTCTCTAGATTCCCGAAAATTCCTTCCAAGATGAAATAGTTTGGGAGGATCCTTCAAGAACTTCATAGGAGCAATGGGACTGTCTATGAAAACTCTGCTTACTCGAGAATCTCCAGAGTCACATCCTGCAGAGGAGAGGGGTGAGGGACTGGATGTCCTCAATAGAAAGTATTCAGATTTCGTTAGCCTTGACTTTTGGTGGAAACATAGATGTCTGTATTCCATATGTCCCATCTTTTGTGTTAGGTGACCATGTACGTGAAGGGCCTTTCAAGCAGTGAAATATTTTTCAATATAGAATAATTAAACAACCTGCCATCTGTACAGTCTGGCCCTATAGTTTACTTTACTTGTAATTGCTTCAATGCATTTTGAGCTTTTGAGAATCCCTGTTCCCATCATTTTATTGTTTTCCCTATTATTTTCATTCTGTTTTCACATTTACTGTATGTATCTGTACTTTTTAACTGAAATCTCTGTATATATCTACTGTCTCTCTCAGTTCTTGTTTGTCATTCTGTATTTGTCTTCTCTATCTTTCATTTTGTTTCTGCCCTTTTCCCTTTCCTTTTCCACACTTGGGCTCTTTATCCATTTATCTAGTGATAAATACAGAAATCCCAAAGTGAAGCAGCCGTACAGGGTGGTATAACATTTCACTTAGGAAGTGTGGACCTTCCCTTCCGCTTATCTCAGATAGACGACAAGCAGTGAGGAAGAGAATCTGAGAGTTTGGAATAATTCAGAGCCTAGAAATAGCTTGTTCAATACTTTACTGAGGTGGTGGCAATTTAGATATTTCAGAAGAAAGGCTATCATCTTCACTGTGTCTACTCTACAGAGAGAATGGTGCCCTGGAACCGGGTGGAGAAGCATTCCTGTTCTTTCCTTTACATTAGATATTAAAATCATAACACCGGCCTGGAATATTTTCTTATTTTTATCTTTTTTATAACCCTATGTTTTGGTGTTTCTCTTTAAACAGTATAAACTTGAAGATTTTTCCCCCATTAGTCTTTGTTTTTTAAATGTGGGGTTGGGAGAGGCACTGCTTAGTTCATTTAGAGCTCTTTTAACTATTGAGATGTGATTCAATCATAACATTATTTTAGTTTGTTCCTTTTTAACGTAGGCATTTGCTTGTCTGATTTCTGAGGCTTTATATATTTGAGAAGTTTTTATCATGCGTCTCTATTTAAATGGCCATTTTACTGGATAAAACATCTGGGTTGAAGTTTTTCCCCTTAACTTAAAAGAAATAATCCTCCATTGTCCTTTCTCATTCAGTGTTGCTTTGAAAGTATTTGATAGTGCATCTAAGTAGATCAACAAATACATGCAAATCATATGTGTAGAACCACAGCTATATGTCACCTTCCCACAGGTAAAGTTTCAATGGAATGAGCAATTCACAGTCAAAAATCATATCAACACACAAGGAAATAAGATATCATGAGTAAGCACAAGGGATAAACAAAGGAGCAGAATCAGATTCATAAAGACTTTGGATTTTTGAATTTTTAGACATGGAATATGCAATAAATATGACCAATATCTTTCAATACTTAGAATTCTCAAAATATAAGCAAGAGATAAAGGACAAAAGGAACAAGAAAACAGAGTCTGGTCCTAAACAAGAAGCTGAATTATGATGAACACTGACTCTCTCTTCCAAGATAAATCCCAGAAAATTTAGAGAAGATAAATAGAGAAACTGTAAGAAATCCTGAGGTATTGGTGTATACATGTATGATGGTAGTAGGGGCTGAAGAAGAGGACTTCCCAGCACAATTATAGTCGTTAAAACTGGAAAGAAAGTGTGAGGATTCTGATCTAGCTTCTCCACTGCTTCGACTTGAGGGACACAGTGTTTACCCTACAACTTCAGCAAGACATAATTTTCCTCCAAGTGTCCTCAGCAATAAAATTCAGAATAACCTAATGTTGTAACGGTGATGAGTTAATCACTTATAAATGCAGTATGAAGCTTAAAAGATAAAAGAAGTAAATATAACTATAAATACAATAATTTGTTAATAGTTACAAAAAATAAAAAGATGTATAATGTAACATCAACACATAAAACATGTGCGAGAGGGAACAAAAATGTTGAACTCTAGAATGCATTTGAACTTAAATTCTTATCAATTGAAAACTCACTGTTATAAGAAATATATTTTATGCGAGCCTCCTGGTAACTGCAAAGCAAACACCTATATTAGATATTCAAAAATAAAGAGAAAGGAATCAAAGCATATCAATTCAGAAAAATCAACAAATCACAAAAGAGGAAATCAGACAAGAAGGTAGAAAAAAATTACAAAACAGCCAGAAATTAATGAACAAAATGTTAATAAGTCCATACCAGTCATAAATTACTTTAAATGTAAACAGATTAAGTGCTCTAATCCAAAGACATAGAGTGGCTGAATGGATAAAACAAAAAGACCCAACTATATGTTGCTGGAAGAGACTTACTTCACCTTTATGAATGTACAGAACTGAAAACACAGGAACTAAAAACATAGTCCACGCAATGGATAAGAAGGCTGGGGTAGCTATTCTTAAGTCAGACAAAATAGACTTGAAGACAAAGATTGTAATAAGAGACTAAAGAGTCATTGTATGAAGACAAGGAGTCAATCCACCAACAGGCTATTACTTTTAAGAATGTTGATACAATCAACATCAGAGCACTTAAATATGTGAAGAAAATTTTATCAGACCAAAAGGGAAAAACGGACAGCAATGCAATGATACTTCATTAGCAGGGGAATTCAGTTCTCCATTTTCATCAAAGGATAGATGTTTAAACAGAAAATCAATAAAGAAACATTGCAGTTAAATGACTAGTTAGATCAAATGGTCTTAAGATATATTTACAGAACATTCCATCCAAAACAGCAGAATACACTTTGCTCCAAGTATGCACAGAACGTTCTCCAGGACAGCTCACATGTGAGGCCACAAAACAAGTCTTAATAAATGTAAGAAGATTGAAATCCTATCACGCGTCACTTCTGATCACAATGATATTAATGGTATGAAACTAGAAATCAATTACAGAAAGAAAACTTGAGAATTCACAAACATGTGGAGAGTGTGCTCTTGAACAACACAAGGGTCAAAGAAGAAATAAAGAGAGAATTCAAAGATACCTTGAGACAATGGAAAATGGAAGTACAATGTACCAAAATGTATAGGAGGTAGCAAAAACAGTTCTAAGAGGAAAGTTCATAGCAATAAATGCCTATATGAATACACTAGAAAGATCTCAAATAAATAACCTAACTTCTTTACACCTCAAAGACATAGAAAAAGAAAAAGACATGAATCCAAAACTCAGGAGAAGGAAGGAAATAACCAAGATCAAAATGGAAATAAGTGAAATAAAGACTAAAAAGACAATAGAAAAGATCAATGTAATTAGGTATTGGATTTTTGGGAAGATAAACAAAATAGAGGAATATTTAGATAGTCTCACCAAGAAAAAGAGAGGACTCAAACAAATAGGATAATAAACAAAAGAGGTGACATTAAAACTGATACCACAAAAACACAAAGGATCATAAGAGACTACTTAAATAGTTATATAGCAACAAATTGGACAACCTAGAAGAACTGGATAAATTCCTAGAAACATACAACCTACCAAGATAGAATCAGGAGGAAATGGGAAACTGAATAGACTGATTACTAGTAAGAAGATTGAATCAGTAATCAAAAACCTCCCAACAAACAAAAGTCCAGGAGCAGATGGCTTCACTGGTGAATTCTACCGAACATTTGAAGAGTGAAGCTTTCCAAACTTTTTCAAAAAACAGAAGAGGAAGTAATACTTCCAACCTCATTTTATGAGGCCAGCATTATCCTGATACTAAACCCAGACAGGAATGTTATAAGAAAAGAAAACTATGTGCCAATACCCCTGATGAAAATAGATGCAAAAATTCTCAATAAAATATTAGCCAACCAAATTCAACAAATGCTAGAAAAACAATTTGTAACAGTGTGTGGTGATAGATGTTAACTAGATTTACTGCGGTGATCACTCTGCAGTATGTACATGTATCGAATCGGTATGCTGTACACTGGAAACCAATACAACTTGACATGTCATTTTATCTCAATTAAAATCAAAAAGGGTTCCAGTCTTAAAGACTGAGAGATTGGTTGATTCTTTTGTTAAAAATGGAGAGGCTAAAGATGACAACCTGCTGTTATGGTTTGAATTGTGTCTCCAAAAAATATATGTCATAACCCCTGGTACTTAAGAATATTATCTTATTTGAAAATAGATTCTTTGCATATGTAATCAAGTTAAGATAATGCCATACTTGATTACGTGGGCTCTAATCTGATATGGATGGTGTCCTTCTAGGAAGGGAAAACAGAGACAAGACACAGACAGGGAGAACACCATATGATGATGGAGGCGAAGATTGGAACAAAGATAAATGTACAAGCCAAGGAATGAGAAGGATTGTTGGCAACAACAGAGGCTAAAAGAAAGGCATAGAACACATTTTCCTTTAGAACCTTCAGAGAGTGTGTTCCTGATGACAGCTTGATTTTGGACTTCTGGTTTCCAGAAGCGTGAGAGAAAAAATTTCTGTTGTTTTAAGTACCCCGGTTGGTGGTACTTCATTATGGCAGCCACAGGAAACTAAAACAGCTACTTTTGGTTGGGGAGAGGGAAACGGTGGATTTATTGAACCAGAGTACATGTAAATTTTCAAGTAGATGTGTCAGGAATGGCAATGGAAATATAGAATTCTGCTTGGAGAGAGGGTTCAGAGCTTGATATACTTTTGGCAATTCTTTGGTGGTTCACCAAAGTACCGTCGTCATTTTGAAGAGGAAATGGGTAAAAAGAGAATTAAGGAAAAGGACTTTTGGTTTCGAAAAAGCAGAAAAGTAATGGCCATTGACATGTGAGAACATCAGGGTTGAACAGTTTATAAAAGCTAATGAAGACCGTTTCAAGGAGGAAGTGGCCAACAGCATGGCATGACTGAAGGTGATCTGAGGAAATGGACTGAAGAAAAAGCATGATTTTGGCTAGAAATGCTAATGATTCTTTGCATTTACACAATGATTTACAATTTGTAAGGCATTTTCATATTTTTTATCTTATTTGTTTACTACAACACCTTAAGGGACAATATCATCCTTATTTTACAGCTGAGCTCACTCTGGAACAGGGAGGTTAAATCCTTGCTTGAAGTGACACAGCTTCTAAATAACAAGATCAAGATGTGAACCTAGATTTTCAGAGTTCAAAGTTATGCTCTTTCCAAGGAATAATGGAATATCTTTTTAAATTCCTTTTAATAAGCCTTTACTCTCACTAGGTCGAGGCTAATGATTACTAAGAAATGACAATCAACCCTGCTTAATGCTTTAATTAGCATGCTGTACATTCAAAGATTTCCTCAGTGTGATTATAAGTTTTGTGTTTATAATTTTCAATTTTAAGATGTCAATAATTTTCATAATTTAATTACATAAGAATTATAAGGATAGTCCTATAATGACTAAAGTTAATAGAATTTTAATGTGTTAAGATAGAAATGGGCTCAAATTGTTATAAGACTTCCTATGTATTCAGCATCCTGAACACAGATTCACTCATTGGTCAAATGATCAAAGAAGACACAGTAAACTAAATTTTGGAAGCTTTCTAATGCAAATGTCTTGTGTGTGTGAAAAGGTAAGTGCTTGTTTTGGGAGTGGGAGGGAATGGATGGTGGAAATGTAGCATGTGATCCGGGGGTTTTTCCACATGTCTTGGGTTATAGTGCTCATAATCATTTCCCCACTAGCCTAATTACATGTAATTTTCTCTAGATTCCCGAAAATTCCTTCCAAGATGAAATAGTTTGGGAGGATCCTTCAAGAACTTCATAGGAGCAATGGGACTGTCTATGAAAACTCTGCTTACTCGAGAATCTCCAGAGTCACATCCTGCAGAGGAGAGGGGTGAGGGACTGGATGTCCTCAATAGAAAGTATTCAGATTTCGTTAGCCTTGACTTTTGGTGGAAACATAGATGTCTGTATTCCATATGTCCCATCTTTTGTGTTAGGTGACCATGTACGTGAAGGGCCTTTCAAGCAGTGAAATATTTTTCAATATAGAATAATTAAACAACCTGCCATCTGTACAGTCTGGCCCTATAGTTTACTTTACTTGTAATTGCTTCAATGCATTTTGAGCTTTTGAGAATCCCTGTTCCCATCATTTTATTGTTTTCCCTATTATTTTCATTCTGTTTTCACATTTACTGTATGTATCTGTACTTTTTAACTGAAATCTCTGTATATATCTACTGTCTCTCTCAGTTCTTGTTTGTCATTCTGTATTTGTCTTCTCTATCTTTCATTTTGTTTCTGCCCTTTTCCCTTTCCTTTTCCACACTTGGGCTCTTTATCCATTTATCTAGTGATAAATACAGAAATCCCAAAGTGAAGCAGCCGTACAGGGTGGTATAACATTTCACTTAGGAAGTGTGGACCTTCCCTTCCGCTTATCTCAGATAGACGACAAGCAGTGAGGAAGAGAATCTGAGAGTTTGGAATAATTCAGAGCCTAGAAATAGCTTGTTCAATACTTTACTGAGGTGGTGGCAATTTAGATATTTCAGAAGAAAGGCTATCATCTTCACTGTGTCTACTCTACAGAGAGAATGGTGCCCTGGAACCGGGTGGAGAAGCATTCCTGTTCTTTCCTTTACATTAGATATTAAAATCATAACACCGGCCTGGAATATTTTCTTATTTTTATCTTTTTTATAACCCTATGTTTTGGTGTTTCTCTTTAAACAGTATAAACTTGAAGATTTTTCCCCCATTAGTCTTTGTTTTTTAAATGTGGGGTTGGGAGAGGCACTGCTTAGTTCATTTAGAGCTCTTTTAACTATTGAGATGTGATTCAATCATAACATTATTTTAGTTTGTTCCTTTTTAACGTAGGCATTTGCTTGTCTGATTTCTGAGGCTTTATATATTTGAGAAGTTTTTATCATGCGTCTCTACTTAAATGGCCATTTTACTGGATAAAACATCTGGGTTGAAGTTTTTCCCCTTAACTTAAAAGAAATAATCCTCCATTGTCCTTTCTCATTCAGTGTTGCTTTGAAAGTATTTGATAGTGCATCTAAGTAGATCAACAAATACATGCAAATCATATGTGTAGAACCACAGCTATATGTCACCTTCCCACAGGTAAAGTTTCAATGGAATGAGCAATTCACAGTCAAAAATCATATCAACACACAAGGAAATAAGATATCATGAGTAAGCACAAGGGATAAACAAAGGAGCAGAATCAGATTCATAAAGACTTTGGATTTTTGAATTTTTAGACATGGAATATGCAATAAATATGACCAATATCTTTCAATACTTAGAATTCTCAAAATATAAGCAAGAGATAAAGGACAAAAGGAACAAGAAAACAGAGTCTGGTCCTAAACAAGAAGCTGAATTATGATGAACACTGACTCTCTCTTCCAAGATAAATCCCAGAAAATTTAGAGAAGATAAATAGAGAAACTCTAAGAAATCCTGAGGTATTGGTGTATACATGTATGATGGTAGTAGGGGCTGAAGAAGAGGACTTCCCAGCACAATTATAGTCGTTAAAACTGGAAAGAAAGTGTGAGGATTCTGATCTAGCTTCTCCACTGCTTCGTCTTGAGGGACACAGTGTTTACCCTACAACTTCAGCAAGACATAATTTTCCTCCAAGTGTCCTCAGCAATAAAATTCAGAATAACCTAATGTTGTAACGGTGATGAGTTAATCACTTATAAATGCAGTATGAAGCTTAAAAGATAAAAGAAGTAAATATAACTATAAATACAATAATTTGTTAATAGTTACAAAAAATAAAAAGATGTATAATGTAACATCAACACATAAAACATGTGCGAGAGGGAACAAAAATGTTGAACTCTAGAATGCATTTGAACTTAAATTCTTATCAATTGAAAACTCACTGTTATAAGAAATATATTTTATGCGAGCCTCCTGGTAACTGCAAAGCAAACACCTATATTAGATATTCAAAAATAAAGAGAAAGGAATCAAAGCATATCAATTCAGAAAAATCAACAAATCACAAAAGAGGAAATCAGACAAGAAGGTAGAAAAAAATTACAAAACAGCCAGAAATTAATGAACAAAATGTTAATAAGTCCATACCAGTCATAAATTACTTTAAATGTAGACAGATTAAGTGCTCTAATCCAAAGACATAGAGTGGCTGAATGGATAAAACAAAAAGACCCAACTATATGTTGCTGGAAGAGACTTACTTCACCTTTGTGAATGTACAGAACTGAAAACACAGGAGCTAAAAACATAGTCCACGCAATGGATAAGAAGGCTGGGGTAGCTATTCTTAAGTCAGACAAAATAGACTTGAAGACAAAGATTGTAATAAGAGACTAAAGAGTCATTGTATGAAGACAAGGAGTCAATCCACCAACAGGCTATTACTTTTAAGAATGTTGATACAATCAACATCAGAGCACTTAAATATGTGAAGAAAATTTTATCAGACCAAAAGGGAAAAACGGACAGCAATGCAATGATACTTCATTAGCAGGGGAATTCAGTTCTCCATTTTCATCAAAGGATAGATGTTTAAACAGAAAATCAATAAAGAAACATTGCAGTTAAATGACTAGTTAGATCAAATGGTCTTAAGATATATTTACAGAACATTCCATCCAAAACAGCAGAATACACTTTGCTCCAAGTATGCACAGAACGTTCTCCAGGACAGCTCACATGTGAGGCCACAAAACAAGTCTTAATAAATGTAAGAAGATTGAAATCCTATCACGCGTCACTTCTGATCACAATGATATTAATGGTATGAAACTAGAAATCAATTACAGAAAGAAAACTTGAGAATTCACAAACATGTGGAGAGTGTGCTCTTGAACAACACAAGGGTCAAAGAAGAAATAAAGAGAGAATTCAAAGATACCTTGAGACAATGGAAAATGGAAGTACAATGTACCAAAATGTATAGGAGGTAGCAAAAACAGTTCTAAGAGGAAAGTTCATAGCAATAAATGCCTATATGAATACACTAGAAAGATCTCAAATAAATAACCTAACTTCTTTACACCTCAAAGACATAGAAAAAGAAAAAGACATGAATCCAAAACTCAGGAGAAGGAAGGAAATAACCAAGATCAAAATGGAAATAAGTGAAATAAAGACTAAAAAGACAATAGAAAAGATCAATGTAATTAGGTATTGGATTTTTGGGAAGATAAACAAAATAGAGGAATATTTAGATAGTCTCACCAAGAAAAAGAGAGGACTCAAACAAATAGGATAATAAACAAAAGAGGTGACATTAAAACTGATACCACAAAAACACAAAGGATCATAAGAGACTACTTAAATAGTTATATAGCAACAAATTGGACAACCTAGAAGAAATGGATAAATTCCTAGAAACATACAACCTACCAAGATAGAATCAGGAGGAAATGGGAAACTGAATAGACTGATTACTAGTAAGAAGATTGAATCAGTAATCAAAAACCTCCCAACAAACAAAAGTCCAGGAGCAGATGGCTTCACTGGTGAATTCTACCGAACATTTGAAGAGTGAAGCTTTCCAAACTTTTTCAAAAAACAGAAGAGGAAGTAATACTTCCAACCTCATTTTATGAGGCCAGCATTATCCTGATACTAAACCCAGACGGGAATGTTATAAGAAAAGAAAACTATGTGCCAATACCCCTGATGAAAATAGATGCAAAAATTCTCAATAAAATATTAGCCAACCAAATTCAACAAATGCTAGAAAAACAATTTGTAACAGTGTGTGGTGATAGATGTTAACTAGATTTACTGCGGTGATCACTCTGCAGTATGTACATGTATCGAATCGGTATGCTGTACACTGGAAACCAATACAACTTGACATGTCATTTTATCTCAATTAAAATCAAAAAGGGTTCCAGTCTTAAAGACTGAGAGATTGGTTGATTCTTTTGTTAAAAATGGAGAGGCTAAAGATGACAACCTGCTGTTATGGTTTGAATTGTGTCTCCAAAAAATATATGTCATAACCCCTGGTACTTAAGAATATTATCTTATTTGAAAATAGATTCTTTGCATATGTAATCAAGTTAAGATAATGCCATACTTGATTACGTGGGCTCTAATCTGATATGGATGGTGTCCTTCTAGGAAGGGAAAACAGAGACAAGACACAGACAGGGAGAACACCATATGATGATGGAGGCGAAGATTGGAACAAAGATAAATGTACAAGCCAAGGAATGAGAAGGATTGTTGGCAACAACAGAGGCTAAAAGAAAGGCATAGAACACATTTTCCTTTAGAACCTTCAGAGAGTGTGTTCCTGATGACAGCTTGATTTTGGACTTCTGGTTTCCAGAAGCGTGAGAGAAAAAATTTCTGTTGTTTTAAGTACCCCGGTTGGTGGTACTTCATTATGGCAGCCACAGGAAACTAAAACAGCTACTTTTGGTTGGGGAGAGGGAAACGGTGGATTTATTGAACCAGAGTACATGTAAATTTTCAAGTAGATGTGTCAGGAATGGCAATGGAAATATAGAATTCTGCTTGGAGAGAGGGTTCAGAGCTTGATATACTTTTGGCAATTCTTTGGTGGTTCACCAAAGTACCGTCGTCATTTTGAAGAGGAAATGGGTAAAAAGAGAATTAAGGAAAAGGACTTTTGGTTTCGAAAAAGCAGAAAAGTAATGGCCATTGACATGTGAGAACATCAGGGTTGAACAGTTTATAAAAGCTAATGAAGACCGTTTCAAGGAGGAAGTGGCCAACAGCATGGCATGACTGAAGGTGATCTGAGGAAATGGACTGAAGAAAAAGCATGATTTTGGCTAGAAATGCTAATAATTCTTTGCATTTACACAATGATTTACAATTTGTAAGGCATTTTCATATTTTTTATCTTATTTGTTTACTACAACACCTTAAGGGACAATATCATCCTTATTTTACAGCTGAGCTCACTCTGGAACAGGGAGGTTAAATCCTTGCTTGAAGTGACACAGCTTCTAAATAACAAGATCAAGATGTGAACCTAGATTTTCAGAGTTCAAAGTTATGCTCTTTCCAAGGAATAATGGAATATCTTTTTAAATTCCTTTTAATAAGCCTTTACTCTCACTAGGTCGAGGCTAATGATTACTAAGAAATGACAATCAACCCTGCTTAATGCTTTAATTAGCATGCTGTACATTCAAAGATTTCCTCAGTGTGATTATAAGTTTTGTGTTTATAATTTTCAATTTTAAGATGTCAATAATTTTCATAATTTAATTACATAAGAATTATAAGGATAGTCCTATAATGACTAAAGTTAATAGAATTTTAATGTGTTAAGATAGAAATGGGCTCAAATTGTTATAAGACTTCCTATGTATTCAGCATCCTGAACACAGATTCACTCATTGGTCAAATGATCAAAGAAGACACAGTAAACTAAATTTTGGAAGCTTTCTAATGCAAATGTCTTGTGTGTGTGAAAAGGTAAGTGCTTGTTTTGGGAGTGGGAGGGAATGGATGGTGGAAATGTAGCATGTGATCCGGGGGTTTTTCCACATGTCTTGGGTTATAGTGCTCATAATCATTTCCCCACTAGCCTAATTACATGTAATTTTCTCTAGATTCCCGAAAATTCCTTCCAAGATGAAATAGTTTGGGAGGATCCTTCAAGAACTTCATAGGAGCAATGGGACTGTCTATGAAAACTCTGCTTACTCGAGAATCTCCAGAGTCACATCCTGCAGAGGAGAGGGGTGAGGGACTGGATGTCCTCAATAGAAAGTATTCAGATTTCGTTAGCCTTGACTTTTGGTGGAAACATAGATGTCTGTATTCCATATGTCCCATCTTTTGTGTTAGGTGACCATGTACGTGAAGGGCCTTTCAAGCAGTGAAATATTTTTCAATATAGAATAATTAAACAACCTGCCATCTGTACAGTCTGGCCCTATAGTTTACTTTACTTGTAATTGCTTCAATGCATTTTGAGCTTTTGAGAATCCCTGTTCCCATCATTTTATTGTTTTCCCTATTATTTTCATTCTGTTTTCACATTTACTGTATGTATCTGTACTTTTTAACTGAAATCTCTGTATATATCTACTGTCTCTCTCAGTTCTTGTTTGTCATTCTGTATTTGTCTTCTCTATCTTTCATTTTGTTTCTGCCCTTTTCCCTTTCCTTTTCCACACTTGGGCTCTTTATCCATTTATCTAGTGATAAATACAGAAATCCCAAAGTGAAGCAGCCGTACAGGGTGGTATAACATTTCACTTAGGAAGTGTGGACCTTCCCTTCCGCTTATCTCAGATAGACGACAAGCAGTGAGGAAGAGAATCTGAGAGTTTGGAATAATTCAGAGCCTAGAAATAGCTTGTTCAATACTTTACTGAGGTGGTGGCAATTTAGATATTTCAGAAGAAAGGCTATCATCTTCACTGTGTCTACTCTACAGAGAGAATGGTGCCCTGGAACCGGGTGGAGAAGCATTCCTGTTCTTTCCTTTACATTAGATATTAAAATCATAACACCGGCCTGGAATATTTTCTTATTTTTATCTTTTTTATAACCCTATGTTTTGGTGTTTCTCTTTAAACAGTATAAACTTGAAGATTTTTCCCCCATTAGTCTTTGTTTTTTAAATGTGGGGTTGGGAGAGGCACTGCTTAGTTCATTTAGAGCTCTTTTAACTATTGAGATGTGATTCAATCATAACATTATTTTAGTTTGTTCCTTTTTAACGTAGGCATTTGCTTGTCTGATTTCTGAGGCTTTATATATTTGAGAAGTTTTTATCATGCGTCTCTATTTAAATGGCCATTTTACTGGATAAAACATCTGGGTTGAAGTTTTTCCCCTTAACTTAAAAGAAATAATCCTCCATTGTCCTTTCTCATTCAGTGTTGCTTTGAAAGTATTTGATAGTGCATCTAAGTAGATCAACAAATACATGCAAATCATATGTGTAGAACCACAGCTATATGTCACCTTCCCACAGGTAAAGTTTCAATGGAATGAGCAATTCACAGTCAAAAATCATATCAACACACAAGGAAATAAGATATCATGAGTAAGCACAAGGGATAAACAAAGGAGCAGAATCAGATTCATAAAGACTTTGGATTTTTGAATTTTTAGACATGGAATATGCAATAAATATGACTAATATCTTTCAATACTTAGAATTCTCAAAATATAAGCAAGAGATAAAGGACAAAAGGAACAAGAAAACAGAGTCTGGTCCTAAACAAGAAGCTGAATTATGATGAACACTGACTCTCTCTTCCAAGATAAATCCCAGAAAATTTAGAGAAGATAAATAGAGAAACTGTAAGAAATCCTGAGGTATTGGTGTATACATGTATGATGGTAGTAGGGGCTGAAGAAGAGGACTTCCCAGCACAATTATAGTCGTTAAAACTGGAAAGAAAGTGTGAGGATTCTGATCTAGCTTCTCCACTGCTTCGACTTGAGGGACACAGTGTTTACCCTACAACTTCAGCAAGACATAATTTTCCTCCAAGTGTCCTCAGCAATAAAATTCAGAATAACCTAATGTTGTAACGGTGATGAGTTAATCACTTATAAATGCAGTATGAAGCTTAAAAGATAAAAGAAGTAAATATAACTATAAATACAATAATTTGTTAATAGTTACAAAAAATAAAAAGATGTATAATGTAACATCAACACATAAAACATGTGCGAGAGGGAACAAAAATGTTGAACTCTAGAATGCATTTGAACTTAAATTCTTATCAATTGAAAACTCACTGTTATAAGAAATATATTTTATGCGAGCCTCCTGGTAACTGCAAAGCAAACACCTATATTAGATATTCAAAAATAAAGAGAAAGGAATCAAAGCATATCAATTCAGAAAAATCAACAAATCACAAAAGAGGAAATCAGACAAGAAGGTAGAAAAAAATTACAAAACAGCCAGAAATTAATGAACAAAATGTTAATAAGTCCATACCAGTCATAAATTACTTTAAATGTAGACAGATTAAGTGCTCTAATCCAAAGACATAGAGTGGCTGAATGGATAAAACAAAAAGACCCAACTATATGTTGCTGGAAGAGACTTACTTCACCTTTGTGAATGTACAGAACTGAAAACACAGGAGCTAAAAACATAGTCCACGCAATGGATAAGAAGGCTGGGGTAGCTATTCTTAAGTCAGACAAAATAGACTTGAAGACAAAGATTGTAATAAGAGACTAAAGAGTCATTGTATGAAGACAAGGAGTCAATCCACCAACAGGCTATTACTTTTAAGAATGTTGATACAATCAACATCAGAGCACTTAAATATGTGAAGAAAATTTTATCAGACCAAAAGGGAAAAACGGACAGCAATGCAATGATACTTCATTAGCAGGGGAATTCAGTTCTCCATTTTCATCAAAGGATAGATGTTTAAACAGAAAATCAATAAAGAAACATTGCAGTTAAATGACTAGTTAGATCAAATGGTCTTAAGATATATTTACAGAACATTCCATCCAAAACAGCAGAATACACTTTGCTCCAAGTATGCACAGAACGTTCTCCAGGACAGCTCACATGTGAGGCCACAAAACAAGTCTTAATAAATGTAAGAAGATTGAAATCCTATCACGCGTCACTTCTGATCACAATGATATTAATGGTATGAAACTAGAAATCAATTACAGAAAGAAAACTTGAGAATTCACAAACATGTGGAGAGTGTGCTCTTGAACAACACAAGGGTCAAAGAAGAAATAAAGAGAGAATTCAAAGATACCTTGAGACAATGGAAAATGGAAGTACAATGTACCAAAATGTATAGGAGGTAGCAAAAACAGTTCTAAGAGGAAAGTTCATAGCAATAAATGCCTATATGAATACACTAGAAAGATCTCAAATAAATAACCTAACTTCTTTACACCTCAAAGACATAGAAAAAGAAAAAGACATGAATCCAAAACTCAGGAGAAGGAAGGAAATAACCAAGATCAAAATGGAAATAAGTGAAATAAAGACTAAAAAGACAATAGAAAAGATCAATGTAATTAGGTATTGGATTTTTGGGAAGATAAACAAAATAGAGGAATATTTAGATAGTCTCACCAAGAAAAAGAGAGGACTCAAACAAATAGGATAATAAACAAAAGAGGTGACATTAAAACTGATACCACAAAAACACAAAGGATCATAAGAGACTACTTAAATAGTTATATAGCAACAAATTGGACAACCTAGAAGAACTGGATAAATTCCTAGAAACATACAACCTACCAAGATAGAATCAGGAGGAAATGGGAAACTGAATAGACTGATTACTAGTAAGAAGATTGAATCAGTAATCAAAAACCTCCCAACAAACAAAAGTCCAGGAGCAGATGGCTTCACTGGTGAATTCTACCGAACATTTGAAGAGTGAAGCTTTCCAAACTTTTTCAAAAAACAGAAGAGGAAGTAATACTTCCAACCTCATTTTATGAGGCCAGCATTATCCTGATACTAAACCCAGACGGGAATGTTATAAGAAAAGAAAACTATGTGCCAATACCCCTGATGAAAATAGATGCAAAAATTCTCAATAAAATATTAGCCAACCAAATTCAACAAATGCTAGAAAAACAATTTGTAACAGTGTGTGGTGATAGATGTTAACTAGATTTACTGCGGTGATCACTCTGCAGTATGTACATGTATCGAATCGGTATGCTGTACACTGGAAACCAATACAACTTGACATGTCATTTTATCTCAATTAAAATCAAAAAGGGTTCCAGTCTTAAAGACTGAGAGATTGGTTGATTCTTTTGTTAAAAATGGAGAGGCTAAAGATGACAACCTGCTGTTATGGTTTGAATTGTGTCTCCAAAAAATATATGTCATAACCCCTGGTACTTAAGAATATTATCTTATTTGAAAATAGATTCTTTGCATATGTAATCAAGTTAAGATAATGCCATACTTGATTACGTGGGCTCTAATCTGATATGGATGGTGTCCTTCTAGGAAGGGAAAACAGAGACAAGACACAGACAGGGAGAACACCATATGATGATGGAGGCGAAGATTGGAACAAAGATAAATGTACAAGCCAAGGAATGAGAAGGATTGTTGGCAACAACAGAGGCTAAAAGAAAGGCATAGAACACATTTTCCTTTAGAACCTTCAGAGAGTGTGTTCCTGATGACAGCTTGATTTTGGACTTCTGGTTTCCAGAAGCGTGAGAGAAAAAATTTCTGTTGTTTTAAGTACCCCGGTTGGTGGTACTTCATTATGGCAGCCACAGGAAACTAAAACAGCTACTTTTGGTTGGGGAGAGGGAAACGGTGGATTTATTGAACCAGAGTACATGTAAATTTTCAAGTAGATGTGTCAGGAATGGCAATGGAAATATAGAATTCTGCTTGGAGAGAGGGTTCAGAGCTTGATATACTTTTGGCAATTCTTTGGTGGTTCACCAAAGTACCGTCGTCATTTTGAAGAGGAAATGGGTAAAAAGAGAATTAAGGAAAAGGACTTTTGGTTTCGAAAAAGCAGAAAAGTAATGGCCATTGACATGTGAGAACATCAGGGTTGAACAGTTTATAAAAGCTAATGAAGACCGTTTCAAGGAGGAAGTGGCCAACAGCATGGCATGACTGAAGGTGGTCTGAGGAAATGGACTGAAGAAAAAGCATGATTTTGGCTAGAAATGCTAATAATTCTTTGCATTTACACAATGATTTACAATTTGTAAGGCATTTTCATATTTTTTATCTTATTTGTTTACTACAACACCTTAAGGGACAATATCATCCTTATTTTACAGCTGAGCTCACTCTGGAACAGGGAGGTTAAATCCTTGCTTGAAGTGACACAGCTTCTAAATAACAAGATCAAGATGTGAACCTAGATTTTCAGAGTTCAAAGTTATGCTCTTTCCAAGGAATAATGGAATATCTTTTTAAATTCCTTTTAATAAGCCTTTACTCTCACTAGGTCGAGGCTAATGATTACTAAGAAATGACAATCAACCCTGCTTAATGCTTTAATTAGCATGCTGTACATTCAAAGATTTCCTCAGTGTGATTATAAGTTTTGTGTTTATAATTTTCAATTTTAAGATGTCAATAATTTTCATAATTTAATTACATAAGAATTATAAGGATAGTCCTATAATGACTAAAGTTAATAGAATTTTAATGTGTTAAGATAGAAATGGGCTCAAATTGTTATAAGACTTCCTATGTATTCAGCATCCTGAACACAGATTCACTCATTGGTCAAATGATCAAAGAAGACACAGTAAACTAAATTTTGGAAGCTTTCTAATGCAAATGTCTTGTGTGTGTGAAAAGGTAAGTGCTTGTTTTGGGAGTGGGAGGGAATGGATGGTGGAAATGTAGCATGTGATCCGGGGGTTTTTCCACATGTCTTGGGTTATAGTGCTCATAATCATTTCCCCACTAGCCTAATTACATGTAATTTTCTCTAGATTCCCGAAAATTCCTTCCAAGATGAAATAGTTTGGGAGGATCCTTCAAGAACTTCATAGGAGCAATGGGACTGTCTATGAAAACTCTGCTTACTCGAGAATCTCCAGAGTCACATCCTGCAGAGGAGAGGGGTGAGGGACTGGATGTCCTCAATAGAAAGTATTCAGATTTCGTTAGCCTTGACTTTTGGTGGAAACATAGATGTCTGTATTCCATATGTCCCATCTTTTGTGTTAGGTGACCATGTACGTGAAGGGCCTTTCAAGCAGTGAAATATTTTTCAATATAGAATAATTAAACAACCTGCCATCTGTACAGTCTGGCCCTATAGTTTACTTTACTTGTAATTGCTTCAATGCATTTTGAGCTTTTGAGAATCCCTGTTCCCATCATTTTATTGTTTTCCCTATTATTTTCATTCTGTTTTCACATTTACTGTATGTATCTGTACTTTTTAACTGAAATCTCTGTATATATCTACTGTCTCTCTCAGTTCTTGTTTGTCATTCTGTATTTGTCTTCTCTATCTTTCATTTTGTTTCTGCCCTTTTCCCTTTCCTTTTCCACACTTGGGCTCTTTATCCATTTATCTAGTGATAAATACAGAAATCCCAAAGTGAAGCAGCCGTACAGGGTGGTATAACATTTCACTTAGGAAGTGTGGACCTTCCCTTCCGCTTATCTCAGATAGACGACAAGCAGTGAGGAAGAGAATCTGAGAGTTTGGAATAATTCAGAGCCTAGAAATAGCTTGTTCAATACTTTACTGAGGTGGTGGCAATTTAGATATTTCAGAAGAAAGGCTATCATCTTCACTGTGTCTACTCTACAGAGAGAATGGTGCCCTGGAACCGGGTGGAGAAGCATTCCTGTTCTTTCCTTTACATTAGATATTAAAATCATAACACCGGCCTGGAATATTTTCTTATTTTTATCTTTTTTATAACCCTATGTTTTGGTGTTTCTCTTTAAACAGTATAAACTTGAAGATTTTTCCCCCATTAGTCTTTGTTTTTTAAATGTGGGGTTGGGAGAGGCACTGCTTAGTTCATTTAGAGCTCTTTTAACTATTGAGATGTGATTCAATCATAACATTATTTTAGTTTGTTCCTTTTTAACGTAGGCATTTGCTTGTCTGATTTCTGAGGCTTTATATATTTGAGAAGTTTTTATCATGCGTCTCTATTTAAATGGCCATTTTACTGGATAAAACATCTGGGTTGAAGTTTTTCCCCTTAACTTGAAAGAAATAATCCTCCATTGTCCTTTCTCATTCAGTGTTGCTTTGAAAGTATTTGATAGTGCATCTAAGTAGATCAACAAATACATGCAAATCATATGTGTAGAACCACAGCTATATGTCACCTTCCCACAGGTAAAGTTTCAATGGAATGAGCAATTCACAGTCAAAAATCATATCAACACACAAGGAAATAAGATATCATGAGTAAGCACAAGGGATAAACAAAGGAGCAGAATCAGATTCATAAAGACTTTGGATTTTTGAATTTTTAGACATGGAATATGCAATAAATATGACCAATATCTTTCAATACTTAGAATTCTCAAAATATAAGCAAGAGATAAAGGACAAAAGGAACAAGAAAACAGAGTCTGGTCCTAAACAAGAAGCTGAATTATGATGAACACTGACTCTCTCTTCCAAGATAAATCCCAGAAAATTTAGAGAAGATAAATAGAGAAACTGTAAGAAATCCTGAGGTATTGGTGTATACATGTATGATGGTAGTAGGGGCTGAAGAAGAGGACTTCCCAGCACAATTATAGTCGTTAAAACTGGAAAGAAAGTGTGAGGATTCTGATCTAGCTTCTCCACTGCTTCGTCTTGAGGGACACAGTGTTTACCCTACAACTTCAGCAAGACATAATTTTCCTCCAAGTGTCCTCAGCAATAAAATTCAGAATAACCTAATGTGGTAACGGTGATGAGTTAATCACTTATAAATGCAGTATGAAGCTTAAAAGATAAAAGAAGTAAATATAACTATAAATACAATAATTTGTTAATAGTTACAAAAAATAAAAAGATGTATAATGTAACATCAACACATAAAACATGTGCGAGAGGGAACAAAAATGTTGAACTCTAGAATGCATTTGAACTTAAATTCTTATCAATTGAAAACTCACTGTTATAAGAAATATATTTTATGCGAGCCTCCTGGTAACTGCAAAGCAAACACCTATATTAGATATTCAAAAATAAAGAGAAAGGAATCAAAGCATATCAATTCAGAAAAATCAACAAATCACAAAAGAGGAAATCAGACAAGAAGGTAGAAAAAAATTACAAAACAGCCAGAAATTAATGAACAAAATGTTAATAAGTCCATACCAGTCATAAATTACTTTAAATGTAGACAGATTAAGTGCTCTAATCCAAAGACATAGAGTGGCTGAATGGATAAAACAAAAAGACCCAACTATATGTTGCTGGAAGAGACTTACTTCACCTTTATGAATGTACAGAACTGAAAACACAGGAGCTAAAAACATAGTCCACGCAATGGATAAGAAGGCTGGGGTAGCTATTCTTAAGTCAGACAAAATAGACTTGAAGACAAAGATTGTAATAAGAGACTAAAGAGTCATTGTATGAAGACAAGGAGTCAATCCACCAACAGGCTATTACTTTTAAGAATGTTGATACAATCAACATCAGAGCACTTAAATATGTGAAGAAAATTTTATCAGACCAAAAGGGAAAAACGGACAGCAATGCAATGATACTTCATTAGCAGGGGAATTCAGTTCTCCATTTTCATCAAAGGATAGATGTTTAAACAGAAAATCAATAAAGAAACATTGCAGTTAAATGACTAGTTAGATCAAATGGTCTTAAGATATATTTACAGAACATTCCATCCAAAACAGCAGAATACACTTTGCTCCAAGTATGCACAGAACGTTCTCCAGGACAGCTCACATGTGAGGCCACAAAACAAGTCTTAATAAATGTAAGAAGATTGAAATCCTATCACGCGTCACTTCTGATCACAATGATATTAATGGTATGAAACTAGAAATCAATTACAGAAAGAAAACTTGAGAATTCACAAACATGTGGAGAGTGTGCTCTTGAACAACACAAGGGTCAAAGAAGAAATAAAGAGAGAATTCAAAGATACCTTGAGACAATGGAAAATGGAAGTACAATGTACCAAAATGTATAGGAGGTAGCAAAAACAGTTCTAAGAGGAAAGTTCATAGCAATAAATGCCTATATGAATACACTAGAAAGATCTCAAATAAATAACCTAACTTCTTTACACCTCAAAGACATAGAAAAAGAAAAAGACATGAATCCAAAACTCAGGAGAAGGAAGGAAATAACCAAGATCAAAATGGAAATAAGTGAAATAAAGACTAAAAAGACAATAGAAAAGATCAATGTAATTAGGTATTGGATTTTTGGGAAGATAAACAAAATAGAGGAATATTTAGATAGTCTCACCAAGAAAAAGAGAGGACTCAAACAAATAGGATAATAAACAAAAGAGGTGACATTAAAACTGATACCACAAAAACACAAAGGATCATAAGAGACTACTTAAATAGTTATATAGCAACAAATTGGACAACCTAGAAGAAATGGATAAATTCCTAGAAACATACAACCTACCAAGATAGAATCAGGAGGAAATGGGAAACTGAATAGACTGATTACTAGTAAGAAGATTGAATCAGTAATCAAAAACCTCCCAACAAACAAAAGTCCAGGAGCAGATGGCTTCACTGGTGAATTCTACCGAACATTTGAAGAGTGAAGCTTTCCAAACTTTTTCAAAAAACAGAAGAGGAAGTAATACTTCCAACCTCATTTTATGAGGCCAGCATTATCCTGATACTAAACCCAGACGGGAATGTTATAAGAAAAGAAAACTATGTGCCAATACCCCTGATGAAAATAGATGCAAAAATTCTCAATAAAATATTAGCCAACCAAATTCAACAAATGCTAGAAAAACAATTTGTAGCAGTGTGTGGTGATAGATGTTAACTAGATTTACTGCGGTGATCACTCTGCAGTATGTACATGTATCGAATCGGTATGCTGTACACTGGAAACCAATACAACTTGACATGTCATTTTATCTCAATTAAAATCAAAAAGGGTTCCAGTCTTAAAGACTGAGAGATTGGTTGATTCTTTTGTTAAAAATGGAGAGGCTAAAGATGACAACCTGCTGTTATGGTTTGAATTGTGTCTCCAAAAAATATATGTCATAACCCCTGGTACTTAAGAATATTATCTTATTTGAAAACAGATTCTTTGCATATGTAATCAAGTTAAGATAATGCCATACTTGATTACGTGGGCTCTAATCTGATATGGATGGTGTCCTTCTAGGAAGGGAAAACAGAGACAAGACACAGACAGGGAGAACACCATATGATGATGGAGGCGAAGATTGGAACAAAGATAAATGTACAAGCCAAGGAATGAGAAGGATTGTTGGCAACAACAGAGGCTAAAAGAAAGGCATAGAACACATTTTCCTTTAGAACCTTCAGAGAGTGTGTTCCTGATGACAGCTTGATTTTGGACTTCTGGTTTCCAGAAGCGTGAGAGAAAAAATTTCTGTTGTTTTAAGTACCCCGGTTGGTGGTACTTCATTATGGCAGCCACAGGAAACTAAAACAGCTACTTTTGGTTGGGGAGAGGGAAACGGTGGATTTATTGAACCAGAGTACATGTAAATTTTCAAGTAGATGTGTCAGGAATGGCAATGGAAATATAGAATTCTGCTTGGAGAGAGGGTTCAGAGCTTGATATACTTTTGGCAATTCTTTGGTGGTTCACCAAAGTACCGTCGTCATTTTGAAGAGGAAATGGGTAAAAAGAGAATTAAGGAAAAGGACTTTTGGTTTCGAAAAAGCAGAAAAGTAATGGCCATTGACATGTGAGAACATCAGGGTTGAACAGTTTATAAAAGCTAATGAAGACCGTTTCAAGGAGGAAGTGGCCAACAGCATGGCATGACTGAAGGTGGTCTGAGGAAATGGACTGAAGAAAAAGCATGATTTTGGCTAGAAATGCTAATAATTCTTTGCATTTACACAATGATTTACAATTTGTAAGGCATTTTCATATTTTTTATCTTATTTGTTTACTACAACACCTTAAGGGACAATATCATCCTTATTTTACAGCTGAGCTCACTCTGGAACAGGGAGGTTAAATCCTTGCTTGAAGTGACACAGCTTCTAAATAACAAGATCAAGATGTGAACCTAGATTTTCAGAGTTCAAAGTTATGCTCTTTCCAAGGAATAATGGAATATCTTTTTAAATTCCTTTTAATAAGCCTTTACTCTCACTAGGTCGAGGCTAATGATTACTAAGAAATGACAATCAACCCTGCTTAATGCTTTAATTAGCATGCTGTACATTCAAAGATTTCCTCAGTGTGATTATAAGTTTTGTGTTTATAATTTTCAATTTTAAGATGTCAATAATTTTCATAATTTAATTACATAAGAATTATAAGGATAGTCCTATAATGACTAAAGTTAATAGAATTTTAATGTGTTAAGATAGAAATGGGCTCAAATTGTTATAAGACTTCCTATGTATTCAGCATCCTGAACACAGATTCACTCATTGGTCAAATGATCAAAGAAGACACAGTAAACTAAATTTTGGAAGCTTTCTAATGCAAATGTCTTGTGTGTGTGAAAAGGTAAGTGCTTGTTTTGGGAGTGGGAGGGAATGGATGGTGGAAATGTAGCATGTGATCCGGGGGTTTTTCCACATGTCTTGGGTTATAGTGCTCATAATCATTTCCCCACTAGCCTAATTACATGTAATTTTCTCTAGATTCCCGAAAATTCCTTCCAAGATGAAATAGTTTGGGAGGATCCTTCAAGAACTTCATAGGAGCAATGGGACTGTCTATGAAAACTCTGCTTACTCGAGAATCTCCAGAGTCACATCCTGCAGAGGAGAGGGGTGAGGGACTGGATGTCCTCAATAGAAAGTATTCAGATTTCGTTAGCCTTGACTTTTGGTGGAAACATAGATGTCTGTATTCCATATGTCCCATCTTTTGTGTTAGGTGACCATGTACGTGAAGGGCCTTTCAAGCAGTGAAATATTTTTCAATATAGAATAATTAAACAACCTGCCATCTGTACAGTCTGGCCCTATAGTTTACTTTACTTGTAATTGCTTCAATGCATTTTGAGCTTTTGAGAATCCCTGTTCCCATCATTTTATTGTTTTCCCTATTATTTTCATTCTGTTTTCACATTTACTGTATGTATCTGTACTTTTTAACTGAAATCTCTGTATATATCTACTGTCTCTCTCAGTTCTTGTTTGTCATTCTGTATTTGTCTTCTCTATCTTTCATTTTGTTTCTGCCCTTTTCCCTTTCCTTTTCCACACTTGGGCTCTTTATCCATTTATCTAGTGATAAATACAGAAATCCCAAAGTGAAGCAGCCGTACAGGGTGGTATAACATTTCACTTAGGAAGTGTGGACCTTCCCTTCCGCTTATCTCAGATAGACGACAAGCAGTGAGGAAGAGAATCTGAGAGTTTGGAATAATTCAGAGCCTAGAAATAGCTTGTTCAATACTTTACTGAGGTGGTGGCAATTTAGATATTTCAGAAGAAAGGCTATCATCTTCACTGTGTCTACTCTACAGAGAGAATGGTGCCCTGGAACCGGGTGGAGAAGCATTCCTGTTCTTTCCTTTACATTAGATATTAAAATCATAACACCGGCCTGGAATATTTTCTTATTTTTATCTTTTTTATAACCCTATGTTTTGGTGTTTCTCTTTAAACAGTATAAACTTGAAGATTTTTCCCCCATTAGTCTTTGTTTTTTAAATGTGGGGTTGGGAGAGGCACTGCTTAGTTCATTTAGAGCTCTTTTAACTATTGAGATGTGATTCAATCATAACATTATTTTAGTTTGTTCCTTTTTAACGTAGGCATTTGCTTGTCTGATTTCTGAGGCTTTATATATTTGAGAAGTTTTTATCATGCGTCTCTATTTAAATGGCCATTTTACTGGATAAAACATCTGGGTTGAAGTTTTTCCCCTTAACTTGAAAGAAATAATCCTCCATTGTCCTTTCTCATTCAGTGTTGCTTTGAAAGTATTTGATAGTGCATCTAAGTAGATCAACAAATACATGCAAATCATATGTGTAGAACCACAGCTATATGTCACCTTCCCACAGGTAAAGTTTCAATGGAATGAGCAATTCACAGTCAAAAATCATATCAACACACAAGGAAATAAGATATCATGAGTAAGCACAAGGGATAAACAAAGGAGCAGAATCAGATTCATAAAGACTTTGGATTTTTGAATTTTTAGACATGGAATATGCAATAAATATGACCAATATCTTTCAATACTTAGAATTCTCAAAATATAAGCAAGAGATAAAGGACAAAAGGAACAAGAAAACAGAGTCTGGTCCTAAACAAGAAGCTGAATTATGATGAACACTGACTCTCTCTTCCAAGATAAATCCCAGAAAATTTAGAGAAGATAAATAGAGAAACTGTAAGAAATCCTGAGGTATTGGTGTATACATGTATGATGGTAGTAGGGGCTGAAGAAGAGGACTTCCCAGCACAATTATAGTCGTTAAAACTGGAAAGAAAGTGTGAGGATTCTGATCTAGCTTCTCCACTGCTTCGTCTTGAGGGACACAGTGTTTACCCTACAACTTCAGCAAGACATAATTTTCCTCCAAGTGTCCTCAGCAATAAAATTCAGAATAACCTAATGTGGTAACGGTGATGAGTTAATCACTTATAAATGCAGTATGAAGCTTAAAAGATAAAAGAAGTAAATATAACTATAAATACAATAATTTGTTAATAGTTACAAAAAATAAAAAGATGTATAATGTAACATCAACACATAAAACATGTGCGAGAGGGAACAAAAATGTTGAACTCTAGAATGCATTTGAACTTAAATTCTTATCAATTGAAAACTCACTGTTATAAGAAATATATTTTATGCGAGCCTCCTGGTAACTGCAAAGCAAACACCTATATTAGATATTCAAAAATAAAGAGAAAGGAATCAAAGCATATCAATTCAGAAAAATCAACAAATCACAAAAGAGGAAATCAGACAAGAAGGTAGAAAAAAATTACAAAACAGCCAGAAATTAATGAACAAAATGTTAATAAGTCCATACCAGTCATAAATTACTTTAAATGTAGACAGATTAAGTGCTCTAATCCAAAGACATAGAGTGGCTGAATGGATAAAACAAAAAGACCCAACTATATGTTGCTGGAAGAGACTTACTTCACCTTTATGAATGTACAGAACTGAAAACACAGGAGCTAAAAACATAGTCCACGCAATGGATAAGAAGGCTGGGGTAGCTATTCTTAAGTCAGACAAAATAGACTTGAAGACAAAGATTGTAATAAGAGACTAAAGAGTCATTGTATGAAGACAAGGAGTCAATCCACCAACAGGCTATTACTTTTAAGAATGTTGATACAATCAACATCAGAGCACTTAAATATGTGAAGAAAATTTTATCAGACCAAAAGGGAAAAACGGACAGCAATGCAATGATACTTCATTAGCAGGGGAATTCAGTTCTCCATTTTCATCAAAGGATAGATGTTTAAACAGAAAATCAATAAAGAAACATTGCAGTTAAATGACTAGTTAGATCAAATGGTCTTAAGATATATTTACAGAACATTCCATCCAAAACAGCAGAATACACTTTGCTCCAAGTATGCACAGAACGTTCTCCAGGACAGCTCACATGTGAGGCCACAAAACAAGTCTTAATAAATGTAAGAAGATTGAAATCCTATCACGCGTCACTTCTGATCACAATGATATTAATGGTATGAAACTAGAAATCAATTACAGAAAGAAAACTTGAGAATTCACAAACATGTGGAGAGTGTGCTCTTGAACAACACAAGGGTCAAAGAAGAAATAAAGAGAGAATTCAAAGATACCTTGAGACAATGGAAAATGGAAGTACAATGTACCAAAATGTATAGGAGGTAGCAAAAACAGTTCTAAGAGGAAAGTTCATAGCAATAAATGCCTATATGAATACACTAGAAAGATCTCAAATAAATAACCTAACTTCTTTACACCTCAAAGACATAGAAAAAGAAAAAGACATGAATCCAAAACTCAGGAGAAGGAAGGAAATAACCAAGATCAAAATGGAAATAAGTGAAATAAAGACTAAAAAGACAATAGAAAAGATCAATGTAATTAGGTATTGGATTTTTGGGAAGATAAACAAAATAGAGGAATATTTAGATAGTCTCACCAAGAAAAAGAGAGGACTCAAACAAATAGGATAATAAACAAAAGAGGTGACATTAAAACTGATACCACAAAAACACAAAGGATCATAAGAGACTACTTAAATAGTTATATAGCAACAAATTGGACAACCTAGAAGAAATGGATAAATTCCTAGAAACATACAACCTACCAAGATAGAATCAGGAGGAAATGGGAAACTGAATAGACTGATTACTAGTAAGAAGATTGAATCAGTAATCAAAAACCTCCCAACAAACAAAAGTCCAGGAGCAGATGGCTTCACTGGTGAATTCTACCGAACATTTGAAGAGTGAAGCTTTCCAAACTTTTTCAAAAAACAGAAGAGGAAGTAATACTTCCAACCTCATTTTATGAGGCCAGCATTATCCTGATACTAAACCCAGACGGGAATGTTATAAGAAAAGAAAACTATGTGCCAATACCCCTGATGAAAATAGATGCAAAAATTCTCAATAAAATATTAGCCAACCAAATTCAACAAATGCTAGAAAAACAATTTGTAGCAGTGTGTGGTGATAGATGTTAACTAGATTTACTGCGGTGATCACTCTGCAGTATGTACATGTATCGAATCGGTATGCTGTACACTGGAAACCAATACAACTTGACATGTCATTTTATCTCAATTAAAATCAAAAAGGGTTCCAGTCTTAAAGACTGAGAGATTGGTTGATTCTTTTGTTAAAAATGGAGAGGCTAAAGATGACAACCTGCTGTTATGGTTTGAATTGTGTCTCCAAAAAATATATGTCATAACCCCTGGTACTTAAGAATATTATCTTATTTGAAAACAGATTCTTTGCATATGTAATCAAGTTAAGATAATGCCATACTTGATTACGTGGGCTCTAATCTGATATGGATGGTGTCCTTCTAGGAAGGGAAAACAGAGACAAGACACAGACAGGGAGAACACCATATGATGATGGAGGCGAAGATTGGAACAAAGATAAATGTACAAGCCAAGGAATGAGAAGGATTGTTGGCAACAACAGAGGCTAAAAGAAAGGCATAGAACACATTTTCCTTTAGAACCTTCAGAGAGTGTGTTCCTGATGACAGCTTGATTTTGGACTTCTGGTTTCCAGAAGCGTGAGAGAAAAAATTTCTGTTGTTTTAAGTACCCCGGTTGGTGGTACTTCATTATGGCAGCCACAGGAAACTAAAACAGCTACTTTTGGTTGGGGAGAGGGAAACGGTGGATTTATTGAACCAGAGTACATGTAAATTTTCAAGTAGATGTGTCAGGAATGGCAATGGAAATATAGAATTCTGCTTGGAGAGAGGGTTCAGAGCTTGATATACTTTTGGCAATTCTTTGGTGGTTCACCAAAGTACCGTCGTCATTTTGAAGAGGAAATGGGTAAAAAGAGAATTAAGGAAAAGGACTTTTGGTTTCGAAAAAGCAGAAAAGTAATGGCCATTGACATGTGAGAACATCAGGGTTGAACAGTTTATAAAAGCTAATGAAGACCGTTTCAAGGAGGAAGTGGCCAACAGCATGGCATGACTGAAGGTGGTCTGAGGAAATGGACTGAAGAAAAAGCATGATTTTGGCTAGAAATGCTAATAATTCTTTGCATTTACACAATGATTTACAATTTGTAAGGCATTTTCATATTTTTTATCTTATTTGTTTACTACAACACCTTAAGGGACAATATCATCCTTATTTTACAGCTGAGCTCACTCTGGAACAGGGAGGTTAAATCCTTGCTTGAAGTGACACAGCTTCTAAATAACAAGATCAAGATGTGAACCTAGATTTTCAGAGTTCAAAGTTATGCTCTTTCCAAGGAATAATGGAATATCTTTTTAAATTCCTTTTAATAAGCCTTTACTCTCACTAGGTCGAGGCTAATGATTACTAAGAAATGACAATCAACCCTGCTTAATGCTTTAATTAGCATGCTGTACATTCAAAGATTTCCTCAGTGTGATTATAAGTTTTGTGTTTATAATTTTCAATTTTAAGATGTCAATAATTTTCATAATTTAATTACATAAGAATTATAAGGATAGTCCTATAATGACTAAAGTTAATAGAATTTTAATGTGTTAAGATAGAAATGGGCTCAAATTGTTATAAGACTTCCTATGTATTCAGCATCCTGAACACAGATTCACTCATTGGTCAAATGATCAAAGAAGACACAGTAAACTAAATTTTGGAAGCTTTCTAATGCAAATGTCTTGTGTGTGTGAAAAGGTAAGTGCTTGTTTTGGGAGTGGGAGGGAATGGATGGTGGAAATGTAGCATGTGATCCGGGGGTTTTTCCACATGTCTTGGGTTATAGTGCTCATAATCATTTCCCCACTAGCCTAATTACATGTAATTTTCTCTAGATTCCCGAAAATTCCTTCCAAGATGAAATAGTTTGGGAGGATCCTTCAAGAACTTCATAGGAGCAATGGGACTGTCTATGAAAACTCTGCTTACTCGAGAATCTCCAGAGTCACATCCTGCAGAGGAGAGGGGTGAGGGACTGGATGTCCTCAATAGAAAGTATTCAGATTTCGTTAGCCTTGACTTTTGGTGGAAACATAGATGTCTGTATTCCATATGTCCCATCTTTTGTGTTAGGTGACCATGTACGTGAAGGGCCTTTCAAGCAGTGAAATATTTTTCAATATAGAATAATTAAACAACCTGCCATCTGTACAGTCTGGCCCTATAGTTTACTTTACTTGTAATTGCTTCAATGCATTTTGAGCTTTTGAGAATCCCTGTTCCCATCATTTTATTGTTTTCCCTATTATTTTCATTCTGTTTTCACATTTACTGTATGTATCTGTACTTTTTAACTGAAATCTCTGTATATATCTACTGTCTCTCTCAGTTCTTGTTTGTCATTCTGTATTTGTCTTCTCTATCTTTCATTTTGTTTCTGCCCTTTTCCCTTTCCTTTTCCACACTTGGGCTCTTTATCCATTTATCTAGTGATAAATACAGAAATCCCAAAGTGAAGCAGCCGTACAGGGTGGTATAACATTTCACTTAGGAAGTGTGGACCTTCCCTTCCGCTTATCTCAGATAGACGACAAGCAGTGAGGAAGAGAATCTGAGAGTTTGGAATAATTCAGAGCCTAGAAATAGCTTGTTCAATACTTTACTGAGGTGGTGGCAATTTAGATATTTCAGAAGAAAGGCTATCATCTTCACTGTGTCTACTCTACAGAGAGAATGGTGCCCTGGAACCGGGTGGAGAAGCATTCCTGTTCTTTCCTTTACATTAGATATTAAAATCATAACACCGGCCTGGAATATTTTCTTATTTTTATCTTTTTTATAACCCTATGTTTTGGTGTTTCTCTTTAAACAGTATAAACTTGAAGATTTTTCCCCCATTAGTCTTTGTTTTTTAAATGTGGGGTTGGGAGAGGCACTGCTTAGTTCATTTAGAGCTCTTTTAACTATTGAGATGTGATTCAATCATAACATTATTTTAGTTTGTTCCTTTTTAACGTAGGCATTTGCTTGTCTGATTTCTGAGGCTTTATATATTTGAGAAGTTTTTATCATGCGTCTCTATTTAAATGGCCATTTTACTGGATAAAACATCTGGGTTGAAGTTTTTCCCCTTAACTTGAAAGAAATAATCCTCCATTGTCCTTTCTCATTCAGTGTTGCTTTGAAAGTATTTGATAGTGCATCTAAGTAGATCAACAAATACATGCAAATCATATGTGTAGAACCACAGCTATATGTCACCTTCCCACAGGTAAAGTTTCAATGGAATGAGCAATTCACAGTCAAAAATCATATCAACACACAAGGAAATAAGATATCATGAGTAAGCACAAGGGATAAACAAAGGAGCAGAATCAGATTCATAAAGACTTTGGATTTTTGAATTTTTAGACATGGAATATGCAATAAATATGACCAATATCTTTCAATACTTAGAATTCTCAAAATATAAGCAAGAGATAAAGGACAAAAGGAACAAGAAAACAGAGTCTGGTCCTAAACAAGAAGCTGAATTATGATGAACACTGACTCTCTCTTCCAAGATAAATCCCAGAAAATTTAGAGAAGATAAATAGAGAAACTGTAAGAAATCCTGAGGTATTGGTGTATACATGTATGATGGTAGTAGGGGCTGAAGAAGAGGACTTCCCAGCACAATTATAGTCGTTAAAACTGGAAAGAAAGTGTGAGGATTCTGATCTAGCTTCTCCACTGCTTCGTCTTGAGGGACACAGTGTTTACCCTACAACTTCAGCAAGACATAATTTTCCTCCAAGTGTCCTCAGCAATAAAATTCAGAATAACCTAATGTGGTAACGGTGATGAGTTAATCACTTATAAATGCAGTATGAAGCTTAAAAGATAAAAGAAGTAAATATAACTATAAATACAATAATTTGTTAATAGTTACAAAAAATAAAAAGATGTATAATGTAACATCAACACATAAAACATGTGCGAGAGGGAACAAAAATGTTGAACTCTAGAATGCATTTGAACTTAAATTCTTATCAATTGAAAACTCACTGTTATAAGAAATATATTTTATGCGAGCCTCCTGGTAACTGCAAAGCAAACACCTATATTAGATATTCAAAAATAAAGAGAAAGGAATCAAAGCATATCAATTCAGAAAAATCAACAAATCACAAAAGAGGAAATCAGACAAGAAGGTAGAAAAAAATTACAAAACAGCCAGAAATTAATGAACAAAATGTTAATAAGTCCATACCAGTCATAAATTACTTTAAATGTAGACAGATTAAGTGCTCTAATCCAAAGACATAGAGTGGCTGAATGGATAAAACAAAAAGACCCAACTATATGTTGCTGGAAGAGACTTACTTCACCTTTATGAATGTACAGAACTGAAAACACAGGAGCTAAAAACATAGTCCACGCAATGGATAAGAAGGCTGGGGTAGCTATTCTTAAGTCAGACAAAATAGACTTGAAGACAAAGATTGTAATAAGAGACTAAAGAGTCATTGTATGAAGACAAGGAGTCAATCCACCAACAGGCTATTACTTTTAAGAATGTTGATACAATCAACATCAGAGCACTTAAATATGTGAAGAAAATTTTATCAGACCAAAAGGGAAAAACGGACAGCAATGCAATGATACTTCATTAGCAGGGGAATTCAGTTCTCCATTTTCATCAAAGGATAGATGTTTAAACAGAAAATCAATAAAGAAACATTGCAGTTAAATGACTAGTTAGATCAAATGGTCTTAAGATATATTTACAGAACATTCCATCCAAAACAGCAGAATACACTTTGCTCCAAGTATGCACAGAACGTTCTCCAGGACAGCTCACATGTGAGGCCACAAAACAAGTCTTAATAAATGTAAGAAGATTGAAATCCTATCACGCGTCACTTCTGATCACAATGATATTAATGGTATGAAACTAGAAATCAATTACAGAAAGAAAACTTGAGAATTCACAAACATGTGGAGAGTGTGCTCTTGAACAACACAAGGGTCAAAGAAGAAATAAAGAGAGAATTCAAAGATACCTTGAGACAATGGAAAATGGAAGTACAATGTACCAAAATGTATAGGAGGTAGCAAAAACAGTTCTAAGAGGAAAGTTCATAGCAATAAATGCCTATATGAATACACTAGAAAGATCTCAAATAAATAACCTAACTTCTTTACACCTCAAAGACATAGAAAAAGAAAAAGACATGAATCCAAAACTCAGGAGAAGGAAGGAAATAACCAAGATCAAAATGGAAATAAGTGAAATAAAGACTAAAAAGACAATAGAAAAGATCAATGTAATTAGGTATTGGATTTTTGGGAAGATAAACAAAATAGAGGAATATTTAGATAGTCTCACCAAGAAAAAGAGAGGACTCAAACAAATAGGATAATAAACAAAAGAGGTGACATTAAAACTGATACCACAAAAACACAAAGGATCATAAGAGACTACTTAAATAGTTATATAGCAACAAATTGGACAACCTAGAAGAAATGGATAAATTCCTAGAAACATACAACCTACCAAGATAGAATCAGGAGGAAATGGGAAACTGAATAGACTGATTACTAGTAAGAAGATTGAATCAGTAATCAAAAACCTCCCAACAAACAAAAGTCCAGGAGCAGATGGCTTCACTGGTGAATTCTACCGAACATTTGAAGAGTGAAGCTTTCCAAACTTTTTCAAAAAACAGAAGAGGAAGTAATACTTCCAACCTCATTTTATGAGGCCAGCATTATCCTGATACTAAACCCAGACGGGAATGTTATAAGAAAAGAAAACTATGTGCCAATACCCCTGATGAAAATAGATGCAAAAATTCTCAATAAAATATTAGCCAACCAAATTCAACAAATGCTAGAAAAACAATTTGTAGCAGTGTGTGGTGATAGATGTTAACTAGATTTACTGCGGTGATCACTCTGCAGTATGTACATGTATCGAATCGGTATGCTGTACACTGGAAACCAATACAACTTGACATGTCATTTTATCTCAATTAAAATCAAAAAGGGTTCCAGTCTTAAAGACTGAGAGATTGGTTGATTCTTTTGTTAAAAATGGAGAGGCTAAAGATGACAACCTGCTGTTATGGTTTGAATTGTGTCTCCAAAAAATATATGTCATAACCCCTGGTACTTAAGAATATTATCTTATTTGAAAACAGATTCTTTGCATATGTAATCAAGTTAAGATAATGCCATACTTGATTACGTGGGCTCTAATCTGATATGGATGGTGTCCTTCTAGGAAGGGAAAACAGAGACAAGACACAGACAGGGAGAACACCATATGATGATGGAGGCGAAGATTGGAACAAAGATAAATGTACAAGCCAAGGAATGAGAAGGATTGTTGGCAACAACAGAGGCTAAAAGAAAGGCATAGAACACATTTTCCTTTAGAACCTTCAGAGAGTGTGTTCCTGATGACAGCTTGATTTTGGACTTCTGGTTTCCAGAAGCGTGAGAGAAAAAATTTCTGTTGTTTTAAGTACCCCGGTTGGTGGTACTTCATTATGGCAGCCACAGGAAACTAAAACAGCTACTTTTGGTTGGGGAGAGGGAAACGGTGGATTTATTGAACCAGAGTACATGTAAATTTTCAAGTAGATGTGTCAGGAATGGCAATGGAAATATAGAATTCTGCTTGGAGAGAGGGTTCAGAGCTTGATATACTTTTGGCAATTCTTTGGTGGTTCACCAAAGTACCGTCGTCATTTTGAAGAGGAAATGGGTAAAAAGAGAATTAAGGAAAAGGACTTTTGGTTTCGAAAAAGCAGAAAAGTAATGGCCATTGACATGTGAGAACATCAGGGTTGAACAGTTTATAAAAGCTAATGAAGACCGTTTCAAGGAGGAAGTGGCCAACAGCATGGCATGACTGAAGGTGGTCTGAGGAAATGGACTGAAGAAAAAGCATGATTTTGGCTAGAAATGCTAATAATTCTTTGCATTTACACAATGATTTACAATTTGTAAGGCATTTTCATATTTTTTATCTTATTTGTTTACTACAACACCTTAAGGGACAATATCATCCTTATTTTACAGCTGAGCTCACTCTGGAACAGGGAGGTTAAATCCTTGCTTGAAGTGACACAGCTTCTAAATAACAAGATCAAGATGTGAACCTAGATTTTCAGAGTTCAAAGTTATGCTCTTTCCAAGGAATAATGGAATATCTTTTTAAATTCCTTTTAATAAGCCTTTACTCTCACTAGGTCGAGGCTAATGATTACTAAGAAATGACAATCAACCCTGCTTAATGCTTTAATTAGCATGCTGTACATTCAAAGATTTCCTCAGTGTGATTATAAGTTTTGTGTTTATAATTTTCAATTTTAAGATGTCAATAATTTTCATAATTTAATTACATAAGAATTATAAGGATAGTCCTATAATGACTAAAGTTAATAGAATTTTAATGTGTTAAGATAGAAATGGGCTCAAATTGTTATAAGACTTCCTATGTATTCAGCATCCTGAACACAGATTCACTCATTGGTCAAATGATCAAAGAAGACACAGTAAACTAAATTTTGGAAGCTTTCTAATGCAAATGTCTTGTGTGTGTGAAAAGGTAAGTGCTTGTTTTGGGAGTGGGAGGGAATGGATGGTGGAAATGTAGCATGTGATCCGGGGGTTTTTCCACATGTCTTGGGTTATAGTGCTCATAATCATTTCCCCACTAGCCTAATTACATGTAATTTTCTCTAGATTCCCGAAAATTCCTTCCAAGATGAAATAGTTTGGGAGGATCCTTCAAGAACTTCATAGAAGCAATGGGACTGTCTATGAAAACTCTGCTTACTCGAGAATCTCCAGAGTCACATCCTGCAGAGGAGAGGGGTGAGGGACTGGATGTCCTCAATAGAAAGTATTCAGATTTCGTTAGCCTTGACTTTTGGTGGAAACATAGATGTCTGTATTCCATATGTCCCATCTTTTGTGTTAGGTGACCATGTACGTGAAGGGCCTTTCAAGCAGTGAAATATTTTTCAATATAGAATAATTAAACAACCTGCCATCTGTACAGTCTGGCCCTATAGTTTACTTTACTTGTAATTGCTTCAATGCATTTTGAGCTTTTGAGAATCCCTGTTCCCATCATTTTATTGTTTTCCCTATTATTTTCATTCTGTTTTCACATTTACTGTATGTATCTGTACTTTTTAACTGAAATCTCTGTATATATCTACTGTCTCTCTCAGTTCTTGTTTGTCATTCTGTATTTGTCTTCTCTATCTTTCATTTTGTTTCTGCCCTTTTCCCTTTCCTTTTCCACACTTGGGCTCTTTATCCATTTATCTAGTGATAAATACAGAAATCCCAAAGTGAAGCAGCCGTACAGGGTGGTATAACATTTCACTTAGGAAGTGTGGACCTTCCCTTCCGCTTATCTCAGATAGACGACAAGCAGTGAGGAAGAGAATCTGAGAGTTTGGAATAATTCAGAGCCTAGAAATAGCTTGTTCAATACTTTACTGAGGTGGTGGCAATTTAGATATTTCAGAAGAAAGGCTATCATCTTCACTGTGTCTACTCTACAGAGAGAATGGTGCCCTGGAACCGGGTGGAGAAGCATTCCTGTTCTTTCCTTTACATTAGATATTAAAATCATAACACCGGCCTGGAATATTTTCTTATTTTTATCTTTTTTATAACCCTATGTTTTGGTGTTTCTCTTTAAACAGTATAAACTTGAAGATTTTTCCCCCATTAGTCTTTGTTTTTTAAATGTGGGGTTGGGAGAGGCACTGCTTAGTTCATTTAGAGCTCTTTTAACTATTGAGATGTGATTCAATCATAACATTATTTTAGTTTGTTCCTTTTTAACGTAGGCATTTGCTTGTCTGATTTCTGAGGCTTTATATATTTGAGAAGTTTTTATCATGCGTCTCTATTTAAATGGCCATTTTACTGGATAAAACATCTGGGTTGAAGTTTTTCCCCTTAACTTGAAAGAAATAATCCTCCATTGTCCTTTCTCATTCAGTGTTGCTTTGAAAGTATTTGATAGTGCATCTAAGTAGATCAACAAATACATGCAAATCATATGTGTAGAACCACAGCTATATGTCACCTTCCCACAGGTAAAGTTTCAATGGAATGAGCAATTCACAGTCAAAAATCATATCAACACACAAGGAAATAAGATATCATGAGTAAGCACAAGGGATAAACAAAGGAGCAGAATCAGATTCATAAAGACTTTGGATTTTTGAATTTTTAGACATGGAATATGCAATAAATATGACCAATATCTTTCAATACTTAGAATTCTCAAAATATAAGCAAGAGATAAAGGACAAAAGGAACAAGAAAACAGAGTCTGGTCCTAAACAAGAAGCTGAATTATGATGAACACTGACTCTCTCTTCCAAGATAAATCCCAGAAAATTTAGAGAAGATAAATAGAGAAACTGTAAGAAATCCTGAGGTATTGGTGTATACATGTATGATGGTAGTAGGGGCTGAAGAAGAGGACTTCCCAGCACAATTATAGTCGTTAAAACTGGAAAGAAAGTGTGAGGATTCTGATCTAGCTTCTCCACTGCTTCGACTTGAGGGACACAGTGTTTACCCTACAACTTCAGCAAGACATAATTTTCCTCCAAGTGTCCTCAGCAATAAAATTCAGAATAACCTAATGTGGTAACGGTGATGAGTTAATCACTTATAAATGCAGTATGAAGCTTAAAAGATAAAAGAAGTAAATATAACTATAAATACAATAATTTGTTAATAGTTACAAAAAATAAAAAGATGTATAATGTAACATCAACACATAAAACATGTGCGAGAGGGAACAAAAATGTTGAACTCTAGAATGCATTTGAACTTAAATTCTTATCAATTGAAAACTCACTGTTATAAGAAATATATTTTATGCGAGCCTCCTGGTAACTGCAAAGCAAACACCTATATTAGATATTCAAAAATAAAGAGAAAGGAATCAAAGCATATCAATTCAGAAAAATCAACAAATCACAAAAGAGGAAATCAGACAAGAAGGTAGAAAAAAATTACAAAACAGCCAGAAATTAATGAACAAAATGTTAATAAGTCCATACCAGTCATAAATTACTTTAAATGTAGACAGATTAAGTGCTCTAATCCAAAGACATAGAGTGGCTGAATGGATAAAACAAAAAGACCCAACTATATGTTGCTGGAAGAGACTTACTTCACCTTTGTGAATGTACAGAACTGAAAACACAGGAGCTAAAAACATAGTCCACACAATGGATAAGAAGGCTGGGGTAGCTATTCTTAAGTCAGACAAAATAGACTTGAAGACAAAGATTGTAATAAGAGACTAAAGAGTCATTGTATGAAGACAAGGAGTCAATCCACCAACAGGCTATTACTTTTAAGAATGTTGATACAATCAACATCAGAGCACTTAAATATGTGAAGAAAATTTTATCAGACCAAAAGGGAAAAACGGACAGCAATGCAATGATACTTCATTAGCAGGGGAATTCAGTTCTCCATTTTCATCAAAGGATAGATGTTTAAACAGAAAATCAATAAAGAAACATTGCAGTTAAATGACTAGTTAGATCAAATGGTCTTAAGATATATTTACAGAACATTCCATCCAAAACAGCAGAATACACTTTGCTCCAAGTATGCACAGAACGTTCTCCAGGACAGCTCACATGTGAGGCCACAAAACAAGTCTTAATAAATGTAAGAAGATTGAAATCCTATCACGCGTCACTTCTGATCACAATGATATTAATGGTATGAAACTAGAAATCAATTACAGAAAGAAAACTTGAGAATTCACAAACATGTGGAGAGTGTGCTCTTGAACAACACAAGGGTCAAAGAAGAAATAAAGAGAGAATTCAAAGATACCTTGAGACAATGGAAAATGGAAGTACAATGTACCAAAATGTATAGGAGGTAGCAAAAACAGTTCTAAGAGGAAAGTTCATAGCAATAAATGCCTATATGAATACACTAGAAAGATCTCAAATAAATAACCTAACTTCTTTACACCTCAAAGACATAGAAAAAGAAAAAGACATGAATCCAAAACTCAGGAGAAGGAAGGAAATAACCAAGATCAAAATGGAAATAAGTGAAATAAAGACTAAAAAGACAATAGAAAAGATCAATGTAATTAGGTATTGGATTTTTGGGAAGATAAACAAAATAGAGGAATATTTAGATAGTCTCACCAAGAAAAAGAGAGGACTCAAACAAATAGGATAATAAACAAAAGAGGTGACATTAAAACTGATACCACAAAAACACAAAGGATCATAAGAGACTACTTAAATAGTTATATAGCAACAAATTGGACAACCTAGAAGAAATGGATAAATTCCTAGAAACATACAACCTACCAAGATAGAATCAGGAGGAAATGGGAAACTGAATAGACTGATTACTAGTAAGAAGATTGAATCAGTAATCAAAAACCTCCCAACAAACAAAAGTCCAGGAGCAGATGGCTTCACTGGTGAATTCTACCGAACATTTGAAGAGTGAAGCTTTCCAAACTTTTTCAAAAAACAGAAGAGGAAGTAATACTTCCAACCTCATTTTATGAGGCCAGCATTATCCTGATACTAAACCCAGACGGGAATGTTATAAGAAAAGAAAACTATGTGCCAATACCCCTGATGAAAATAGATGCAAAAATTCTCAATAAAATATTAGCCAACCAAATTCAACAAATGCTAGAAAAACAATTTGTAGCAGTGTGTGGTGATAGATGTTAACTAGATTTACTGCGGTGATCACTCTGCAGTATGTACATGTATCGAATCGGTATGCTGTACACTGGAAACCAATACAACTTGACATGTCATTTTATCTCAATTAAAATCAAAAAGGGTTCCAGTCTTAAAGACTGAGAGATTGGTTGATTCTTTTGTTAAAAATGGAGAGGCTAAAGATGACAACCTGCTGTTATGGTTTGAATTGTGTCTCCAAAAAATATATGTCATAACCCCTGGTACTTAAGAATATTATCTTATTTGAAAACAGATTCTTTGCATATGTAATCAAGTTAAGATAATGCCATACTTGATTACGTGGGCTCTAATCTGATATGGATGGTGTCCTTCTAGGAAGGGAAAACAGAGACAAGACACAGACAGGGAGAACACCATATGATGATGGAGGCGAAGATTGGAACAAAGATAAATGTACAAGCCAAGGAATGAGAAGGATTGTTGGCAACAACAGAGGCTAAAAGAAAGGCATAGAACACATTTTCCTTTAGAACCTTCAGAGAGTGTGTTCCTGATGACAGCTTGATTTTGGACTTCTGGTTTCCAGAAGCGTGAGAGAAAAAATTTCTGTTGTTTTAAGTACCCCGGTTGGTGGTACTTCATTATGGCAGCCACAGGAAACTAAAACAGCTACTTTTGGTTGGGGAGAGGGAAACGGTGGATTTATTGAACCAGAGTACATGTAAATTTTCAAGTAGATGTGTCAGGAATGGCAATGGAAATATAGAATTCTGCTTGGAGAGAGGGTTCAGAGCTTGATATACTTTTGGCAATTCTTTGGTGGTTCACCAAAGTACCGTCGTCATTTTGAAGAGGAAATGGGTAAAAAGAGAATTAAGGAAAAGGACTTTTGGTTTCGAAAAAGCAGAAAAGTAATGGCCATTGACATGTGAGAACATCAGGGTTGAACAGTTTATAAAAGCTAATGAAGACCGTTTCAAGGAGGAAGTGGCCAACAGCATGGCATGACTGAAGGTGGTCTGAGGAAATGGACTGAAGAAAAAGCATGATTTTGGCTAGAAATGCTAATAATTCTTTGCATTTACACAATGATTTACAATTTGTAAGGCATTTTCATATTTTTTATCTTATTTGTTTACTACAACACCTTAAGGGACAATATCATCCTTATTTTACAGCTGAGCTCACTCTGGAACAGGGAGGTTAAATCCTTGCTTGAAGTGACACAGCTTCTAAATAACAAGATCAAGATGTGAACCTAGATTTTCAGAGTTCAAAGTTATGCTCTTTCCAAGGAATAATGGAATATCTTTTTAAATTCCTTTTAATAAGCCTTTACTCTCACTAGGTCGAGGCTAATGATTACTAAGAAATGACAATCAACCCTGCTTAATGCTTTAATTAGCATGCTGTACATTCAAAGATTTCCTCAGTGTGATTATAAGTTTTGTGTTTATAATTTTCAATTTTAAGATGTCAATAATTTTCATAATTTAATTACATAAGAATTATAAGGATAGTCCTATAATGACTAAAGTTAATAGAATTTTAATGTGTTAAGATAGAAATGGGCTCAAATTGTTATAAGACTTCCTATGTATTCAGCATCCTGAACACAGATTCACTCATTGGTCAAATGATCAAAGAAGACACAGTAAACTAAATTTTGGAAGCTTTCTAATGCAAATGTCTTGTGTGTGTGAAAAGGTAAGTGCTTGTTTTGGGAGTGGGAGGGAATGGATGGTGGAAATGTAGCATGTGATCCGGGGGTTTTTCCACATGTCTTGGGTTATAGTGCTCATAATCATTTCCCCACTAGCCTAATTACATGTAATTTTCTCTAGATTCCCGAAAATTCCTTCCAAGATGAAATAGTTTGGGAGGATCCTTCAAGAACTTCATAGAAGCAATGGGACTGTCTATGAAAACTCTGCTTACTCGAGAATCTCCAGAGTCACATCCTGCAGAGGAGAGGGGTGAGGGACTGGATGTCCTCAATAGAAAGTATTCAGATTTCGTTAGCCTTGACTTTTGGTGGAAACATAGATGTCTGTATTCCATATGTCCCATCTTTTGTGTTAGGTGACCATGTACGTGAAGGGCCTTTCAAGCAGTGAAATATTTTTCAATATAGAATAATTAAACAACCTGCCATCTGTACAGTCTGGCCCTATAGTTTACTTTACTTGTAATTGCTTCAATGCATTTTGAGCTTTTGAGAATCCCTGTTCCCATCATTTTATTGTTTTCCCTATTATTTTCATTCTGTTTTCACATTTACTGTATGTATCTGTACTTTTTAACTGAAATCTCTGTATATATCTACTGTCTCTCTCAGTTCTTGTTTGTCATTCTGTATTTGTCTTCTCTATCTTTCATTTTGTTTCTGCCCTTTTCCCTTTCCTTTTCCACACTTGGGCTCTTTATCCATTTATCTAGTGATAAATACAGAAATCCCAAAGTGAAGCAGCCGTACAGGGTGGTATAACATTTCACTTAGGAAGTGTGGACCTTCCCTTCCGCTTATCTCAGATAGACGACAAGCAGTGAGGAAGAGAATCTGAGAGTTTGGAATAATTCAGAGCCTAGAAATAGCTTGTTCAATACTTTACTGAGGTGGTGGCAATTTAGATATTTCAGAAGAAAGGCTATCATCTTCACTGTGTCTACTCTACAGAGAGAATGGTGCCCTGGAACCGGGTGGAGAAGCATTCCTGTTCTTTCCTTTACATTAGATATTAAAATCATAACACCGGCCTGGAATATTTTCTTATTTTTATCTTTTTTATAACCCTATGTTTTGGTGTTTCTCTTTAAACAGTATAAACTTGAAGATTTTTCCCCCATTAGTCTTTGTTTTTTAAATGTGGGGTTGGGAGAGGCACTGCTTAGTTCATTTAGAGCTCTTTTAACTATTGAGATGTGATTCAATCATAACATTATTTTAGTTTGTTCCTTTTTAACGTAGGCATTTGCTTGTCTGATTTCTGAGGCTTTATATATTTGAGAAGTTTTTATCATGCGTCTCTATTTAAATGGCCATTTTACTGGATAAAACATCTGGGTTGAAGTTTTTCCCCTTAACTTGAAAGAAATAATCCTCCATTGTCCTTTCTCATTCAGTGTTGCTTTGAAAGTATTTGATAGTGCATCTAAGTAGATCAACAAATACATGCAAATCATATGTGTAGAACCACAGCTATATGTCACCTTCCCACAGGTAAAGTTTCAATGGAATGAGCAATTCACAGTCAAAAATCATATCAACACACAAGGAAATAAGATATCATGAGTAAGCACAAGGGATAAACAAAGGAGCAGAATCAGATTCATAAAGACTTTGGATTTTTGAATTTTTAGACATGGAATATGCAATAAATATGACCAATATCTTTCAATACTTAGAATTCTCAAAATATAAGCAAGAGATAAAGGACAAAAGGAACAAGAAAACAGAGTCTGGTCCTAAACAAGAAGCTGAATTATGATGAACACTGACTCTCTCTTCCAAGATAAATCCCAGAAAATTTAGAGAAGATAAATAGAGAAACTGTAAGAAATCCTGAGGTATTGGTGTATACATGTATGATGGTAGTAGGGGCTGAAGAAGAGGACTTCCCAGCACAATTATAGTCGTTAAAACTGGAAAGAAAGTGTGAGGATTCTGATCTAGCTTCTCCACTGCTTCGTCTTGAGGGACACAGTGTTTACCCTACAACTTCAGCAAGACATAATTTTCCTCCAAGTGTCCTCAGCAATAAAATTCAGAATAACCTAATGTGGTAACGGTGATGAGTTAATCACTTATAAATGCAGTATGAAGCTTAAAAGATAAAAGAAGTAAATATAACTATAAATACAATAATTTGTTAATAGTTACAAAAAATAAAAAGATGTATAATGTAACATCAACACATAAAACATGTGCGAGAGGGAACAAAAATGTTGAACTCTAGAATGCATTTGAACTTAAATTCTTATCAATTGAAAACTCACTGTTATAAGAAATATATTTTATGCGAGCCTCCTGGTAACTGCAAAGCAAACACCTATATTAGATATTCAAAAATAAAGAGAAAGGAATCAAAGCATATCAATTCAGAAAAATCAACAAATCACAAAAGAGGAAATCAGACAAGAAGGTAGAAAAAAATTACAAAACAGCCAGAAATTAATGAACAAAATGTTAATAAGTCCATACCAGTCATAAATTACTTTAAATGTAGACAGATTAAGTGCTCTAATCCAAAGACATAGAGTGGCTGAATGGATAAAACAAAAAGACCCAACTATATGTTGCTGGAAGAGACTTACTTCACCTTTATGAATGTACAGAACTGAAAACACAGGAGCTAAAAACATAGTCCACGCAATGGATAAGAAGGCTGGGGTAGCTATTCTTAAGTCAGACAAAATAGACTTGAAGACAAAGATTGTAATAAGAGACTAAAGAGTCATTGTATGAAGACAAGGAGTCAATCCACCAACAGGCTATTACTTTTAAGAATGTTGATACAATCAACATCAGAGCACTTAAATATGTGAAGAAAATTTTATCAGACCAAAAGGGAAAAACGGACAGCAATGCAATGATACTTCATTAGCAGGGGAATTCAGTTCTCCATTTTCATCAAAGGATAGATGTTTAAACAGAAAATCAATAAAGAAACATTGCAGTTAAATGACTAGTTAGATCAAATGGTCTTAAGATATATTTACAGAACATTCCATCCAAAACAGCAGAATACACTTTGCTCCAAGTATGCACAGAACGTTCTCCAGGACAGCTCACATGTGAGGCCACAAAACAAGTCTTAATAAATGTAAGAAGATTGAAATCCTATCACGCGTCACTTCTGATCACAATGATATTAATGGTATGAAACTAGAAATCAATTACAGAAAGAAAACTTGAGAATTCACAAACATGTGGAGAGTGTGCTCTTGAACAACACAAGGGTCAAAGAAGAAATAAAGAGAGAATTCAAAGATACCTTGAGACAATGGAAAATGGAAGTACAATGTACCAAAATGTATAGGAGGTAGCAAAAACAGTTCTAAGAGGAAAGTTCATAGCAATAAATGCCTATATGAATACACTAGAAAGATCTCAAATAAATAACCTAACTTCTTTACACCTCAAAGACATAGAAAAAGAAAAAGACATGAATCCAAAACTCAGGAGAAGGAAGGAAATAACCAAGATCAAAATGGAAATAAGTGAAATAAAGACTAAAAAGACAATAGAAAAGATCAATGTAATTAGGTATTGGATTTTTGGGAAGATAAACAAAATAGAGGAATATTTAGATAGTCTCACCAAGAAAAAGAGAGGACTCAAACAAATAGGATAATAAACAAAAGAGGTGACATTAAAACTGATACCACAAAAACACAAAGGATCATAAGAGACTACTTAAATAGTTATATAGCAACAAATTGGACAACCTAGAAGAAATGGATAAATTCCTAGAAACATACAACCTACCAAGATAGAATCAGGAGGAAATGGGAAACTGAATAGACTGATTACTAGTAAGAAGATTGAATCAGTAATCAAAAACCTCCCAACAAACAAAAGTCCAGGAGCAGATGGCTTCACTGGTGAATTCTACCGAACATTTGAAGAGTGAAGCTTTCCAAACTTTTTCAAAAAACAGAAGAGGAAGTAATACTTCCAACCTCATTTTATGAGGCCAGCATTATCCTGATACTAAACCCAGACGGGAATGTTATAAGAAAAGAAAACTATGTGCCAATACCCCTGATGAAAATAGATGCAAAAATTCTCAATAAAATATTAGCCAACCAAATTCAACAAATGCTAGAAAAACAATTTGTAGCAGTGTGTGGTGATAGATGTTAACTAGATTTACTGCGGTGATCACTCTGCAGTATGTACATGTATCGAATCGGTATGCTGTACACTGGAAACCAATACAACTTGACATGTCATTTTATCTCAATTAAAATCAAAAAGGGTTCCAGTCTTAAAGACTGAGAGATTGGTTGATTCTTTTGTTAAAAATGGAGAGGCTAAAGATGACAACCTGCTGTTATGGTTTGAATTGTGTCTCCAAAAAATATATGTCATAACCCCTGGTACTTAAGAATATTATCTTATTTGAAAACAGATTCTTTGCATATGTAATCAAGTTAAGATAATGCCATACTTGATTACGTGGGCTCTAATCTGATATGGATGGTGTCCTTCTAGGAAGGGAAAACAGAGACAAGACACAGACAGGGAGAACACCATATGATGATGGAGGCGAAGATTGGAACAAAGATAAATGTACAAGCCAAGGAATGAGAAGGATTGTTGGCAACAACAGAGGCTAAAAGAAAGGCATAGAACACATTTTCCTTTAGAACCTTCAGAGAGTGTGTTCCTGATGACAGCTTGATTTTGGACTTCTGGTTTCCAGAAGCGTGAGAGAAAAAATTTCTGTTGTTTTAAGTACCCCGGTTGGTGGTACTTCATTATGGCAGCCACAGGAAACTAAAACAGCTACTTTTGGTTGGGGAGAGGGAAACGGTGGATTTATTGAACCAGAGTACATGTAAATTTTCAAGTAGATGTGTCAGGAATGGCAATGGAAATATAGAATTCTGCTTGGAGAGAGGGTTCAGAGCTTGATATACTTTTGGCAATTCTTTGGTGGTTCACCAAAGTACCGTCGTCATTTTGAAGAGGAAATGGGTAAAAAGAGAATTAAGGAAAAGGACTTTTGGTTTCGAAAAAGCAGAAAAGTAATGGCCATTGACATGTGAGAACATCAGGGTTGAACAGTTTATAAAAGCTAATGAAGACCGTTTCAAGGAGGAAGTGGCCAACAGCATGGCATGACTGAAGGTGGTCTGAGGAAATGGACTGAAGAAAAAGCATGATTTTGGCTAGAAATGCTAATAATTCTTTGCATTTACACAATGATTTACAATTTGTAAGGCATTTTCATATTTTTTATCTTATTTGTTTACTACAACACCTTAAGGGACAATATCATCCTTATTTTACAGCTGAGCTCACTCTGGAACAGGGAGGTTAAATCCTTGCTTGAAGTGACACAGCTTCTAAATAACAAGATCAAGATGTGAACCTAGATTTTCAGAGTTCAAAGTTATGCTCTTTCCAAGGAATAATGGAATATCTTTTTAAATTCCTTTTAATAAGCCTTTACTCTCACTAGGTCGAGGCTAATGATTACTAAGAAATGACAATCAACCCTGCTTAATGCTTTAATTAGCATGCTGTACATTCAAAGATTTCCTCAGTGTGATTATAAGTTTTGTGTTTATAATTTTCAATTTTAAGATGTCAATAATTTTCATAATTTAATTACATAAGAATTATAAGGATAGTCCTATAATGACTAAAGTTAATAGAATTTTAATGTGTTAAGATAGAAATGGGCTCAAATTGTTATAAGACTTCCTATGTATTCAGCATCCTGAACACAGATTCACTCATTGGTCAAATGATCAAAGAAGACACAGTAAACTAAATTTTGGAAGCTTTCTAATGCAAATGTCTTGTGTGTGTGAAAAGGTAAGTGCTTGTTTTGGGAGTGGGAGGGAATGGATGGTGGAAATGTAGCATGTGATCCGGGGGTTTTTCCACATGTCTTGGGTTATAGTGCTCATAATCATTTCCCCACTAGCCTAATTACATGTAATTTTCTCTAGATTCCCGAAAATTCCTTCCAAGATGAAATAGTTTGGGAGGATCCTTCAAGAACTTCATAGGAGCAATGGGACTGTCTATGAAAACTCTGCTTACTCGAGAATCTCCAGAGTCACATCCTGCAGAGGAGAGGGGTGAGGGACTGGATGTCCTCAATAGAAAGTATTCAGATTTCGTTAGCCTTGACTTTTGGTGGAAACATAGATGTCTGTATTCCATATGTCCCATCTTTTGTGTTAGGTGACCATGTACGTGAAGGGCCTTTCAAGCAGTGAAATATTTTTCAATATAGAATAATTAAACAACCTGCCATCTGTACAGTCTGGCCCTATAGTTTACTTTACTTGTAATTGCTTCAATGCATTTTGAGCTTTTGAGAATCCCTGTTCCCATCATTTTATTGTTTTCCCTATTATTTTCATTCTGTTTTCACATTTACTGTATGTATCTGTACTTTTTAACTGAAATCTCTGTATATATCTACTGTCTCTCTCAGTTCTTGTTTGTCATTCTGTATTTGTCTTCTCTATCTTTCATTTTGTTTCTGCCCTTTTCCCTTTCCTTTTCCACACTTGGGCTCTTTATCCATTTATCTAGTGATAAATACAGAAATCCCAAAGTGAAGCAGCCGTACAGGGTGGTATAACATTTCACTTAGGAAGTGTGGACCTTCCCTTCCGCTTATCTCAGATAGACGACAAGCAGTGAGGAAGAGAATCTGAGAGTTTGGAATAATTCAGAGCCTAGAAATAGCTTGTTCAATACTTTACTGAGGTGGTGGCAATTTAGATATTTCAGAAGAAAGGCTATCATCTTCACTGTGTCTACTCTACAGAGAGAATGGTGCCCTGGAACCGGGTGGAGAAGCATTCCTGTTCTTTCCTTTACATTAGATATTAAAATCATAACACCGGCCTGGAATATTTTCTTATTTTTATCTTTTTTATAACCCTATGTTTTGGTGTTTCTCTTTAAACAGTATAAACTTGAAGATTTTTCCCCCATTAGTCTTTGTTTTTTAAATGTGGGGTTGGGAGAGGCACTGCTTAGTTCATTTAGAGCTCTTTTAACTATTGAGATGTGATTCAATCATAACATTATTTTAGTTTGTTCCTTTTTAACGTAGGCATTTGCTTGTCTGATTTCTGAGGCTTTATATATTTGAGAAGTTTTTATCATGCGTCTCTATTTAAATGGCCATTTTACTGGATAAAACATCTGGGTTGAAGTTTTTCCCCTTAACTTGAAAGAAATAATCCTCCATTGTCCTTTCTCATTCAGTGTTGCTTTGAAAGTATTTGATAGTGCATCTAAGTAGATCAACAAATACATGCAAATCATATGTGTAGAACCACAGCTATATGTCACCTTCCCACAGGTAAAGTTTCAATGGAATGAGCAATTCACAGTCAAAAATCATATCAACACACAAGGAAATAAGATATCATGAGTAAGCACAAGGGATAAACAAAGGAGCAGAATCAGATTCATAAAGACTTTGGATTTTTGAATTTTTAGACATGGAATATGCAATAAATATGACCAATATCTTTCAATACTTAGAATTCTCAAAATATAAGCAAGAGATAAAGGACAAAAGGAACAAGAAAACAGAGTCTGGTCCTAAACAAGAAGCTGAATTATGATGAACACTGACTCTCTCTTCCAAGATAAATCCCAGAAAATTTAGAGAAGATAAATAGAGAAACTGTAAGAAATCCTGAGGTATTGGTGTATACATGTATGATGGTAGTAGGGGCTGAAGAAGAGGACTTCCCAGCACAATTATAGTCGTTAAAACTGGAAAGAAAGTGTGAGGATTCTGATCTAGCTTCTCCACTGCTTCGTCTTGAGGGACACAGTGTTTACCCTACAACTTCAGCAAGACATAATTTTCCTCCAAGTGTCCTCAGCAATAAAATTCAGAATAACCTAATGTGGTAACGGTGATGAGTTAATCACTTATAAATGCAGTATGAAGCTTAAAAGATAAAAGAAGTAAATATAACTATAAATACAATAATTTGTTAATAGTTACAAAAAATAAAAAGATGTATAATGTAACATCAACACATAAAACATGTGCGAGAGGGAACAAAAATGTTGAACTCTAGAATGCATTTGAACTTAAATTCTTATCAATTGAAAACTCACTGTTATAAGAAATATATTTTATGCGAGCCTCCTGGTAACTGCAAAGCAAACACCTATATTAGATATTCAAAAATAAAGAGAAAGGAATCAAAGCATATCAATTCAGAAAAATCAACAAATCACAAAAGAGGAAATCAGACAAGAAGGTAGAAAAAAATTACAAAACAGCCAGAAATTAATGAACAAAATGTTAATAAGTCCATACCAGTCATAAATTACTTTAAATGTAGACAGATTAAGTGCTCTAATCCAAAGACATAGAGTGGCTGAATGGATAAAACAAAAAGACCCAACTATATGTTGCTGGAAGAGACTTACTTCACCTTTATGAATGTACAGAACTGAAAACACAGGAGCTAAAAACATAGTCCACGCAATGGATAAGAAGGCTGGGGTAGCTATTCTTAAGTCAGACAAAATAGACTTGAAGACAAAGATTGTAATAAGAGACTAAAGAGTCATTGTATGAAGACAAGGAGTCAATCCACCAACAGGCTATTACTTTTAAGAATGTTGATACAATCAACATCAGAGCACTTAAATATGTGAAGAAAATTTTATCAGACCAAAAGGGAAAAACGGACAGCAATGCAATGATACTTCATTAGCAGGGGAATTCAGTTCTCCATTTTCATCAAAGGATAGATGTTTAAACAGAAAATCAATAAAGAAACATTGCAGTTAAATGACTAGTTAGATCAAATGGTCTTAAGATATATTTACAGAACATTCCATCCAAAACAGCAGAATACACTTTGCTCCAAGTATGCACAGAACGTTCTCCAGGACAGCTCACATGTGAGGCCACAAAACAAGTCTTAATAAATGTAAGAAGATTGAAATCCTATCACGCGTCACTTCTGATCACAATGATATTAATGGTATGAAACTAGAAATCAATTACAGAAAGAAAACTTGAGAATTCACAAACATGTGGAGAGTGTGCTCTTGAACAACACAAGGGTCAAAGAAGAAATAAAGAGAGAATTCAAAGATACCTTGAGACAATGGAAAATGGAAGTACAATGTACCAAAATGTATAGGAGGTAGCAAAAACAGTTCTAAGAGGAAAGTTCATAGCAATAAATGCCTATATGAATACACTAGAAAGATCTCAAATAAATAACCTAACTTCTTTACACCTCAAAGACATAGAAAAAGAAAAAGACATGAATCCAAAACTCAGGAGAAGGAAGGAAATAACCAAGATCAAAATGGAAATAAGTGAAATAAAGACTAAAAAGACAATAGAAAAGATCAATGTAATTAGGTATTGGATTTTTGGGAAGATAAACAAAATAGAGGAATATTTAGATAGTCTCACCAAGAAAAAGAGAGGACTCAAACAAATAGGATAATAAACAAAAGAGGTGACATTAAAACTGATACCACAAAAACACAAAGGATCATAAGAGACTACTTAAATAGTTATATAGCAACAAATTGGACAACCTAGAAGAAATGGATAAATTCCTAGAAACATACAACCTACCAAGATAGAATCAGGAGGAAATGGGAAACTGAATAGACTGATTACTAGTAAGAAGATTGAATCAGTAATCAAAAACCTCCCAACAAACAAAAGTCCAGGAGCAGATGGCTTCACTGGTGAATTCTACCGAACATTTGAAGAGTGAAGCTTTCCAAACTTTTTCAAAAAACAGAAGAGGAAGTAATACTTCCAACCTCATTTTATGAGGCCAGCATTATCCTGATACTAAACCCAGACGGGAATGTTATAAGAAAAGAAAACTATGTGCCAATACCCCTGATGAAAATAGATGCAAAAATTCTCAATAAAATATTAGCCAACCAAATTCAACAAATGCTAGAAAAACAATTTGTAGCAGTGTGTGGTGATAGATGTTAACTAGATTTACTGCGGTGATCACTCTGCAGTATGTACATGTATCGAATCGGTATGCTGTACACTGGAAACCAATACAACTTGACATGTCATTTTATCTCAATTAAAATCAAAAAGGGTTCCAGTCTTAAAGACTGAGAGATTGGTTGATTCTTTTGTTAAAAATGGAGAGGCTAAAGATGACAACCTGCTGTTATGGTTTGAATTGTGTCTCCAAAAAATATATGTCATAACCCCTGGTACTTAAGAATATTATCTTATTTGAAAACAGATTCTTTGCATATGTAATCAAGTTAAGATAATGCCATACTTGATTACGTGGGCTCTAATCTGATATGGATGGTGTCCTTCTAGGAAGGGAAAACAGAGACAAGACACAGACAGGGAGAACACCATATGATGATGGAGGCGAAGATTGGAACAAAGATAAATGTACAAGCCAAGGAATGAGAAGGATTGTTGGCAACAACAGAGGCTAAAAGAAAGGCATAGAACACATTTTCCTTTAGAACCTTCAGAGAGTGTGTTCCTGATGACAGCTTGATTTTGGACTTCTGGTTTCCAGAAGCGTGAGAGAAAAAATTTCTGTTGTTTTAAGTACCCCGGTTGGTGGTACTTCATTATGGCAGCCACAGGAAACTAAAACAGCTACTTTTGGTTGGGGAGAGGGAAACGGTGGATTTATTGAACCAGAGTACATGTAAATTTTCAAGTAGATGTGTCAGGAATGGCAATGGAAATATAGAATTCTGCTTGGAGAGAGGGTTCAGAGCTTGATATACTTTTGGCAATTCTTTGGTGGTTCACCAAAGTACCGTCGTCATTTTGAAGAGGAAATGGGTAAAAAGAGAATTAAGGAAAAGGACTTTTGGTTTCGAAAAAGCAGAAAAGTAATGGCCATTGACATGTGAGAACATCAGGGTTGAACAGTTTATAAAAGCTAATGAAGACCGTTTCAAGGAGGAAGTGGCCAACAGCATGGCATGACTGAAGGTGGTCTGAGGAAATGGACTGAAGAAAAAGCATGATTTTGGCTAGAAATGCTAATAATTCTTTGCATTTACACAATGATTTACAATTTGTAAGGCATTTTCATATTTTTTATCTTATTTGTTTACTACAACACCTTAAGGGACAATATCATCCTTATTTTACAGCTGAGCTCACTCTGGAACAGGGAGGTTAAATCCTTGCTTGAAGTGACACAGCTTCTAAATAACAAGATCAAGATGTGAACCTAGATTTTCAGAGTTCAAAGTTATGCTCTTTCCAAGGAATAATGGAATATCTTTTTAAATTCCTTTTAATAAGCCTTTACTCTCACTAGGTCGAGGCTAATGATTACTAAGAAATGACAATCAACCCTGCTTAATGCTTTAATTAGCATGCTGTACATTCAAAGATTTCCTCAGTGTGATTATAAGTTTTGTGTTTATAATTTTCAATTTTAAGATGTCAATAATTTTCATAATTTAATTACATAAGAATTATAAGGATAGTCCTATAATGACTAAAGTTAATAGAATTTTAATGTGTTAAGATAGAAATGGGCTCAAATTGTTATAAGACTTCCTATGTATTCAGCATCCTGAACACAGATTCACTCATTGGTCAAATGATCAAAGAAGACACAGTAAACTAAATTTTGGAAGCTTTCTAATGCAAATGTCTTGTGTGTGTGAAAAGGTAAGTGCTTGTTTTGGGAGTGGGAGGGAATGGATGGTGGAAATGTAGCATGTGATCCGGGGGTTTTTCCACATGTCTTGGGTTATAGTGCTCATAATCATTTCCCCACTAGCCTAATTACATGTAATTTTCTCTAGATTCCCGAAAATTCCTTCCAAGATGAAATAGTTTGGGAGGATCCTTCAAGAACTTCATAGAAGCAATGGGACTGTCTATGAAAACTCTGCTTACTCGAGAATCTCCAGAGTCACATCCTGCAGAGGAGAGGGGTGAGGGACTGGATGTCCTCAATAGAAAGTATTCAGATTTCGTTAGCCTTGACTTTTGGTGGAAACATAGATGTCTGTATTCCATATGTCCCATCTTTTGTGTTAGGTGACCATGTACGTGAAGGGCCTTTCAAGCAGTGAAATATTTTTCAATATAGAATAATTAAACAACCTGCCATCTGTACAGTCTGGCCCTATAGTTTACTTTACTTGTAATTGCTTCAATGCATTTTGAGCTTTTGAGAATCCCTGTTCCCATCATTTTATTGTTTTCCCTATTATTTTCATTCTGTTTTCACATTTACTGTATGTATCTGTACTTTTTAACTGAAATCTCTGTATATATCTACTGTCTCTCTCAGTTCTTGTTTGTCATTCTGTATTTGTCTTCTCTATCTTTCATTTTGTTTCTGCCCTTTTCCCTTTCCTTTTCCACACTTGGGCTCTTTATCCATTTATCTAGTGATAAATACAGAAATCCCAAAGTGAAGCAGCCGTACAGGGTGGTATAACATTTCACTTAGGAAGTGTGGACCTTCCCTTCCGCTTATCTCAGATAGACGACAAGCAGTGAGGAAGAGAATCTGAGAGTTTGGAATAATTCAGAGCCTAGAAATAGCTTGTTCAATACTTTACTGAGGTGGTGGCAATTTAGATATTTCAGAAGAAAGGCTATCATCTTCACTGTGTCTACTCTACAGAGAGAATGGTGCCCTGGAACCGGGTGGAGAAGCATTCCTGTTCTTTCCTTTACATTAGATATTAAAATCATAACACCGGCCTGGAATATTTTCTTATTTTTATCTTTTTTATAACCCTATGTTTTGGTGTTTCTCTTTAAACAGTATAAACTTGAAGATTTTTCCCCCATTAGTCTTTGTTTTTTAAATGTGGGGTTGGGAGAGGCACTGCTTAGTTCATTTAGAGCTCTTTTAACTATTGAGATGTGATTCAATCATAACATTATTTTAGTTTGTTCCTTTTTAACGTAGGCATTTGCTTGTCTGATTTCTGAGGCTTTATATATTTGAGAAGTTTTTATCATGCGTCTCTATTTAAATGGCCATTTTACTGGATAAAACATCTGGGTTGAAGTTTTTCCCCTTAACTTGAAAGAAATAATCCTCCATTGTCCTTTCTCATTCAGTGTTGCTTTGAAAGTATTTGATAGTGCATCTAAGTAGATCAACAAATACATGCAAATCATATGTGTAGAACCACAGCTATATGTCACCTTCCCACAGGTAAAGTTTCAATGGAATGAGCAATTCACAGTCAAAAATCATATCAACACACAAGGAAATAAGATATCATGAGTAAGCACAAGGGATAAACAAAGGAGCAGAATCAGATTCATAAAGACTTTGGATTTTTGAATTTTTAGACATGGAATATGCAATAAATATGACCAATATCTTTCAATACTTAGAATTCTCAAAATATAAGCAAGAGATAAAGGACAAAAGGAACAAGAAAACAGAGTCTGGTCCTAAACAAGAAGCTGAATTATGATGAACACTGACTCTCTCTTCCAAGATAAATCCCAGAAAATTTAGAGAAGATAAATAGAGAAACTGTAAGAAATCCTGAGGTATTGGTGTATACATGTATGATGGTAGTAGGGGCTGAAGAAGAGGACTTCCCAGCACAATTATAGTCGTTAAAACTGGAAAGAAAGTGTGAGGATTCTGATCTAGCTTCTCCACTGCTTCGACTTGAGGGACACAGTGTTTACCCTACAACTTCAGCAAGACATAATTTTCCTCCAAGTGTCCTCAGCAATAAAATTCAGAATAACCTAATGTGGTAACGGTGATGAGTTAATCACTTATAAATGCAGTATGAAGCTTAAAAGATAAAAGAAGTAAATATAACTATAAATACAATAATTTGTTAATAGTTACAAAAAATAAAAAGATGTATAATGTAACATCAACACATAAAACATGTGCGAGAGGGAACAAAAATGTTGAACTCTAGAATGCATTTGAACTTAAATTCTTATCAATTGAAAACTCACTGTTATAAGAAATATATTTTATGCGAGCCTCCTGGTAACTGCAAAGCAAACACCTATATTAGATATTCAAAAATAAAGAGAAAGGAATCAAAGCATATCAATTCAGAAAAATCAACAAATCACAAAAGAGGAAATCAGACAAGAAGGTAGAAAAAAATTACAAAACAGCCAGAAATTAATGAACAAAATGTTAATAAGTCCATACCAGTCATAAATTACTTTAAATGTAGACAGATTAAGTGCTCTAATCCAAAGACATAGAGTGGCTGAATGGATAAAACAAAAAGACCCAACTATATGTTGCTGGAAGAGACTTACTTCACCTTTGTGAATGTACAGAACTGAAAACACAGGAGCTAAAAACATAGTCCACACAATGGATAAGAAGGCTGGGGTAGCTATTCTTAAGTCAGACAAAATAGACTTGAAGACAAAGATTGTAATAAGAGACTAAAGAGTCATTGTATGAAGACAAGGAGTCAATCCACCAACAGGCTATTACTTTTAAGAATGTTGATACAATCAACATCAGAGCACTTAAATATGTGAAGAAAATTTTATCAGACCAAAAGGGAAAAACGGACAGCAATGCAATGATACTTCATTAGCAGGGGAATTCAGTTCTCCATTTTCATCAAAGGATAGATGTTTAAACAGAAAATCAATAAAGAAACATTGCAGTTAAATGACTAGTTAGATCAAATGGTCTTAAGATATATTTACAGAACATTCCATCCAAAACAGCAGAATACACTTTGCTCCAAGTATGCACAGAACGTTCTCCAGGACAGCTCACATGTGAGGCCACAAAACAAGTCTTAATAAATGTAAGAAGATTGAAATCCTATCACGCGTCACTTCTGATCACAATGATATTAATGGTATGAAACTAGAAATCAATTACAGAAAGAAAACTTGAGAATTCACAAACATGTGGAGAGTGTGCTCTTGAACAACACAAGGGTCAAAGAAGAAATAAAGAGAGAATTCAAAGATACCTTGAGACAATGGAAAATGGAAGTACAATGTACCAAAATGTATAGGAGGTAGCAAAAACAGTTCTAAGAGGAAAGTTCATAGCAATAAATGCCTATATGAATACACTAGAAAGATCTCAAATAAATAACCTAACTTCTTTACACCTCAAAGACATAGAAAAAGAAAAAGACATGAATCCAAAACTCAGGAGAAGGAAGGAAATAACCAAGATCAAAATGGAAATAAGTGAAATAAAGACTAAAAAGACAATAGAAAAGATCAATGTAATTAGGTATTGGATTTTTGGGAAGATAAACAAAATAGAGGAATATTTAGATAGTCTCACCAAGAAAAAGAGAGGACTCAAACAAATAGGATAATAAACAAAAGAGGTGACATTAAAACTGATACCACAAAAACACAAAGGATCATAAGAGACTACTTAAATAGTTATATAGCAACAAATTGGACAACCTAGAAGAAATGGATAAATTCCTAGAAACATACAACCTACCAAGATAGAATCAGGAGGAAATGGGAAACTGAATAGACTGATTACTAGTAAGAAGATTGAATCAGTAATCAAAAACCTCCCAACAAACAAAAGTCCAGGAGCAGATGGCTTCACTGGTGAATTCTACCGAACATTTGAAGAGTGAAGCTTTCCAAACTTTTTCAAAAAACAGAAGAGGAAGTAATACTTCCAACCTCATTTTATGAGGCCAGCATTATCCTGATACTAAACCCAGACGGGAATGTTATAAGAAAAGAAAACTATGTGCCAATACCCCTGATGAAAATAGATGCAAAAATTCTCAATAAAATATTAGCCAACCAAATTCAACAAATGCTAGAAAAACAATTTGTAGCAGTGTGTGGTGATAGATGTTAACTAGATTTACTGCGGTGATCACTCTGCAGTATGTACATGTATCGAATCGGTATGCTGTACACTGGAAACCAATACAACTTGACATGTCATTTTATCTCAATTAAAATCAAAAAGGGTTCCAGTCTTAAAGACTGAGAGATTGGTTGATTCTTTTGTTAAAAATGGAGAGGCTAAAGATGACAACCTGCTGTTATGGTTTGAATTGTGTCTCCAAAAAATATATGTCATAACCCCTGGTACTTAAGAATATTATCTTATTTGAAAACAGATTCTTTGCATATGTAATCAAGTTAAGATAATGCCATACTTGATTACGTGGGCTCTAATCTGATATGGATGGTGTCCTTCTAGGAAGGGAAAACAGAGACAAGACACAGACAGGGAGAACACCATATGATGATGGAGGCGAAGATTGGAACAAAGATAAATGTACAAGCCAAGGAATGAGAAGGATTGTTGGCAACAACAGAGGCTAAAAGAAAGGCATAGAACACATTTTCCTTTAGAACCTTCAGAGAGTGTGTTCCTGATGACAGCTTGATTTTGGACTTCTGGTTTCCAGAAGCGTGAGAGAAAAAATTTCTGTTGTTTTAAGTACCCCGGTTGGTGGTACTTCATTATGGCAGCCACAGGAAACTAAAACAGCTACTTTTGGTTGGGGAGAGGGAAACGGTGGATTTATTGAACCAGAGTACATGTAAATTTTCAAGTAGATGTGTCAGGAATGGCAATGGAAATATAGAATTCTGCTTGGAGAGAGGGTTCAGAGCTTGATATACTTTTGGCAATTCTTTGGTGGTTCACCAAAGTACCGTCGTCATTTTGAAGAGGAAATGGGTAAAAAGAGAATTAAGGAAAAGGACTTTTGGTTTCGAAAAAGCAGAAAAGTAATGGCCATTGACATGTGAGAACATCAGGGTTGAACAGTTTATAAAAGCTAATGAAGACCGTTTCAAGGAGGAAGTGGCCAACAGCATGGCATGACTGAAGGTGGTCTGAGGAAATGGACTGAAGAAAAAGCATGATTTTGGCTAGAAATGCTAATAATTCTTTGCATTTACACAATGATTTACAATTTGTAAGGCATTTTCATATTTTTTATCTTATTTGTTTACTACAACACCTTAAGGGACAATATCATCCTTATTTTACAGCTGAGCTCACTCTGGAACAGGGAGGTTAAATCCTTGCTTGAAGTGACACAGCTTCTAAATAACAAGATCAAGATGTGAACCTAGATTTTCAGAGTTCAAAGTTATGCTCTTTCCAAGGAATAATGGAATATCTTTTTAAATTCCTTTTAATAAGCCTTTACTCTCACTAGGTCGAGGCTAATGATTACTAAGAAATGACAATCAACCCTGCTTAATGCTTTAATTAGCATGCTGTACATTCAAAGATTTCCTCAGTGTGATTATAAGTTTTGTGTTTATAATTTTCAATTTTAAGATGTCAATAATTTTCATAATTTAATTACATAAGAATTATAAGGATAGTCCTATAATGACTAAAGTTAATAGAATTTTAATGTGTTAAGATAGAAATGGGCTCAAATTGTTATAAGACTTCCTATGTATTCAGCATCCTGAACACAGATTCACTCATTGGTCAAATGATCAAAGAAGACACAGTAAACTAAATTTTGGAAGCTTTCTAATGCAAATGTCTTGTGTGTGTGAAAAGGTAAGTGCTTGTTTTGGGAGTGGGAGGGAATGGATGGTGGAAATGTAGCATGTGATCCGGGGGTTTTTCCACATGTCTTGGGTTATAGTGCTCATAATCATTTCCCCACTAGCCTAATTACATGTAATTTTCTCTAGATTCCCGAAAATTCCTTCCAAGATGAAATAGTTTGGGAGGATCCTTCAAGAACTTCATAGAAGCAATGGGACTGTCTATGAAAACTCTGCTTACTCGAGAATCTCCAGAGTCACATCCTGCAGAGGAGAGGGGTGAGGGACTGGATGTCCTCAATAGAAAGTATTCAGATTTCGTTAGCCTTGACTTTTGGTGGAAACATAGATGTCTGTATTCCATATGTCCCATCTTTTGTGTTAGGTGACCATGTACGTGAAGGGCCTTTCAAGCAGTGAAATATTTTTCAATATAGAATAATTAAACAACCTGCCATCTGTACAGTCTGGCCCTATAGTTTACTTTACTTGTAATTGCTTCAATGCATTTTGAGCTTTTGAGAATCCCTGTTCCCATCATTTTATTGTTTTCCCTATTATTTTCATTCTGTTTTCACATTTACTGTATGTATCTGTACTTTTTAACTGAAATCTCTGTATATATCTACTGTCTCTCTCAGTTCTTGTTTGTCATTCTGTATTTGTCTTCTCTATCTTTCATTTTGTTTCTGCCCTTTTCCCTTTCCTTTTCCACACTTGGGCTCTTTATCCATTTATCTAGTGATAAATACAGAAATCCCAAAGTGAAGCAGCCGTACAGGGTGGTATAACATTTCACTTAGGAAGTGTGGACCTTCCCTTCCGCTTATCTCAGATAGACGACAAGCAGTGAGGAAGAGAATCTGAGAGTTTGGAATAATTCAGAGCCTAGAAATAGCTTGTTCAATACTTTACTGAGGTGGTGGCAATTTAGATATTTCAGAAGAAAGGCTATCATCTTCACTGTGTCTACTCTACAGAGAGAATGGTGCCCTGGAACCGGGTGGAGAAGCATTCCTGTTCTTTCCTTTACATTAGATATTAAAATCATAACACCGGCCTGGAATATTTTCTTATTTTTATCTTTTTTATAACCCTATGTTTTGGTGTTTCTCTTTAAACAGTATAAACTTGAAGATTTTTCCCCCATTAGTCTTTGTTTTTTAAATGTGGGGTTGGGAGAGGCACTGCTTAGTTCATTTAGAGCTCTTTTAACTATTGAGATGTGATTCAATCATAACATTATTTTAGTTTGTTCCTTTTTAACGTAGGCATTTGCTTGTCTGATTTCTGAGGCTTTATATATTTGAGAAGTTTTTATCATGCGTCTCTATTTAAATGGCCATTTTACTGGATAAAACATCTGGGTTGAAGTTTTTCCCCTTAACTTGAAAGAAATAATCCTCCATTGTCCTTTCTCATTCAGTGTTGCTTTGAAAGTATTTGATAGTGCATCTAAGTAGATCAACAAATACATGCAAATCATATGTGTAGAACCACAGCTATATGTCACCTTCCCACAGGTAAAGTTTCAATGGAATGAGCAATTCACAGTCAAAAATCATATCAACACACAAGGAAATAAGATATCATGAGTAAGCACAAGGGATAAACAAAGGAGCAGAATCAGATTCATAAAGGCTTTGGATTTTTGAATTTTTAGACATGGAATATGCAATAAATATGACCAATATCTTTCAATACTTAGAATTCTCAAAATATAAGCAAGAGATAAAGGACAAAAGGAACAAGAAAACAGAGTCTGGTCCTAAACAAGAAGCTGAATTATGATGAACACTGACTCTCTCTTCCAAGATAAATCCCAGAAAATTTAGAGAAGATAAATAGAGAAACTGTAAGAAATCCTGAGGTATTGGTGTATACATGTATGATGGTAGTAGGGGCTGAAGAAGAGGACTTCCCAGCACAATTATAGTCGTTAAAACTGGAAAGAAAGTGTGAGGATTCTGATCTAGCTTCTCCACTGCTTCGACTTGAGGGACACAGTGTTTACCCTACAACTTCAGCAAGACATAATTTTCCTCCAAGTGTCCTCAGCAATAAAATTCAGAATAACCTAATGTTGTAACGGTGATGAGTTAATCACTTATAAATGCAGTATGAAGCTTAAAAGATAAAAGAAGTAAATATAACTATAAATACAATAATTTGTTAATAGTTACAAAAAATAAAAAGATGTATAATGTAACATCAACACATAAAACATGTGCGAGAGGGAACAAAAATGTTGAACTCTAGAATGCATTTGAACTTAAATTCTTATCAATTGAAAACTCACTGTTATAAGAAATATATTTTATGCGAGCCTCCTGGTAACTGCAAAGCAAACACCTATATTAGATATTCAAAAATAAAGAGAAAGGAATCAAAGCATATCAATTCAGAAAAATCAACAAATCACAAAAGAGGAAATCAGACAAGAAGGTAGAAAAAAATTACAAAACAGCCAGAAATTAATGAACAAAATGTTAATAAGTCCATACCAGTCATAAATTACTTTAAATGTAGACAGATTAAGTGCTCTAATCCAAAGACATAGAGTGGCTGAATGGATAAAACAAAAAGACCCAACTATATGTTGCTGGAAGAGACTTACTTCACCTTTGTGAATGTACAGAACTGAAAACACAGGAGCTAAAAACATAGTCCACACAATGGATAAGAAGGCTGGGGTAGCTATTCTTAAGTCAGACAAAATAGACTTGAAGACAAAGATTGTAATAAGAGACTAAAGAGTCATTGTATGAAGACAAGGAGTCAATCCACCAACAGGCTATTACTTTTAAGAATGTTGATACAATCAACATCAGAGCACTTAAATATGTGAAGAAAATTTTATCAGACCAAAAGGGAAAAACGGACAGCAATGCAATGATACTTCATTAGCAGGGGAATTCAGTTCTCCATTTTCATCAAAGGATAGATGTTTAAACAGAAAATCAATAAAGAAACAAAACATTGCAGTTAAATGACTAGTTAGATCAAATGGTCTTAAGATATATTTACAGAACATTCCATCCAAAACAGCAGAATACACTTTGCTCCAAGTATGCACAGAACGTTCTCCAGGACAGCTCACATGTGAGGCCACAAAACAAGTCTTAATAAATGTAAGAAGATTGAAATCCTATCACGCGTCACTTCTGATCACAATGATATTAATGGTATGAAACTAGAAATCAATTACAGAAAGAAAACTTGAGAATTCACAAACATGTGGAGAGTGTGCTCTTGAACAACACAAGGGTCAAAGAAGAAATAAAGAGAGAATTCAAAGATACCTTGAGACAATGGAAAATGGAAGTACAATGTACCAAAATGTATAGGAGGTAGCAAAAACAGTTCTAAGAGGAAAGTTCATAGCAATAAATGCCTATATGAATACACTAGAAAGATCTCAAATAAATAACCTAACTTCTTTACACCTCAAAGACATAGAAAAAGAAAAAGACATGAATCCAAAACTCAGGAGAAGGAAGGAAATAACCAAGATCAAAATGGAAATAAGTGAAATAAAGACTAAAAAGACAATAGAAAAGATCAATGTAATTAGGTATTGGATTTTTGGGAAGATAAACAAAATAGAGGAATATTTAGATAGTCTCACCAAGAAAAAGAGAGGACTCAAACAAATAGGATAATAAACAAAAGAGGTGACATTAAAACTGATACCACAAAAACACAAAGGATCATAAGAGACTACTTAAATAGTTATATAGCAACAAATTGGACAACCTAGAAGAAATGGATAAATTCCTAGAAACATACAACCTACCAAGATAGAATCAGGAAGAAATGGGAAACTGAATAGACTGATTACTAGTAAGAAGATTGAATCAGTAATCAAAAACCTCCCAACAAACAAAAGTCCAGGAGCAGATGGCTTCACTGGTGAATTCTACCGAACATTTGAAGAGTGAAGCTTTCCAAACTTTTTCAAAAAACAGAAGAGGAAGTAATACTTCCAACCTCATTTTATGAGGCCAGCATTATCCTGATACTAAACCCAGACGGGAATGTTATAAGAAAAGAAAACTATGTGCCAATACCCCTGATGAAAATAGATGCAAAAATTCTCAATAAAATATTAGCCAACCAAATTCAACAAATGCTAGAAAAACAATTTGTAACAGTGTGTGGTGATAGATGTTAACTAGATTTACTGCGGTGATCACTCTGCAGTATGTACATGTATCGAATCGGTATGCTGTACACTGGAAACCAATACAACTTGACATGTCATTTTATCTCAATTAAAATCAAAAAGGGTTCCAGTCTTAAAGACTGAGAGATTGGTTGATTCTTTTGTTAAAAATGGAGAGGCTAAAGATGACAACCTGCTGTTATGGTTTGAATTGTGTCTCCAAAAAATATATGTCATAACCCCTGGTACTTAAGAATATTATCTTATTTGAAAATAGATTCTTTGCATATGTAATCAAGTTAAGATAATGCCATACTTGATTACGTGGGCTCTAATCTGATATGGATGGTGTCCTTCTAGGAAGGGAAAACAGAGACAAGACACAGACAGGGAGAACACCATATGATGATGGAGGCGAAGATTGGAACAAAGATAAATGTACAAGCCAAGGAATGAGAAGGATTGTTGGCAACAACAGAGGCTAAAAGAAAGGCATAGAACACATTTTCCTTTAGAACCTTCAGAGAGTGTGTTCCTGATGACAGCTTGATTTTGGACTTCTGGTTTCCAGAAGCGTGAGAGAAAAAATTTCTGTTGTTTTAAGTACCCCGGTTGGTGGTACTTCATTATGGCAGCCACAGGAAACTAAAACAGCTACTTTTGGTTGGGGAGAGGGAAACGGTGGATTTATTGAACCAGAGTACATGTAAATTTTCAAGTAGATGTGTCAGGAATGGCAATGGAAATATAGAATTCTGCTTGGAGAGAGGGTTCAGAGCTTGATATACTTTTGGCAATTCTTTGGTGGTTCACCAAAGTACCGTCGTCATTTTGAAGAGGAAATGGGTAAAAAGAGAATTAAGGAAAAGGACTTTTGGTTTCGAAAAAGCAGAAAAGTAATGGCCATTGACATGTGAGAACATCAGGGTTGAACAGTTTATAAAAGCTAATGAAGACCGTTTCAAGGAGGAAGTGGCCAACAGCATGGCATGACTGAAGGTGATCTGAGGAAATGGACTGAAGAAAAAGCATGATTTTGGCTAGAAATGCTAATAATTCTTTGCATTTACACAATGATTTACAATTTGTAAGGCATTTTCATATTTTTTATCTTATTTGTTTACTACAACACCTTAAGGGACAATATCATCCTTATTTTACAGCTGAGCTCACTCTGGAACAGGGAGGTTAAATCCTTGCTTGAAGTGACACAGCTTCTAAATAACAAGATCAAGATGTGAACCTAGATTTTCAGAGTTCAAAGTTATGCTCTTTCCAAGGAATAATGGAATATCTTTTTAAATTCCTTTTAATAAGCCTTTACTCTCACTAGGTCGAGGCTAATGATTACTAAGAAATGACAATCAACCCTGCTTAATGCTTTAATTAGCATGCTGTACATTCAAAGATTTCCTCAGTGTGATTATAAGTTTTGTGTTTATAATTTTCAATTTTAAGATGTCAATAATTTTCATAATTTAATTACATAAGAATTATAAGGATAGTCCTATAATGACTAAAGTTAATAGAATTTTAATGTGTTAAGATAGAAATGGGCTCAAATTGTTATAAGACTTCCTATGTATTCAGCATCCTGAACACAGATTCACTCATTGGTCAAATGATCAAAGAAGACACAGTAAACTAAATTTTGGAAGCTTTCTAATGCAAATGTCTTGTGTGTGTGAAAAGGTAAGTGCTTGTTTTGGGAGTGGGAGGGAATGGATGGTGGAAATGTAGCATGTGATCCGGGGGTTTTTCCACATGTCTTGGGTTATAGTGCTCATAATCATTTCCCCACTAGCCTAATTACAGGTAATTTTCTCTAGATTCCCGAAAATTCCTTCCAAGATGAAATAGTTTGGGAGGATCCTTCAAGAACTTCATAGGAGCAATGGGACTGTCTATGAAAACTCTGCTTACTCGAGAATCTCCAGAGTCACATCCTGCAGAGGAGAGGGGTGAGGGACTGGATGTCCTCAATAGAAAGTATTCAGATTTCGTTAGCCTTGACTTTTGGTGGAAACATAGATGTCTGTATTCCATATGTCCCATCTTTTGTGTTAGGTGACCATGTACGTGAAGGGCCTTTCAAGCAGTGAAATATTTTTCAATATAGAATAATTAAACAACCTGCCATCTGTACAGTCTGGCCCTATAGTTTACTTTACTTGTAATTGCTTCAATGCATTTTGAGCTTTTGAGAATCCCTGTTCCCATCATTTTATTGTTTTCCCTATTATTTTCATTCTGTTTTCACATTTACTGTATGTATCTGTACTTTTTAACTGAAATCTCTGTATATATCTACTGTCTCTCTCAGTTCTTGTTTGTCATTCTGTATTTGTCTTCTCTATCTTTCATTTTGTTTCTGCCCTTTTCCCTTTCCTTTTCCACACTTGGGCTCTTTATCCATTTATCTAGTGATAAATACAGAAATCCCAAAGTGAAGCAGCCGTACAGGGTGGTATAACATTTCACTTAGGAAGTGTGGACCTTCCCTTCCGCTTATCTCAGATAGACGACAAGCAGTGAGGAAGAGAATCTGAGAGTTTGGAATAATTCAGAGCCTAGAAATAGCTTGTTCAATACTTTACTGAGGTGGTGGCAACTTAGATATTTCAGAAGAAAGGCTATCATCTTCACTGTGTCTACTCTACAGAGAGAATGGTGCCCTGGAACCGGGTGGAGAAGCATTCCTGTTCTTTCCTTTACATTAGATATTAAAATCATAACACCGGCCTGGAATATTTTCTTATTTTTATCTTTTTTATAACCCTATGTTTTGGTGTTTCTCTTTAAACAGTATAAACTTGAAGATTTTTCCCCCATTAGTCTTTGTTTTTTAAATGTGGGGTTGGGAGAGGCACTGCTTAGTTCATTTAGAGCTCTTTTAACTATTGAGATGTGATTCAATCATAACATTATTTTAGTTTGTTCCTTTTTAACGTAGGCATTTGCTTGTCTGATTTCTGAGGCTTTATATATTTGAGAAGTTTTTATCATGCGTCTCTATTTAAATGGCCATTTTACTGGATAAAACATCTGGGTTGAAGTTTTTCCCCTTAACTTAAAAGAAATAATCCTCCATTGTCCTTTCTCATTCAGTGTTGCTTTGAAAGTATTTGATAGTGCATCTAAGTAGATCAACAAATACATGCAAATCATATGTGTAGAACCACAGCTATATGTCACCTTCCCACAGGTAAAGTTTCAATGGAATGAGCAATTCACAGTCAAAAATCATATCAACACACAAGGAAATAAGATATCATGAGTAAGCACAAGGGATAAACAAAGGAGCAGAATCAGATTCATAAAGACTTTGGATTTTTGAATTTTTAGACATGGAATATGCAATAAATATGACTAATATCTTTCAATACTTAGAATTCTCAAAATATAAGCAAGAGATAAAGGACAAAAGGAACAAGAAAACAGAGTCTGGTCCTAAACAAGAAGCTGAATTATGATGAACACTGACTCTCTCTTCCAAGATAAATCCCAGAAAATTTAGAGAAGATAAATAGAGAAACTGTAAGAAATCCTGAGGTATTGGTGTATACATGTATGATGGTAGTAGGGGCTGAAGAAGAGGACTTCCCAGCACAATTATAGTCGTTAAAACTGGAAAGAAAGTGTGAGGATTCTGATCTAGCTTCTCCACTGCTTCGACTTGAGGGACACAGTGTTTACCCTACAACTTCAGCAAGACATAATTTTCCTCCAAGTGTCCTCAGCAATAAAATTCAGAATAACCTAATGTTGTAACGGTGATGAGTTAATCACTTATAAATGCAGTATGAAGCTTAAAAGATAAAAGAAGTAAATATAACTATAAATACAATAATTTGTTAATAGTTACAAAAAATAAAAAGATGTATAATGTAACATCAACACATAAAACATGTGCGAGAGGGAACAAAAATGTTGAACTCTAGAATGCATTTGAACTTAAATTCTTATCAATTGAAAACTCACTGTTATAAGAAATATATTTTATGCGAGCCTCCTGGTAACTGCAAAGCAAACACCTATATTAGATATTCAAAAATAAAGAGAAAGGAATCAAAGCATATCAATTCAGAAAAATCAACAAATCACAAAAGAGGAAATCAGACAAGAAGGTAGAAAAAAATTACAAAACAGCCAGAAATTAATGAACAAAATGTTAATAAGTCCATACCAGTCATAAATTACTTTAAATGTAGACAGATTAAGTGCTCTAATCCAAAGACATAGAGTGGCTGAATGGATAAAACAAAAAGACCCAACTATATGTTGCTGGAAGAGACTTACTTCACCTTTGTGAATGTACAGAACTGAAAACACAGGAGCTAAAAACATAGTCCACGCAATGGATAAGAAGGCTGGGGTAGCTATTCTTAAGTCAGACAAAATAGACTTGAAGACAAAGATTGTAATAAGAGACTAAAGAGTCATTGTATGAAGACAAGGAGTCAATCCACCAACAGGCTATTACTTTTAAGAATGTTGATACAATCAACATCAGAGCACTTAAATATGTGAAGAAAATTTTATCAGACCAAAAGGGAAAAACGGACAGCAATGCAATGATACTTCATTAGCAGGGGAATTCAGTTCTCCATTTTCATCAAAGGATAGATGTTTAAACAGAAAATCAATAAAGAAACATTGCAGTTAAATGACTAGTTAGATCAAATGGTCTTAAGATATATTTACAGAACATTCCATCCAAAACAGCAGAATACACTTTGCTCCAAGTATGCACAGAACGTTCTCCAGGACAGCTCACATGTGAGGCCACAAAACAAGTCTTAATAAATGTAAGAAGATTGAAATCCTATCACGCGTCACTTCTGATCACAATGATATTAATGGTATGAAACTAGAAATCAATTACAGAAAGAAAACTTGAGAATTCACAAACATGTGGAGAGTGTGCTCTTGAACAACACAAGGGTCAAAGAAGAAATAAAGAGAGAATTCAAAGATACCTTGAGACAATGGAAAATGGAAGTACAATGTACCAAAATGTATAGGAGGTAGCAAAAACAGTTCTAAGAGGAAAGTTCATAGCAATAAATGCCTATATGAATACACTAGAAAGATCTCAAATAAATAACCTAACTTCTTTACACCTCAAAGACATAGAAAAAGAAAAAGACATGAATCCAAAACTCAGGAGAAGGAAGGAAATAACCAAGATCAAAATGGAAATAAGTGAAATAAAGACTAAAAAGACAATAGAAAAGATCAATGTAATTAGGTATTGGATTTTTGGGAAGATAAACAAAATAGAGGAATATTTAGATAGTCTCACCAAGAAAAAGAGAGGACTCAAACAAATAGGATAATAAACAAAAGAGGTGACATTAAAACTGATACCACAAAAACACAAAGGATCATAAGAGACTACTTAAATAGTTATATAGCAACAAATTGGACAACCTAGAAGAAATGGATAAATTCCTAGAAACATACAACCTACCAAGATAGAATCAGGAAGAAATGGGAAACTGAATAGACTGATTACTAGTAAGAAGATTGAATCAGTAATCAAAAACCTCCCAACAAACAAAAGTCCAGGAGCAGATGGCTTCACTGGTGAATTCTACCGAACATTTGAAGAGTGAAGCTTTCCAAACTTTTTCAAAAAACAGAAGAGGAAGTAATACTTCCAACCTCATTTTATGAGGCCAGCATTATCCTGATACTAAACCCAGACGGGAATGTTATAAGAAAAGAAAACTATGTGCCAATACCCCTGATGAAAATAGATGCAAAAATTCTCAATAAAATATTAGCCAACCAAATTCAACAAATGCTAGAAAAACAATTTGTAACAGTGTGTGGTGATAGATGTTAACTAGATTTACTGCGGTGATCACTCTGCAGTATGTACATGTATCGAATCGGTATGCTGTACACTGGAAACCAATACAACTTGACATGTCATTTTATCTCAATTAAAATCAAAAAGGGTTCCAGTCTTAAAGACTGAGAGATTGGTTGATTCTTTTGTTAAAAATGGAGAGGCTAAAGATGACAACCTGCTGTTATGGTTTGAATTGTGTCTCCAAAAAATATATGTCATAACCCCTGGTACTTAAGAATATTATCTTATTTGAAAATAGATTCTTTGCATATGTAATCAAGTTAAGATAATGCCATACTTGATTACGTGGGCTCTAATCTGATATGGATGGTGTCCTTCTAGGAAGGGAAAACAGAGACAAGACACAGACAGGGAGAACACCATATGATGATGGAGGCGAAGATTGGAACAAAGATAAATGTACAAGCCAAGGAATGAGAAGGATTGTTGGCAACAACAGAGGCTAAAAGAAAGGCATAGAACACATTTTCCTTTAGAACCTTCAGAGAGTGTGTTCCTGATGACAGCTTGATTTTGGACTTCTGGTTTCCAGAAGCGTGAGAGAAAAAATTTCTGTTGTTTTAAGTACCCCGGTTGGTGGTACTTCATTATGGCAGCCACAGGAAACTAAAACAGCTACTTTTGGTTGGGGAGAGGGAAACGGTGGATTTATTGAACCAGAGTACATGTAAATTTTCAAGTAGATGTGTCAGGAATGGCAATGGAAATATAGAATTCTGCTTGGAGAGAGGGTTCAGAGCTTGATATACTTTTGGCAATTCTTTGGTGGTTCACCAAAGTACCGTCGTCATTTTGAAGAGGAAATGGGTAAAAAGAGAATTAAGGAAAAGGACTTTTGGTTTCGAAAAAGCAGAAAAGTAATGGCCATTGACATGTGAGAACATCAGGGTTGAACAGTTTATAAAAGCTAATGAAGACCGTTTCAAGGAGGAAGTGGCCAACAGCATGGCATGACTGAAGGTGATCTGAGGAAATGGACTGAAGAAAAAGCATGATTTTGGCTAGAAATGCTAATAATTCTTTGCATTTACACAATGATTTACAATTTGTAAGGCATTTTCATATTTTTTATCTTATTTGTTTACTACAACACCTTAAGGGACAATATCATCCTTATTTTACAGCTGAGCTCACTCTGGAACAGGGAGGTTAAATCCTTGCTTGAAGTGACACAGCTTCTAAATAACAAGATCAAGATGTGAACCTAGATTTTCAGAGTTCAAAGTTATGCTCTTTCCAAGGAATAATGGAATATCTTTTTAAATTCCTTTTAATAAGCCTTTACTCTCACTAGGTCGAGGCTAATGATTACTAAGAAATGACAATCAACCCTGCTTAATGCTTTAATTAGCATGCTGTACATTCAAAGATTTCCTCAGTGTGATTATAAGTTTTGTGTTTATAATTTTCAATTTTAAGATGTCAATAATTTTCATAATTTAATTACATAAGAATTATAAGGATAGTCCTATAATGACTAAAGTTAATAGAATTTTAATGTGTTAAGATAGAAATGGGCTCAAATTGTTATAAGACTTCCTATGTATTCAGCATCCTGAACACAGATTCACTCATTGGTCAAATGATCAAAGAAGACACAGTAAACTAAATTTTGGAAGCTTTCTAATGCAAATGTCTTGTGTGTGTGAAAAGGTAAGTGCTTGTTTTGGGAGTGGGAGGGAATGGATGGTGGAAATGTAGCATGTGATCCGGGGGTTTTTCCACATGTCTTGGGTTATAGTGCTCATAATCATTTCCCCACTAGCCTAATTACAGGTAATTTTCTCTAGATTCCCGAAAATTCCTTCCAAGATGAAATAGTTTGGGAGGATCCTTCAAGAACTTCATAGGAGCAATGGGACTGTCTATGAAAACTCTGCTTACTCGAGAATCTCCAGAGTCACATCCTGCAGAGGAGAGGGGTGAGGGACTGGATGTCCTCAATAGAAAGTATTCAGATTTCGTTAGCCTTGACTTTTGGTGGAAACATAGATGTCTGTATTCCATATGTCCCATCTTTTGTGTTAGGTGACCATGTACGTGAAGGGCCTTTCAAGCAGTGAAATATTTTTCAATATAGAATAATTAAACAACCTGCCATCTGTACAGTCTGGCCCTATAGTTTACTTTACTTGTAATTGCTTCAATGCATTTTGAGCTTTTGAGAATCCCTGTTCCCATCATTTTATTGTTTTCCCTATTATTTTCATTCTGTTTTCACATTTACTGTATGTATCTGTACTTTTTAACTGAAATCTCTGTATATATCTACTGTCTCTCTCAGTTCTTGTTTGTCATTCTGTATTTGTCTTCTCTATCTTTCATTTTGTTTCTGCCCTTTTCCCTTTCCTTTTCCACACTTGGGCTCTTTATCCATTTATCTAGTGATAAATACAGAAATCCCAAAGTGAAGCAGCCGTACAGGGTGGTATAACATTTCACTTAGGAAGTGTGGACCTTCCCTTCCGCTTATCTCAGATAGACGACAAGCAGTGAGGAAGAGAATCTGAGAGTTTGGAATAATTCAGAGCCTAGAAATAGCTTGTTCAATACTTTACTGAGGTGGTGGCAACTTAGATATTTCAGAAGAAAGGCTATCATCTTCACTGTGTCTACTCTACAGAGAGAATGGTGCCCTGGAACCGGGTGGAGAAGCATTCCTGTTCTTTCCTTTACATTAGATATTAAAATCATAACACCGGCCTGGAATATTTTCTTATTTTTATCTTTTTTATAACCCTATGTTTTGGTGTTTCTCTTTAAACAGTATAAACTTGAAGATTTTTCCCCCATTAGTCTTTGTTTTTTAAATGTGGGGTTGGGAGAGGCACTGCTTAGTTCATTTAGAGCTCTTTTAACTATTGAGATGTGATTCAATCATAACATTATTTTAGTTTGTTCCTTTTTAACGTAGGCATTTGCTTGTCTGATTTCTGAGGCTTTATATATTTGAGAAGTTTTTATCATGCGTCTCTATTTAAATGGCCATTTTACTGGATAAAACATCTGGGTTGAAGTTTTTCCCCTTAACTTAAAAGAAATAATCCTCCATTGTCCTTTCTCATTCAGTGTTGCTTTGAAAGTATTTGATAGTGCATCTAAGTAGATCAACAAATACATGCAAATCATATGTGTAGAACCACAGCTATATGTCACCTTCCCACAGGTAAAGTTTCAATGGAATGAGCAATTCACAGTCAAAAATCATATCAACACACAAGGAAATAAGATATCATGAGTAAGCACAAGGGATAAACAAAGGAGCAGAATCAGATTCATAAAGACTTTGGATTTTTGAATTTTTAGACATGGAATATGCAATAAATATGACTAATATCTTTCAATACTTAGAATTCTCAAAATATAAGCAAGAGATAAAGGACAAAAGGAACAAGAAAACAGAGTCTGGTCCTAAACAAGAAGCTGAATTATGATGAACACTGACTCTCTCTTCCAAGATAAATCCCAGAAAATTTAGAGAAGATAAATAGAGAAACTGTAAGAAATCCTGAGGTATTGGTGTATACATGTATGATGGTAGTAGGGGCTGAAGAAGAGGACTTCCCAGCACAATTATAGTCGTTAAAACTGGAAAGAAAGTGTGAGGATTCTGATCTAGCTTCTCCACTGCTTCGTCTTGAGGGACACAGTGTTTACCCTACAACTTCAGCAAGACATAATTTTCCTCCAAGTGTCCTCAGCAATAAAATTCAGAATAACCTAATGTTGTAACGGTGATGAGTTAATCACTTATAAATGCAGTATGAAGCTTAAAAGATAAAAGAAGTAAATATAACTATAAATACAATAATTTGTTAATAGTTACAAAAAATAAAAAGATGTATAATGTAACATCAACACATAAAACATGTGCGAGAGGGAACAAAAATGTTGAACTTTAGAATGCATTTGAACTTAAATTCTTATCAATTGAAAACTCACTGTTATAAGAAATATATTTTATGCGAGCCTCCTGGTAACTGCAAAGCAAACACCTATATTAGATATTCAAAAATAAAGAGAAAGGAATCAAAGCATATCAATTCAGAAAAATCAACAAATCACAAAAGAGGAAATCAGACAAGAAGGTAGAAAAAAATTACAAAACAGCCAGAAATTAATGAACAAAATGTTAATAAGTCCATACCAGTCATAAATTACTTTAAATGTAGACAGATTAAGTGCTCTAATCCAAAGACATAGAGTGGCTGAATGGATAAAACAAAAAGACCCAACTATATGTTGCTGGAAGAGACTTACTTCACCTTTGTGAATGTACAGAACTGAAAACACAGGAGCTAAAAACATAGTCCACGCAATGGATAAGAAGGCTGGGGTAGCTATTCTTAAGTCAGACAAAATAGACTTGAAGACAAAGATTGTAATAAGAGACTAAAGAGTCATTGTATGAAGACAAGGAGTCAATCCACCAACAGGCTATTACTTTTAAGAATGTTGATACAATCAACATCAGAGCACTTAAATATGTGAAGAAAATTTTATCAGACCAAAAGGGAAAAACGGACAGCAATGCAATGATACTTCATTAGCAGGGGAATTCAGTTCTCCATTTTCATCAAAGGATAGATGTTTAAACAGAAAATCAATAAAGAAACATTGCAGTTAAATGACTAGTTAGATCAAATGGTCTTAAGATATATTTACAGAACATTCCATCCAAAACAGCAGAATACACTTTGCTCCAAGTATGCACAGAACGTTCTCCAGGACAGCTCACATGTGAGGCCACAAAACAAGTCTTAATAAATGTAAGAAGATTGAAATCCTATCACGCGTCACTTCTGATCACAATGATATTAATGGTATGAAACTAGAAATCAATTACAGAAAGAAAACTTGAGAATTCACAAACATGTGGAGAGTGTGCTCTTGAACAACACAAGGGTCAAAGAAGAAATAAAGAGAGAATTCAAAGATACCTTGAGACAATGGAAAATGGAAGTACAATGTACCAAAATGTATAGGAGGTAGCAAAAACAGTTCTAAGAGGAAAGTTCATAGCAATAAATGCCTATATGAATACACTAGAAAGATCTCAAATAAATAACCTAACTTCTTTACACCTCAAAGACATAGAAAAAGAAAAAGACATGAATCCAAAACTCAGGAGAAGGAAGGAAATAACCAAGATCAAAATGGAAATAAGTGAAATAAAGACTAAAAAGACAATAGAAAAGATCAATGTAATTAGGTATTGGATTTTTGGGAAGATAAACAAAATAGAGGAATATTTAGATAGTCTCACCAAGAAAAAGAGAGGACTCAAACAAATAGGATAATAAACAAAAGAGGTGACATTAAAACTGATACCACAAAAACACAAAGGATCATAAGAGACTACTTAAATAGTTATATAGCAACAAATTGGACAACCTAGAAGAAATGGATAAATTCCTAGAAACATACAACCTACCAAGATAGAATCAGGAAGAAATGGGAAACTGAATAGACTGATTACTAGTAAGAAGATTGAATCAGTAATCAAAAACCTCCCAACAAACAAAAGTCCAGGAGCAGATGGCTTCACTGGTGAATTCTACCGAACATTTGAAGAGTGAAGCTTTCCAAACTTTTTCAAAAAACAGAAGAGGAAGTAATACTTCCAACCTCATTTTATGAGGCCAGCATTATCCTGATACTAAACCCAGACGGGAATGTTATAAGAAAAGAAAACTATGTGCCAATACCCCTGATGAAAATAGATGCAAAAATTCTCAATAAAATATTAGCCAACCAAATTCAACAAATGCTAGAAAAACAATTTGTAACAGTGTGTGGTGATAGATGTTAACTAGATTTACTGCGGTGATCACTCTGCAGTATGTACATGTATCGAATCGGTATGCTGTACACTGGAAACCAATACAACTTGACATGTCATTTTATCTCAATTAAAATCAAAAAGGGTTCCAGTCTTAAAGACTGAGAGATTGGTTGATTCTTTTGTTAAAAATGGAGAGGCTAAAGATGACAACCTGCTGTTATGGTTTGAATTGTGTCTCCAAAAAATATATGTCATAACCCCTGGTACTTAAGAATATTATCTTATTTGAAAACAGATTCTTTGCATATGTAATCAAGTTAAGATAATGCCATACTTGATTACGTGGGCTCTAATCTGATATGGATGGTGTCCTTCTAGGAAGGGAAAACAGAGACAAGACACAGACAGGGAGAACACCATATGATGATGGAGGCGAAGATTGGAACAAAGATAAATGTACAAGCCAAGGAATGAGAAGGATTGTTGGCAACAACAGAGGCTAAAAGAAAGGCATAGAACACATTTTCCTTTAGAACCTTCAGAGAGTGTGTTCCTGATGACAGCTTGATTTTGGACTTCTGGTTTCCAGAAGCGTGAGAGAAAAAATTTCTGTTGTTTTAAGTACCCCGGTTGGTGGTACTTCATTATGGCAGCCACAGGAAACTAAAACAGCTACTTTTGGTTGGGGAGAGGGAAACGGTGGATTTATTGAACCAGAGTACATGTAAATTTTCAAGTAGATGTGTCAGGAATGGCAATGGAAATATAGAATTCTGCTTGGAGAGAGGGTTCAGAGCTTGATATACTTTTGGCAATTCTTTGGTGGTTCACCAAAGTACCGTCGTCATTTTGAAGAGGAAATGGGTAAAAAGAGAATTAAGGAAAAGGACTTTTGGTTTCGAAAAAGCAGAAAAGTAATGGCCATTGACATGTGAGAACATCAGGGTTGAACAGTTTATAAAAGCTAATGAAGACCGTTTCAAGGAGGAAGTGGCCAACAGCATGGCATGACTGAAGGTGATCTGAGGAAATGGACTGAAGAAAAAGCATGATTTTGGCTAGAAATGCTAATAATTCTTTGCATTTACACAATGATTTACAATTTGTAAGGCATTTTCATATTTTTTATCTTATTTGTTTACTACAACACCTTAAGGGACAATATCATCCTTATTTTACAGCTGAGCTCACTCTGGAACAGGGAGGTTAAATCCTTGCTTGAAGTGACACAGCTTCTAAATAACAAGATCAAGATGTGAACCTAGATTTTCAGAGTTCAAAGTTATGCTCTTTCCAAGGAATAATGGAATATCTTTTTAAATTCCTTTTAATAAGCCTTTACTCTCACTAGGTCGAGGCTAATGATTACTAAGAAATGACAATCAACCCTGCTTAATGCTTTAATTAGCATGCTGTACATTCAAAGATTTCCTCAGTGTGATTATAAGTTTTGTGTTTATAATTTTCAATTTTAAGATGTCAATAATTTTCATAATTTAATTACATAAGAATTATAAGGATAGTCCTATAATGACTAAAGTTAATAGAATTTTAATGTGTTAAGATAGAAATGGGCTCAAATTGTTATAAGACTTCCTATGTATTCAGCATCCTGAACACAGATTCACTCATTGGTCAAATGATCAAAGAAGACACAGTAAACTAAATTTTGGAAGCTTTCTAATGCAAATGTCTTGTGTGTGTGAAAAGGTAAGTGCTTGTTTTGGGAGTGGGAGGGAATGGATGGTGGAAATGTAGCATGTGATCCGGGGGTTTTTCCACATGTCTTGGGTTATAGTGCTCATAATCATTTCCCCACTAGCCTAATTACAGGTAATTTTCTCTAGATTCCCGAAAATTCCTTCCAAGATGAAATAGTTTGGGAGGATCCTTCAAGAACTTCATAGGAGCAATGGGACTGTCTATGAAAACTCTGCTTACTCGAGAATCTCCAGAGTCACATCCTGCAGAGGAGAGGGGTGAGGGACTGGATGTCCTCAATAGAAAGTATTCAGATTTCGTTAGCCTTGACTTTTGGTGGAAACATAGATGTCTGTATTCCATATGTCCCATCTTTTGTGTTAGGTGACCATGTACGTGAAGGGCCTTTCAAGCAGTGAAATATTTTTCAATATAGAATAATTAAACAACCTGCCATCTGTACAGTCTGGCCCTATAGTTTACTTTACTTGTAATTGCTTCAATGCATTTTGAGCTTTTGAGAATCCCTGTTCCCATCATTTTATTGTTTTCCCTATTATTTTCATTCTGTTTTCACATTTACTGTATGTATCTGTACTTTTTAACTGAAATCTCTGTATATATCTACTGTCTCTCTCAGTTCTTGTTTGTCATTCTGTATTTGTCTTCTCTATCTTTCATTTTGTTTCTGCCCTTTTCCCTTTCCTTTTCCACACTTGGGCTCTTTATCCATTTATCTAGTGATAAATACAGAAATCCCAAAGTGAAGCAGCCGTACAGGGTGGTATAACATTTCACTTAGGAAGTGTGGACCTTCCCTTCCGCTTATCTCAGATAGACGACAAGCAGTGAGGAAGAGAATCTGAGAGTTTGGAATAATTCAGAGCCTAGAAATAGCTTGTTCAATACTTTACTGAGGTGGTGGCAACTTAGATATTTCAGAAGAAAGGCTATCATCTTCACTGTGTCTACTCTACAGAGAGAATGGTGCCCTGGAACCGGGTGGAGAAGCATTCCTGTTCTTTCCTTTACATTAGATATTAAAATCATAACACCGGCCTGGAATATTTTCTTATTTTTATCTTTTTTATAACCCTATGTTTTGGTGTTTCTCTTTAAACAGTATAAACTTGAAGATTTTTCCCCCATTAGTCTTTGTTTTTTAAATGTGGGGTTGGGAGAGGCACTGCTTAGTTCATTTAGAGCTCTTTTAACTATTGAGATGTGATTCAATCATAACATTATTTTAGTTTGTTCCTTTTTAACGTAGGCATTTGCTTGTCTGATTTCTGAGGCTTTATATATTTGAGAAGTTTTTATCATGCGTCTCTATTTAAATGGCCATTTTACTGGATAAAACATCTGGGTTGAAGTTTTTCCCCTTAACTTAAAAGAAATAATCCTCCATTGTCCTTTCTCATTCAGTGTTGCTTTGAAAGTATTTGATAGTGCATCTAAGTAGATCAACAAATACATGCAAATCATATGTGTAGAACCACAGCTATATGTCACCTTCCCACAGGTAAAGTTTCAATGGAATGAGCAATTCACAGTCAAAAATCATATCAACACACAAGGAAATAAGATATCATGAGTAAGCACAAGGGATAAACAAAGGAGCAGAATCAGATTCATAAAGACTTTGGATTTTTGAATTTTTAGACATGGAATATGCAATAAATATGACTAATATCTTTCAATACTTAGAATTCTCAAAATATAAGCAAGAGATAAAGGACAAAAGGAACAAGAAAACAGAGTCTGGTCCTAAACAAGAAGCTGAATTATGATGAACACTGACTCTCTCTTCCAAGATAAATCCCAGAAAATTTAGAGAAGATAAATAGAGAAACTGTAAGAAATCCTGAGGTATTGGTGTATACATGTATGATGGTAGTAGGGGCTGAAGAAGAGGACTTCCCAGCACAATTATAGTCGTTAAAACTGGAAAGAAAGTGTGAGGATTCTGATCTAGCTTCTCCACTGCTTCGTCTTGAGGGACACAGTGTTTACCCTACAACTTCAGCAAGACATAATTTTCCTCCAAGTGTCCTCAGCAATAAAATTCAGAATAACCTAATGTGGTAACGGTGATGAGTTAATCACTTATAAATGCAGTATGAAGCTTAAAAGATAAAAGAAGTAAATATAACTATAAATACAATAATTTGTTAATAGTTACAAAAAATAAAAAGATGTATAATGTAACATCAACACATAAAACATGTGCGAGAGGGAACAAAAATGTTGAACTTTAGAATGCATTTGAACTTAAATTCTTATCAATTGAAAACTCACTGTTATAAGAAATATATTTTATGCGAGCCTCCTGGTAACTGCAAAGCAAACACCTATATTAGATATTCAAAAATAAAGAGAAAGGAATCAAAGCATATCAATTCAGAAAAATCAACAAATCACAAAAGAGGAAATCAGACAAGAAGGTAGAAAAAAATTACAAAACAGCCAGAAATTAATGAACAAAATGTTAATAAGTCCATACCAGTCATAAATTACTTTAAATGTAGACAGATTAAGTGCTCTAATCCAAAGACATAGAGTGGCTGAATGGATAAAACAAAAAGACCCAACTATATGTTGCTGGAAGAGACTTACTTCACCTTTGTGAATGTACAGAACTGAAAACACAGGAGCTAAAAACATAGTCCACGCAATGGATAAGAAGGCTGGGGTAGCTATTCTTAAGTCAGACAAAATAGACTTGAAGACAAAGATTGTAATAAGAGACTAAAGAGTCATTGTATGAAGACAAGGAGTCAATCCACCAACAGGCTATTACTTTTAAGAATGTTGATACAATCAACATCAGAGCACTTAAATATGTGAAGAAAATTTTATCAGACCAAAAGGGAAAAACGGACAGCAATGCAATGATACTTCATTAGCAGGGGAATTCAGTTCTCCATTTTCATCAAAGGATAGATGTTTAAACAGAAAATCAATAAAGAAACATTGCAGTTAAATGACTAGTTAGATCAAATGGTCTTAAGATATATTTACAGAACATTCCATCCAAAACAGCAGAATACACTTTGCTCCAAGTATGCACAGAACGTTCTCCAGGACAGCTCACATGTGAGGCCACAAAACAAGTCTTAATAAATGTAAGAAGATTGAAATCCTATCACGCGTCACTTCTGATCACAATGATATTAATGGTATGAAACTAGAAATCAATTACAGAAAGAAAACTTGAGAATTCACAAACATGTGGAGAGTGTGCTCTTGAACAACACAAGGGTCAAAGAAGAAATAAAGAGAGAATTCAAAGATACCTTGAGACAATGGAAAATGGAAGTACAATGTACCAAAATGTATAGGAGGTAGCAAAAACAGTTCTAAGAGGAAAGTTCATAGCAATAAATGCCTATATGAATACACTAGAAAGATCTCAAATAAATAACCTAACTTCTTTACACCTCAAAGACATAGAAAAAGAAAAAGACATGAATCCAAAACTCAGGAGAAGGAAGGAAATAACCAAGATCAAAATGGAAATAAGTGAAATAAAGACTAAAAAGACAATAGAAAAGATCAATGTAATTAGGTATTGGATTTTTGGGAAGATAAACAAAATAGAGGAATATTTAGATAGTCTCACCAAGAAAAAGAGAGGACTCAAACAAATAGGATAATAAACAAAAGAGGTGACATTAAAACTGATACCACAAAAACACAAAGGATCATAAGAGACTACTTAAATAGTTATATAGCAACAAATTGGACAACCTAGAAGAAATGGATAAATTCCTAGAAACATACAACCTACCAAGATAGAATCAGGAAGAAATGGGAAACTGAATAGACTGATTACTAGTAAGAAGATTGAATCAGTAATCAAAAACCTCCCAACAAACAAAAGTCCAGGAGCAGATGGCTTCACTGGTGAATTCTACCGAACATTTGAAGAGTGAAGCTTTCCAAACTTTTTCAAAAAACAGAAGAGGAAGTAATACTTCCAACCTCATTTTATGAGGCCAGCATTATCCTGATACTAAACCCAGACGGGAATGTTATAAGAAAAGAAAACTATGTGCCAATACCCCTGATGAAAATAGATGCAAAAATTCTCAATAAAATATTAGCCAACCAAATTCAACAAATGCTAGAAAAACAATTTGTAACAGTGTGTGGTGATAGATGTTAACTAGATTTACTGCGGTGATCACTCTGCAGTATGTACATGTATCGAATCGGTATGCTGTACACTGGAAACCAATACAACTTGACATGTCATTTTATCTCAATTAAAATCAAAAAGGGTTCCAGTCTTAAAGACTGAGAGATTGGTTGATTCTTTTGTTAAAAATGGAGAGGCTAAAGATGACAACCTGCTGTTATGGTTTGAATTGTGTCTCCAAAAAATATATGTCATAACCCCTGGTACTTAAGAATATTATCTTATTTGAAAACAGATTCTTTGCATATGTAATCAAGTTAAGATAATGCCATACTTGATTACGTGGGCTCTAATCTGATATGGATGGTGTCCTTCTAGGAAGGGAAAACAGAGACAAGACACAGACAGGGAGAACACCATATGATGATGGAGGCGAAGATTGGAACAAAGATAAATGTACAAGCCAAGGAATGAGAAGGATTGTTGGCAACAACAGAGGCTAAAAGAAAGGCATAGAACACATTTTCCTTTAGAACCTTCAGAGAGTGTGTTCCTGATGACAGCTTGATTTTGGACTTCTGGTTTCCAGAAGCGTGAGAGAAAAAATTTCTGTTGTTTTAAGTACCCCGGTTGGTGGTACTTCATTATGGCAGCCACAGGAAACTAAAACAGCTACTTTTGGTTGGGGAGAGGGAAACGGTGGATTTATTGAACCAGAGTACATGTAAATTTTCAAGTAGATGTGTCAGGAATGGCAATGGAAATATAGAATTCTGCTTGGAGAGAGGGTTCAGAGCTTGATATACTTTTGGCAATTCTTTGGTGGTTCACCAAAGTACCGTCGTCATTTTGAAGAGGAAATGGGTAAAAAGAGAATTAAGGAAAAGGACTTTTGGTTTCGAAAAAGCAGAAAAGTAATGGCCATTGACATGTGAGAACATCAGGGTTGAACAGTTTATAAAAGCTAATGAAGACCGTTTCAAGGAGGAAGTGGCCAACAGCATGGCATGACTGAAGGTGATCTGAGGAAATGGACTGAAGAAAAAGCATGATTTTGGCTAGAAATGCTAATAATTCTTTGCATTTACACAATGATTTACAATTTGTAAGGCATTTTCATATTTTTTATCTTATTTGTTTACTACAACACCTTAAGGGACAATATCATCCTTATTTTACAGCTGAGCTCACTCTGGAACAGGGAGGTTAAATCCTTGCTTGAAGTGACACAGCTTCTAAATAACAAGATCAAGATGTGAACCTAGATTTTCAGAGTTCAAAGTTATGCTCTTTCCAAGGAATAATGGAATATCTTTTTAAATTCCTTTTAATAAGCCTTTACTCTCACTAGGTCGAGGCTAATGATTACTAAGAAATGACAATCAACCCTGCTTAATGCTTTAATTAGCATGCTGTACATTCAAAGATTTCCTCAGTGTGATTATAAGTTTTGTGTTTATAATTTTCAATTTTAAGATGTCAATAATTTTCATAATTTAATTACATAAGAATTATAAGGATAGTCCTATAATGACTAAAGTTAATAGAATTTTAATGTGTTAAGATAGAAATGGGCTCAAATTGTTATAAGACTTCCTATGTATTCAGCATCCTGAACACAGATTCACTCATTGGTCAAATGATCAAAGAAGACACAGTAAACTAAATTTTGGAAGCTTTCTAATGCAAATGTCTTGTGTGTGTGAAAAGGTAAGTGCTTGTTTTGGGAGTGGGAGGGAATGGATGGTGGAAATGTAGCATGTGATCCGGGGGTTTTTCCACATGTCTTGGGTTATAGTGCTCATAATCATTTCCCCACTAGCCTAATTACAGGTAATTTTCTCTAGATTCCCGAAAATTCCTTCCAAGATGAAATAGTTTGGGAGGATCCTTCAAGAACTTCATAGGAGCAATGGGACTGTCTATGAAAACTCTGCTTACTCGAGAATCTCCAGAGTCACATCCTGCAGAGGAGAGGGGTGAGGGACTGGATGTCCTCAATAGAAAGTATTCAGATTTCGTTAGCCTTGACTTTTGGTGGAAACATAGATGTCTGTATTCCATATGTCCCATCTTTTGTGTTAGGTGACCATGTACGTGAAGGGCCTTTCAAGCAGTGAAATATTTTTCAATATAGAATAATTAAACAACCTGCCATCTGTACAGTCTGGCCCTATAGTTTACTTTACTTGTAATTGCTTCAATGCATTTTGAGCTTTTGAGAATCCCTGTTCCCATCATTTTATTGTTTTCCCTATTATTTTCATTCTGTTTTCACATTTACTGTATGTATCTGTACTTTTTAACTGAAATCTCTGTATATATCTACTGTCTCTCTCAGTTCTTGTTTGTCATTCTGTATTTGTCTTCTCTATCTTTCATTTTGTTTCTGCCCTTTTCCCTTTCCTTTTCCACACTTGGGCTCTTTATCCATTTATCTAGTGATAAATACAGAAATCCCAAAGTGAAGCAGCCGTACAGGGTGGTATAACATTTCACTTAGGAAGTGTGGACCTTCCCTTCCGCTTATCTCAGATAGACGACAAGCAGTGAGGAAGAGAATCTGAGAGTTTGGAATAATTCAGAGCCTAGAAATAGCTTGTTCAATACTTTACTGAGGTGGTGGCAACTTAGATATTTCAGAAGAAAGGCTATCATCTTCACTGTGTCTACTCTACAGAGAGAATGGTGCCCTGGAACCGGGTGGAGAAGCATTCCTGTTCTTTCCTTTACATTAGATATTAAAATCATAACACCGGCCTGGAATATTTTCTTATTTTTATCTTTTTTATAACCCTATGTTTTGGTGTTTCTCTTTAAACAGTATAAACTTGAAGATTTTTCCCCCATTAGTCTTTGTTTTTTAAATGTGGGGTTGGGAGAGGCACTGCTTAGTTCATTTAGAGCTCTTTTAACTATTGAGATGTGATTCAATCATAACATTATTTTAGTTTGTTCCTTTTTAACGTAGGCATTTGCTTGTCTGATTTCTGAGGCTTTATATATTTGAGAAGTTTTTATCATGCGTCTCTATTTAAATGGCCATTTTACTGGATAAAACATCTGGGTTGAAGTTTTTCCCCTTAACTTAAAAGAAATAATCCTCCATTGTCCTTTCTCATTCAGTGTTGCTTTGAAAGTATTTGATAGTGCATCTAAGTAGATCAACAAATACATGCAAATCATATGTGTAGAACCACAGCTATATGTCACCTTCCCACAGGTAAAGTTTCAATGGAATGAGCAATTCACAGTCAAAAATCATATCAACACACAAGGAAATAAGATATCATGAGTAAGCACAAGGGATAAACAAAGGAGCAGAATCAGATTCATAAAGACTTTGGATTTTTGAATTTTTAGACATGGAATATGCAATAAATATGACTAATATCTTTCAATACTTAGAATTCTCAAAATATAAGCAAGAGATAAAGGACAAAAGGAACAAGAAAACAGAGTCTGGTCCTAAACAAGAAGCTGAATTATGATGAACACTGACTCTCTCTTCCAAGATAAATCCCAGAAAATTTAGAGAAGATAAATAGAGAAACTGTAAGAAATCCTGAGGTATTGGTGTATACATGTATGATGGTAGTAGGGGCTGAAGAAGAGGACTTCCCAGCACAATTATAGTCGTTAAAACTGGAAAGAAAGTGTGAGGATTCTGATCTAGCTTCTCCACTGCTTCGTCTTGAGGGACACAGTGTTTACCCTACAACTTCAGCAAGACATAATTTTCCTCCAAGTGTCCTCAGCAATAAAATTCAGAATAACCTAATGTGGTAACGGTGATGAGTTAATCACTTATAAATGCAGTATGAAGCTTAAAAGATAAAAGAAGTAAATATAACTATAAATACAATAATTTGTTAATAGTTACAAAAAATAAAAAGATGTATAATGTAACATCAACACATAAAACATGTGCGAGAGGGAACAAAAATGTTGAACTTTAGAATGCATTTGAACTTAAATTCTTATCAATTGAAAACTCACTGTTATAAGAAATATATTTTATGCGAGCCTCCTGGTAACTGCAAAGCAAACACCTATATTAGATATTCAAAAATAAAGAGAAAGGAATCAAAGCATATCAATTCAGAAAAATCAACAAATCACAAAAGAGGAAATCAGACAAGAAGGTAGAAAAAAATTACAAAACAGCCAGAAATTAATGAACAAAATGTTAATAAGTCCATACCAGTCATAAATTACTTTAAATGTAGACAGATTAAGTGCTCTAATCCAAAGACATAGAGTGGCTGAATGGATAAAACAAAAAGACCCAACTATATGTTGCTGGAAGAGACTTACTTCACCTTTATGAATGTACAGAACTGAAAACACAGGAGCTAAAAACATAGTCCACGCAATGGATAAGAAGGCTGGGGTAGCTATTCTTAAGTCAGACAAAATAGACTTGAAGACAAAGATTGTAATAAGAGACTAAAGAGTCATTGTATGAAGACAAGGAGTCAATCCACCAACAGGCTATTACTTTTAAGAATGTTGATACAATCAACATCAGAGCACTTAAATATGTGAAGAAAATTTTATCAGACCAAAAGGGAAAAACGGACAGCAATGCAATGATACTTCATTAGCAGGGGAATTCAGTTCTCCATTTTCATCAAAGGATAGATGTTTAAACAGAAAATCAATAAAGAAACATTGCAGTTAAATGACTAGTTAGATCAAATGGTCTTAAGATATATTTACAGAACATTCCATCCAAAACAGCAGAATACACTTTGCTCCAAGTATGCACAGAACGTTCTCCAGGACAGCTCACATGTGAGGCCACAAAACAAGTCTTAATAAATGTAAGAAGATTGAAATCCTATCACGCGTCACTTCTGATCACAATGATATTAATGGTATGAAACTAGAAATCAATTACAGAAAGAAAACTTGAGAATTCACAAACATGTGGAGAGTGTGCTCTTGAACAACACAAGGGTCAAAGAAGAAATAAAGAGAGAATTCAAAGATACCTTGAGACAATGGAAAATGGAAGTACAATGTACCAAAATGTATAGGAGGTAGCAAAAACAGTTCTAAGAGGAAAGTTCATAGCAATAAATGCCTATATGAATACACTAGAAAGATCTCAAATAAATAACCTAACTTCTTTACACCTCAAAGACATAGAAAAAGAAAAAGACATGAATCCAAAACTCAGGAGAAGGAAGGAAATAACCAAGATCAAAATGGAAATAAGTGAAATAAAGACTAAAAAGACAATAGAAAAGATCAATGTAATTAGGTATTGGATTTTTGGGAAGATAAACAAAATAGAGGAATATTTAGATAGTCTCACCAAGAAAAAGAGAGGACTCAAACAAATAGGATAATAAACAAAAGAGGTGACATTAAAACTGATACCACAAAAACACAAAGGATCATAAGAGACTACTTAAATAGTTATATAGCAACAAATTGGACAACCTAGAAGAAATGGATAAATTCCTAGAAACATACAACCTACCAAGATAGAATCAGGAAGAAATGGGAAACTGAATAGACTGATTACTAGTAAGAAGATTGAATCAGTAATCAAAAACCTCCCAACAAACAAAAGTCCAGGAGCAGATGGCTTCACTGGTGAATTCTACCGAACATTTGAAGAGTGAAGCTTTCCAAACTTTTTCAAAAAACAGAAGAGGAAGTAATACTTCCAACCTCATTTTATGAGGCCAGCATTATCCTGATACTAAACCCAGACGGGAATGTTATAAGAAAAGAAAACTATGTGCCAATACCCCTGATGAAAATAGATGCAAAAATTCTCAATAAAATATTAGCCAACCAAATTCAACAAATGCTAGAAAAACAATTTGTAACAGTGTGTGGTGATAGATGTTAACTAGATTTACTGCGGTGATCACTCTGCAGTATGTACATGTATCGAATCGGTATGCTGTACACTGGAAACCAATACAACTTGACATGTCATTTTATCTCAATTAAAATCAAAAAGGGTTCCAGTCTTAAAGACTGAGAGATTGGTTGATTCTTTTGTTAAAAATGGAGAGGCTAAAGATGACAACCTGCTGTTATGGTTTGAATTGTGTCTCCAAAAAATATATGTCATAACCCCTGGTACTTAAGAATATTATCTTATTTGAAAATAGATTCTTTGCATATGTAATCAAGTTAAGATAATGCCATACTTGATTACGTGGGCTCTAATCTGATATGGATGGTGTCCTTCTAGGAAGGGAAAACAGAGACAAGACACAGACAGGGAGAACACCATATGATGATGGAGGCGAAGATTGGAACAAAGATAAATGTACAAGCCAAGGAATGAGAAGGATTGTTGGCAACAACAGAGGCTAAAAGAAAGGCATAGAACACATTTTCCTTTAGAACCTTCAGAGAGTGTGTTCCTGATGACAGCTTGATTTTGGACTTCTGGTTTCCAGAAGCGTGAGAGAAAAAATTTCTGTTGTTTTAAGTACCCCGGTTGGTGGTACTTCATTATGGCAGCCACAGGAAACTAAAACAGCTACTTTTGGTTGGGGAGAGGGAAACGGTGGATTTATTGAACCAGAGTACATGTAAATTTTCAAGTAGATGTGTCAGGAATGGCAATGGAAATATAGAATTCTGCTTGGAGAGAGGGTTCAGAGCTTGATATACTTTTGGCAATTCTTTGGTGGTTCACCAAAGTACCGTCGTCATTTTGAAGAGGAAATGGGTAAAAAGAGAATTAAGGAAAAGGACTTTTGGTTTCGAAAAAGCAGAAAAGTAATGGCCATTGACATGTGAGAACATCAGGGTTGAACAGTTTATAAAAGCTAATGAAGACCGTTTCAAGGAGGAAGTGGCCAACAGCATGGCATGACTGAAGGTGATCTGAGGAAATGGACTGAAGAAAAAGCATGATTTTGGCTAGAAATGCTAATAATTCTTTGCATTTACACAATGATTTACAATTTGTAAGGCATTTTCATATTTTTTATCTTATTTGTTTACTACAACACCTTAAGGGACAATATCATCCTTATTTTACAGCTGAGCTCACTCTGGAACAGGGAGGTTAAATCCTTGCTTGAAGTGACACAGCTTCTAAATAACAAGATCAAGATGTGAACCTAGATTTTCAGAGTTCAAAGTTATGCTCTTTCCAAGGAATAATGGAATATCTTTTTAAATTCCTTTTAATAAGCCTTTACTCTCACTAGGTCGAGGCTAATGATTACTAAGAAATGACAATCAACCCTGCTTAATGCTTTAATTAGCATGCTGTACATTCAAAGATTTCCTCAGTGTGATTATAAGTTTTGTGTTTATAATTTTCAATTTTAAGATGTCAATAATTTTCATAATTTAATTACATAAGAATTATAAGGATAGTCCTATAATGACTAAAGTTAATAGAATTTTAATGTGTTAAGATAGAAATGGGCTCAAATTGTTATAAGACTTCCTATGTATTCAGCATCCTGAACACAGATTCACTCATTGGTCAAATGATCAAAGAAGACACAGTAAACTAAATTTTGGAAGCTTTCTAATGCAAATGTCTTGTGTGTGTGAAAAGGTAAGTGCTTGTTTTGGGAGTGGGAGGGAATGGATGGTGGAAATGTAGCATGTGATCCGGGGGTTTTTCCACATGTCTTGGGTTATAGTGCTCATAATCATTTCCCCACTAGCCTAATTACATGTAATTTTCTCTAGATTCCCGAAAATTCCTTCCAAGATGAAATAGTTTGGGAGGATCCTTCAAGAACTTCATAGGAGCAATGGGACTGTCTATGAAAACTCTGCTTACTCGAGAATCTCCAGAGTCACATCCTGCAGAGGAGAGGGGTGAGGGACTGGATGTCCTCAATAGAAAGTATTCAGATTTCGTTAGCCTTGACTTTTGGTGGAAACATAGATGTCTGTATTCCATATGTCCCATCTTTTGTGTTAGGTGACCATGTACGTGAAGGGCCTTTCAAGCAGTGAAATATTTTTCAATATAGAATAATTAAACAACCTGCCATCTGTACAGTCTGGCCCTATAGTTTACTTTACTTGTAATTGCTTCAATGCATTTTGAGCTTTTGAGAATCCCTGTTCCCATCATTTTATTGTTTTCCCTATTATTTTCATTCTGTTTTCACATTTACTGTATGTATCTGTACTTTTTAACTGAAATCTCTGTATATATCTACTGTCTCTCTCAGTTCTTGTTTGTCATTCTGTATTTGTCTTCTCTATCTTTCATTTTGTTTCTGCCCTTTTCCCTTTCCTTTTCCACACTTGGGCTCTTTATCCATTTATCTAGTGATAAATACAGAAATCCCAAAGTGAAGCAGCCGTACAGGGTGGTATAACATTTCACTTAGGAAGTGTGGACCTTCCCTTCCGCTTATCTCAGATAGACGACAAGCAGTGAGGAAGAGAATCTGAGAGTTTGGAATAATTCAGAGCCTAGAAATAGCTTGTTCAATACTTTACTGAGGTGGTGGCAATTTAGATATTTCAGAAGAAAGGCTATCATCTTCACTGTGTCTACTCTACAGAGAGAATGGTGCCCTGGAACCGGGTGGAGAAGCATTCCTGTTCTTTCCTTTACATTAGATATTAAAATCATAACACCGGCCTGGAATATTTTCTTATTTTTATCTTTTTTATAACCCTATGTTTTGGTGTTTCTCTTTAAACAGTATAAACTTGAAGATTTTTCCCCCATTAGTCTTTGTTTTTTAAATGTGGGGTTGGGAGAGGCACTGCTTAGTTCATTTAGAGCTCTTTTAACTATTGAGATGTGATTCAATCATAACATTATTTTAGTTTGTTCCTTTTTAACGTAGGCATTTGCTTGTCTGATTTCTGAGGCTTTATATATTTGAGAAGTTTTTATCATGCGTCTCTATTTAAATGGCCATTTTACTGGATAAAACATCTGGGTTGAAGTTTTTCCCCTTAACTTAAAAGAAATAATCCTCCATTGTCCTTTCTCATTCAGTGTTGCTTTGAAAGTATTTGATAGTGCATCTAAGTAGATCAACAAATACATGCAAATCATATGTGTAGAACCACAGCTATATGTCACCTTCCCACAGGTAAAGTTTCAATGGAATGAGCAATTCACAGTCAAAAATCATATCAACACACAAGGAAATAAGATATCATGAGTAAGCACAAGGGATAAACAAAGGAGCAGAATCAGATTCATAAAGACTTTGGATTTTTGAATTTTTAGACATGGAATATGCAATAAATATGACCAATATCTTTCAATACTTAGAATTCTCAAAATATAAGCAAGAGATAAAGGACAAAAGGAACAAGAAAACAGAGTCTGGTCCTAAACAAGAAGCTGAATTATGATGAACACTGACTCTCTCTTCCAAGATAAATCCCAGAAAATTTAGAGAAGATAAATAGAGAAACTGTAAGAAATCCTGAGGTATTGGTGTATACATGTATGATGGTAGTAGGGGCTGAAGAAGAGGACTTCCCAGCACAATTATAGTCGTTAAAACTGGAAAGAAAGTGTGAGGATTCTGATCTAGCTTCTCCACTGCTTCGTCTTGAGGGACACAGTGTTTACCCTACAACTTCAGCAAGACATAATTTTCCTCCAAGTGTCCTCAGCAATAAAATTCAGAATAACCTAATGTGGTAACGGTGATGAGTTAATCACTTATAAATGCAGTATGAAGCTTAAAAGATAAAAGAAGTAAATATAACTATAAATACAATAATTTGTTAATAGTTACAAAAAATAAAAAGATGTATAATGTAACATCAACACATAAAACATGTGCGAGAGGGAACAAAAATGTTGAACTTTAGAATGCATTTGAACTTAAATTCTTATCAATTGAAAACTCACTGTTATAAGAAATATATTTTATGCGAGCCTCCTGGTAACTGCAAAGCAAACACCTATATTAGATATTCAAAAATAAAGAGAAAGGAATCAAAGCATATCAATTCAGAAAAATCAACAAATCACAAAAGAGGAAATCAGACAAGAAGGTAGAAAAAAATTACAAAACAGCCAGAAATTAATGAACAAAATGTTAATAAGTCCATACCAGTCATAAATTACTTTAAATGTAGACAGATTAAGTGCTCTAATCCAAAGACATAGAGTGGCTGAATGGATAAAACAAAAAGACCCAACTGTATGTTGCTGGAAGAGACTTACTTCACCTTTATGAATGTACAGAACTGAAAACACAGGAGCTAAAAACATAGTCCACGCAATGGATAAGAAGGCTGGGGTAGCTATTCTTAAGTCAGACAAAATAGACTTGAAGACAAAGATTGTAATAAGAGACTAAAGAGTCATTGTATGAAGACAAGGAGTCAATCCACCAACAGGCTATTACTTTTAAGAATGTTGATACAATCAACATCAGAGCACTTAAATATGTGAAGAAAATTTTATCAGACCAAAAGGGAAAAACGGACAGCAATGCAATGATACTTCATTAGCAGGGGAATTCAGTTCTCCATTTTCATCAAAGGATAGATGTTTAAACAGAAAATCAATAAAGAAACATTGCAGTTAAATGACTAGTTAGATCAAATGGTCTTAAGATATATTTACAGAACATTCCATCCAAAACAGCAGAATACACTTTGCTCCAAGTATGCACAGAACGTTCTCCAGGACAGCTCACATGTGAGGCCACAAAACAAGTCTTAATAAATGTAAGAAGATTGAAATCCTATCACGCGTCACTTCTGATCACAATGATATTAATGGTATGAAACTAGAAATCAATTACAGAAAGAAAACTTGAGAATTCACAAACATGTGGAGAGTGTGCTCTTGAACAACACAAGGGTCAAAGAAGAAATAAAGAGAGAATTCAAAGATACCTTGAGACAATGGAAAATGGAAGTACAATGTACCAAAATGTATAGGAGGTAGCAAAAACAGTTCTAAGAGGAAAGTTCATAGCAATAAATGCCTATATGAATACACTAGAAAGATCTCAAATAAATAACCTAACTTCTTTACACCTCAAAGACATAGAAAAAGAAAAAGACATGAATCCAAAACTCAGGAGAAGGAAGGAAATAACCAAGATCAAAATGGAAATAAGTGAAATAAAGACTAAAAAGACAATAGAAAAGATCAATGTAATTAGGTATTGGATTTTTGGGAAGATAAACAAAATAGAGGAATATTTAGATAGTCTCACCAAGAAAAAGAGAGGACTCAAACAAATAGGATAATAAACAAAAGAGGTGACATTAAAACTGATACCACAAAAACACAAAGGATCATAAGAGACTACTTAAATAGTTATATAGCAACAAATTGGACAACCTAGAAGAAATGGATAAATTCCTAGAAACATACAACCTACCAAGATAGAATCAGGAAGAAATGGGAAACTGAATAGACTGATTACTAGTAAGAAGATTGAATCAGTAATCAAAAACCTCCCAACAAACAAAAGTCCAGGAGCAGATGGCTTCACTGGTGAATTCTACCGAACATTTGAAGAGTGAAGCTTTCCAAACTTTTTCAAAAAACAGAAGAGGAAGTAATACTTCCAACCTCATTTTATGAGGCCAGCATTATCCTGATACTAAACCCAGACGGGAATGTTATAAGAAAAGAAAACTATGTGCCAATACCCCTGATGAAAATAGATGCAAAAATTCTCAATAAAATATTAGCCAACCAAATTCAACAAATGCTAGAAAAACAATTTGTAACAGTGTGTGGTGATAGATGTTAACTAGATTTACTGCGGTGATCACTCTGCAGTATGTACATGTATCGAATCGGTATGCTGTACACTGGAAACCAATACAACTTGACATGTCATTTTATCTCAATTAAAATCAAAAAGGGTTCCAGTCTTAAAGACTGAGAGATTGGTTGATTCTTTTGTTAAAAATGGAGAGGCTAAAGATGACAACCTGCTGTTATGGTTTGAATTGTGTCTCCAAAAAATATATGTCATAACCCCTGGTACTTAAGAATATTATCTTATTTGAAAATAGATTCTTTGCATATGTAATCAAGTTAAGATAATGCCATACTTGATTACGTGGGCTCTAATCTGATATGGATGGTGTCCTTCTAGGAAGGGAAAACAGAGACAAGACACAGACAGGGAGAACACCATATGATGATGGAGGCGAAGATTGGAACAAAGATAAATGTACAAGCCAAGGAATGAGAAGGATTGTTGGCAACAACAGAGGCTAAAAGAAAGGCATAGAACACATTTTCCTTTAGAACCTTCAGAGAGTGTGTTCCTGATGACAGCTTGATTTTGGACTTCTGGTTTCCAGAAGCGTGAGAGAAAAAATTTCTGTTGTTTTAAGTACCCCGGTTGGTGGTACTTCATTATGGCAGCCACAGGAAACTAAAACAGCTACTTTTGGTTGGGGAGAGGGAAACGGTGGATTTATTGAACCAGAGTACATGTAAATTTTCAAGTAGATGTGTCAGGAATGGCAATGGAAATATAGAATTCTGCTTGGAGAGAGGGTTCAGAGCTTGATATACTTTTGGCAATTCTTTGGTGGTTCACCAAAGTACCGTCGTCATTTTGAAGAGGAAATGGGTAAAAAGAGAATTAAGGAAAAGGACTTTTGGTTTCGAAAAAGCAGAAAAGTAATGGCCATTGACATGTGAGAACATCAGGGTTGAACAGTTTATAAAAGCTAATGAAGACCGTTTCAAGGAGGAAGTGGCCAACAGCATGGCATGACTGAAGGTGGTCTGAGGAAATGGACTGAAGAAAAAGCATGATTTTGGCTAGAAATGCTAATAATTCTTTGCATTTACACAATGATTTACAATTTGTAAGGCATTTTCATATTTTTTATCTTATTTGTTTACTACAACACCTTAAGGGACAATATCATCCTTATTTTACAGCTGAGCTCACTCTGGAACAGGGAGGTTAAATCCTTGCTTGAAGTGACACAGCTTCTAAATAACAAGATCAAGATGTGAACCTAGATTTTCAGAGTTCAAAGTTATGCTCTTTCCAAGGAATAATGGAATATCTTTTTAAATTCCTTTTAATAAGCCTTTACTCTCACTAGGTCGAGGCTAATGATTACTAAGAAATGACAATCAACCCTGCTTAATGCTTTAATTAGCATGCTGTACATTCAAAGATTTCCTCAGTGTGATTATAAGTTTTGTGTTTATAATTTTCAATTTTAAGATGTCAATAATTTTCATAATTTAATTACATAAGAATTATAAGGATAGTCCTATAATGACTAAAGTTAATAGAATTTTAATGTGTTAAGATAGAAATGGGCTCAAATTGTTATAAGACTTCCTATGTATTCAGCATCCTGAACACAGATTCACTCATTGGTCAAATGATCAAAGAAGACACAGTAAACTAAATTTTGGAAGCTTTCTAATGCAAATGTCTTGTGTGTGTGAAAAGGTAAGTGCTTGTTTTGGGAGTGGGAGGGAATGGATGGTGGAAATGTAGCATGTGATCCGGGGGTTTTTCCACATGTCTTGGGTTATAGTGCTCATAATCATTTCCCCACTAGCCTAATTACATGTAATTTTCTCTAGATTCCCGAAAATTCCTTCCAAGATGAAATAGTTTGGGAGGATCCTTCAAGAACTTCATAGAAGCAATGGGACTGTCTATGAAAACTCTGCTTACTCGAGAATCTCCAGAGTCACATCCTGCAGAGGAGAGGGGTGAGGGACTGGATGTCCTCAATAGAAAGTATTCAGATTTCGTTAGCCTTGACTTTTGGTGGAAACATAGATGTCTGTATTCCATATGTCCCATCTTTTGTGTTAGGTGACCATGTACGTGAAGGGCCTTTCAAGCAGTGAAATATTTTTCAATATAGAATAATTAAACAACCTGCCATCTGTACAGTCTGGCCCTATAGTTTACTTTACTTGTAATTGCTTCAATGCATTTTGAGCTTTTGAGAATCCCTGTTCCCATCATTTTATTGTTTTCCCTATTATTTTCATTCTGTTTTCACATTTACTGTATGTATCTGTACTTTTTAACTGAAATCTCTGTATATATCTACTGTCTCTCTCAGTTCTTGTTTGTCATTCTGTATTTGTCTTCTCTATCTTTCATTTTGTTTCTGCCCTTTTCCCTTTCCTTTTCCACACTTGGGCTCTTTATCCATTTATCTAGTGATAAATACAGAAATCCCAAAGTGAAGCAGCCGTACAGGGTGGTATAACATTTCACTTAGGAAGTGTGGACCTTCCCTTCCGCTTATCTCAGATAGACGACAAGCAGTGAGGAAGAGAATCTGAGAGTTTGGAATAATTCAGAGCCTAGAAATAGCTTGTTCAATACTTTACTGAGGTGGTGGCAATTTAGATATTTCAGAAGAAAGGCTATCATCTTCACTGTGTCTACTCTACAGAGAGAATGGTGCCCTGGAACCGGGTGGAGAAGCATTCCTGTTCTTTCCTTTACATTAGATATTAAAATCATAACACCGGCCTGGAATATTTTCTTATTTTTATCTTTTTTATAACCCTATGTTTTGGTGTTTCTCTTTAAACAGTATAAACTTGAAGATTTTTCCCCCATTAGTCTTTGTTTTTTAAATGTGGGGTTGGGAGAGGCACTGCTTAGTTCATTTAGAGCTCTTTTAACTATTGAGATGTGATTCAATCATAACATTATTTTAGTTTGTTCCTTTTTAACGTAGGCATTTGCTTGTCTGATTTCTGAGGCTTTATATATTTGAGAAGTTTTTATCATGCGTCTCTATTTAAATGGCCATTTTACTGGATAAAACATCTGGGTTGAAGTTTTTCCCCTTAACTTAAAAGAAATAATCCTCCATTGTCCTTTCTCATTCAGTGTTGCTTTGAAAGTATTTGATAGTGCATCTAAGTAGATCAACAAATACATGCAAATCATATGTGTAGAACCACAGCTATATGTCACCTTCCCACAGGTAAAGTTTCAATGGAATGAGCAATTCACAGTCAAAAATCATATCAACACACAAGGAAATAAGATATCATGAGTAAGCACAAGGGATAAACAAAGGAGCAGAATCAGATTCATAAAGACTTTGGATTTTTGAATTTTTAGACATGGAATATGCAATAAATATGACTAATATCTTTCAATACTTAGAATTCTCAAAATATAAGCAAGAGATAAAGGACAAAAGGAACAAGAAAACAGAGTCTGGTCCTAAACAAGAAGCTGAATTATGATGAACACTGACTCTCTCTTCCAAGATAAATCCCAGAAAATTTAGAGAAGATAAATAGAGAAACTGTAAGAAATCCTGAGGTATTGGTGTATACATGTATGATGGTAGTAGGGGCTGAAGAAGAGGACTTCCCAGCACAATTATAGTCGTTAAAACTGGAAAGAAAGTGTGAGGATTCTGATCTAGCTTCTCCACTGCTTCGTCTTGAGGGACACAGTGTTTACCCTACAACTTCAGCAAGACATAATTTTCCTCCAAGTGTCCTCAGCAATAAAATTCAGAATAACCTAATGTGGTAACGGTGATGAGTTAATCACTTATAAATGCAGTATGAAGCTTAAAAGATAAAAGAAGTAAATATAACTATAAATACAATAATTTGTTAATAGTTACAAAAAATAAAAAGATGTATAATGTAACATCAACACATAAAACATGTGCGAGAGGGAACAAAAATGTTGAACTTTAGAATGCATTTGAACTTAAATTCTTATCAATTGAAAACTCACTGTTATAAGAAATATATTTTATGCGAGCCTCCTGGTAACTGCAAAGCAAACACCTATATTAGATATTCAAAAATAAAGAGAAAGGAATCAAAGCATATCAATTCAGAAAAATCAACAAATCACAAAAGAGGAAATCAGACAAGAAGGTAGAAAAAAATTACAAAACAGCCAGAAATTAATGAACAAAATGTTAATAAGTCCATACCAGTCATAAATTACTTTAAATGTAGACAGATTAAGTGCTCTAATCCAAAGACATAGAGTGGCTGAATGGATAAAACAAAAAGACCCAACTGTATGTTGCTGGAAGAGACTTACTTCACCTTTATGAATGTACAGAACTGAAAACACAGGAGCTAAAAACATAGTCCACGCAATGGATAAGAAGGCTGGGGTAGCTATTCTTAAGTCAGACAAAATAGACTTGAAGACAAAGATTGTAATAAGAGACTAAAGAGTCATTGTATGAAGACAAGGAGTCAATCCACCAACAGGCTATTACTTTTAAGAATGTTGATACAATCAACATCAGAGCACTTAAATATGTGAAGAAAATTTTATCAGACCAAAAGGGAAAAACGGACAGCAATGCAATGATACTTCATTAGCAGGGGAATTCAGTTCTCCATTTTCATCAAAGGATAGATGTTTAAACAGAAAATCAATAAAGAAACATTGCAGTTAAATGACTAGTTAGATCAAATGGTCTTAAGATATATTTACAGAACATTCCATCCAAAACAGCAGAATACACTTTGCTCCAAGTATGCACAGAACGTTCTCCAGGACAGCTCACATGTGAGGCCACAAAACAAGTCTTAATAAATGTAAGAAGATTGAAATCCTATCACGCGTCACTTCTGATCACAATGATATTAATGGTATGAAACTAGAAATCAATTACAGAAAGAAAACTTGAGAATTCACAAACATGTGGAGAGTGTGCTCTTGAACAACACAAGGGTCAAAGAAGAAATAAAGAGAGAATTCAAAGATACCTTGAGACAATGGAAAATGGAAGTACAATGTACCAAAATGTATAGGAGGTAGCAAAAACAGTTCTAAGAGGAAAGTTCATAGCAATAAATGCCTATATGAATACACTAGAAAGATCTCAAATAAATAACCTAACTTCTTTACACCTCAAAGACATAGAAAAAGAAAAAGACATGAATCCAAAACTCAGGAGAAGGAAGGAAATAACCAAGATCAAAATGGAAATAAGTGAAATAAAGACTAAAAAGACAATAGAAAAGATCAATGTAATTAGGTATTGGATTTTTGGGAAGATAAACAAAATAGAGGAATATTTAGATAGTCTCACCAAGAAAAAGAGAGGACTCAAACAAATAGGATAATAAACAAAAGAGGTGACATTAAAACTGATACCACAAAAACACAAAGGATCATAAGAGACTACTTAAATAGTTATATAGCAACAAATTGGACAACCTAGAAGAAATGGATAAATTCCTAGAAACATACAACCTACCAAGATAGAATCAGGAAGAAATGGGAAACTGAATAGACTGATTACTAGTAAGAAGATTGAATCAGTAATCAAAAACCTCCCAACAAACAAAAGTCCAGGAGCAGATGGCTTCACTGGTGAATTCTACCGAACATTTGAAGAGTGAAGCTTTCCAAACTTTTTCAAAAAACAGAAGAGGAAGTAATACTTCCAACCTCATTTTATGAGGCCAGCATTATCCTGATACTAAACCCAGACGGGAATGTTATAAGAAAAGAAAACTATGTGCCAATACCCCTGATGAAAATAGATGCAAAAATTCTCAATAAAATATTAGCCAACCAAATTCAACAAATGCTAGAAAAACAATTTGTAACAGTGTGTGGTGATAGATGTTAACTAGATTTACTGCGGTGATCACTCTGCAGTATGTACATGTATCGAATCGGTATGCTGTACACTGGAAACCAATACAACTTGACATGTCATTTTATCTCAATTAAAATCAAAAAGGGTTCCAGTCTTAAAGACTGAGAGATTGGTTGATTCTTTTGTTAAAAATGGAGAGGCTAAAGATGACAACCTGCTGTTATGGTTTGAATTGTGTCTCCAAAAAATATATGTCATAACCCCTGGTACTTAAGAATATTATCTTATTTGAAAATAGATTCTTTGCATATGTAATCAAGTTAAGATAATGCCATACTTGATTACGTGGGCTCTAATCTGATATGGATGGTGTCCTTCTAGGAAGGGAAAACAGAGACAAGACACAGACAGGGAGAACACCATATGATGATGGAGGCGAAGATTGGAACAAAGATAAATGTACAAGCCAAGGAATGAGAAGGATTGTTGGCAACAACAGAGGCTAAAAGAAAGGCATAGAACACATTTTCCTTTAGAACCTTCAGAGAGTGTGTTCCTGATGACAGCTTGATTTTGGACTTCTGGTTTCCAGAAGCGTGAGAGAAAAAATTTCTGTTGTTTTAAGTACCCCGGTTGGTGGTACTTCATTATGGCAGCCACAGGAAACTAAAACAGCTACTTTTGGTTGGGGAGAGGGAAACGGTGGATTTATTGAACCAGAGTACATGTAAATTTTCAAGTAGATGTGTCAGGAATGGCAATGGAAATATAGAATTCTGCTTGGAGAGAGGGTTCAGAGCTTGATATACTTTTGGCAATTCTTTGGTGGTTCACCAAAGTACCGTCGTCATTTTGAAGAGGAAATGGGTAAAAAGAGAATTAAGGAAAAGGACTTTTGGTTTCGAAAAAGCAGAAAAGTAATGGCCATTGACATGTGAGAACATCAGGGTTGAACAGTTTATAAAAGCTAATGAAGACCGTTTCAAGGAGGAAGTGGCCAACAGCATGGCATGACTGAAGGTGATCTGAGGAAATGGACTGAAGAAAAAGCATGATTTTGGCTAGAAATGCTAATAATTCTTTGCATTTACACAATGATTTACAATTTGTAAGGCATTTTCATATTTTTTATCTTATTTGTTTACTACAACGCCTTAAGGGACAATATCATCCTTATTTTACAGCTGAGCTCACTCTGGAACAGGGAGGTTAAATCCTTGCTTGAAGTGACACAGCTTCTAAATAACAAGATCAAGATGTGAACCTAGATTTTTCAGAGTTCAAAGTTATGCTCTTTCCAAGGAATAATGGAATATCTTTTTAAATTCCTTTTAATAAGCCTTTACTCTCACTAGGTCGAGGCTAATGATTACTAAGAAATGACAATCAACCCTGCTTAATGCTTTAATTAGCATGCTGTACATTCAAAGATTTCCTCAGTGTGATTATAAGTTTTGTGTTTATAATTTTCAATTTTAAGATGTCAATAATTTTCATAATTTAATTACATAAGAATTATAAGGATAGTCCTATAATGACTAAAGTTAATAGAATTTTAATGTGTTAAGATAGAAATGGGCTCAAATTGTTATAAGACTTCCTATGTATTCAGCATCCTGAACACAGATTCACTCATTGGTCAAATGATCAAAGAAGACACAGTAAACTAAATTTTGGAAGCTTTCTAATGCAAATGTCTTGTGTGTGTGAAAAGGTAAGTGCTTGTTTTGGGAGTGGGAGGGAATGGATGGTGGAAATGTAGCATGTGATCCGGGGGTTTTTCCACATGTCTTGGGTTATAGTGCTCATAATCATTTCCCCACTAGCCTAATTACATGTAATTTTCTCTAGATTCCCGAAAATTCCTTCCAAGATGAAATAGTTTGGGAGGATCCTTCAAGAACTTCATAGAAGCAATGGGACTGTCTATGAAAACTCTGCTTACTCGAGAATCTCCAGAGTCACATCCTGCAGAGGAGAGGGGTGAGGGACTGGATGTCCTCAATAGAAAGTATTCAGATTTCGTTAGCCTTGACTTTTGGTGGAAACATAGATGTCTGTATTCCATATGTCCCATCTTTTGTGTTAGGTGACCATGTACGTGAAGGGCCTTTCAAGCAGTGAAATATTTTTCAATATAGAATAATTAAACAACCTGCCATCTGTACAGTCTGGCCCTATAGTTTACTTTACTTGTAATTGCTTCAATGCATTTTGAGCTTTTGAGAATCCCTGTTCCCATCATTTTATTGTTTTCCCTATTATTTTCATTCTGTTTTCACATTTACTGTATGTATCTGTACTTTTTAACTGAAATCTCTGTATATATCTACTGTCTCTCTCAGTTCTTGTTTGTCATTCTGTATTTGTCTTCTCTATCTTTCATTTTGTTTCTGCCCTTTTCCCTTTCCTTTTCCACACTTGGGCTCTTTATCCATTTATCTAGTGATAAATACAGAAATCCCAAAGTGAAGCAGCCGTACAGGGTGGTATAACATTTCACTTAGGAAGTGTGGACCTTCCCTTCCGCTTATCTCAGATAGACGACAAGCAGTGAGGAAGAGAATCTGAGAGTTTGGAATAATTCAGAGCCTAGAAATAGCTTGTTCAATACTTTACTGAGGTGGTGGCAATTTAGATATTTCAGAAGAAAGGCTATCATCTTCACTGTGTCTACTCTACAGAGAGAATGGTGCCCTGGAACCGGGTGGAGAAGCATTCCTGTTCTTTCCTTTACATTAGATATTAAAATCATAACACCGGCCTGGAATATTTTCTTATTTTTATCTTTTTTATAACCCTATGTTTTGGTGTTTCTCTTTAAACAGTATAAACTTGAAGATTTTTCCCCCATTAGTCTTTGTTTTTTAAATGTGGGGTTGGGAGAGGCACTGCTTAGTTCATTTAGAGCTCTTTTAACTATTGAGATGTGATTCAATCATAACATTATTTTAGTTTGTTCCTTTTTAACGTAGGCATTTGCTTGTCTGATTTCTGAGGCTTTATATATTTGAGAAGTTTTTATCATGCGTCTCTATTTAAATGGCCATTTTACTGGATAAAACATCTGGGTTGAAGTTTTTCCCCTTAACTTAAAAGAAATAATCCTCCATTGTCCTTTCTCATTCAGTGTTGCTTTGAAAGTATTTGATAGTGCATCTAAGTAGATCAACAAATACATGCAAATCATATGTGTAGAACCACAGCTATATGTCACCTTCCCACAGGTAAAGTTTCAATGGAATGAGCAATTCACAGTCAAAAATCATATCAACACACAAGGAAATAAGATATCATGAGTAAGCACAAGGGATAAACAAAGGAGCAGAATCAGATTCATAAAGACTTTGGATTTTTGAATTTTTAGACATGGAATATGCAATAAATATGACCAATATCTTTCAATACTTAGAATTCTCAAAATATAAGCAAGAGATAAAGGACAAAAGGAACAAGAAAACAGAGTCTGGTCCTAAACAAGAAGCTGAATTATGATGAACACTGACTCTCTCTTCCAAGATAAATCCCAGAAAATTTAGAGAAGATAAATAGAGAAACTGTAAGAAATCCTGAGGTATTGGTGTATACATGTATGATGGTAGTAGGGGCTGAAGAAGAGGACTTCCCAGCACAATTATAGTCGTTAAAACTGGAAAGAAAGTGTGAGGATTCTGATCTAGCTTCTCCACTGCTTCGTCTTGAGGGACACAGTGTTTACCCTACAACTTCAGCAAGACATAATTTTCCTCCAAGTGTCCTCAGCAATAAAATTCAGAATAACCTAATGTGGTAACGGTGATGAGTTAATCACTTATAAATGCAGTATGAAGCTTAAAAGATAAAAGAAGTAAATATAACTATAAATACAATAATTTGTTAATAGTTACAAAAAATAAAAAGATGTATAATGTAACATCAACACATAAAACATGTGCGAGAGGGAACAAAAATGTTGAACTCTAGAATGCATTTGAACTTAAATTCTTATCAATTGAAAACTCACTGTTATAAGAAATATATTTTATGCGAGCCTCCTGGTAACTGCAAAGCAAACACCTATATTAGATATTCAAAAATAAAGAGAAAGGAATCAAAGCATATCAATTCAGAAAAATCAACAAATCACAAAAGAGGAAATCAGACAAGAAGGTAGAAAAAAATTACAAAACAGCCAGAAATCAATGAACAAAATGTTAATAAGTCCATACCAGTCATAAATTACTTTAAATGTAGACAGATTAAGTGCTCTAATCCAAAGACATAGAGTGGCTGAATGGATAAAACAAAAAGACCCAACTATATGTTGCTGGAAGAGACTTACTTCACCTTTATGAATGTACAGAACTGAAAACACAGGAGCTAAAAACATAGTCCACGCAATGGATAAGAAGGCTGGGGTAGCTATTCTTAAGTCAGACAAAATAGACTTGAAGACAAAGATTGTAATAAGAGACTAAAGAGTCATTGTATGAAGACAAGGAGTCAATCCACCAACAGGCTATTACTTTTAAGAATGTTGATACAATCAACATCAGAGCACTTAAATATGTGAAGAAAATTTTATCAGACCAAAAGGGAAAAACGGACAGCAATGCAATGATACTTCATTAGCAGGGGAATTCAGTTCTCCATTTTCATCAAAGGATAGATGTTTAAACAGAAAATCAATAAAGAAACAAAACATTGCAGTTAAATGACTAGTTAGATCAAATGGTCTTAAGATATATTTACAGAACATTCCATCCAAAACAGCAGAATACACTTTGCTCCAAGTATGCACAGAACGTTCTCCAGGACAGCTCACATGTGAGGCCACAAAACAAGTCTTAATAAATGTAAGAAGATTGAAATCCTATCACGCGTCACTTCTGATCACAATGATATTAATGGTATGAAACTAGAAATCAATTACAGAAAGAAAACTTGAGAATTCACAAACATGTGGAGAGTGTGCTCTTGAACAACACAAGGGTCAAAGAAGAAATAAAGAGAGAATTCAAAGATACCTTGAGACAATGGAAAATGGAAGTACAATGTACCAAAATGTATAGGAGGTAGCAAAAACAGTTCTAAGAGGAAAGTTCATAGCAATAAATGCCTATATGAATACACTAGAAAGATCTCAAATAAATAACCTAACTTCTTTACACCTCAAAGACATAGAAAAAGAAAAAGACATGAATCCAAAACTCAGGAGAAGGAAGGAAATAACCAAGATCAAAATGGAAATAAGTGAAATAAAGACTAAAAAGACAATAGAAAAGATCAATGTAATTAGGTATTGGATTTTTGGGAAGATAAACAAAATAGAGGAATATTTAGATAGTCTCACCAAGAAAAAGAGAGGACTCAAACAAATAGGATAATAAACAAAAGAGGTGACATTAAAACTGATACCACAAAAACACAAAGGATCATAAGAGACTACTTAAATAGTTATATAGCAACAAATTGGACAACCTAGAAGAAATGGATAAATTCCTAGAAACATACAACCTACCAAGATAGAATCAGGAAGAAATGGGAAACTGAATAGACTGATTACTAGTAAGAAGATTGAATCAGTAATCAAAAACCTCCCAACAAACAAAAGTCCAGGAGCAGATGGCTTCACTGGTGAATTCTACCGAACATTTGAAGAGTGAAGCTTTCCAAACTTTTTCAAAAAACAGAAGAGGAAGTAATACTTCCAACCTCATTTTATGAGGCCAGCATTATCCTGATACTAAACCCAGACGGGAATGTTATAAGAAAAGAAAACTATGTGCCAATACCCCTGATGAAAATAGATGCAAAAATTCTCAATAAAATATTAGCCAACCAAATTCAACAAATGCTAGAAAAACAATTTGTAACAGTGTGTGGTGATAGATGTTAACTAGATTTACTGCGGTGATCACTCTGCAGTATGTACATGTATCGAATCGGTATGCTGTACACTGGAAACCAATACAACTTGACATGTCATTTTATCTCAATTAAAATCAAAAAGGGTTCCAGTCTTAAAGACTGAGAGATTGGTTGATTCTTTTGTTAAAAATGGAGAGGCTAAAGATGACAACCTGCTGTTATGGTTTGAATTGTGTCTCCAAAAAATATATGTCATAACCCCTGGTACTTAAGAATATTATCTTATTTGAAAACAGATTCTTTGCATATGTAATCAAGTTAAGATAATGCCATACCTGATTACGTGGGCTCTAATCTGATATGGATGGTGTCCTTCTAGGAAGGGAAAACAGAGACAAGACACAGACAGGGAGAACACCATATGATGATGGAGGCGAAGATTGGAACAAAGATAAATGTACAAGCCAAGGAATGAGAAGGATTGTTGGCAACAACAGAGGCTAAAAGAAAGGCATAGAACACATTTTCCTTTAGAACCTTCAGAGAGTGTGTTCCTGATGACAGCTTGATTTTGGACTTCTGGTTTCCAGAAGCGTGAGAGAAAAAATTTCTGTTGTTTTAAGTACCCCGGTTGGTGGTACTTCATTATGGCAGCCACAGGAAACTAAAACAGCTACTTTTGGTTGGGGAGAGGGAAACGGTGGATTTATTGAACCAGAGTACATGTAAATTTTCAAGTAGATGTGTCAGGAATGGCAATGGAAATATAGAATTCTGCTTGGAGAGAGGGTTCAGAGCTTGATATACTTTTGGCAATTCTTTGGTGGTTCACCAAAGTACCGTCGTCATTTTGAAGAGGAAATGGGTAAAAAGAGAATTAAGGAAAAGGACTTTTGGTTTCGAAAAAGCAGAAAAGTAATGGCCATTGACATGTGAGAACATCAGGGTTGAACAGTTTATAAAAGCTAATGAAGACCGTTTCAAGGAGGAAGTGGCCAACAGCATGGCATGACTGAAGGTGATCTGAGGAAATGGACTGAAGAAAAAGCATGATTTTGGCTAGAAATGCTAATAATTCTTTGCATTTACACAATGATTTACAATTTGTAAGGCATTTTCATATTTTTTATCTTATTTGTTTACTACAACGCCTTAAGGGACAATATCATCCTTATTTTACAGCTGAGCTCACTCTGGAACAGGGAGGTTAAATCCTTGCTTGAAGTGACACAGCTTCTAAATAACAAGATCAAGATGTGAACCTAGATTTTTCAGAGTTCAAAGTTATGCTCTTTCCAAGGAATAATGGAATATCTTTTTAAATTCCTTTTAATAAGCCTTTACTCTCACTAGGTCGAGGCTAATGATTACTAAGAAATGACAATCAACCCTGCTTAATGCTTTAATTAGCATGCTGTACATTCAAAGATTTCCTCAGTGTGATTATAAGTTTTGTGTTTATAATTTTCAATTTTAAGATGTCAATAATTTTCATAATTTAATTACATAAGAATTATAAGGATAGTCCTATAATGACTAAAGTTAATAGAATTTTAATGTGTTAAGATAGAAATGGGCTCAAATTGTTATAAGACTTCCTATGTATTCAGCATCCTGAACACAGATTCACTCATTGGTCAAATGATCAAAGAAGACACAGTAAACTAAATTTTGGAAGCTTTCTAATGCAAATGTCTTGTGTGTGTGAAAAGGTAAGTGCTTGTTTTGGGAGTGGGAGGGAATGGGTGGTGGAAATGTAGCATGTGATCCGGGGGTTTTTCCACATGTCTTGGGTTATAGTGCTCATAATCATTTCCCCACTAGCCTAATTACATGTAATTTTCTCTAGATTCCCGAAAATTCCTTCCAAGATGAAATAGTTTGGGAGGATCCTTCAAGAACTTCATAGAAGCAATGGGACTGTCTATGAAAACTCTGCTTACTCGAGAATCTCCAGAGTCACATCCTGCAGAGGAGAGGGGTGAGGGACTGGATGTCCTCAATAGAAAGTATTCAGATTTCGTTAGCCTTGACTTTTGGTGGAAACATAGATGTCTGTATTCCATATGTCCCATCTTTTGTGTTAGGTGACCATGTACGTGAAGGGCCTTTCAAGCAGTGAAATATTTTTCAATATAGAATAATTAAACAACCTGCCATCTGTACAGTCTGGCCCTATAGTTTACTTTACTTGTAATTGCTTCAATGCATTTTGAGCTTTTGAGAATCCCTGTTCCCATCATTTTATTGTTTTCCCTATTATTTTCATTCTGTTTTCACATTTACTGTATGTATCTGTACTTTTTAACTGAAATCTCTGTATATATCTACTGTCTCTCTCAGTTCTTGTTTGTCATTCTGTATTTGTCTTCTCTATCTTTCATTTTGTTTCTGCCCTTTTCCCTTTCCTTTTCCACACTTGGGCTCTTTATCCATTTATCTAGTGATAAATACAGAAATCCCAAAGTGAAGCAGCCGTACAGGGTGGTATAACATTTCACTTAGGAAGTGTGGACCTTCCCTTCCGCTTATCTCAGATAGACGACAAGCAGTGAGGAAGAGAATCTGAGAGTTTGGAATAATTCAGAGCCTAGAAATAGCTTGTTCAATACTTTACTGAGGTGGTGGCAATTTAGATATTTCAGAAGAAAGGCTATCATCTTCACTGTGTCTACTCTACAGAGAGAATGGTGCCCTGGAACCGGGTGGAGAAGCATTCCTGTTCTTTCCTTTACATTAGATATTAAAATCATAACACCGGCCTGGAATATTTTCTTATTTTTATCTTTTTTATAACCCTATGTTTTGGTGTTTCTCTTTAAACAGTATAAACTTGAAGATTTTTCCCCCATTAGTCTTTGTTTTTTAAATGTGGGGTTGGGAGAGGCACTGCTTAGTTCATTTAGAGCTCTTTTAACTATTGAGATGTGATTCAATCATAACATTATTTTAGTTTGTTCCTTTTTAACGTAGGCATTTGCTTGTCTGATTTCTGAGGCTTTATATATTTGAGAAGTTTTTATCATGCGTCTCTATTTAAATGGCCATTTTACTGGATAAAACATCTGGGTTGAAGTTTTTCCCCTTAACTTAAAAGAAATAATCCTCCATTGTCCTTTCTCATTCAGTGTTGCTTTGAAAGTATTTGATAGTGCATCTAAGTAGATCAACAAATACATGCAAATCATATGTGTAGAACCACAGCTATATGTCACCTTCCCACAGGTAAAGTTTCAATGGAATGAGCAATTCACAGTCAAAAATCATATCAACACACAAGGAAATAAGATATCATGAGTAAGCACAAGGGATAAACAAAGGAGCAGAATCAGATTCATAAAGACTTTGGATTTTTGAATTTTTAGACATGGAATATGCAATAAATATGACCAATATCTTTCAATACTTAGAATTCTCAAAATATAAGCAAGAGATAAAGGACAAAAGGAACAAGAAAACAGAGTCTGGTCCTAAACAAGAAGCTGAATTATGATGAACACTGACTCTCTCTTCCAAGATAAATCCCAGAAAATTTAGAGAAGATAAATAGAGAAACTGTAAGAAATCCTGAGGTATTGGTGTATACATGTATGATGGTAGTAGGGGCTGAAGAAGAGGACTTCCCAGCACAATTATAGTCGTTAAAACTGGAAAGAAAGTGTGAGGATTCTGATCTAGCTTCTCCACTGCTTCGTCTTGAGGGACACAGTGTTTACCCTACAACTTCAGCAAGACATAATTTTCCTCCAAGTGTCCTCAGCAATAAAATTCAGAATAACCTAATGTGGTAACGGTGATGAGTTAATCACTTATAAATGCAGTATGAAGCTTAAAAGATAAAAGAAGTAAATATAACTATAAATACAATAATTTGTTAATAGTTACAAAAAATAAAAAGATGTATAATGTAACATCAACACATAAAACATGTGCGAGAGGGAACAAAAATGTTGAACTCTAGAATGCATTTGAACTTAAATTCTTATCAATTGAAAACTCACTGTTATAAGAAATATATTTTATGCGAGCCTCCTGGTAACTGCAAAGCAAACACCTATATTAGATATTCAAAAATAAAGAGAAAGGAATCAAAGCATATCAATTCAGAAAAATCAACAAATCACAAAAGAGGAAATCAGACAAGAAGGTAGAAAAAAATTACAAAACAGCCAGAAATCAATGAACAAAATGTTAATAAGTCCATACCAGTCATAAATTACTTTAAATGTAGACAGATTAAGTGCTCTAATCCAAAGACATAGAGTGGCTGAATGGATAAAACAAAAAGACCCAACTATATGTTGCTGGAAGAGACTTACTTCACCTTTATGAATGTACAGAACTGAAAACACAGGAGCTAAAAACATAGTCCACGCAATGGATAAGAAGGCTGGGGTAGCTATTCTTAAGTCAGACAAAATAGACTTGAAGACAAAGATTGTAATAAGAGACTAAAGAGTCATTGTATGAAGACAAGGAGTCAATCCACCAACAGGCTATTACTTTTAAGAATGTTGATACAATCAACATCAGAGCACTTAAATATGTGAAGAAAATTTTATCAGACCAAAAGGGAAAAACGGACAGCAATGCAATGATACTTCATTAGCAGGGGAATTCAGTTCTCCATTTTCATCAAAGGATAGATGTTTAAACAGAAAATCAATAAAGAAACAAAACATTGCAGTTAAATGACTAGTTAGATCAAATGGTCTTAAGATATATTTACAGAACATTCCATCCAAAACAGCAGAATACACTTTGCTCCAAGTATGCACAGAACGTTCTCCAGGACAGCTCACATGTGAGGCCACAAAACAAGTCTTAATAAATGTAAGAAGATTGAAATCCTATCACGCGTCACTTCTGATCACAATGATATTAATGGTATGAAACTAGAAATCAATTACAGAAAGAAAACTTGAGAATTCACAAACATGTGGAGAGTGTGCTCTTGAACAACACAAGGGTCAAAGAAGAAATAAAGAGAGAATTCAAAGATACCTTGAGACAATGGAAAATGGAAGTACAATGTACCAAAATGTATAGGAGGTAGCAAAAACAGTTCTAAGAGGAAAGTTCATAGCAATAAATGCCTATATGAATACACTAGAAAGATCTCAAATAAATAACCTAACTTCTTTACACCTCAAAGACATAGAAAAAGAAAAAGACATGAATCCAAAACTCAGGAGAAGGAAGGAAATAACCAAGATCAAAATGGAAATAAGTGAAATAAAGACTAAAAAGACAATAGAAAAGATCAATGTAATTAGGTATTGGATTTTTGGGAAGATAAACAAAATAGAGGAATATTTAGATAGTCTCACCAAGAAAAAGAGAGGACTCAAACAAATAGGATAATAAACAAAAGAGGTGACATTAAAACTGATACCACAAAAACACAAAGGATCATAAGAGACTACTTAAATAGTTATATAGCAACAAATTGGACAACCTAGAAGAAATGGATAAATTCCTAGAAACATACAACCTACCAAGATAGAATCAGGAGGAAATGGGAAACTGAATAGACTGATTACTAGTAAGAAGATTGAATCAGTAATCAAAAACCTCCCAACAAACAAAAGTCCAGGAGCAGATGGCTTCACTGGTGAATTCTACCGAACATTTGAAGAGTGAAGCTTTCCAAACTTTTTCAAAAAACAGAAGAGGAAGTAATACTTCCAACCTCATTTTATGAGGCCAGCATTATCCTGATACTAAACCCAGACGGCAATGTTATAAGAAAAGAAAACTATGTGCCAATACCCCTGATGAAAATAGATGCAAAAATTCTCAATAAAATATTAGCCAACCAAATTCAACAAATGCTAGAAAAACAATTTGTAACAGTGTGTGGTGATAGATGTTAACTAGATTTACTGCGGTGATCACTCTGCAGTATGTACATGTATCGAATCGGTATGCTGTACACTGGAAACCAATACAACTTGACATGTCATTTTATCTCAATTAAAATCAAAAAGGGTTCCAGTCTTAAAGACTGAGAGATTGGTTGATTCTTTTGTTAAAAATGGAGAGGCTAAAGATGACAACCTGCTGTTATGGTTTGAATTGTGTCTCCAAAAAATATATGTCATAACCCCTGGTACTTAAGAATATTATCTTATTTGAAAACAGATTCTTTGCATATGTAATCAAGTTAAGATAATGCCATACCTGATTACGTGGGCTCTAATCTGATATGGATGGTGTCCTTCTAGGAAGGGAAAACAGAGACAAGACACAGACAGGGAGAACACCATATGATGATGGAGGCGAAGATTGGAACAAAGATAAATGTACAAGCCAAGGAATGAGAAGGATTGTTGGCAACAACAGAGGCTAAAAGAAAGGCATAGAACACATTTTCCTTTAGAACCTTCAGAGAGTGTGTTCCTGATGACAGCTTGATTTTGGACTTCTGGTTTCCAGAAGCGTGAGAGAAAAAATTTCTGTTGTTTTAAGTACCCCGGTTGGTGGTACTTCATTATGGCAGCCACAGGAAACTAAAACAGCTACTTTTGGTTGGGGAGAGGGAAACGGTGGATTTATTGAACCAGAGTACATGTAAATTTTCAAGTAGATGTGTCAGGAATGGCAATGGAAATATAGAATTCTGCTTGGAGAGAGGGTTCAGAGCTTGATATACTTTTGGCAATTCTTTGGTGGTTCACCAAAGTACCGTCGTCATTTTGAAGAGGAAATGGGTAAAAAGAGAATTAAGGAAAAGGACTTTTGGTTTCGAAAAAGCAGAAAAGTAATGGCCATTGACATGTGAGAACATCAGGGTTGAACAGTTTATAAAAGCTAATGAAGACCGTTTCAAGGAGGAAGTGGCCAACAGCATGGCATGACTGAAGGTGATCTGAGGAAATGGACTGAAGAAAAAGCATGATTTTGGCTAGAAATGCTAATAAGTCTTTGCATTTACACAATGATTTACAATTTGTAAGGCATTTTCATATTTTTTATCTTATTTGTTTACTACAACGCCTTAAGGGACAATATCATCCTTATTTTACAGCTGAGCTCACTCTGGAACAGGGAGGTTAAATCCTTGCTTGAAGTGACACAGCTTCTAAATAACAAGATCAAGATGTGAACCTAGATTTTTCAGAGTTCAAAGTTATGCTCTTTCCAAGGAATAATGGAATATCTTTTTAAATTCCTTTTAATAAGCCTTTACTCTCACTAGGTCGAGGCTAATGATTACTAAGAAATGACAATCAACCCTGCTTAATGCTTTAATTAGCATGCTGTACATTCAAAGATTTCCTCAGTGTGATTATAAGTTTTGTGTTTATAATTTTCAATTTTAAGATGTCAATAATTTTCATAATTTAATTACATAAGAATTATAAGGATAGTCCTATAATGACTAAAGTTAATAGAATTTTAATGTGTTAAGATAGAAATGGGCTCAAATTGTTATAAGACTTCCTATGTATTCAGCATCCTGAACACAGATTCACTCATTGGTCAAATGATCAAAGAAGACACAGTAAACTAAATTTTGGAAGCTTTCTAATGCAAATGTCTTGTGTGTGTGAAAAGGTAAGTGCTTGTTTTGGGAGTGGGAGGGAATGGGTGGTGGAAATGTAGCATGTGATCCGGGGGTTTTTCCACATGTCTTGGGTTATAGTGCTCATAATCATTTCCCCACTAGCCTAATTACATGTAATTTTCTCTAGATTCCCGAAAATTCCTTCCAAGATGAAATAGTTTGGGAGGATCCTTCAAGAACTTCATAGAAGCAATGGGACTGTCTATGAAAACTCTGCTTACTCGAGAATCTCCAGAGTCACATCCTGCAGAGGAGAGGGGTGAGGGACTGGATGTCCTCAATAGAAAGTATTCAGATTTCGTTAGCCTTGACTTTTGGTGGAAACATAGATGTCTGTATTCCATATGTCCCATCTTTTGTGTTAGGTGACCATGTACGTGAAGGGCCTTTCAAGCAGTGAAATATTTTTCAATATAGAATAATTAAACAACCTGCCATCTGTACAGTCTGGCCCTATAGTTTACTTTACTTGTAATTGCTTCAATGCATTTTGAGCTTTTGAGAATCCCTGTTCCCATCATTTTATTGTTTTCCCTATTATTTTCATTCTGTTTTCACATTTACTGTATGTATCTGTACTTTTTAACTGAAATCTCTGTATATATCTACTGTCTCTCTCAGTTCTTGTTTGTCATTCTGTATTTGTCTTCTCTATCTTTCATTTTGTTTCTGCCCTTTTCCCTTTCCTTTTCCACACTTGGGCTCTTTATCCATTTATCTAGTGATAAATACAGAAATCCCAAAGTGAAGCAGCCGTACAGGGTGGTATAACATTTCACTTAGGAAGTGTGGACCTTCCCTTCCGCTTATCTCAGATAGACGACAAGCAGTGAGGAAGAGAATCTGAGAGTTTGGAATAATTCAGAGCCTAGAAATAGCTTGTTCAATACTTTACTGAGGTGGTGGCAATTTAGATATTTCAGAAGAAAGGCTATCATCTTCACTGTGTCTACTCTACAGAGAGAATGGTGCCCTGGAACCGGGTGGAGAAGCATTCCTGTTCTTTCCTTTACATTAGATATTAAAATCATAACACCGGCCTGGAATATTTTCTTATTTTTATCTTTTTTATAACCCTATGTTTTGGTGTTTCTCTTTAAACAGTATAAACTTGAAGATTTTTCCCCCATTAGTCTTTGTTTTTTAAATGTGGGGTTGGGAGAGGCACTGCTTAGTTCATTTAGAGCTCTTTTAACTATTGAGATGTGATTCAATCATAACATTATTTTAGTTTGTTCCTTTTTAACGTAGGCATTTGCTTGTCTGATTTCTGAGGCTTTATATATTTGAGAAGTTTTTATCATGCGTCTCTATTTAAATGGCCATTTTACTGGATAAAACATCTGGGTTGAAGTTTTTCCCCTTAACTTAAAAGAAATAATCCTCCATTGTCCTTTCTCATTCAGTGTTGCTTTGAAAGTATTTGATAGTGCATCTAAGTAGATCAACAAATACATGCAAATCATATGTGTAGAACCACAGCTATATGTCACCTTCCCACAGGTAAAGTTTCAATGGAATGAGCAATTCACAGTCAAAAATCATATCAACACACAAGGAAATAAGATATCATGAGTAAGCACAAGGGATAAACAAAGGAGCAGAATCAGATTCATAAAGACTTTGGATTTTTGAATTTTTAGACATGGAATATGCAATAAATATGACCAATATCTTTCAATACTTAGAATTCTCAAAATATAAGCAAGAGATAAAGGACAAAAGGAACAAGAAAACAGAGTCTGGTCCTAAACAAGAAGCTGAATTATGATGAACACTGACTCTCTCTTCCAAGATAAATCCCAGAAAATTTAGAGAAGATAAATAGAGAAACTGTAAGAAATCCTGAGGTATTGGTGTATACATGTATGATGGTAGTAGGGGCTGAAGAAGAGGACTTCCCAGCACAATTATAGTCGTTAAAACTGGAAAGAAAGTGTGAGGATTCTGATCTAGCTTCTCCACTGCTTCGTCTTGAGGGACACAGTGTTTACCCTACAACTTCAGCAAGACATAATTTTCCTCCAAGTGTCCTCAGCAATAAAATTCAGAATAACCTAATGTGGTAACGGTGATGAGTTAATCACTTATAAATGCAGTATGAAGCTTAAAAGATAAAAGAAGTAAATATAACTATAAATACAATAATTTGTTAATAGTTACAAAAAATAAAAAGATGTATAATGTAACATCAACACATAAAACATGTGCGAGAGGGAACAAAAATGTTGAACTCTAGAATGCATTTGAACTTAAATTCTTATCAATTGAAAACTCACTGTTATAAGAAATATATTTTATGCGAGCCTCCTGGTAACTGCAAAGCAAACACCTATATTAGATATTCAAAAATAAAGAGAAAGGAATCAAAGCATATCAATTCAGAAAAATCAACAAATCACAAAAGAGGAAATCAGACAAGAAGGTAGAAAAAAATTACAAAACAGCCAGAAATCAATGAACAAAATGTTAATAAGTCCATACCAGTCATAAATTACTTTAAATGTAGACAGATTAAGTGCTCTAATCCAAAGACATAGAGTGGCTGAATGGATAAAACAAAAAGACCCAACTATATGTTGCTGGAAGAGACTTACTTCACCTTTATGAATGTACAGAACTGAAAACACAGGAGCTAAAAACATAGTCCACGCAATGGATAAGAAGGCTGGGGTAGCTATTCTTAAGTCAGACAAAATAGACTTGAAGACAAAGATTGTAATAAGAGACTAAAGAGTCATTGTATGAAGACAAGGAGTCAATCCACCAACAGGCTATTACTTTTAAGAATGTTGATACAATCAACATCAGAGCACTTAAATATGTGAAGAAAATTTTATCAGACCAAAAGGGAAAAACGGACAGCAATGCAATGATACTTCATTAGCAGGGGAATTCAGTTCTCCATTTTCATCAAAGGATAGATGTTTAAACAGAAAATCAATAAAGAAACAAAACATTGCAGTTAAATGACTAGTTAGATCAAATGGTCTTAAGATATATTTACAGAACATTCCATCCAAAACAGCAGAATACACTTTGCTCCAAGTATGCACAGAACGTTCTCCAGGACAGCTCACATGTGAGGCCACAAAACAAGTCTTAATAAATGTAAGAAGATTGAAATCCTATCACGCGTCACTTCTGATCACAATGATATTAATGGTATGAAACTAGAAATCAATTACAGAAAGAAAACTTGAGAATTCACAAACATGTGGAGAGTGTGCTCTTGAACAACACAAGGGTCAAAGAAGAAATAAAGAGAGAATTCAAAGATACCTTGAGACAATGGAAAATGGAAGTACAATGTACCAAAATGTATAGGAGGTAGCAAAAACAGTTCTAAGAGGAAAGTTCATAGCAATAAATGCCTATATGAATACACTAGAAAGATCTCAAATAAATAACCTAACTTCTTTACACCTCAAAGACATAGAAAAAGAAAAAGACATGAATCCAAAACTCAGGAGAAGGAAGGAAATAACCAAGATCAAAATGGAAATAAGTGAAATAAAGACTAAAAAGACAATAGAAAAGATCAATGTAATTAGGTATTGGATTTTTGGGAAGATAAACAAAATAGAGGAATATTTAGATAGTCTCACCAAGAAAAAGAGAGGACTCAAACAAATAGGATAATAAACAAAAGAGGTGACATTAAAACTGATACCACAAAAACACAAAGGATCATAAGAGACTACTTAAATAGTTATATAGCAACAAATTGGACAACCTAGAAGAAATGGATAAATTCCTAGAAACATACAACCTACCAAGATAGAATCAGGAGGAAATGGGAAACTGAATAGACTGATTACTAGTAAGAAGATTGAATCAGTAATCAAAAACCTCCCAACAAACAAAAGTCCAGGAGCAGATGGCTTCACTGGTGAATTCTACCGAACATTTGAAGAGTGAAGCTTTCCAAACTTTTTCAAAAAACAGAAGAGGAAGTAATACTTCCAACCTCATTTTATGAGGCCAGCATTATCCTGATACTAAACCCAGACGGCAATGTTATAAGAAAAGAAAACTATGTGCCAATACCCCTGATGAAAATAGATGCAAAAATTCTCAATAAAATATTAGCCAACCAAATTCAACAAATGCTAGAAAAACAATTTGTAACAGTGTGTGGTGATAGATGTTAACTAGATTTACTGCGGTGATCACTCTGCAGTATGTACATGTATCGAATCGGTATGCTGTACACTGGAAACCAATACAACTTGACATGTCATTTTATCTCAATTAAAATCAAAAAGGGTTCCAGTCTTAAAGACTGAGAGATTGGTTGATTCTTTTGTTAAAAATGGAGAGGCTAAAGATGACAACCTGCTGTTATGGTTTGAATTGTGTCTCCAAAAAATATATGTCATAACCCCTGGTACTTAAGAATATTATCTTATTTGAAAACAGATTCTTTGCATATGTAATCAAGTTAAGATAATGCCATACCTGATTACGTGGGCTCTAATCTGATATGGATGGTGTCCTTCTAGGAAGGGAAAACAGAGACAAGACACAGACAGGGAGAACACCATATGATGATGGAGGCGAAGATTGGAACAAAGATAAATGTACAAGCCAAGGAATGAGAAGGATTGTTGGCAACAACAGAGGCTAAAAGAAAGGCATAGAACACATTTTCCTTTAGAACCTTCAGAGAGTGTGTTCCTGATGACAGCTTGATTTTGGACTTCTGGTTTCCAGAAGCGTGAGAGAAAAAATTTCTGTTGTTTTAAGTACCCCGGTTGGTGGTACTTCATTATGGCAGCCACAGGAAACTAAAACAGCTACTTTTGGTTGGGGAGAGGGAAACGGTGGATTTATTGAACCAGAGTACATGTAAATTTTCAAGTAGATGTGTCAGGAATGGCAATGGAAATATAGAATTCTGCTTGGAGAGAGGGTTCAGAGCTTGATATACTTTTGGCAATTCTTTGGTGGTTCACCAAAGTACCGTCGTCATTTTGAAGAGGAAATGGGTAAAAAGAGAATTAAGGAAAAGGACTTTTGGTTTCGAAAAAGCAGAAAAGTAATGGCCATTGACATGTGAGAACATCAGGGTTGAACAGTTTATAAAAGCTAATGAAGACCGTTTCAAGGAGGAAGTGGCCAACAGCATGGCATGACTGAAGGTGATCTGAGGAAATGGACTGAAGAAAAAGCATGATTTTGGCTAGAAATGCTAATAAGTCTTTGCATTTACACAATGATTTACAATTTGTAAGGCATTTTCATATTTTTTATCTTATTTGTTTACTACAACGCCTTAAGGGACAATATCATCCTTATTTTACAGCTGAGCTCACTCTGGAACAGGGAGGTTAAATCCTTGCTTGAAGTGACACAGCTTCTAAATAACAAGATCAAGATGTGAACCTAGATTTTTCAGAGTTCAAAGTTATGCTCTTTCCAAGGAATAATGGAATATCTTTTTAAATTCCTTTTAATAAGCCTTTACTCTCACTAGGTCGAGGCTAATGATTACTAAGAAATGACAATCAACCCTGCTTAATGCTTTAATTAGCATGCTGTACATTCAAAGATTTCCTCAGTGTGATTATAAGTTTTGTGTTTATAATTTTCAATTTTAAGATGTCAATAATTTTCATAATTTAATTACATAAGAATTATAAGGATAGTCCTATAATGACTAAAGTTAATAGAATTTTAATGTGTTAAGATAGAAATGGGCTCAAATTGTTATAAGACTTCCTATGTATTCAGCATCCTGAACACAGATTCACTCATTGGTCAAATGATCAAAGAAGACACAGTAAACTAAATTTTGGAAGCTTTCTAATGCAAATGTCTTGTGTGTGTGAAAAGGTAAGTGCTTGTTTTGGGAGTGGGAGGGAATGGGTGGTGGAAATGTAGCATGTGATCCGGGGGTTTTTCCACATGTCTTGGGTTATAGTGCTCATAATCATTTCCCCACTAGCCTAATTACATGTAATTTTCTCTAGATTCCCGAAAATTCCTTCCAAGATGAAATAGTTTGGGAGGATCCTTCAAGAACTTCATAGAAGCAATGGGACTGTCTATGAAAACTCTGCTTACTCGAGAATCTCCAGAGTCACATCCTGCAGAGGAGAGGGGTGAGGGACTGGATGTCCTCAATAGAAAGTATTCAGATTTCGTTAGCCTTGACTTTTGGTGGAAACATAGATGTCTGTATTCCATATGTCCCATCTTTTGTGTTAGGTGACCATGTACGTGAAGGGCCTTTCAAGCAGTGAAATATTTTTCAATATAGAATAATTAAACAACCTGCCATCTGTACAGTCTGGCCCTATAGTTTACTTTACTTGTAATTGCTTCAATGCATTTTGAGCTTTTGAGAATCCCTGTTCCCATCATTTTATTGTTTTCCCTATTATTTTCATTCTGTTTTCACATTTACTGTATGTATCTGTACTTTTTAACTGAAATCTCTGTATATATCTACTGTCTCTCTCAGTTCTTGTTTGTCATTCTGTATTTGTCTTCTCTATCTTTCATTTTGTTTCTGCCCTTTTCCCTTTCCTTTTCCACACTTGGGCTCTTTATCCATTTATCTAGTGATAAATACAGAAATCCCAAAGTGAAGCAGCCGTACAGGGTGGTATAACATTTCACTTAGGAAGTGTGGACCTTCCCTTCCGCTTATCTCAGATAGACGACAAGCAGTGAGGAAGAGAATCTGAGAGTTTGGAATAATTCAGAGCCTAGAAATAGCTTGTTCAATACTTTACTGAGGTGGTGGCAATTTAGATATTTCAGAAGAAAGGCTATCATCTTCACTGTGTCTACTCTACAGAGAGAATGGTGCCCTGGAACCGGGTGGAGAAGCATTCCTGTTCTTTCCTTTACATTAGATATTAAAATCATAACACCGGCCTGGAATATTTTCTTATTTTTATCTTTTTTATAACCCTATGTTTTGGTGTTTCTCTTTAAACAGTATAAACTTGAAGATTTTTCCCCCATTAGTCTTTGTTTTTTAAATGTGGGGTTGGGAGAGGCACTGCTTAGTTCATTTAGAGCTCTTTTAACTATTGAGATGTGATTCAATCATAACATTATTTTAGTTTGTTCCTTTTTAACGTAGGCATTTGCTTGTCTGATTTCTGAGGCTTTATATATTTGAGAAGTTTTTATCATGCGTCTCTATTTAAATGGCCATTTTACTGGATAAAACATCTGGGTTGAAGTTTTTCCCCTTAACTTGAAAGAAATAATCCTCCATTGTCCTTTCTCATTCAGTGTTGCTTTGAAAGTATTTGATAGTGCATCTAAGTAGATCAACAAATACATGCAAATCATATGTGTAGAACCACAGCTATATGTCACCTTCCCACAGGTAAAGTTTCAATGGAATGAGCAATTCACAGTCAAAAATCATATCAACACACAAGGAAATAAGATATCATGAGTAAGCACAAGGGATAAACAAAGGAGCAGAATCAGATTCATAAAGACTTTGGATTTTTGAATTTTTAGACATGGAATATGCAATAAATATGACCAATATCTTTCAATACTTAGAATTCTCAAAATATAAGCAAGAGATAAAGGACAAAAGGAACAAGAAAACAGAGTCTGGTCCTAAACAAGAAGCTGAATTATGATGAACACTGACTCTCTCTTCCAAGATAAATCCCAGAAAATTTAGAGAAGATAAATAGAGAAACTGTAAGAAATCCTGAGGTATTGGTGTATACATGTATGATGGTAGTAGGGGCTGAAGAAGAGGACTTCCCAGCACAATTATAGTCGTTAAAACTGGAAAGAAAGTGTGAGGATTCTGATCTAGCTTCTCCACTGCTTCGTCTTGAGGGACACAGTGTTTACCCTACAACTTCAGCAAGACATAATTTTCCTCCAAGTGTCCTCAGCAATAAAATTCAGAATAACCTAATGTGGTAACGGTGATGAGTTAATCACTTATAAATGCAGTATGAAGCTTAAAAGATAAAAGAAGTAAATATAACTATAAATACAATAATTTGTTAATAGTTACAAAAAATAAAAAGATGTATAATGTAACATCAACACATAAAACATGTGCGAGAGGGAACAAAAATGTTGAACTCTAGAATGCATTTGAACTTAAATTCTTATCAATTGAAAACTCACTGTTATAAGAAATATATTTTATGCGAGCCTCCTGGTAACTGCAAAGCAAACACCTATATTAGATATTCAAAAATAAAGAGAAAGGAATCAAAGCATATCAATTCAGAAAAATCAACAAATCACAAAAGAGGAAATCAGACAAGAAGGTAGAAAAAAATTACAAAACAGCCAGAAATCAATGAACAAAATGTTAATAAGTCCATACCAGTCATAAATTACTTTAAATGTAGACAGATTAAGTGCTCTAATCCAAAGACATAGAGTGGCTGAATGGATAAAACAAAAAGACCCAACTATATGTTGCTGGAAGAGACTTACTTCACCTTTATGAATGTACAGAACTGAAAACACAGGAGCTAAAAACATAGTCCACGCAATGGATAAGAAGGCTGGGGTAGCTATTCTTAAGTCAGACAAAATAGACTTGAAGACAAAGATTGTAATAAGAGACTAAAGAGTCATTGTATGAAGACAAGGAGTCAATCCACCAACAGGCTATTACTTTTAAGAATGTTGATACAATCAACATCAGAGCACTTAAATATGTGAAGAAAATTTTATCAGACCAAAAGGGAAAAACGGACAGCAATGCAATGATACTTCATTAGCAGGGGAATTCAGTTCTCCATTTTCATCAAAGGATAGATGTTTAAACAGAAAATCAATAAAGAAACAAAACATTGCAGTTAAATGACTAGTTAGATCAAATGGTCTTAAGATATATTTACAGAACATTCCATCCAAAACAGCAGAATACACTTTGCTCCAAGTATGCACAGAACGTTCTCCAGGACAGCTCACATGTGAGGCCACAAAACAAGTCTTAATAAATGTAAGAAGATTGAAATCCTATCACGCGTCACTTCTGATCACAATGATATTAATGGTATGAAACTAGAAATCAATTACAGAAAGAAAACTTGAGAATTCACAAACATGTGGAGAGTGTGCTCTTGAACAACACAAGGGTCAAAGAAGAAATAAAGAGAGAATTCAAAGATACCTTGAGACAATGGAAAATGGAAGTACAATGTACCAAAATGTATAGGAGGTAGCAAAAACAGTTCTAAGAGGAAAGTTCATAGCAATAAATGCCTATATGAATACACTAGAAAGATCTCAAATAAATAACCTAACTTCTTTACACCTCAAAGACATAGAAAAAGAAAAAGACATGAATCCAAAACTCAGGAGAAGGAAGGAAATAACCAAGATCAAAATGGAAATAAGTGAAATAAAGACTAAAAAGACAATAGAAAAGATCAATGTAATTAGGTATTGGATTTTTGGGAAGATAAACAAAATAGAGGAATATTTAGATAGTCTCACCAAGAAAAAGAGAGGACTCAAACAAATAGGATAATAAACAAAAGAGGTGACATTAAAACTGATACCACAAAAACACAAAGGATCATAAGAGACTACTTAAATAGTTATATAGCAACAAATTGGACAACCTAGAAGAAATGGATAAATTCCTAGAAACATACAACCTACCAAGATAGAATCAGGAGGAAATGGGAAACTGAATAGACTGATTACTAGTAAGAAGATTGAATCAGTAATCAAAAACCTCCCAACAAACAAAAGTCCAGGAGCAGATGGCTTCACTGGTGAATTCTACCGAACATTTGAAGAGTGAAGCTTTCCAAACTTTTTCAAAAAACAGAAGAGGAAGTAATACTTCCAACCTCATTTTATGAGGCCAGCATTATCCTGATACTAAACCCAGACGGCAATGTTATAAGAAAAGAAAACTATGTGCCAATACCCCTGATGAAAATAGATGCAAAAATTCTCAATAAAATATTAGCCAACCAAATTCAACAAATGCTAGAAAAACAATTTGTAACAGTGTGTGGTGATAGATGTTAACTAGATTTACTGCGGTGATCACTCTGCAGTATGTACATGTATCGAATCGGTATGCTGTACACTGGAAACCAATACAACTTGACATGTCATTTTATCTCAATTAAAATCAAAAAGGGTTCCAGTCTTAAAGACTGAGAGATTGGTTGATTCTTTTGTTAAAAATGGAGAGGCTAAAGATGACAACCTGCTGTTATGGTTTGAATTGTGTCTCCAAAAAATATATGTCATAACCCCTGGTACTTAAGAATATTATCTTATTTGAAAACAGATTCTTTGCATATGTAATCAAGTTAAGATAATGCCATACCTGATTACGTGGGCTCTAATCTGATATGGATGGTGTCCTTCTAGGAAGGGAAAACAGAGACAAGACACAGACAGGGAGAACACCATATGATGATGGAGGCGAAGATTGGAACAAAGATAAATGTACAAGCCAAGGAATGAGAAGGATTGTTGGCAACAACAGAGGCTAAAAGAAAGGCATAGAACACATTTTCCTTTAGAACCTTCAGAGAGTGTGTTCCTGATGACAGCTTGATTTTGGACTTCTGGTTTCCAGAAGCGTGAGAGAAAAAATTTCTGTTGTTTTAAGTACCCCGGTTGGTGGTACTTCATTATGGCAGCCACAGGAAACTAAAACAGCTACTTTTGGTTGGGGAGAGGGAAACGGTGGATTTATTGAACCAGAGTACATGTAAATTTTCAAGTAGATGTGTCAGGAATGGCAATGGAAATATAGAATTCTGCTTGGAGAGAGGGTTCAGAGCTTGATATACTTTTGGCAATTCTTTGGTGGTTCACCAAAGTACCGTCGTCATTTTGAAGAGGAAATGGGTAAAAGGAGAATTAAGGAAAAGGACTTTTGGTTTCGAAAAAGCAGAAAAGTAATGGCCATTGACATGTGAGAACATCAGGGTTGAACAGTTTATAAAAGCTAATGAAGACCGTTTCAAGGAGGAAGTGGCCAACAGCATGGCATGACTGAAGGTGATCTGAGGAAATGGACTGAAGAAAAAGCATGATTTTGGCTAGAAATGCTAATAAGTCTTTGCATTTACACAATGATTTACAATTTGTAAGGCATTTTCATATTTTTTATCTTATTTGTTTACTACAACGCCTTAAGGGACAATATCATCCTTATTTTACAGCTGAGCTCACTCTGGAACAGGGAGGTTAAATCCTTGCTTGAAGTGACACAGCTTCTAAATAACAAGATCAAGATGTGAACCTAGATTTTTCAGAGTTCAAAGTTATGCTCTTTCCAAGGAATAATGGAATATCTTTTTAAATTCCTTTTAATAAGCCTTTACTCTCACTAGGTCGAGGCTAATGATTACTAAGAAATGACAATCAACCCTGCTTAATGCTTTAATTAGCATGCTGTACATTCAAAGATTTCCTCAGTGTGATTATAAGTTTTGTGTTTATAATTTTCAATTTTAAGATGTCAATAATTTTCATAATTTAATTACATAAGAATTATAAGGATAGTCCTATAATGACTAAAGTTAATAGAATTTTAATGTGTTAAGATAGAAATGGGCTCAAATTGTTATAAGACTTCCTATGTATTCAGCATCCTGAACACAGATTCACTCATTGGTCAAATGATCAAAGAAGACACAGTAAACTAAATTTTGGAAGCTTTCTAATGCAAATGTCTTGTGTGTGTGAAAAGGTAAGTGCTTGTTTTGGGAGTGGGAGGGAATGGGTGGTGGAAATGTAGCATGTGATCCGGGGGTTTTTCCACATGTCTTGGGTTATAGTGCTCATAATCATTTCCCCACTAGCCTAATTACATGTAATTTTCTCTAGATTCCCGAAAATTCCTTCCAAGATGAAATAGTTTGGGAGGATCCTTCAAGAACTTCATAGAAGCAATGGGACTGTCTATGAAAACTCTGCTTACTCGAGAATCTCCAGAGTCACATCCTGCAGAGGAGAGGGGTGAGGGACTGGATGTCCTCAATAGAAAGTATTCAGATTTCGTTAGCCTTGACTTTTGGTGGAAACATAGATGTCTGTATTCCATATGTCCCATCTTTTGTGTTAGGTGACCATGTACGTGAAGGGCCTTTCAAGCAGTGAAATATTTTTCAATATAGAATAATTAAACAACCTGCCATCTGTACAGTCTGGCCCTATAGTTTACTTTACTTGTAATTGCTTCAATGCATTTTGAGCTTTTGAGAATCCCTGTTCCCATCATTTTATTGTTTTCCCTATTATTTTCATTCTGTTTTCACATTTACTGTATGTATCTGTACTTTTTAACTGAAATCTCTGTATATATCTACTGTCTCTCTCAGTTCTTGTTTGTCATTCTGTATTTGTCTTCTCTATCTTTCATTTTGTTTCTGCCCTTTTCCCTTTCCTTTTCCACACTTGGGCTCTTTATCCATTTATCTAGTGATAAATACAGAAATCCCAAAGTGAAGCAGCCGTACAGGGTGGTATAACATTTCACTTAGGAAGTGTGGACCTTCCCTTCCGCTTATCTCAGATAGACGACAAGCAGTGAGGAAGAGAATCTGAGAGTTTGGAATAATTCAGAGCCTAGAAATAGCTTGTTCAATACTTTACTGAGGTGGTGGCAATTTAGATATTTCAGAAGAAAGGCTATCATCTTCACTGTGTCTACTCTACAGAGAGAATGGTGCCCTGGAACCGGGTGGAGAAGCATTCCTGTTCTTTCCTTTACATTAGATATTAAAATCATAACACCGGCCTGGAATATTTTCTTATTTTTATCTTTTTTATAACCCTATGTTTTGGTGTTTCTCTTTAAACAGTATAAACTTGAAGATTTTTCCCCCATTAGTCTTTGTTTTTTAAATGTGGGGTTGGGAGAGGCACTGCTTAGTTCATTTAGAGCTCTTTTAACTATTGAGATGTGATTCAATCATAACATTATTTTAGTTTGTTCCTTTTTAACGTAGGCATTTGCTTGTCTGATTTCTGAGGCTTTATATATTTGAGAAGTTTTTATCATGCGTCTCTATTTAAATGGCCATTTTACTGGATAAAACATCTGGGTTGAAGTTTTTCCCCTTAACTTGAAAGAAATAATCCTCCATTGTCCTTTCTCATTCAGTGTTGCTTTGAAAGTATTTGATAGTGCATCTAAGTAGATCAACAAATACATGCAAATCATATGTGTAGAACCACAGCTATATGTCACCTTCCCACAGGTAAAGTTTCAATGGAATGAGCAATTCACAGTCAAAAATCATATCAACACACAAGGAAATAAGATATCATGAGTAAGCACAAGGGATAAACAAAGGAGCAGAATCAGATTCATAAAGACTTTGGATTTTTGAATTTTTAGACATGGAATATGCAATAAATATGACCAATATCTTTCAATACTTAGAATTCTCAAAATATAAGCAAGAGATAAAGGACAAAAGGAACAAGAAAACAGAGTCTGGTCCTAAACAAGAAGCTGAATTATGATGAACACTGACTCTCTCTTCCAAGATAAATCCCAGAAAATTTAGAGAAGATAAATAGAGAAACTGTAAGAAATCCTGAGGTATTGGTGTATACATGTATGATGGTAGTAGGGGCTGAAGAAGAGGACTTCCCAGCACAATTATAGTCGTTAAAACTGGAAAGAAAGTGTGAGGATTCTGATCTAGCTTCTCCACTGCTTCGTCTTGAGGGACACAGTGTTTACCCTACAACTTCAGCAAGACATAATTTTCCTCCAAGTGTCCTCAGCAATAAAATTCAGAATAACCTAATGTGGTAACGGTGATGAGTTAATCACTTATAAATGCAGTATGAAGCTTAAAAGATAAAAGAAGTAAATATAACTATAAATACAATAATTTGTTAATAGTTACAAAAAATAAAAAGATGTATAATGTAACATCAACACATAAAACATGTGCGAGAGGGAACAAAAATGTTGAACTCTAGAATGCATTTGAACTTAAATTCTTATCAATTGAAAACTCACTGTTATAAGAAATATATTTTATGCGAGCCTCCTGGTAACTGCAAAGCAAACACCTATATTAGATATTCAAAAATAAAGAGAAAGGAATCAAAGCATATCAATTCAGAAAAATCAACAAATCACAAAAGAGGAAATCAGACAAGAAGGTAGAAAAAAATTACAAAACAGCCAGAAATCAATGAACAAAATGTTAATAAGTCCATACCAGTCATAAATTACTTTAAATGTAGACAGATTAAGTGCTCTAATCCAAAGACATAGAGTGGCTGAATGGATAAAACAAAAAGACCCAACTATATGTTGCTGGAAGAGACTTACTTCACCTTTATGAATGTACAGAACTGAAAACACAGGAGCTAAAAACATAGTCCACGCAATGGATAAGAAGGCTGGGGTAGCTATTCTTAAGTCAGACAAAATAGACTTGAAGACAAAGATTGTAATAAGAGACTAAAGAGTCATTGTATGAAGACAAGGAGTCAATCCACCAACAGGCTATTACTTTTAAGAATGTTGATACAATCAACATCAGAGCACTTAAATATGTGAAGAAAATTTTATCAGACCAAAAGGGAAAAACGGACAGCAATGCAATGATACTTCATTAGCAGGGGAATTCAGTTCTCCATTTTCATCAAAGGATAGATGTTTAAACAGAAAATCAATAAAGAAACAAAACATTGCAGTTAAATGACTAGTTAGATCAAATGGTCTTAAGATATATTTACAGAACATTCCATCCAAAACAGCAGAATACACTTTGCTCCAAGTATGCACAGAACGTTCTCCAGGACAGCTCACATGTGAGGCCACAAAACAAGTCTTAATAAATGTAAGAAGATTGAAATCCTATCACGCGTCACTTCTGATCACAATGATATTAATGGTATGAAACTAGAAATCAATTACAGAAAGAAAACTTGAGAATTCACAAACATGTGGAGAGTGTGCTCTTGAACAACACAAGGGTCAAAGAAGAAATAAAGAGAGAATTCAAAGATACCTTGAGACAATGGAAAATGGAAGTACAATGTACCAAAATGTATAGGAGGTAGCAAAAACAGTTCTAAGAGGAAAGTTCATAGCAATAAATGCCTATATGAATACACTAGAAAGATCTCAAATAAATAACCTAACTTCTTTACACCTCAAAGACATAGAAAAAGAAAAAGACATGAATCCAAAACTCAGGAGAAGGAAGGAAATAACCAAGATCAAAATGGAAATAAGTGAAATAAAGACTAAAAAGACAATAGAAAAGATCAATGTAATTAGGTATTGGATTTTTGGGAAGATAAACAAAATAGAGGAATATTTAGATAGTCTCACCAAGAAAAAGAGAGGACTCAAACAAATAGGATAATAAACAAAAGAGGTGACATTAAAACTGATACCACAAAAACACAAAGGATCATAAGAGACTACTTAAATAGTTATATAGCAACAAATTGGACAACCTAGAAGAAATGGATAAATTCCTAGAAACATACAACCTACCAAGATAGAATCAGGAGGAAATGGGAAACTGAATAGACTGATTACTAGTAAGAAGATTGAATCAGTAATCAAAAACCTCCCAACAAACAAAAGTCCAGGAGCAGATGGCTTCACTGGTGAATTCTACCGAACATTTGAAGAGTGAAGCTTTCCAAACTTTTTCAAAAAACAGAAGAGGAAGTAATACTTCCAACCTCATTTTATGAGGCCAGCATTATCCTGATACTAAACCCAGACGGGAATGTTATAAGAAAAGAAAACTATGTGCCAATACCCCTGATGAAAATAGATGCAAAAATTCTCAATAAAATATTAGCCAACCAAATTCAACAAATGCTAGAAAAACAATTTGTAACAGTGTGTGGTGATAGATGTTAACTAGATTTACTGCGGTGATCACTCTGCAGTATGTACATGTATCGAATCGGTATGCTGTACACTGGAAACCAATACAACTTGACATGTCATTTTATCTCAATTAAAATCAAAAAGGGTTCCAGTCTTAAAGACTGAGAGATTGGTTGATTCTTTTGTTAAAAATGGAGAGGCTAAAGATGACAACCTGCTGTTATGGTTTGAATTGTGTCTCCAAAAAATATATGTCATAACCCCTGGTACTTAAGAATATTATCTTATTTGAAAACAGATTCTTTGCATATGTAATCAAGTTAAGATAATGCCATACCTGATTACGTGGGCTCTAATCTGATATGGATGGTGTCCTTCTAGGAAGGGAAAACAGAGACAAGACACAGACAGGGAGAACACCATATGATGATGGAGGCGAAGATTGGAACAAAGATAAATGTACAAGCCAAGGAATGAGAAGGATTGTTGGCAACAACAGAGGCTAAAAGAAAGGCATAGAACACATTTTCCTTTAGAACCTTCAGAGAGTGTGTTCCTGATGACAGCTTGATTTTGGACTTCTGGTTTCCAGAAGCGTGAGAGAAAAAATTTCTGTTGTTTTAAGTACCCCGGTTGGTGGTACTTCATTATGGCAGCCACAGGAAACTAAAACAGCTACTTTTGGTTGGGGAGAGGGAAACGGTGGATTTATTGAACCAGAGTACATGTAAATTTTCAAGTAGATGTGTCAGGAATGGCAATGGAAATATAGAATTCTGCTTGGAGAGAGGGTTCAGAGCTTGATATACTTTTGGCAATTCTTTGGTGGTTCACCAAAGTACCGTCGTCATTTTGAAGAGGAAATGGGTAAAAAGAGAATTAAGGAAAAGGACTTTTGGTTTCGAAAAAGCAGAAAAGTAATGGCCATTGACATGTGAGAACATCAGGGTTGAACAGTTTATAAAAGCTAATGAAGACCGTTTCAAGGAGGAAGTGGCCAACAGCATGGCATGACTGAAGGTGATCTGAGGAAATGGACTGAAGAAAAAGCATGATTTTGGCTAGAAATGCTAATAAGTCTTTGCATTTACACAATGATTTACAATTTGTAAGGCATTTTCATATTTTTTATCTTATTTGTTTACTACAACGCCTTAAGGGACAATATCATCCTTATTTTACAGCTGAGCTCACTCTGGAACAGGGAGGTTAAATCCTTGCTTGAAGTGACACAGCTTCTAAATAACAAGATCAAGATGTGAACCTAGATTTTTCAGAGTTCAAAGTTATGCTCTTTCCAAGGAATAATGGAATATCTTTTTAAATTCCTTTTAATAAGCCTTTACTCTCACTAGGTCGAGGCTAATGATTACTAAGAAATGACAATCAACCCTGCTTAATGCTTTAATTAGCATGCTGTACATTCAAAGATTTCCTCAGTGTGATTATAAGTTTTGTGTTTATAATTTTCAATTTTAAGATGTCAATAATTTTCATAATTTAATTACATAAGAATTATAAGGATAGTCCTATAATGACTAAAGTTAATAGAATTTTAATGTGTTAAGATAGAAATGGGCTCAAATTGTTATAAGACTTCCTATGTATTCAGCATCCTGAACACAGATTCACTCATTGGTCAAATGATCAAAGAAGACACAGTAAACTAAATTTTGGAAGCTTTCTAATGCAAATGTCTTGTGTGTGTGAAAAGGTAAGTGCTTGTTTTGGGAGTGGGAGGGAATGGGTGGTGGAAATGTAGCATGTGATCCGGGGGTTTTTCCACATGTCTTGGGTTATAGTGCTCATAATCATTTCCCCACTAGCCTAATTACATGTAATTTTCTCTAGATTCCCGAAAATTCCTTCCAAGATGAAATAGTTTGGGAGGATCCTTCAAGAACTTCATAGAAGCAATGGGACTGTCTATGAAAACTCTGCTTACTCGAGAATCTCCAGAGTCACATCCTGCAGAGGAGAGGGGTGAGGGACTGGATGTCCTCAATAGAAAGTATTCAGATTTCGTTAGCCTTGACTTTTGGTGGAAACATAGATGTCTGTATTCCATATGTCCCATCTTTTGTGTTAGGTGACCATGTACGTGAAGGGCCTTTCAAGCAGTGAAATATTTTTCAATATAGAATAATTAAACAACCTGCCATCTGTACAGTCTGGCCCTATAGTTTACTTTACTTGTAATTGCTTCAATGCATTTTGAGCTTTTGAGAATCCCTGTTCCCATCATTTTATTGTTTTCCCTATTATTTTCATTCTGTTTTCACATTTACTGTATGTATCTGTACTTTTTAACTGAAATCTCTGTATATATCTACTGTCTCTCTCAGTTCTTGTTTGTCATTCTGTATTTGTCTTCTCTATCTTTCATTTTGTTTCTGCCCTTTTCCCTTTCCTTTTCCACACTTGGGCTCTTTATCCATTTATCTAGTGATAAATACAGAAATCCCAAAGTGAAGCAGCCGTACAGGGTGGTATAACATTTCACTTAGGAAGTGTGGACCTTCCCTTCCGCTTATCTCAGATAGACGACAAGCAGTGAGGAAGAGAATCTGAGAGTTTGGAATAATTCAGAGCCTAGAAATAGCTTGTTCAATACTTTACTGAGGTGGTGGCAATTTAGATATTTCAGAAGAAAGGCTATCATCTTCACTGTGTCTACTCTACAGAGAGAATGGTGCCCTGGAACCGGGTGGAGAAGCATTCCTGTTCTTTCCTTTACATTAGATATTAAAATCATAACACCGGCCTGGAATATTTTCTTATTTTTATCTTTTTTATAACCCTATGTTTTGGTGTTTCTCTTTAAACAGTATAAACTTGAAGATTTTTCCCCCATTAGTCTTTGTTTTTTAAATGTGGGGTTGGGAGAGGCACTGCTTAGTTCATTTAGAGCTCTTTTAACTATTGAGATGTGATTCAATCATAACATTATTTTAGTTTGTTCCTTTTTAACGTAGGCATTTGCTTGTCTGATTTCTGAGGCTTTATATATTTGAGAAGTTTTTATCATGCGTCTCTATTTAAATGGCCATTTTACTGGATAAAACATCTGGGTTGAAGTTTTTCCCCTTAACTTAAAAGAAATAATCCTCCATTGTCCTTTCTCATTCAGTGTTGCTTTGAAAGTATTTGATAGTGCATCTAAGTAGATCAACAAATACATGCAAATCATATGTGTAGAACCACAGCTATATGTCACCTTCCCACAGGTAAAGTTTCAATGGAATGAGCAATTCACAGTCAAAAATCATATCAACACACAAGGAAATAAGATATCATGAGTAAGCACAAGGGATAAACAAAGGAGCAGAATCAGATTCATAAAGACTTTGGATTTTTGAATTTTTAGACATGGAATATGCAATAAATATGACCAATATCTTTCAATACTTAGAATTCTCAAAATATAAGCAAGAGATAAAGGACAAAAGGAACAAGAAAACAGAGTCTGGTCCTAAACAAGAAGCTGAATTATGATGAACACTGACTCTCTCTTCCAAGATAAATCCCAGAAAATTTAGAGAAGATAAATAGAGAAACTGTAAGAAATCCTGAGGTATTGGTGTATACATGTATGATGGTAGTAGGGGCTGAAGAAGAGGACTTCCCAGCACAATTATAGTCGTTAAAACTGGAAAGAAAGTGTGAGGATTCTGATCTAGCTTCTCCACTGCTTCGTCTTGAGGGACACAGTGTTTACCCTACAACTTCAGCAAGACATAATTTTCCTCCAAGTGTCCTCAGCAATAAAATTCAGAATAACCTAATGTTGTAACGGTGATGAGTTAATCACTTATAAATGCAGTATGAAGCTTAAAAGATAAAAGAAGTAAATATAACTATAAATACAATAATTTGTTAATAGTTACAAAAAATAAAAAGATGTATAATGTAACATCAACACATAAAACATGTGCGAGAGGGAACAAAAATGTTGAACTTTAGAATGCATTTGAACTTAAATTCTTATCAATTGAAAACTCACTGTTATAAGAAATATATTTTATGCGAGCCTCCTGGTAACTGCAAAGCAAACACCTATTTTAGATATTCAAAAATAAAGAGAAAGGAATCAAAGCATATCAATTCAGAAAAATCAACAAATCACAAAAGAGGAAATCAGACAAGAAGGTAGAAAAAAATTACAAAACAGCCAGAAATCAATGAACAAAATGTTAATAAGTCCATACCAGTCATAAATTACTTTAAATGTAAACAGATTAAGTGCTCTAATCCAAAGACATAGAGTGGCTGAATGGATAAAACAAAAAGACCCAACTATATGTTGCTGGAAGAGACTTACTTCACCTTTATGAATGTACAGAACTGAAAACACAGGAACTAAAAACATAGTCCACGCAATGGATAAGAAGGCTGGGGTAGCTATTCTTAAGTCAGACAAAATAGACTTGAAGACAAAGATTGTAATAAGAGACTAAAGAGTCATTGTATGAAGACAAGGAGTCAATCCACCAACAGGCTATTACTTTTAAGAATGTTGATACAATCAACATCAGAGCACTTAAATATGTGAAGAAAATTTTATCAGACCAAAAGGGAAAAACGGACAGCAATGCAATGATACTTCATTAGCAGGGGAATTCAGTTCTCCATTTTCATCAAAGGATAGATGTTTAAACAGAAAATCAATAAAGAAACAAAACATTGCAGTTAAATGACTAGTTAGATCAAATGGTCTTAAGATATATTTACAGAACATTCCATCCAAAACAGCAGAATACACTTTGCTCCAAGTATGCACAGAACGTTCTCCAGGACAGCTCACATGTGAGGCCACAAAACAAGTCTTAATAAATGTAAGAAGATTGAAATCCTATCACGCGTCACTTCTGATCACAATGATATTAATGGTATGAAACTAGAAATCAATTACAGAAAGAAAACTTGAGAATTCACAAACATGTGGAGAGTGTGCTCTTGAACAACACAAGGGTCAAAGAAGAAATAAAGAGAGAATTCAAAGATACCTTGAGACAATGGAAAATGGAAGTACAATGTACCAAAATGTATAGGAGGTAGCAAAAACAGTTCTAAGAGGAAAGTTCATAGCAATAAATGCCTATATGAATACACTAGAAAGATCTCAAATAAATAACCTAACTTCTTTACACCTCAAAGACATAGAAAAAGAAAAAGACATGAATCCAAAACTCAGGAGAAGGAAGGAAATAACCAAGATCAAAATGGAAATAAGTGAAATAAAGACTAAAAAGACAATAGAAAAGATCAATGTAATTAGGTATTGGATTTTTGGGAAGATAAACAAAATAGAGGAATATTTAGATAGTCTCACCAAGAAAAAGAGAGGACTCAAACAAATAGGATAATAAACAAAAGAGGTGACATTAAAACTGATACCACAAAAACACAAAGGATCATAAGAGACTACTTAAATAGTTATATAGCAACAAATTGGACAACCTAGAAGAAATGGATAAATTCCTAGAAACATACAACCTACCAAGATAGAATCAGGAAGAAATGGGAAACTGAATAGACTGATTACTAGTAAGAAGATTGAATCAGTAATCAAAAACCTCCCAACAAACAAAAGTCCAGGAGCAGATGGCTTCACTGGTGAATTCTACCGAACATTTGAAGAGTGAAGCTTTCCAAACTTTTTCAAAAAACAGAAGAGGAAGTAATACTTCCAACCTCATTTTATGAGGCCAGCATTATCCTGATACTAAACCCAGACGGCAATGTTATAAGAAAAGAAAACTATGTGCCAATACCCCTGATGAAAATAGATGCAAAAATTCTCAATAAAATATTAGCCAACCAAATTCAACAAATGCTAGAAAAACAATTTGTAACAGTGTGTGGTGATAGATGTTAACTAGATTTACTGCGGTGATCACTCTGCAGTATGTACATGTATCGAATCGGTATGCTGTACACTGGAAACCAATACAACTTGACATGTCATTTTATCTCAATTAAAATCAAAAAGGGTTCCAGTCTTAAAGACTGAGAGATTGGTTGATTCTTTTGTTAAAAATGGAGAGGCTAAAGATGACAACCTGCTGTTATGGTTTGAATTGTGTCTCCAAAAAATATATGTCATAACCCCTGGTACTTAAGAATATTATCTTATTTGAAAACAGATTCTTTGCATATGTAATCAAGTTAAGATAATGCCATACCTGATTACGTGGGCTCTAATCTGATATGGATGGTGTCCTTCTAGGAAGGGAAAACAGAGACAAGACACAGACAGGGAGAACACCATATGATGATGGAGGCGAAGATTGGAACAAAGATAAATGTACAAGCCAAGGAATGAGAAGGATTGTTGGCAACAACAGAGGCTAAAAGAAAGGCATAGAACACATTTTCCTTTAGAACCTTCAGAGAGTGTGTTCCTGATGACAGCTTGATTTTGGACTTCTGGTTTCCAGAAGCGTGAGAGAAAAAATTTCTGTTGTTTTAAGTACCCCGGTTGGTGGTACTTCATTATGGCAGCCACAGGAAACTAAAACAGCTACTTTTGGTTGGGGAGAGGGAAACGGTGGATTTATTGAACCAGAGTACATGTAAATTTTCAAGTAGATGTGTCAGGAATGGCAATGGAAATATAGAATTCTGCTTGGAGAGAGGGTTCAGAGCTTGATATACTTTTGGCAATTCTTTGGTGGTTCACCAAAGTACCGTCGTCATTTTGAAGAGGAAATGGGTAAAAAGAGAATTAAGGAAAAGGACTTTTGGTTTCGAAAAAGCAGAAAAGTAATGGCCATTGACATGTGAGAACATCAGGGTTGAACAGTTTATAAAAGCTAATGAAGACCGTTTCAAGGAGGAAGTGGCCAACAGCATGGCATGACTGAAGGTGATCTGAGGAAATGGACTGAAGAAAAAGCATGATTTTGGCTAGAAATGCTAATAATTCTTTGCATTTACACAATGATTTACAATTTGTAAGGCATTTTCATATTTTTTATCTTATTTGTTTACTACAACGCCTTAAGGGACAATATCATCCTTATTTTACAGCTGAGCTCACTCTGGAACAGGGAGGTTAAATCCTTGCTTGAAGTGACACAGCTTCTAAATAACAAGATCAAGATGTGAACCTAGATTTTTCAGAGTTCAAAGTTATGCTCTTTCCAAGGAATAATGGAATATCTTTTTAAATTCCTTTTAATAAGCCTTTACTCTCACTAGGTCGAGGCTAATGATTACTAAGAAATGACAATCAACCCTGCTTAATGCTTTAATTAGCATGCTGTACATTCAAAGATTTCCTCAGTGTGATTATAAGTTTTGTGTTTATAATTTTCAATTTTAAGATGTCAATAATTTTCATAATTTAATTACATAAGAATTATAAGGATAGTCCTATAATGACTAAAGTTAATAGAATTTTAATGTGTTAAGATAGAAATGGGCTCAAATTGTTATAAGACTTCCTATGTATTCAGCATCCTGAACACAGATTCACTCATTGGTCAAATGATCAAAGAAGACACAGTAAACTAAATTTTGGAAGCTTTCTAATGCAAATGTCTTGTGTGTGTGAAAAGGTAAGTGCTTGTTTTGGGAGTGGGAGGGAATGGGTGGTGGAAATGTAGCATGTGATCCGGGGGTTTTTCCACATGTCTTGGGTTATAGTGCTCATAATCATTTCCCCACTAGCCTAATTACATGTAATTTTCTCTAGATTCCCGAAAATTCCTTCCAAGATGAAATAGTTTGGGAGGATCCTTCAAGAACTTCATAGAAGCAATGGGACTGTCTATGAAAACTCTGCTTACTCGAGAATCTCCAGAGTCACATCCTGCAGAGGAGAGGGGTGAGGGACTGGATGTCCTCAATAGAAAGTATTCAGATTTCGTTAGCCTTGACTTTTGGTGGAAACATAGATGTCTGTATTCCATATGTCCCATCTTTTGTGTTAGGTGACCATGTACGTGAAGGGCCTTTCAAGCAGTGAAATATTTTTCAATATAGAATAATTAAACAACCTGCCATCTGTACAGTCTGGCCCTATAGTTTACTTTACTTGTAATTGCTTCAATGCATTTTGAGCTTTTGAGAATCCCTGTTCCCATCATTTTATTGTTTTCCCTATTATTTTCATTCTGTTTTCACATTTACTGTATGTATCTGTACTTTTTAACTGAAATCTCTGTATATATCTACTGTCTCTCTCAGTTCTTGTTTGTCATTCTGTATTTGTCTTCTCTATCTTTCATTTTGTTTCTGCCCTTTTCCCTTTCCTTTTCCACACTTGGGCTCTTTATCCATTTATCTAGTGATAAATACAGAAATCCCAAAGTGAAGCAGCCGTACAGGGTGGTATAACATTTCACTTAGGAAGTGTGGACCTTCCCTTCCGCTTATCTCAGATAGACGACAAGCAGTGAGGAAGAGAATCTGAGAGTTTGGAATAATTCAGAGCCTAGAAATAGCTTGTTCAATACTTTACTGAGGTGGTGGCAATTTAGATATTTCAGAAGAAAGGCTATCATCTTCACTGTGTCTACTCTACAGAGAGAATGGTGCCCTGGAACCGGGTGGAGAAGCATTCCTGTTCTTTCCTTTACATTAGATATTAAAATCATAACACCGGCCTGGAATATTTTCTTATTTTTATCTTTTTTATAACCCTATGTTTTGGTGTTTCTCTTTAAACAGTATAAACTTGAAGATTTTTCCCCCATTAGTCTTTGTTTTTTAAATGTGGGGTTGGGAGAGGCACTGCTTAGTTCATTTAGAGCTCTTTTAACTATTGAGATGTGATTCAATCATAACATTATTTTAGTTTGTTCCTTTTTAACGTAGGCATTTGCTTGTCTGATTTCTGAGGCTTTATATATTTGAGAAGTTTTTATCATGCGTCTCTATTTAAATGGCCATTTTACTGGATAAAACATCTGGGTTGAAGTTTTTCCCCTTAACTTGAAAGAAATAATCCTCCATTGTCCTTTCTCATTCAGTGTTGCTTTGAAAGTATTTGATAGTGCATCTAAGTAGATCAACAAATACATGCAAATCATATGTGTAGAACCACAGCTATATGTCACCTTCCCACAGGTAAAGTTTCAATGGAATGAGCAATTCACAGTCAAAAATCATATCAACACACAAGGAAATAAGATATCATGAGTAAGCACAAGGGATAAACAAAGGAGCAGAATCAGATTCATAAAGACTTTGGATTTTTGAATTTTTAGACATGGAATATGCAATAAATATGACCAATATCTTTCAATACTTAGAATTCTCAAAATATAAGCAAGAGATAAAGGACAAAAGGAACAAGAAAACAGAGTCTGGTCCTAAACAAGAAGCTGAATTATGATGAACACTGACTCTCTCTTCCAAGATAAATCCCAGAAAATTTAGAGAAGATAAATAGAGAAACTGTAAGAAATCCTGAGGTATTGGTGTATACATGTATGATGGTAGTAGGGGCTGAAGAAGAGGACTTCCCAGCACAATTATAGTCGTTAAAACTGGAAAGAAAGTGTGAGGATTCTGATCTAGCTTCTCCACTGCTTCGTCTTGAGGGACACAGTGTTTACCCTACAACTTCAGCAAGACATAATTTTCCTCCAAGTGTCCTCAGCAATAAAATTCAGAATAACCTAATGTTGTAACGGTGATGAGTTAATCACTTATAAATGCAGTATGAAGCTTAAAAGATAAAAGAAGTAAATATAACTATAAATACAATAATTTGTTAATAGTTACAAAAAATAAAAAGATGTATAATGTAACATCAACACATAAAACATGTGCGAGAGGGAACAAAAATGTTGAACTTTAGAATGCATTTGAACTTAAATTCTTATCAATTGAAAACTCACTGTTATAAGAAATATATTTTATGCGAGCCTCCTGGTAACTGCAAAGCAAACACCTATATTAGATATTCAAAAATAAAGAGAAAGGAATCAAAGCATATCAATTCAGAAAAATCAACAAATCACAAAAGAGGAAATCAGACAAGAAGGTAGAAAAAAATTACAAAACAGCCAGAAATCAATGAACAAAATGTTAATAAGTCCATACCAGTCATAAATTACTTTAAATGTAAACAGATTAAGTGCTCTAATCCAAAGACATAGAGTGGCTGAATGGATAAAACAAAAAGACCCAACTATATGTTGCTGGAAGAGACTTACTTCACCTTTATGAATGTACAGAACTGAAAACACAGGAGCTAAAAACATAGTCCACGCAATGGATAAGAAGGCTGGGGTAGCTATTCTTAAGTCAGACAAAATAGACTTGAAGACAAAGATTGTAATAAGAGACTAAAGAGTCATTGTATGAAGACAAGGAGTCAATCCACCAACAGGCTATTACTTTTAAGAATGTTGATACAATCAACATCAGAGCACTTAAATATGTGAAGAAAATTTTATCAGACCAAAAGGGAAAAACGGACAGCAATGCAATGATACTTCATTAGCAGGGGAATTCAGTTCTCCATTTTCATCAAAGGATAGATGTTTAAACAGAAAATCAATAAAGAAACAAAACATTGCAGTTAAATGACTAGTTAGATCAAATGGTCTTAAGATATATTTACAGAACATTCCATCCAAAACAGCAGAATACACTTTGCTCCAAGTATGCACAGAACGTTCTCCAGGACAGCTCACATGTGAGGCCACAAAACAAGTCTTAATAAATGTAAGAAGATTGAAATCCTATCACGCGTCACTTCTGATCACAATGATATTAATGGTATGAAACTAGAAATCAATTACAGAAAGAAAACTTGAGAATTCACAAACATGTGGAGAGTGTGCTCTTGAACAACACAAGGGTCAAAGAAGAAATAAAGAGAGAATTCAAAGATACCTTGAGACAATGGAAAATGGAAGTACAATGTACCAAAATGTATAGGAGGTAGCAAAAACAGTTCTAAGAGGAAAGTTCATAGCAATAAATGCCTATATGAATACACTAGAAAGATCTCAAATAAATAACCTAACTTCTTTACACCTCAAAGACATAGAAAAAGAAAAAGACATGAATCCAAAACTCAGGAGAAGGAAGGAAATAACCAAGATCAAAATGGAAATAAGTGAAATAAAGACTAAAAAGACAATAGAAAAGATCAATGTAATTAGGTATTGGATTTTTGGGAAGATAAACAAAATAGAGGAATATTTAGATAGTCTCACCAAGAAAAAGAGAGGACTCAAACAAATAGGATAATAAACAAAAGAGGTGACATTAAAACTGATACCACAAAAACACAAAGGATCATAAGAGACTACTTAAATAGTTATATAGCAACAAATTGGACAACCTAGAAGAAATGGATAAATTCCTAGAAACATACAACCTACCAAGATAGAATCAGGAGGAAATGGGAAACTGAATAGACTGATTACTAGTAAGAAGATTGAATCAGTAATCAAAAACCTCCCAACAAACAAAAGTCCAGGAGCAGATGGCTTCACTGGTGAATTCTACCGAACATTTGAAGAGTGAAGCTTTCCAAACTTTTTCAAAAAACAGAAGAGGAAGTAATACTTCCAACCTCATTTTATGAGGCCAGCATTATCCTGATACTAAACCCAGACGGGAATGTTATAAGAAAAGAAAACTATGTGCCAATACCCCTGATGAAAATAGATGCAAAAATTCTCAATAAAATATTAGCCAACCAAATTCAACAAATGCTAGAAAAACAATTTGTAACAGTGTGTGGTGATAGATGTTAACTAGATTTACTGCGGTGATCACTCTGCAGTATGTACATGTATCGAATCGGTATGCTGTACACTGGAAACCAATACAACTTGACATGTCATTTTATCTCAATTAAAATCAAAAAGGGTTCCAGTCTTAAAGACTGAGAGATTGGTTGATTCTTTTGTTAAAAATGGAGAGGCTAAAGATGACAACCTGCTGTTATGGTTTGAATTGTGTCTCCAAAAAATATATGTCATAACCCCTGGTACTTAAGAATATTATCTTATTTGAAAACAGATTCTTTGCATATGTAATCAAGTTAAGATAATGCCATACCTGATTACGTGGGCTCTAATCTGATATGGATGGTGTCCTTCTAGGAAGGGAAAACAGAGACAAGACACAGACAGGGAGAACACCATATGATGATGGAGGCGAAGATTGGAACAAAGATAAATGTACAAGCCAAGGAATGAGAAGGATTGTTGGCAACAACAGAGGCTAAAAGAAAGGCATAGAACACATTTTCCTTTAGAACCTTCAGAGAGTGTGTTCCTGATGACAGCTTGATTTTGGACTTCTGGTTTCCAGAAGCGTGAGAGAAAAAATTTCTGTTGTTTTAAGTACCCCGGTTGGTGGTACTTCATTATGGCAGCCACAGGAAACTAAAACAGCTACTTTTGGTTGGGGAGAGGGAAACGGTGGATTTATTGAACCAGAGTACATGTAAATTTTCAAGTAGATGTGTCAGGAATGGCAATGGAAATATAGAATTCTGCTTGGAGAGAGGGTTCAGAGCTTGATATACTTTTGGCAATTCTTTGGTGGTTCACCAAAGTACCGTCGTCATTTTGAAGAGGAAATGGGTAAAAAGAGAATTAAGGAAAAGGACTTTTGGTTTCGAAAAAGCAGAAAAGTAATGGCCATTGACATGTGAGAACATCAGGGTTGAACAGTTTATAAAAGCTAATGAAGACCGTTTCAAGGAGGAAGTGGCCAACAGCATGGCATGACTGAAGGTGATCTGAGGAAATGGACTGAAGAAAAAGCATGATTTTGGCTAGAAATGCTAATAATTCTTTGCATTTACACAATGATTTACAATTTGTAAGGCATTTTCATATTTTTTATCTTATTTGTTTACTACAACGCCTTAAGGGACAATATCATCCTTATTTTACAGCTGAGCTCACTCTGGAACAGGGAGGTTAAATCCTTGCTTGAAGTGACACAGCTTCTAAATAACAAGATCAAGATGTGAACCTAGATTTTTCAGAGTTCAAAGTTATGCTCTTTCCAAGGAATAATGGAATATCTTTTTAAATTCCTTTTAATAAGCCTTTACTCTCACTAGGTCGAGGCTAATGATTACTAAGAAATGACAATCAACCCTGCTTAATGCTTTAATTAGCATGCTGTACATTCAAAGATTTCCTCAGTGTGATTATAAGTTTTGTGTTTATAATTTTCAATTTTAAGATGTCAATAATTTTCATAATTTAATTACATAAGAATTATAAGGATAGTCCTATAATGACTAAAGTTAATAGAATTTTAATGTGTTAAGATAGAAATGGGCTCAAATTGTTATAAGACTTCCTATGTATTCAGCATCCTGAACACAGATTCACTCATTGGTCAAATGATCAAAGAAGACACAGTAAACTAAATTTTGGAAGCTTTCTAATGCAAATGTCTTGTGTGTGTGAAAAGGTAAGTGCTTGTTTTGGGAGTGGGAGGGAATGGGTGGTGGAAATGTAGCATGTGATCCGGGGGTTTTTCCACATGTCTTGGGTTATAGTGCTCATAATCATTTCCCCACTAGCCTAATTACATGTAATTTTCTCTAGATTCCCGAAAATTCCTTCCAAGATGAAATAGTTTGGGAGGATCCTTCAAGAACTTCATAGAAGCAATGGGACTGTCTATGAAAACTCTGCTTACTCGAGAATCTCCAGAGTCACATCCTGCAGAGGAGAGGGGTGAGGGACTGGATGTCCTCAATAGAAAGTATTCAGATTTCGTTAGCCTTGACTTTTGGTGGAAACATAGATGTCTGTATTCCATATGTCCCATCTTTTGTGTTAGGTGACCATGTACGTGAAGGGCCTTTCAAGCAGTGAAATATTTTTCAATATAGAATAATTAAACAACCTGCCATCTGTACAGTCTGGCCCTATAGTTTACTTTACTTGTAATTGCTTCAATGCATTTTGAGCTTTTGAGAATCCCTGTTCCCATCATTTTATTGTTTTCCCTATTATTTTCATTCTGTTTTCACATTTACTGTATGTATCTGTACTTTTTAACTGAAATCTCTGTATATATCTACTGTCTCTCTCAGTTCTTGTTTGTCATTCTGTATTTGTCTTCTCTATCTTTCATTTTGTTTCTGCCCTTTTCCCTTTCCTTTTCCACACTTGGGCTCTTTATCCATTTATCTAGTGATAAATACAGAAATCCCAAAGTGAAGCAGCCGTACAGGGTGGTATAACATTTCACTTAGGAAGTGTGGACCTTCCCTTCCGCTTATCTCAGATAGACGACAAGCAGTGAGGAAGAGAATCTGAGAGTTTGGAATAATTCAGAGCCTAGAAATAGCTTGTTCAATACTTTACTGAGGTGGTGGCAATTTAGATATTTCAGAAGAAAGGCTATCATCTTCACTGTGTCTACTCTACAGAGAGAATGGTGCCCTGGAACCGGGTGGAGAAGCATTCCTGTTCTTTCCTTTACGTTAGATATTAAAATCATAACACCGGCCTGGAATATTTTCTTATTTTTATCTTTTTTATAACCCTATGTTTTGGTGTTTCTCTTTAAACAGTATAAACTTGAAGATTTTTCCCCCATTGGTCTTTGTTTTTTAAATGTGGGGTTGGGAGAGGCACTGCTTAGTTCATTTAGAGCTCTTTTAACTATTGAGATGTGATTCAATCATAACATTATTTTAGTTTGTTCCTTTTTAACGTAGGCATTTGCTTGTCTGATTTCTGAGGCTTTATATATTTGAGAAGTTTTTATCATGCGTCTCTATTTAAATGGCCATTTTGCTGGATAAAACATCTGGGTTGAAGTTTTTCCCCTTAACTTGAAAGAAATAATCCTCCATTGTCCTTTCTCATTCAGTGTTGCTTTGAAAGTATTTGATAGTGCATCTAAGTAGATCAACAAATACATGCAAATCATATGTGTAGAACCACAGCTATATGTCACCTTCCCACAGGTAAAGTTTCAATGGAATGAGCAATTCACAGTCAAAAATCATATCAACACACAAGGAAATAAGATATCATGAGTAAGCACAAGGGATAAACAAAGGAGCAGAATCAGATTCATAAAGACTTTGGATTTTTGAATTTTTAGACATGGAATATGCAATAAATATGACCAATATCTTTCAATACTTAGAATTCTCAAAATATAAGCAAGAGATAAAGGACAAAAGGAACAAGAAAACAGAGTCTGGTCCTAAACAAGAAGCTGAATTATGATGAACACTGACTCTCTCTTCCAAGATAAATCCCAGAAAATTTAGAGAAGATAAATAGAGAAACTGTAAGAAATCCTGAGGTATTGGTGTATACATGTATGATGGTAGTAGGGGCTGAAGAAGAGGACTTCCCAGCACAATTATAGTCGTTAAAACTGGAAAGAAAGTGTGAGGATTCTGATCTAGCTTCTCCACTGCTTCGTCTTGAGGGACACAGTGTTTACCCTACAACTTCAGCAAGACATAATTTTCCTCCAAGTGTCCTCAGCAATAAAATTCAGAATAACCTAATGTTGTAACGGTGATGAGTTAATCACTTATAAATGCAGTATGAAGCTTAAAAGATAAAAGAAGTAAATATAACTATAAATACAATAATTTGTTAATAGTTACAAAAAATAAAAAGATGTATAATGTAACATCAACACATAAAACATGTGCGAGAGGGAACAAAAATGTTGAACTTTAGAATGCATTTGAACTTAAATTCTTATCAATTGAAAACTCACTGTTATAAGAAATATATTTTATGCGAGCCTCCTGGTAACTGCAAAGCAAACACCTATATTAGATATTCAAAAATAAAGAGAAAGGAATCAAAGCATATCAATTCAGAAAAATCAACAAATCACAAAAGAGGAAATCAGACAAGAAGGTAGAAAAAAATTACAAAACAGCCAGAAATCAATGAACAAAATGTTAATAAGTCCATACCAGTCATAAATTACTTTAAATGTAAACAGATTAAGTGCTCTAATCCAAAGACATAGAGTGGCTGAATGGATAAAACAAAAAGACCCAACTATATGTTGCTGGAAGAGACTTACTTCACCTTTATGAATGTACAGAACTGAAAACACAGGAGCTAAAAACATAGTCCACGCAATGGATAAGAAGGCTGGGGTAGCTATTCTTAAGTCAGACAAAATAGACTTGAAGACAAAGATTGTAATAAGAGACTAAAGAGTCATTGTATGAAGACAAGGAGTCAATCCACCAACAGGCTATTACTTTTAAGAATGTTGATACAATCAACATCAGAGCACTTAAATATGTGAAGAAAATTTTATCAGACCAAAAGGGAAAAACGGACAGCAATGCAATGATACTTCATTAGCAGGGGAATTCAGTTCTCCATTTTCATCAAAGGATAGATGTTTAAACAGAAAATCAATAAAGAAACAAAACATTGCAGTTAAATGACTAGTTAGATCAAATGGTCTTAAGATATATTTACAGAACATTCCATCCAAAACAGCAGAATACACTTTGCTCCAAGTATGCACAGAACGTTCTCCAGGACAGCTCACATGTGAGGCCACAAAACAAGTCTTAATAAATGTAAGAAGATTGAAATCCTATCACGCGTCACTTCTGATCACAATGATATTAATGGTATGAAACTAGAAATCAATTACAGAAAGAAAACTTGAGAATTCACAAACATGTGGAGAGTGTGCTCTTGAACAACACAAGGGTCAAAGAAGAAATAAAGAGAGAATTCAAAGATACCTTGAGACAATGGAAAATGGAAGTACAATGTACCAAAATGTATAGGAGGTAGCAAAAACAGTTCTAAGAGGAAAGTTCATAGCAATAAATGCCTATATGAATACACTAGAAAGATCTCAAATAAATAACCTAACTTCTTTACACCTCAAAGACATAGAAAAAGAAAAAGACATGAATCCAAAACTCAGGAGAAGGAAGGAAATAACCAAGATCAAAATGGAAATAAGTGAAATAAAGACTAAAAAGACAATAGAAAAGATCAATGTAATTAGGTATTGGATTTTTGGGAAGATAAACAAAATAGAGGAATATTTAGATAGTCTCACCAAGAAAAAGAGAGGACTCAAACAAATAGGATAATAAACAAAAGAGGTGACATTAAAACTGATACCACAAAAACACAAAGGATCATAAGAGACTACTTAAATAGTTATATAGCAACAAATTGGACAACCTAGAAGAAATGGATAAATTCCTAGAAACATACAACCTACCAAGATAGAATCAGGAGGAAATGGGAAACTGAATAGACTGATTACTAGTAAGAAGATTGAATCAGTAATCAAAAACCTCCCAACAAACAAAAGTCCAGGAGCAGATGGCTTCACTGGTGAATTCTACCGAACATTTGAAGAGTGAAGCTTTCCAAACTTTTTCAAAAAACAGAAGAGGAAGTAATACTTCCAACCTCATTTTATGAGGCCAGCATTATCCTGATACTAAACCCAGACGGCAATGTTATAAGAAAAGAAAACTATGTGCCAATACCCCTGATGAAAATAGATGCAAAAATTCTCAATAAAATATTAGCCAACCAAATTCAACAAATGCTAGAAAAACAATTTGTAACAGTGTGTGGTGATAGATGTTAACTAGATTTACTGCGGTGATCACTCTGCAGTATGTACATGTATCGAATCGGTATGCTGTACACTGGAAACCAATACAACTTGACATGTCATTTTATCTCAATTAAAATCAAAAAGGGTTCCAGTCTTAAAGACTGAGAGATTGGTTGATTCTTTTGTTAAAAATGGAGAGGCTAAAGATGACAACCTGCTGTTATGGTTTGAATTGTGTCTCCAAAAAATATATGTCATAACCCCTGGTACTTAAGAATATTATCTTATTTGAAAACAGATTCTTTGCATATGTAATCAAGTTAAGATAATGCCATACCTGATTACGTGGGCTCTAATCTGATATGGATGGTGTCCTTCTAGGAAGGGAAAACAGAGACAAGACACAGACAGGGAGAACACCATATGATGATGGAGGCGAAGATTGGAACAAAGATAAATGTACAAGCCAAGGAATGAGAAGGATTGTTGGCAACAACAGAGGCTAAAAGAAAGGCATAGAACACATTTTCCTTTAGAACCTTCAGAGAGTGTGTTCCTGATGACAGCTTGATTTTGGACTTCTGGTTTCCAGAAGCGTGAGAGAAAAAATTTCTGTTGTTTTAAGTACCCCGGTTGGTGGTACTTCATTATGGCAGCCACAGGAAACTAAAACAGCTACTTTTGGTTGGGGAGAGGGAAACGGTGGATTTATTGAACCAGAGTACATGTAAATTTTCAAGTAGATGTGTCAGGAATGGCAATGGAAATATAGAATTCTGCTTGGAGAGAGGGTTCAGAGCTTGATATACTTTTGGCAATTCTTTGGTGGTTCACCAAAGTACCGTCGTCATTTTGAAGAGGAAATGGGTAAAAAGAGAATTAAGGAAAAGGACTTTTGGTTTCGAAAAAGCAGAAAAGTAATGGCCATTGACATGTGAGAACATCAGGGTTGAACAGTTTATAAAAGCTAATGAAGACCGTTTCAAGGAGGAAGTGGCCAACAGCATGGCATGACTGAAGGTGATCTGAGGAAATGGACTGAAGAAAAAGCATGATTTTGGCTAGAAATGCTAATAATTCTTTGCATTTACACAATGATTTACAATTTGTAAGGCATTTTCATATTTTTTATCTTATTTGTTTACTACAACGCCTTAAGGGACAATATCATCCTTATTTTACAGCTGAGCTCACTCTGGAACAGGGAGGTTAAATCCTTGCTTGAAGTGACACAGCTTCTAAATAACAAGATCAAGATGTGAACCTAGATTTTTCAGAGTTCAAAGTTATGCTCTTTCCAAGGAATAATGGAATATCTTTTTAAATTCCTTTTAATAAGCCTTTACTCTCACTAGGTCGAGGCTAATGATTACTAAGAAATGACAATCAACCCTGCTTAATGCTTTAATTAGCATGCTGTACATTCAAAGATTTCCTCAGTGTGATTATAAGTTTTGTGTTTATAATTTTCAATTTTAAGATGTCAATAATTTTCATAATTTAATTACATAAGAATTATAAGGATAGTCCTATAATGACTAAAGTTAATAGAATTTTAATGTGTTAAGATAGAAATGGGCTCAAATTGTTATAAGACTTCCTATGTATTCAGCATCCTGAACACAGATTCACTCATTGGTCAAATGATCAAAGAAGACACAGTAAACTAAATTTTGGAAGCTTTCTAATGCAAATGTCTTGTGTGTGTGAAAAGGTAAGTGCTTGTTTTGGGAGTGGGAGGGAATGGGTGGTGGAAATGTAGCATGTGATCCGGGGGTTTTTCCACATGTCTTGGGTTATAGTGCTCATAATCATTTCCCCACTAGCCTAATTACATGTAATTTTCTCTAGATTCCCGAAAATTCCTTCCAAGATGAAATAGTTTGGGAGGATCCTTCAAGAACTTCATAGAAGCAATGGGACTGTCTATGAAAACTCTGCTTACTCGAGAATCTCCAGAGTCACATCCTGCAGAGGAGAGGGGTGAGGGACTGGATGTCCTCAATAGAAAGTATTCAGATTTCGTTAGCCTTGACTTTTGGTGGAAACATAGATGTCTGTATTCCATATGTCCCATCTTTTGTGTTAGGTGACCATGTACGTGAAGGGCCTTTCAAGCAGTGAAATATTTTTCAATATAGAATAATTAAACAACCTGCCATCTGTACAGTCTGGCCCTATAGTTTACTTTACTTGTAATTGCTTCAATGCATTTTGAGCTTTTGAGAATCCCTGTTCCCATCATTTTATTGTTTTCCCTATTATTTTCATTCTGTTTTCACATTTACTGTATGTATCTGTACTTTTTAACTGAAATCTCTGTATATATCTACTGTCTCTCTCAGTTCTTGTTTGTCATTCTGTATTTGTCTTCTCTATCTTTCATTTTGTTTCTGCCCTTTTCCCTTTCCTTTTCCACACTTGGGCTCTTTATCCATTTATCTAGTGATAAATACAGAAATCCCAAAGTGAAGCAGCCGTACAGGGTGGTATAACATTTCACTTAGGAAGTGTGGACCTTCCCTTCCGCTTATCTCAGATAGACGACAAGCAGTGAGGAAGAGAATCTGAGAGTTTGGAATAATTCAGAGCCTAGAAATAGCTTGTTCAATACTTTACTGAGGTGGTGGCAATTTAGATATTTCAGAAGAAAGGCTATCATCTTCACTGTGTCTACTCTACAGAGAGAATGGTGCCCTGGAACCGGGTGGAGAAGCATTCCTGTTCTTTCCTTTACGTTAGATATTAAAATCATAACACCGGCCTGGAATATTTTCTTATTTTTATCTTTTTTATAACCCTATGTTTTGGTGTTTCTCTTTAAACAGTATAAACTTGAAGATTTTTCCCCCATTGGTCTTTGTTTTTTAAATGTGGGGTTGGGAGAGGCACTGCTTAGTTCATTTAGAGCTCTTTTAACTATTGAGATGTGATTCAATCATAACATTATTTTAGTTTGTTCCTTTTTAACGTAGGCATTTGCTTGTCTGATTTCTGAGGCTTTATATATTTGAGAAGTTTTTATCATGCGTCTCTATTTAAATGGCCATTTTGCTGGATAAAACATCTGGGTTGAAGTTTTTCCCCTTAACTTGAAAGAAATAATCCTCCATTGTCCTTTCTCATTCAGTGTTGCTTTGAAAGTATTTGATAGTGCATCTAAGTAGATCAACAAATACATGCAAATCATATGTGTAGAACCACAGCTATATGTCACCTTCCCACAGGTAAAGTTTCAATGGAATGAGCAATTCACAGTCAAAAATCATATCAACACACAAGGAAATAAGATATCATGAGTAAGCACAAGGGATAAACAAAGGAGCAGAATCAGATTCATAAAGACTTTGGATTTTTGAATTTTTAGACATGGAATATGCAATAAATATGACCAATATCTTTCAATACTTAGAATTCTCAAAATATAAGCAAGAGATAAAGGACAAAAGGAACAAGAAAACAGAGTCTGGTCCTAAACAAGAAGCTGAATTATGATGAACACTGACTCTCTCTTCCAAGATAAATCCCAGAAAATTTAGAGAAGATAAATAGAGAAACTGTAAGAAATCCTGAGGTATTGGTGTATACATGTATGATGGTAGTAGGGGCTGAAGAAGAGGACTTCCCAGCACAATTATAGTCGTTAAAACTGGAAAGAAAGTGTGAGGATTCTGATCTAGCTTCTCCACTGCTTCGTCTTGAGGGACACAGTGTTTACCCTACAACTTCAGCAAGACATAATTTTCCTCCAAGTGTCCTCAGCAATAAAATTCAGAATAACCTAATGTTGTAACGGTGATGAGTTAATCACTTATAAATGCAGTATGAAGCTTAAAAGATAAAAGAAGTAAATATAACTATAAATACAATAATTTGTTAATAGTTACAAAAAATAAAAAGATGTATAATGTAACATCAACACATAAAACATGTGCGAGAGGGAACAAAAATGTTGAACTTTAGAATGCATTTGAACTTAAATTCTTATCAATTGAAAACTCACTGTTATAAGAAATATATTTTATGCGAGCCTCCTGGTAACTGCAAAGCAAACACCTATATTAGATATTCAAAAATAAAGAGAAAGGAATCAAAGCATATCAATTCAGAAAAATCAACAAATCACAAAAGAGGAAATCAGACAAGAAGGTAGAAAAAAATTACAAAACAGCCAGAAATCAATGAACAAAATGTTAATAAGTCCATACCAGTCATAAATTACTTTAAATGTAAACAGATTAAGTGCTCTAATCCAAAGACATAGAGTGGCTGAATGGATAAAACAAAAAGACCCAACTATATGTTGCTGGAAGAGACTTACTTCACCTTTATGAATGTACAGAACTGAAAACACAGGAGCTAAAAACATAGTCCACGCAATGGATAAGAAGGCTGGGGTAGCTATTCTTAAGTCAGACAAAATAGACTTGAAGACAAAGATTGTAATAAGAGACTAAAGAGTCATTGTATGAAGACAAGGAGTCAATCCACCAACAGGCTATTACTTTTAAGAATGTTGATACAATCAACATCAGAGCACTTAAATATGTGAAGAAAATTTTATCAGACCAAAAGGGAAAAACGGACAGCAATGCAATGATACTTCATTAGCAGGGGAATTCAGTTCTCCATTTTCATCAAAGGATAGATGTTTAAACAGAAAATCAATAAAGAAACAAAACATTGCAGTTAAATGACTAGTTAGATCAAATGGTCTTAAGATATATTTACAGAACATTCCATCCAAAACAGCAGAATACACTTTGCTCCAAGTATGCACAGAACGTTCTCCAGGACAGCTCACATGTGAGGCCACAAAACAAGTCTTAATAAATGTAAGAAGATTGAAATCCTATCACGCGTCACTTCTGATCACAATGATATTAATGGTATGAAACTAGAAATCAATTACAGAAAGAAAACTTGAGAATTCACAAACATGTGGAGAGTGTGCTCTTGAACAACACAAGGGTCAAAGAAGAAATAAAGAGAGAATTCAAAGATACCTTGAGACAATGGAAAATGGAAGTACAATGTACCAAAATGTATAGGAGGTAGCAAAAACAGTTCTAAGAGGAAAGTTCATAGCAATAAATGCCTATATGAATACACTAGAAAGATCTCAAATAAATAACCTAACTTCTTTACACCTCAAAGACATAGAAAAAGAAAAAGACATGAATCCAAAACTCAGGAGAAGGAAGGAAATAACCAAGATCAAAATGGAAATAAGTGAAATAAAGACTAAAAAGACAATAGAAAAGATCAATGTAATTAGGTATTGGATTTTTGGGAAGATAAACAAAATAGAGGAATATTTAGATAGTCTCACCAAGAAAAAGAGAGGACTCAAACAAATAGGATAATAAACAAAAGAGGTGACATTAAAACTGATACCACAAAAACACAAAGGATCATAAGAGACTACTTAAATAGTTATATAGCAACAAATTGGACAACCTAGAAGAAATGGATAAATTCCTAGAAACATACAACCTACCAAGATAGAATCAGGAGGAAATGGGAAACTGAATAGACTGATTACTAGTAAGAAGATTGAATCAGTAATCAAAAACCTCCCAACAAACAAAAGTCCAGGAGCAGATGGCTTCACTGGTGAATTCTACCGAACATTTGAAGAGTGAAGCTTTCCAAACTTTTTCAAAAAACAGAAGAGGAAGTAATACTTCCAACCTCATTTTATGAGGCCAGCATTATCCTGATACTAAACCCAGACGGGAATGTTATAAGAAAAGAAAACTATGTGCCAATACCCCTGATGAAAATAGATGCAAAAATTCTCAATAAAATATTAGCCAACCAAATTCAACAAATGCTAGAAAAACAATTTGTAACAGTGTGTGGTGATAGATGTTAACTAGATTTACTGCGGTGATCACTCTGCAGTATGTACATGTATCGAATCGGTATGCTGTACACTGGAAACCAATACAACTTGACATGTCATTTTATCTCAATTAAAATCAAAAAGGGTTCCAGTCTTAAAGACTGAGAGATTGGTTGATTCTTTTGTTAAAAATGGAGAGGCTAAAGATGACAACCTGCTGTTATGGTTTGAATTGTGTCTCCAAAAAATATATGTCATAACCCCTGGTACTTAAGAATATTATCTTATTTGAAAACAGATTCTTTGCATATGTAATCAAGTTAAGATAATGCCATACCTGATTACGTGGGCTCTAATCTGATATGGATGGTGTCCTTCTAGGAAGGGAAAACAGAGACAAGACACAGACAGGGAGAACACCATATGATGATGGAGGCGAAGATTGGAACAAAGATAAATGTACAAGCCAAGGAATGAGAAGGATTGTTGGCAACAACAGAGGCTAAAAGAAAGGCATAGAACACATTTTCCTTTAGAACCTTCAGAGAGTGTGTTCCTGATGACAGCTTGATTTTGGACTTCTGGTTTCCAGAAGCGTGAGAGAAAAAATTTCTGTTGTTTTAAGTACCCCGGTTGGTGGTACTTCATTATGGCAGCCACAGGAAACTAAAACAGCTACTTTTGGTTGGGGAGAGGGAAACGGTGGATTTATTGAACCAGAGTACATGTAAATTTTCAAGTAGATGTGTCAGGAATGGCAATGGAAATATAGAATTCTGCTTGGAGAGAGGGTTCAGAGCTTGATATACTTTTGGCAATTCTTTGGTGGTTCACCAAAGTACCGTCGTCATTTTGAAGAGGAAATGGGTAAAAAGAGAATTAAGGAAAAGGACTTTTGGTTTCGAAAAAGCAGAAAAGTAATGGCCATTGACATGTGAGAACATCAGGGTTGAACAGTTTATAAAAGCTAATGAAGACCGTTTCAAGGAGGAAGTGGCCAACAGCATGGCATGACTGAAGGTGATCTGAGGAAATGGACTGAAGAAAAAGCATGATTTTGGCTAGAAATGCTAATAATTCTTTGCATTTACACAATGATTTACAATTTGTAAGGCATTTTCATATTTTTTATCTTATTTGTTTACTACAACGCCTTAAGGGACAATATCATCCTTATTTTACAGCTGAGCTCACTCTGGAACAGGGAGGTTAAATCCTTGCTTGAAGTGACACAGCTTCTAAATAACAAGATCAAGATGTGAACCTAGATTTTTCAGAGTTCAAAGTTATGCTCTTTCCAAGGAATAATGGAATATCTTTTTAAATTCCTTTTAATAAGCCTTTACTCTCACTAGGTCGAGGCTAATGATTACTAAGAAATGACAATCAACCCTGCTTAATGCTTTAATTAGCATGCTGTACATTCAAAGATTTCCTCAGTGTGATTATAAGTTTTGTGTTTATAATTTTCAATTTTAAGATGTCAATAATTTTCATAATTTAATTACATAAGAATTATAAGGATAGTCCTATAATGACTAAAGTTAATAGAATTTTAATGTGTTAAGATAGAAATGGGCTCAAATTGTTATAAGACTTCCTATGTATTCAGCATCCTGAACACAGATTCACTCATTGGTCAAATGATCAAAGAAGACACAGTAAACTAAATTTTGGAAGCTTTCTAATGCAAATGTCTTGTGTGTGTGAAAAGGTAAGTGCTTGTTTTGGGAGTGGGAGGGAATGGGTGGTGGAAATGTAGCATGTGATCCGGGGGTTTTTCCACATGTCTTGGGTTATAGTGCTCATAATCATTTCCCCACTAGCCTAATTACATGTAATTTTCTCTAGATTCCCGAAAATTCCTTCCAAGATGAAATAGTTTGGGAGGATCCTTCAAGAACTTCATAGAAGCAATGGGACTGTCTATGAAAACTCTGCTTACTCGAGAATCTCCAGAGTCACATCCTGCAGAGGAGAGGGGTGAGGGACTGGATGTCCTCAATAGAAAGTATTCAGATTTCGTTAGCCTTGACTTTTGGTGGAAACATAGATGTCTGTATTCCATATGTCCCATCTTTTGTGTTAGGTGACCATGTACGTGAAGGGCCTTTCAAGCAGTGAAATATTTTTCAATATAGAATAATTAAACAACCTGCCATCTGTACAGTCTGGCCCTATAGTTTACTTTACTTGTAATTGCTTCAATGCATTTTGAGCTTTTGAGAATCCCTGTTCCCATCATTTTATTGTTTTCCCTATTATTTTCATTCTGTTTTCACATTTACTGTATGTATCTGTACTTTTTAACTGAAATCTCTGTATATATCTACTGTCTCTCTCAGTTCTTGTTTGTCATTCTGTATTTGTCTTCTCTATCTTTCATTTTGTTTCTGCCCTTTTCCCTTTCCTTTTCCACACTTGGGCTCTTTATCCATTTATCTAGTGATAAATACAGAAATCCCAAAGTGAAGCAGCCGTACAGGGTGGTATAACATTTCACTTAGGAAGTGTGGACCTTCCCTTCCGCTTATCTCAGATAGACGACAAGCAGTGAGGAAGAGAATCTGAGAGTTTGGAATAATTCAGAGCCTAGAAATAGCTTGTTCAATACTTTACTGAGGTGGTGGCAATTTAGATATTTCAGAAGAAAGGCTATCATCTTCACTGTGTCTACTCTACAGAGAGAATGGTGCCCTGGAACCGGGTGGAGAAGCATTCCTGTTCTTTCCTTTACGTTAGATATTAAAATCATAACACCGGCCTGGAATATTTTCTTATTTTTATCTTTTTTATAACCCTATGTTTTGGTGTTTCTCTTTAAACAGTATAAACTTGAAGATTTTTCCCCCATTGGTCTTTGTTTTTTAAATGTGGGGTTGGGAGAGGCACTGCTTAGTTCATTTAGAGCTCTTTTAACTATTGAGATGTGATTCAATCATAACATTATTTTAGTTTGTTCCTTTTTAACGTAGGCATTTGCTTGTCTGATTTCTGAGGCTTTATATATTTGAGAAGTTTTTATCATGCGTCTCTATTTAAATGGCCATTTTGCTGGATAAAACATCTGGGTTGAAGTTTTTCCCCTTAACTTGAAAGAAATAATCCTCCATTGTCCTTTCTCATTCAGTGTTGCTTTGAAAGTATTTGATAGTGCATCTAAGTAGATCAACAAATACATGCAAATCATATGTGTAGAACCACAGCTATATGTCACCTTCCCACAGGTAAAGTTTCAATGGAATGAGCAATTCACAGTCAAAAATCATATCAACACACAAGGAAATAAGATATCATGAGTAAGCACAAGGGATAAACAAAGGAGCAGAATCAGATTCATAAAGACTTTGGATTTTTGAATTTTTAGACATGGAATATGCAATAAATATGACCAATATCTTTCAATACTTAGAATTCTCAAAATATAAGCAAGAGATAAAGGACAAAAGGAACAAGAAAACAGAGTCTGGTCCTAAACAAGAAGCTGAATTATGATGAACACTGACTCTCTCTTCCAAGATAAATCCCAGAAAATTTAGAGAAGATAAATAGAGAAACTGTAAGAAATCCTGAGGTATTGGTGTATACATGTATGATGGTAGTAGGGGCTGAAGAAGAGGACTTCCCAGCACAATTATAGTCGTTAAAACTGGAAAGAAAGTGTGAGGATTCTGATCTAGCTTCTCCACTGCTTCGTCTTGAGGGACACAGTGTTTACCCTACAACTTCAGCAAGACATAATTTTCCTCCAAGTGTCCTCAGCAATAAAATTCAGAATAACCTAATGTTGTAACGGTGATGAGTTAATCACTTATAAATGCAGTATGAAGCTTAAAAGATAAAAGAAGTAAATATAACTATAAATACAATAATTTGTTAATAGTTACAAAAAATAAAAAGATGTATAATGTAACATCAACACATAAAACATGTGCGAGAGGGAACAAAAATGTTGAACTTTAGAATGCATTTGAACTTAAATTCTTATCAATTGAAAACTCACTGTTATAAGAAATATATTTTATGCGAGCCTCCTGGTAACTGCAAAGCAAACACCTATATTAGATATTCAAAAATAAAGAGAAAGGAATCAAAGCATATCAATTCAGAAAAATCAACAAATCACAAAAGAGGAAATCAGACAAGAAGGTAGAAAAAAATTACAAAACAGCCAGAAATCAATGAACAAAATGTTAATAAGTCCATACCAGTCATAAATTACTTTAAATGTAAACAGATTAAGTGCTCTAATCCAAAGACATAGAGTGGCTGAATGGATAAAACAAAAAGACCCAACTATATGTTGCTGGAAGAGACTTACTTCACCTTTATGAATGTACAGAACTGAAAACACAGGAGCTAAAAACATAGTCCACGCAATGGATAAGAAGGCTGGGGTAGCTATTCTTAAGTCAGACAAAATAGACTTGAAGACAAAGATTGTAATAAGAGACTAAAGAGTCATTGTATGAAGACAAGGAGTCAATCCACCAACAGGCTATTACTTTTAAGAATGTTGATACAATCAACATCAGAGCACTTAAATATGTGAAGAAAATTTTATCAGACCAAAAGGGAAAAACGGACAGCAATGCAATGATACTTCATTAGCAGGGGAATTCAGTTCTCCATTTTCATCAAAGGATAGATGTTTAAACAGAAAATCAATAAAGAAACAAAACATTGCAGTTAAATGACTAGTTAGATCAAATGGTCTTAAGATATATTTACAGAACATTCCATCCAAAACAGCAGAATACACTTTGCTCCAAGTATGCACAGAACGTTCTCCAGGACAGCTCACATGTGAGGCCACAAAACAAGTCTTAATAAATGTAAGAAGATTGAAATCCTATCACGCGTCACTTCTGATCACAATGATATTAATGGTATGAAACTAGAAATCAATTACAGAAAGAAAACTTGAGAATTCACAAACATGTGGAGAGTGTGCTCTTGAACAACACAAGGGTCAAAGAAGAAATAAAGAGAGAATTCAAAGATACCTTGAGACAATGGAAAATGGAAGTACAATGTACCAAAATGTATAGGAGGTAGCAAAAACAGTTCTAAGAGGAAAGTTCATAGCAATAAATGCCTATATGAATACACTAGAAAGATCTCAAATAAATAACCTAACTTCTTTACACCTCAAAGACATAGAAAAAGAAAAAGACATGAATCCAAAACTCAGGAGAAGGAAGGAAATAACCAAGATCAAAATGGAAATAAGTGAAATAAAGACTAAAAAGACAATAGAAAAGATCAATGTAATTAGGTATTGGATTTTTGGGAAGATAAACAAAATAGAGGAATATTTAGATAGTCTCACCAAGAAAAAGAGAGGACTCAAACAAATAGGATAATAAACAAAAGAGGTGACATTAAAACTGATACCACAAAAACACAAAGGATCATAAGAGACTACTTAAATAGTTATATAGCAACAAATTGGACAACCTAGAAGAAATGGATAAATTCCTAGAAACATACAACCTACCAAGATAGAATCAGGAAGAAATGGGAAACTGAATAGACTGATTACTAGTAAGAAGATTGAATCAGTAATCAAAAACCTCCCAACAAACAAAAGTCCAGGAGCAGATGGCTTCACTGGTGAATTCTACCGAACATTTGAAGAGTGAAGCTTTCCAAACTTTTTCAAAAAACAGAAGAGGAAGTAATACTTCCAACCTCATTTTATGAGGCCAGCATTATCCTGATACTAAACCCAGACGGCAATGTTATAAGAAAAGAAAACTATGTGCCAATACCCCTGATGAAAATAGATGCAAAAATTCTCAATAAAATATTAGCCAACCAAATTCAACAAATGCTAGAAAAACAATTTGTAACAGTGTGTGGTGATAGATGTTAACTAGATTTACTGCGGTGATCACTCTGCAGTATGTACATGTATCGAATCGGTATGCTGTACACTGGAAACCAATACAACTTGACATGTCATTTTATCTCAATTAAAATCAAAAAGGGTTCCAGTCTTAAAGACTGAGAGATTGGTTGATTCTTTTGTTAAAAATGGAGAGGCTAAAGATGACAACCTGCTGTTATGGTTTGAATTGTGTCTCCAAAAAATATATGTCATAACCCCTGGTACTTAAGAATATTATCTTATTTGAAAACAGATTCTTTGCATATGTAATCAAGTTAAGATAATGCCATACTTGATTACGTGGGCTCTAATCTGATATGGATGGTGTCCTTCTAGGAAGGGAAAACAGAGACAAGACACAGACAGGGAGAACACCATATGATGATGGAGGCGAAGATTGGAACAAAGATAAATGTACAAGCCAAGGAATGAGAAGGATTGTTGGCAACAACAGAGGCTAAAAGAAAGGCATAGAACACATTTTCCTTTAGAACCTTCAGAGAGTGTGTTCCTGATGACAGCTTGATTTTGGACTTCTGGTTTCCAGAAGCGTGAGAGAAAAAATTTCTGTTGTTTTAAGTACCCCGGTTGGTGGTACTTCATTATGGCAGCCACAGGAAACTAAAACAGCTACTTTTGGTTGGGGAGAGGGAAACGGTGGATTTATTGAACCAGAGTACATGTAAATTTTCAAGTAGATGTGTCAGGAATGGCAATGGAAATATAGAATTCTGCTTGGAGAGAGGGTTCAGAGCTTGATATACTTTTGGCAATTCTTTGGTGGTTCACCAAAGTACCGTCGTCATTTTGAAGAGGAAATGGGTAAAAAGAGAATTAAGGAAAAGGACTTTTGGTTTCGAAAAAGCAGAAAAGTAATGGCCATTGACATGTGAGAACATCAGGGTTGAACAGTTTATAAAAGCTAATGAAGACCGTTTCAAGGAGGAAGTGGCCAACAGCATGGCATGACTGAAGGTGATCTGAGGAAATGGACTGAAGAAAAAGCATGATTTTGGCTAGAAATGCTAATAATTCTTTGCATTTACACAATGATTTACAATTTGTAAGGCATTTTCATATTTTTTATCTTATTTGTTTACTACAACGCCTTAAGGGACAATATCATCCTTATTTTACAGCTGAGCTCACTCTGGAACAGGGAGGTTAAATCCTTGCTTGAAGTGACACAGCTTCTAAATAACAAGATCAAGATGTGAACCTAGATTTTTCAGAGTTCAAAGTTATGCTCTTTCCAAGGAATAATGGAATATCTTTTTAAATTCCTTTTAATAAGCCTTTACTCTCACTAGGTCGAGGCTAATGATTACTAAGAAATGACAATCAACCCTGCTTAATGCTTTAATTAGCATGCTGTACATTCAAAGATTTCCTCAGTGTGATTATAAGTTTTGTGTTTATAATTTTCAATTTTAAGATGTCAATAATTTTCATAATTTAATTACATAAGAATTATAAGGATAGTCCTATAATGACTAAAGTTAATAGAATTTTAATGTGTTAAGATAGAAATGGGCTCAAATTGTTATAAGACTTCCTATGTATTCAGCATCCTGAACACAGATTCACTCATTGGTCAAATGATCAAAGAAGACACAGTAAACTAAATTTTGGAAGCTTTCTAATGCAAATGTCTTGTGTGTGTGAAAAGGTAAGTGCTTGTTTTGGGAGTGGGAGGGAATGGGTGGTGGAAATGTAGCATGTGATCCGGGGGTTTTTCCACATGTCTTGGGTTATAGTGCTCATAATCATTTCCCCACTAGCCTAATTACATGTAATTTTCTCTAGATTCCCGAAAATTCCTTCCAAGATGAAATAGTTTGGGAGGATCCTTCAAGAACTTCATAGAAGCAATGGGACTGTCTATGAAAACTCTGCTTACTCGAGAATCTCCAGAGTCACATCCTGCAGAGGAGAGGGGTGAGGGACTGGATGTCCTCAATAGAAAGTATTCAGATTTCGTTAGCCTTGACTTTTGGTGGAAACATAGATGTCTGTATTCCATATGTCCCATCTTTTGTGTTAGGTGACCATGTACGTGAAGGGCCTTTCAAGCAGTGAAATATTTTTCAATATAGAATAATTAAACAACCTGCCATCTGTACAGTCTGGCCCTATAGTTTACTTTACTTGTAATTGCTTCAATGCATTTTGAGCTTTTGAGAATCCCTGTTCCCATCATTTTATTGTTTTCCCTATTATTTTCATTCTGTTTTCACATTTACTGTATGTATCTGTACTTTTTAACTGAAATCTCTGTATATATCTACTGTCTCTCTCAGTTCTTGTTTGTCATTCTGTATTTGTCTTCTCTATCTTTCATTTTGTTTCTGCCCTTTTCCCTTTCCTTTTCCACACTTGGGCTCTTTATCCATTTATCTAGTGATAAATACAGAAATCCCAAAGTGAAGCAGCCGTACAGGGTGGTATAACATTTCACTTAGGAAGTGTGGACCTTCCCTTCCGCTTATCTCAGATAGACGACAAGCAGTGAGGAAGAGAATCTGAGAGTTTGGAATAATTCAGAGCCTAGAAATAGCTTGTTCAATACTTTACTGAGGTGGTGGCAATTTAGATATTTCAGAAGAAAGGCTATCATCTTCACTGTGTCTACTCTACAGAGAGAATGGTGCCCTGGAACCGGGTGGAGAAGCATTCCTGTTCTTTCCTTTACGTTAGATATTAAAATCATAACACCGGCCTGGAATATTTTCTTATTTTTATCTTTTTTATAACCCTATGTTTTGGTGTTTCTCTTTAAACAGTATAAACTTGAAGATTTTTCCCCCATTGGTCTTTGTTTTTTAAATGTGGGGTTGGGAGAGGCACTGCTTAGTTCATTTAGAGCTCTTTTAACTATTGAGATGTGATTCAATCATAACATTATTTTAGTTTGTTCCTTTTTAACGTAGGCATTTGCTTGTCTGATTTCTGAGGCTTTATATATTTGAGAAGTTTTTATCATGCGTCTCTATTTAAATGGCCATTTTGCTGGATAAAACATCTGGGTTGAAGTTTTTCCCCTTAACTTGAAAGAAATAATCCTCCATTGTCCTTTCTCATTCAGTGTTGCTTTGAAAGTATTTGATAGTGCATCTAAGTAGATCAACAAATACATGCAAATCATATGTGTAGAACCACAGCTATATGTCACCTTCCCACAGGTAAAGTTTCAATGGAATGAGCAATTCACAGTCAAAAATCATATCAACACACAAGGAAATAAGATATCATGAGTAAGCACAAGGGATAAACAAAGGAGCAGAATCAGATTCATAAAGACTTTGGATTTTTGAATTTTTAGACATGGAATATGCAATAAATATGACCAATATCTTTCAATACTTAGAATTCTCAAAATATAAGCAAGAGATAAAGGACAAAAGGAACAAGAAAACAGAGTCTGGTCCTAAACAAGAAGCTGAATTATGATGAACACTGACTCTCTCTTCCAAGATAAATCCCAGAAAATTTAGAGAAGATAAATAGAGAAACTGTAAGAAATCCTGAGGTATTGGTGTATACATGTATGATGGTAGTAGGGGCTGAAGAAGAGGACTTCCCAGCACAATTATAGTCGTTAAAACTGGAAAGAAAGTGTGAGGATTCTGATCTAGCTTCTCCACTGCTTCGTCTTGAGGGACACAGTGTTTACCCTACAACTTCAGCAAGACATAATTTTCCTCCAAGTGTCCTCAGCAATAAAATTCAGAATAACCTAATGTTGTAACGGTGATGAGTTAATCACTTATAAATGCAGTATGAAGCTTAAAAGATAAAAGAAGTAAATATAACTATAAATACAATAATTTGTTAATAGTTACAAAAAATAAAAAGATGTATAATGTAACATCAACACATAAAACATGTGCGAGAGGGAACAAAAATGTTGAACTTTAGAATGCATTTGAACTTAAATTCTTATCAATTGAAAACTCACTGTTATAAGAAATATATTTTATGCGAGCCTCCTGGTAACTGCAAAGCAAACACCTATATTAGATATTCAAAAATAAAGAGAAAGGAATCAAAGCATATCAATTCAGAAAAATCAACAAATCACAAAAGAGGAAATCAGACAAGAAGGTAGAAAAAAATTACAAAACAGCCAGAAATCAATGAACAAAATGTTAATAAGTCCATACCAGTCATAAATTACTTTAAATGTAAACAGATTAAGTGCTCTAATCCAAAGACATAGAGTGGCTGAATGGATAAAACAAAAAGACCCAACTATATGTTGCTGGAAGAGACTTACTTCACCTTTATGAATGTACAGAACTGAAAACACAGGAGCTAAAAACATAGTCCACGCAATGGATAAGAAGGCTGGGGTAGCTATTCTTAAGTCAGACAAAATAGACTTGAAGACAAAGATTGTAATAAGAGACTAAAGAGTCATTGTATGAAGACAAGGAGTCAATCCACCAACAGGCTATTACTTTTAAGAATGTTGATACAATCAACATCAGAGCACTTAAATATGTGAAGAAAATTTTATCAGACCAAAAGGGAAAAACGGACAGCAATGCAATGATACTTCATTAGCAGGGGAATTCAGTTCTCCATTTTCATCAAAGGATAGATGTTTAAACAGAAAATCAATAAAGAAACAAAACATTGCAGTTAAATGACTAGTTAGATCAAATGGTCTTAAGATATATTTACAGAACATTCCATCCAAAACAGCAGAATACACTTTGCTCCAAGTATGCACAGAACGTTCTCCAGGACAGCTCACATGTGAGGCCACAAAACAAGTCTTAATAAATGTAAGAAGATTGAAATCCTATCACGCGTCACTTCTGATCACAATGATATTAATGGTATGAAACTAGAAATCAATTACAGAAAGAAAACTTGAGAATTCACAAACATGTGGAGAGTGTGCTCTTGAACAACACAAGGGTCAAAGAAGAAATAAAGAGAGAATTCAAAGATACCTTGAGACAATGGAAAATGGAAGTACAATGTACCAAAATGTATAGGAGGTAGCAAAAACAGTTCTAAGAGGAAAGTTCATAGCAATAAATGCCTATATGAATACACTAGAAAGATCTCAAATAAATAACCTAACTTCTTTACACCTCAAAGACATAGAAAAAGAAAAAGACATGAATCCAAAACTCAGGAGAAGGAAGGAAATAACCAAGATCAAAATGGAAATAAGTGAAATAAAGACTAAAAAGACAATAGAAAAGATCAATGTAATTAGGTATTGGATTTTTGGGAAGATAAACAAAATAGAGGAATATTTAGATAGTCTCACCAAGAAAAAGAGAGGACTCAAACAAATAGGATAATAAACAAAAGAGGTGACATTAAAACTGATACCACAAAAACACAAAGGATCATAAGAGACTACTTAAATAGTTATATAGCAACAAATTGGACAACCTAGAAGAAATGGATAAATTCCTAGAAACATACAACCTACCAAGATAGAATCAGGAGGAAATGGGAAACTGAATAGACTGATTACTAGTAAGAAGATTGAATCAGTAATCAAAAACCTCCCAACAAACAAAAGTCCAGGAGCAGATGGCTTCACTGGTGAATTCTACCGAACATTTGAAGAGTGAAGCTTTCCAAACTTTTTCAAAAAACAGAAGAGGAAGTAATACTTCCAACCTCATTTTATGAGGCCAGCATTATCCTGATACTAAACCCAGACGGGAATGTTATAAGAAAAGAAAACTATGTGCCAATACCCCTGATGAAAATAGATGCAAAAATTCTCAATAAAATATTAGCCAACCAAATTCAACAAATGCTAGAAAAACAATTTGTAACAGTGTGTGGTGATAGATGTTAACTAGATTTACTGCGGTGATCACTCTGCAGTATGTACATGTATCGAATCGGTATGCTGTACACTGGAAACCAATACAACTTGACATGTCATTTTATCTCAATTAAAATCAAAAAGGGTTCCAGTCTTAAAGACTGAGAGATTGGTTGATTCTTTTGTTAAAAATGGAGAGGCTAAAGATGACAACCTGCTGTTATGGTTTGAATTGTGTCTCCAAAAAATATATGTCATAACCCCTGGTACTTAAGAATATTATCTTATTTGAAAACAGATTCTTTGCATATGTAATCAAGTTAAGATAATGCCATACCTGATTACGTGGGCTCTAATCTGATATGGATGGTGTCCTTCTAGGAAGGGAAAACAGAGACAAGACACAGACAGGGAGAACACCATATGATGATGGAGGCGAAGATTGGAACAAAGATAAATGTACAAGCCAAGGAATGAGAAGGATTGTTGGCAACAACAGAGGCTAAAAGAAAGGCATAGAACACATTTTCCTTTAGAACCTTCAGAGAGTGTGTTCCTGATGACAGCTTGATTTTGGACTTCTGGTTTCCAGAAGCGTGAGAGAAAAAATTTCTGTTGTTTTAAGTACCCCGGTTGGTGGTACTTCATTATGGCAGCCACAGGAAACTAAAACAGCTACTTTTGGTTGGGGAGAGGGAAACGGTGGATTTATTGAACCAGAGTACATGTAAATTTTCAAGTAGATGTGTCAGGAATGGCAATGGAAATATAGAATTCTGCTTGGAGAGAGGGTTCAGAGCTTGATATACTTTTGGCAATTCTTTGGTGGTTCACCAAAGTACCGTCGTCATTTTGAAGAGGAAATGGGTAAAAAGAGAATTAAGGAAAAGGACTTTTGGTTTCGAAAAAGCAGAAAAGTAATGGCCATTGACATGTGAGAACATCAGGGTTGAACAGTTTATAAAAGCTAATGAAGACCGTTTCAAGGAGGAAGTGGCCAACAGCATGGCATGACTGAAGGTGATCTGAGGAAATGGACTGAAGAAAAAGCATGATTTTGGCTAGAAATGCTAATAATTCTTTGCATTTACACAATGATTTACAATTTGTAAGGCATTTTCATATTTTTTATCTTATTTGTTTACTACAACGCCTTAAGGGACAATATCATCCTTATTTTACAGCTGAGCTCACTCTGGAACAGGGAGGTTAAATCCTTGCTTGAAGTGACACAGCTTCTAAATAACAAGATCAAGATGTGAACCTAGATTTTTCAGAGTTCAAAGTTATGCTCTTTCCAAGGAATAATGGAATATCTTTTTAAATTCCTTTTAATAAGCCTTTACTCTCACTAGGTCGAGGCTAATGATTACTAAGAAATGACAATCAACCCTGCTTAATGCTTTAATTAGCATGCTGTACATTCAAAGATTTCCTCAGTGTGATTATAAGTTTTGTGTTTATAATTTTCAATTTTAAGATGTCAATAATTTTCATAATTTAATTACATAAGAATTATAAGGATAGTCCTATAATGACTAAAGTTAATAGAATTTTAATGTGTTAAGATAGAAATGGGCTCAAATTGTTATAAGACTTCCTATGTATTCAGCATCCTGAACACAGATTCACTCATTGGTCAAATGATCAAAGAAGACACAGTAAACTAAATTTTGGAAGCTTTCTAATGCAAATGTCTTGTGTGTGTGAAAAGGTAAGTGCTTGTTTTGGGAGTGGGAGGGAATGGGTGGTGGAAATGTAGCATGTGATCCGGGGGTTTTTCCACATGTCTTGGGTTATAGTGCTCATAATCATTTCCCCACTAGCCTAATTACATGTAATTTTCTCTAGATTCCCGAAAATTCCTTCCAAGATGAAATAGTTTGGGAGGATCCTTCAAGAACTTCATAGAAGCAATGGGACTGTCTATGAAAACTCTGCTTACTCGAGAATCTCCAGAGTCACATCCTGCAGAGGAGAGGGGTGAGGGACTGGATGTCCTCAATAGAAAGTATTCAGATTTCGTTAGCCTTGACTTTTGGTGGAAACATAGATGTCTGTATTCCATATGTCCCATCTTTTGTGTTAGGTGACCATGTACGTGAAGGGCCTTTCAAGCAGTGAAATATTTTTCAATATAGAATAATTAAACAACCTGCCATCTGTACAGTCTGGCCCTATAGTTTACTTTACTTGTAATTGCTTCAATGCATTTTGAGCTTTTGAGAATCCCTGTTCCCATCATTTTATTGTTTTCCCTATTATTTTCATTCTGTTTTCACATTTACTGTATGTATCTGTACTTTTTAACTGAAATCTCTGTATATATCTACTGTCTCTCTCAGTTCTTGTTTGTCATTCTGTATTTGTCTTCTCTATCTTTCATTTTGTTTCTGCCCTTTTCCCTTTCCTTTTCCACACTTGGGCTCTTTATCCATTTATCTAGTGATAAATACAGAAATCCCAAAGTGAAGCAGCCGTACAGGGTGGTATAACATTTCACTTAGGAAGTGTGGACCTTCCCTTCCGCTTATCTCAGATAGACGACAAGCAGTGAGGAAGAGAATCTGAGAGTTTGGAATAATTCAGAGCCTAGAAATAGCTTGTTCAATACTTTACTGAGGTGGTGGCAATTTAGATATTTCAGAAGAAAGGCTATCATCTTCACTGTGTCTACTCTACAGAGAGAATGGTGCCCTGGAACCGGGTGGAGAAGCATTCCTGTTCTTTCCTTTACGTTAGATATTAAAATCATAACACCGGCCTGGAATATTTTCTTATTTTTATCTTTTTTATAACCCTATGTTTTGGTGTTTCTCTTTAAACAGTATAAACTTGAAGATTTTTCCCCCATTGGTCTTTGTTTTTTAAATGTGGGGTTGGGAGAGGCACTGCTTAGTTCATTTAGAGCTCTTTTAACTATTGAGATGTGATTCAATCATAACATTATTTTAGTTTGTTCCTTTTTAACGTAGGCATTTGCTTGTCTGATTTCTGAGGCTTTATATATTTGAGAAGTTTTTATCATGCGTCTCTATTTAAATGGCCATTTTGCTGGATAAAACATCTGGGTTGAAGTTTTTCCCCTTAACTTGAAAGAAATAATCCTCCATTGTCCTTTCTCATTCAGTGTTGCTTTGAAAGTATTTGATAGTGCATCTAAGTAGATCAACAAATACATGCAAATCATATGTGTAGAACCACAGCTATATGTCACCTTCCCACAGGTAAAGTTTCAATGGAATGAGCAATTCACAGTCAAAAATCATATCAACACACAAGGAAATAAGATATCATGAGTAAGCACAAGGGATAAACAAAGGAGCAGAATCAGATTCATAAAGACTTTGGATTTTTGAATTTTTAGACATGGAATATGCAATAAATATGACCAATATCTTTCAATACTTAGAATTCTCAAAATATAAGCAAGAGATAAAGGACAAAAGGAACAAGAAAACAGAGTCTGGTCCTAAACAAGAAGCTGAATTATGATGAACACTGACTCTCTCTTCCAAGATAAATCCCAGAAAATTTAGAGAAGATAAATAGAGAAACTGTAAGAAATCCTGAGGTATTGGTGTATACATGTATGATGGTAGTAGGGGCTGAAGAAGAGGACTTCCCAGCACAATTATAGTCGTTAAAACTGGAAAGAAAGTGTGAGGATTCTGATCTAGCTTCTCCACTGCTTCGTCTTGAGGGACACAGTGTTTACCCTACAACTTCAGCAAGACATAATTTTCCTCCAAGTGTCCTCAGCAATAAAATTCAGAATAACCTAATGTTGTAACGGTGATGAGTTAATCACTTATAAATGCAGTATGAAGCTTAAAAGATAAAAGAAGTAAATATAACTATAAATACAATAATTTGTTAATAGTTACAAAAAATAAAAAGATGTATAATGTAACATCAACACATAAAACATGTGCGAGAGGGAACAAAAATGTTGAACTTTAGAATGCATTTGAACTTAAATTCTTATCAATTGAAAACTCACTGTTATAAGAAATATATTTTATGCGAGCCTCCTGGTAACTGCAAAGCAAACACCTATATTAGATATTCAAAAATAAAGAGAAAGGAATCAAAGCATATCAATTCAGAAAAATCAACAAATCACAAAAGAGGAAATCAGACAAGAAGGTAGAAAAAAATTACAAAACAGCCAGAAATCAATGAACAAAATGTTAATAAGTCCATACCAGTCATAAATTACTTTAAATGTAAACAGATTAAGTGCTCTAATCCAAAGACATAGAGTGGCTGAATGGATAAAACAAAAAGACCCAACTATATGTTGCTGGAAGAGACTTACTTCACCTTTATGAATGTACAGAACTGAAAACACAGGAGCTAAAAACATAGTCCACGCAATGGATAAGAAGGCTGGGGTAGCTATTCTTAAGTCAGACAAAATAGACTTGAAGACAAAGATTGTAATAAGAGACTAAAGAGTCATTGTATGAAGACAAGGAGTCAATCCACCAACAGGCTATTACTTTTAAGAATGTTGATACAATCAACATCAGAGCACTTAAATATGTGAAGAAAATTTTATCAGACCAAAAGGGAAAAACGGACAGCAATGCAATGATACTTCATTAGCAGGGGAATTCAGTTCTCCATTTTCATCAAAGGATAGATGTTTAAACAGAAAATCAATAAAGAAACAAAACATTGCAGTTAAATGACTAGTTAGATCAAATGGTCTTAAGATATATTTACAGAACATTCCATCCAAAACAGCAGAATACACTTTGCTCCAAGTATGCACAGAACGTTCTCCAGGACAGCTCACATGTGAGGCCACAAAACAAGTCTTAATAAATGTAAGAAGATTGAAATCCTATCACGCGTCACTTCTGATCACAATGATATTAATGGTATGAAACTAGAAATCAATTACAGAAAGAAAACTTGAGAATTCACAAACATGTGGAGAGTGTGCTCTTGAACAACACAAGGGTCAAAGAAGAAATAAAGAGAGAATTCAAAGATACCTTGAGACAATGGAAAATGGAAGTACAATGTACCAAAATGTATAGGAGGTAGCAAAAACAGTTCTAAGAGGAAAGTTCATAGCAATAAATGCCTATATGAATACACTAGAAAGATCTCAAATAAATAACCTAACTTCTTTACACCTCAAAGACATAGAAAAAGAAAAAGACATGAATCCAAAACTCAGGAGAAGGAAGGAAATAACCAAGATCAAAATGGAAATAAGTGAAATAAAGACTAAAAAGACAATAGAAAAGATCAATGTAATTAGGTATTGGATTTTTGGGAAGATAAACAAAATAGAGGAATATTTAGATAGTCTCACCAAGAAAAAGAGAGGACTCAAACAAATAGGATAATAAACAAAAGAGGTGACATTAAAACTGATACCACAAAAACACAAAGGATCATAAGAGACTACTTAAATAGTTATATAGCAACAAATTGGACAACCTAGAAGAAATGGATAAATTCCTAGAAACATACAACCTACCAAGATAGAATCAGGAGGAAATGGGAAACTGAATAGACTGATTACTAGTAAGAAGATTGAATCAGTAATCAAAAACCTCCCAACAAACAAAAGTCCAGGAGCAGATGGCTTCACTGGTGAATTCTACCGAACATTTGAAGAGTGAAGCTTTCCAAACTTTTTCAAAAAACAGAAGAGGAAGTAATACTTCCAACCTCATTTTATGAGGCCAGCATTATCCTGATACTAAACCCAGACGGGAATGTTATAAGAAAAGAAAACTATGTGCCAATACCCCTGATGAAAATAGATGCAAAAATTCTCAATAAAATATTAGCCAACCAAATTCAACAAATGCTAGAAAAACAATTTGTAACAGTGTGTGGTGATAGATGTTAACTAGATTTACTGCGGTGATCACTCTGCAGTATGTACATGTATCGAATCGGTATGCTGTACACTGGAAACCAATACAACTTGACATGTCATTTTATCTCAATTAAAATCAAAAAGGGTTCCAGTCTTAAAGACTGAGAGATTGGTTGATTCTTTTGTTAAAAATGGAGAGGCTAAAGATGACAACCTGCTGTTATGGTTTGAATTGTGTCTCCAAAAAATATATGTCATAACCCCTGGTACTTAAGAATATTATCTTATTTGAAAACAGATTCTTTGCATATGTAATCAAGTTAAGATAATGCCATACCTGATTACGTGGGCTCTAATCTGATATGGATGGTGTCCTTCTAGGAAGGGAAAACAGAGACAAGACACAGACAGGGAGAACACCATATGATGATGGAGGCGAAGATTGGAACAAAGATAAATGTACAAGCCAAGGAATGAGAAGGATTGTTGGCAACAACAGAGGCTAAAAGAAAGGCATAGAACACATTTTCCTTTAGAACCTTCAGAGAGTGTGTTCCTGATGACAGCTTGATTTTGGACTTCTGGTTTCCAGAAGCGTGAGAGAAAAAATTTCTGTTGTTTTAAGTACCCCGGTTGGTGGTACTTCATTATGGCAGCCACAGGAAACTAAAACAGCTACTTTTGGTTGGGGAGAGGGAAACGGTGGATTTATTGAACCAGAGTACATGTAAATTTTCAAGTAGATGTGTCAGGAATGGCAATGGAAATATAGAATTCTGCTTGGAGAGAGGGTTCAGAGCTTGATATACTTTTGGCAATTCTTTGGTGGTTCACCAAAGTACCGTCGTCATTTTGAAGAGGAAATGGGTAAAAAGAGAATTAAGGAAAAGGACTTTTGGTTTCGAAAAAGCAGAAAAGTAATGGCCATTGACATGTGAGAACATCAGGGTTGAACAGTTTATAAAAGCTAATGAAGACCGTTTCAAGGAGGAAGTGGCCAACAGCATGGCATGACTGAAGGTGATCTGAGGAAATGGACTGAAGAAAAAGCATGATTTTGGCTAGAAATGCTAATAATTCTTTGCATTTACACAATGATTTACAATTTGTAAGGCATTTTCATATTTTTTATCTTATTTGTTTACTACAACGCCTTAAGGGACAATATCATCCTTATTTTACAGCTGAGCTCACTCTGGAACAGGGAGGTTAAATCCTTGCTTGAAGTGACACAGCTTCTAAATAACAAGATCAAGATGTGAACCTAGATTTTTCAGAGTTCAAAGTTATGCTCTTTCCAAGGAATAATGGAATATCTTTTTAAATTCCTTTTAATAAGCCTTTACTCTCACTAGGTCGAGGCTAATGATTACTAAGAAATGACAATCAACCCTGCTTAATGCTTTAATTAGCATGCTGTACATTCAAAGATTTCCTCAGTGTGATTATAAGTTTTGTGTTTATAATTTTCAATTTTAAGATGTCAATAATTTTCATAATTTAATTACATAAGAATTATAAGGATAGTCCTATAATGACTAAAGTTAATAGAATTTTAATGTGTTAAGATAGAAATGGGCTCAAATTGTTATAAGACTTCCTATGTATTCAGCATCCTGAACACAGATTCACTCATTGGTCAAATGATCAAAGAAGACACAGTAAACTAAATTTTGGAAGCTTTCTAATGCAAATGTCTTGTGTGTGTGAAAAGGTAAGTGCTTGTTTTGGGAGTGGGAGGGAATGGGTGGTGGAAATGTAGCATGTGATCCGGGGGTTTTTCCACATGTCTTGGGTTATAGTGCTCATAATCATTTCCCCACTAGCCTAATTACATGTAATTTTCTCTAGATTCCCGAAAATTCCTTCCAAGATGAAATAGTTTGGGAGGATCCTTCAAGAACTTCATAGAAGCAATGGGACTGTCTATGAAAACTCTGCTTACTCGAGAATCTCCAGAGTCACATCCTGCAGAGGAGAGGGGTGAGGGACTGGATGTCCTCAATAGAAAGTATTCAGATTTCGTTAGCCTTGACTTTTGGTGGAAACATAGATGTCTGTATTCCATATGTCCCATCTTTTGTGTTAGGTGACCATGTACGTGAAGGGCCTTTCAAGCAGTGAAATATTTTTCAATATAGAATAATTAAACAACCTGCCATCTGTACAGTCTGGCCCTATAGTTTACTTTACTTGTAATTGCTTCAATGCATTTTGAGCTTTTGAGAATCCCTGTTCCCATCATTTTATTGTTTTCCCTATTATTTTCATTCTGTTTTCACATTTACTGTATGTATCTGTACTTTTTAACTGAAATCTCTGTATATATCTACTGTCTCTCTCAGTTCTTGTTTGTCATTCTGTATTTGTCTTCTCTATCTTTCATTTTGTTTCTGCCCTTTTCCCTTTCCTTTTCCACACTTGGGCTCTTTATCCATTTATCTAGTGATAAATACAGAAATCCCAAAGTGAAGCAGCCGTACAGGGTGGTATAACATTTCACTTAGGAAGTGTGGACCTTCCCTTCCGCTTATCTCAGATAGACGACAAGCAGTGAGGAAGAGAATCTGAGAGTTTGGAATAATTCAGAGCCTAGAAATAGCTTGTTCAATACTTTACTGAGGTGGTGGCAATTTAGATATTTCAGAAGAAAGGCTATCATCTTCACTGTGTCTACTCTACAGAGAGAATGGTGCCCTGGAACCGGGTGGAGAAGCATTCCTGTTCTTTCCTTTACATTAGATATTAAAATCATAACACCGGCCTGGAATATTTTCTTATTTTTATCTTTTTTATAACCCTATGTTTTGGTGTTTCTCTTTAAACAGTATAAACTTGAAGATTTTTCCCCCATTAGTCTTTGTTTTTTAAATGTGGGGTTGGGAGAGGCACTGCTTAGTTCATTTAGAGCTCTTTTAACTATTGAGATGTGATTCAATCATAACATTATTTTAGTTTGTTCCTTTTTAACGTAGGCATTTGCTTGTCTGATTTCTGAGGCTTTATATATTTGAGAAGTTTTTATCATGCGTCTCTATTTAAATGGCCATTTTACTGGATAAAACATCTGGGTTGAAGTTTTTCCCCTTAACTTAAAAGAAATAATCCTCCATTGTCCTTTCTCATTCAGTGTTGCTTTGAAAGTATTTGATAGTGCATCTAAGTAGATCAACAAATACATGCAAATCATATGTGTAGAACCACAGCTATATGTCACCTTCCCACAGGTAAAGTTTCAATGGAATGAGCAATTCACAGTCAAAAATCATATCAACACACAAGGAAATAAGATATCATGAGTAAGCACAAGGGATAAACAAAGGAGCAGAATCAGATTCATAAAGACTTTGGATTTTTGAATTTTTAGACATGGAATATGCAATAAATATGACCAATATCTTTCAATACTTAGAATTCTCAAAATATAAGCAAGAGATAAAGGACAAAAGGAACAAGAAAACAGAGTCTGGTCCTAAACAAGAAGCTGAATTATGATGAACACTGACTCTCTCTTCCAAGATAAATCCCAGAAAATTTAGAGAAGATAAATAGAGAAACTGTAAGAAATCCTGAGGTATTGGTGTATACATGTATGATGGTAGTAGGGGCTGAAGAAGAGGACTTCCCAGCACAATTATAGTCGTTAAAACTGGAAAGAAAGTGTGAGGATTCTGATCTAGCTTCTCCACTGCTTCGTCTTGAGGGACACAGTGTTTACCCTACAACTTCAGCAAGACATAATTTTCCTCCAAGTGTCCTCAGCAATAAAATTCAGAATAACCTAATGTTGTAACGGTGATGAGTTAATCACTTATAAATGCAGTATGAAGCTTAAAAGATAAAAGAAGTAAATATAACTATAAATACAATAATTTGTTAATAGTTACAAAAAATAAAAAGATGTATAATGTAACATCAACACATAAAACATGTGCGAGAGGGAACAAAAATGTTGAACTTTAGAATGCATTTGAACTTAAATTCTTATCAATTGAAAACTCACTGTTATAAGAAATATATTTTATGCGAGCCTCCTGGTAACTGCAAAGCAAACACCTATTTTAGATATTCAAAAATAAAGAGAAAGGAATCAAAGCATATCAATTCAGAAAAATCAACAAATCACAAAAGAGGAAATCAGACAAGAAGGTAGAAAAAAATTACAAAACAGCCAGAAATCAATGAACAAAATGTTAATAAGTCCATACCAGTCATAAATTACTTTAAATGTAAACAGATTAAGTGCTCTAATCCAAAGACATAGAGTGGCTGAATGGATAAAACAAAAAGACCCAACTATATGTTGCTGGAAGAGACTTACTTCACCTTTATGAATGTACAGAACTGAAAACACAGGAGCTAAAAACATAGTCCACGCAATGGATAAGAAGGCTGGGGTAGCTATTCTTAAGTCAGACAAAATAGACTTGAAGACAAAGATTGTAATAAGAGACTAAAGAGTCATTGTATGAAGACAAGGAGTCAATCCACCAACAGGCTATTACTTTTAAGAATGTTGATACAATCAACATCAGAGCACTTAAATATGTGAAGAAAATTTTATCAGACCAAAAGGGAAAAACGGACAGCAATGCAATGATACTTCATTAGCAGGGGAATTCAGTTCTCCATTTTCATCAAAGGATAGATGTTTAAACAGAAAATCAATAAAGAAACAAAACATTGCAGTTAAATGACTAGTTAGATCAAATGGTCTTAAGATATATTTACAGAACATTCCATCCAAAACAGCAGAATACACTTTGCTCCAAGTATGCACAGAACGTTCTCCAGGACAGCTCACATGTGAGGCCACAAAACAAGTCTTAATAAATGTAAGAAGATTGAAATCCTATCACGCGTCACTTCTGATCACAATGATATTAATGGTATGAAACTAGAAATCAATTACAGAAAGAAAACTTGAGAATTCACAAACATGTGGAGAGTGTGCTCTTGAACAACACAAGGGTCAAAGAAGAAATAAAGAGAGAATTCAAAGATACCTTGAGACAATGGAAAATGGAAGTACAATGTACCAAAATGTATAGGAGGTAGCAAAAACAGTTCTAAGAGGAAAGTTCATAGCAATAAATGCCTATATGAATACACTAGAAAGATCTCAAATAAATAACCTAACTTCTTTACACCTCAAAGACATAGAAAAAGAAAAAGACATGAATCCAAAACTCAGGAGAAGGAAGGAAATAACCAAGATCAAAATGGAAATAAGTGAAATAAAGACTAAAAAGACAATAGAAAAGATCAATGTAATTAGGTATTGGATTTTTGGGAAGATAAACAAAATAGAGGAATATTTAGATAGTCTCACCAAGAAAAAGAGAGGACTCAAACAAATAGGATAATAAACAAAAGAGGTGACATTAAAACTGATACCACAAAAACACAAAGGATCATAAGAGACTACTTAAATAGTTATATAGCAACAAATTGGACAACCTAGAAGAAATGGATAAATTCCTAGAAACATACAACCTACCAAGATAGAATCAGGAGGAAATGGGAAACTGAATAGACTGATTACTAGTAAGAAGATTGAATCAGTAATCAAAAACCTCCCAACAAACAAAAGTCCAGGAGCAGATGGCTTCACTGGTGAATTCTACCGAACATTTGAAGAGTGAAGCTTTCCAAACTTTTTCAAAAAACAGAAGAGGAAGTAATACTTCCAACCTCATTTTATGAGGCCAGCATTATCCTGATACTAAACCCAGACGGGAATGTTATAAGAAAAGAAAACTATGTGCCAATACCCCTGATGAAAATAGATGCAAAAATTCTCAATAAAATATTAGCCAACCAAATTCAACAAATGCTAGAAAAACAATTTGTAACAGTGTGTGGTGATAGATGTTAACTAGATTTACTGCGGTGATCACTCTGCAGTATGTACATGTATCGAATCGGTATGCTGTACACTGGAAACCAATACAACTTGACATGTCATTTTATCTCAATTAAAATCAAAAAGGGTTCCAGTCTTAAAGACTGAGAGATTGGTTGATTCTTTTGTTAAAAATGGAGAGGCTAAAGATGACAACCTGCTGTTATGGTTTGAATTGTGTCTCCAAAAAATATATGTCATAACCCCTGGTACTTAAGAATATTATCTTATTTGAAAACAGATTCTTTGCATATGTAATCAAGTTAAGATAATGCCATACTTGATTACGTGGGCTCTAATCTGATATGGATGGTGTCCTTCTAGGAAGGGAAAACAGAGACAAGACACAGACAGGGAGAACACCATATGATGATGGAGGCGAAGATTGGAACAAAGATAAATGTACAAGCCAAGGAATGAGAAGGATTGTTGGCAACAACAGAGGCTAAAAGAAAGGCATAGAACACATTTTCCTTTAGAACCTTCAGAGAGTGTGTTCCTGATGACAGCTTGATTTTGGACTTCTGGTTTCCAGAAGCGTGAGAGAAAAAATTTCTGTTGTTTTAAGTACCCCGGTTGGTGGTACTTCATTATGGCAGCCACAGGAAACTAAAACAGCTACTTTTGGTTGGGGAGAGGGAAACGGTGGATTTATTGAACCAGAGTACATGTAAATTTTCAAGTAGATGTGTCAGGAATGGCAATGGAAATATAGAATTCTGCTTGGAGAGAGGGTTCAGAGCTTGATATACTTTTGGCAATTCTTTGGTGGTTCACCAAAGTACCGTCGTCATTTTGAAGAGGAAATGGGTAAAAAGAGAATTAAGGAAAAGGACTTTTGGTTTCGAAAAAGCAGAAAAGTAATGGCCATTGACATGTGAGAACATCAGGGTTGAACAGTTTATAAAAGCTAATGAAGACCGTTTCAAGGAGGAAGTGGCCAACAGCATGGCATGACTGAAGGTGATCTGAGGAAATGGACTGAAGAAAAAGCACGATTTTGGCTAGAAATGCTAATAATTCTTTGCATTTACACAATGATTTACAATTTGTAAGGCATTTTCATATTTTTTATCTTATTTGTTTACTACAACGCCTTAAGGGACAATATCATCCTTATTTTACAGCTGAGCTCACTCTGGAACAGGGAGGTTAAATCCTTGCTTGAAGTGACACAGCTTCTAAATAACAAGATCAAGATGTGAACCTAGATTTTTCAGAGTTCAAAGTTATGCTCTTTCCAAGGAATAATGGAATATCTTTTTAAATTCCTTTTAATAAGCCTTTACTCTCACTAGGTCGAGGCTAATGATTACTAAGAAATGACAATCAACCCTGCTTAATGCTTTAATTAGCATGCTGTACATTCAAAGATTTCCTCAGTGTGATTATAAGTTTTGTGTTTATAATTTTCAATTTTAAGATGTCAATAATTTTCATAATTTAATTACATAAGAATTATAAGGATAGTCCTATAATGACTAAAGTTAATAGAATTTTAATGTGTTAAGATAGAAATGGGCTCAAATTGTTATAAGACTTCCTATGTATTCAGCATCCTGAACACAGATTCACTCATTGGTCAAATGATCAAAGAAGACACAGTAAACTAAATTTTGGAAGCTTTCTAATGCAAATGTCTTGTGTGTGTGAAAAGGTAAGTGCTTGTTTTGGGAGTGGGAGGGAATGGGTGGTGGAAATGTAGCATGTGATCCGGGGGTTTTTCCACATGTCTTGGGTTATAGTGCTCATAATCATTTCCCCACTAGCCTAATTACATGTAATTTTCTCTAGATTCCCGAAAATTCCTTCCAAGATGAAATAGTTTGGGAGGATCCTTCAAGAACTTCATAGAAGCAATGGGACTGTCTATGAAAACTCTGCTTACTCGAGAATCTCCAGAGTCACATCCTGCAGAGGAGAGGGGTGAGGGACTGGATGTCCTCAATAGAAAGTATTCAGATTTCGTTAGCCTTGACTTTTGGTGGAAACATAGATGTCTGTATTCCATATGTCCCATCTTTTGTGTTAGGTGACCATGTACGTGAAGGGCCTTTCAAGCAGTGAAATATTTTTCAATATAGAATAATTAAACAACCTGCCATCTGTACAGTCTGGCCCTATAGTTTACTTTACTTGTAATTGCTTCAATGCATTTTGAGCTTTTGAGAATCCCTGTTCCCATCATTTTATTGTTTTCCCTATTATTTTCATTCTGTTTTCACATTTACTGTATGTATCTGTACTTTTTAACTGAAATCTCTGTATATATCTACTGTCTCTCTCAGTTCTTGTTTGTCATTCTGTATTTGTCTTCTCTATCTTTCATTTTGTTTCTGCCCTTTTCCCTTTCCTTTTCCACACTTGGGCTCTTTATCCATTTATCTAGTGATAAATACAGAAATCCCAAAGTGAAGCAGCCGTACAGGGTGGTATAACATTTCACTTAGGAAGTGTGGACCTTCCCTTCCGCTTATCTCAGATAGACGACAAGCAGTGAGGAAGAGAATCTGAGAGTTTGGAATAATTCAGAGCCTAGAAATAGCTTGTTCAATACTTTACTGAGGTGGTGGCAATTTAGATATTTCAGAAGAAAGGCTATCATCTTCACTGTGTCTACTCTACAGAGAGAATGGTGCCCTGGAACCGGGTGGAGAAGCATTCCTGTTCTTTCCTTTACATTAGATATTAAAATCATAACACCGGCCTGGAATATTTTCTTATTTTTATCTTTTTTATAACCCTATGTTTTGGTGTTTCTCTTTAAACAGTATAAACTTGAAGATTTTTCCCCCATTAGTCTTTGTTTTTTAAATGTGGGGTTGGGAGAGGCACTGCTTAGTTCATTTAGAGCTCTTTTAACTATTGAGATGTGATTCAATCATAACATTATTTTAGTTTGTTCCTTTTTAACGTAGGCATTTGCTTGTCTGATTTCTGAGGCTTTATATATTTGAGAAGTTTTTATCATGCGTCTCTATTTAAATGGCCATTTTACTGGATAAAACATCTGGGTTGAAGTTTTTCCCCTTAACTTAAAAGAAATAATCCTCCATTGTCCTTTCTCATTCAGTGTTGCTTTGAAAGTATTTGATAGTGCATCTAAGTAGATCAACAAATACATGCAAATCATATGTGTAGAACCACAGCTATATGTCACCTTCCCACAGGTAAAGTTTCAATGGAATGAGCAATTCACAGTCAAAAATCATATCAACACACAAGGAAATAAGATATCATGAGTAAGCACAAGGGATAAACAAAGGAGCAGAATCAGATTCATAAAGACTTTGGATTTTTGAATTTTTAGACATGGAATATGCAATAAATATGACCAATATCTTTCAATACTTAGAATTCTCAAAATATAAGCAAGAGATAAAGGACAAAAGGAACAAGAAAACAGAGTCTGGTCCTAAACAAGAAGCTGAATTATGATGAACACTGACTCTCTCTTCCAAGATAAATCCCAGAAAATTTAGAGAAGATAAATAGAGAAACTGTAAGAAATCCTGAGGTATTGGTGTATACATGTATGATGGTAGTAGGGGCTGAAGAAGAGGACTTCCCAGCACAATTATAGTCGTTAAAACTGGAAAGAAAGTGTGAGGATTCTGATCTAGCTTCTCCACTGCTTCGTCTTGAGGGACACAGTGTTTACCCTACAACTTCAGCAAGACATAATTTTCCTCCAAGTGTCCTCAGCAATAAAATTCAGAATAACCTAATGTTGTAACGGTGATGAGTTAATCACTTATAAATGCAGTATGAAGCTTAAAAGATAAAAGAAGTAAATATAACTATAAATACAATAATTTGTTAATAGTTACAAAAAATAAAAAGATGTATAATGTAACATCAACACATAAAACATGTGCGAGAGGGAACAAAAATGTTGAACTTTAGAATGCATTTGAACTTAAATTCTTATCAATTGAAAACTCACTGTTATAAGAAATATATTTTATGCGAGCCTCCTGGTAACTGCAAAGCAAACACCTATATTAGATATTCAAAAATAAAGAGAAAGGAATCAAAGCATATCAATTCAGAAAAATCAACAAATCACAAAAGAGGAAATCAGACAAGAAGGTAGAAAAAAATTACAAAACAGCCAGAAATCAATGAACAAAATGTTAATAAGTCCATACCAGTCATAAATTACTTTAAATGTAAACAGATTAAGTGCTCTAATCCAAAGACATAGAGTGGCTGAATGGATAAAACAAAAAGACCCAACTATATGTTGCTGGAAGAGACTTACTTCACCTTTATGAATGTACAGAACTGAAAACACAGGAACTAAAAACATAGTCCACGCAATGGATAAGAAGGCTGGGGTAGCTATTCTTAAGTCAGACAAAATAGACTTGAAGACAAAGATTGTAATAAGAGACTAAAGAGTCATTGTATGAAGACAAGGAGTCAATCCACCAACAGGCTATTACTTTTAAGAATGTTGATACAATCAACATCAGAGCACTTAAATATGTGAAGAAAATTTTATCAGACCAAAAGGGAAAAACGGACAGCAATGCAATGATACTTCATTAGCAGGGGAATTCAGTTCTCCATTTTCATCACAGGATAGATGTTTAAACAGAAAATCAATAAAGAAACATTGCAGTTAAATGACTAGTTAGATCAAATGGTCTTAAGATATATTTACAGAACATTCCATCCAAAACAGCAGAATACACTTTGCTCCAAGTATGCACAGAACGTTCTCCAGGACAGCTCACATGTGAGGCCACAAAACAAGTCTTAATAAATGTAAGAAGATTGAAATCCTATCACGCGTCACTTCTGATCACAATGATATTAATGGTATGAAACTAGAAATCAATTACAGAAAGAAAACTTGGGAATTCACAAACATGTGGAGAGTGTGCTCTTGAACAACACAAGGGTCAAAGAAGAAATAAAGAGAGAATTCAAAGATACCTTGAGACAATGGAAAATGGAAGTACAATGTACCAAAATGTATAGGAGGTAGCAAAAACAGTTCTAAGAGGAAAGTTCATAGCAATAAATGCCTATATGAATACACTAGAAAGATCTCAAATAAATAACCTAACTTCTTTACACCTCAAAGACATAGAAAAAGAAAAAGACATGAATCCAAAACTCAGGAGAAGGAAGGAAATAACCAAGATCAAAATGGAAATAAGTGAAATAAAGACTAAAAAGACAATAGAAAAGATCAATGTAATTAGGTATTGGATTTTTGGGAAGATAAACAAAATAGAGGAATATTTAGATAGTCTCACCAAGAAAAAGAGAGGACTCAAACAAATAGGATAATAAACAAAAGAGGTGACATTAAAACTGATACCACAAAAACACAAAGGATCATAAGAGACTACTTAAATAGTTATATAGCAACAAATTGGACAACCTAGAAGAAATGGATAAATTCCTAGAAACATACAACCTACCAAGATAGAATCAGGAGGAAATGGGAAACTGAATAGACTGATTACTAGTAAGAAGATTGAATCAGTAATCAAAAACCTCCCAACAAACAAAAGTCCAGGAGCAGATGGCTTCACTGGTGAATTCTACCGAACATTTGAAGAGTGAAGCTTTCCAAACTTTTTCAAAAAACAGAAGAGGAAGTAATACTTCCAACCTCATTTTATGAGGCCAGCATTATCCTGATACTAAACCCAGACGGGAATGTTATAAGAAAAGAAAACTATGTGCCAATACCCCTGATGAAAATAGATGCAAAAATTCTCAATAAAATATTAGCCAACCAAATTCAACAAATGCTAGAAAAACAATTTGTAACAGTGTGTGGTGATAGATGTTAACTAGATTTACTGCGGTGATCACTCTGCAGTATGTACATGTATCGAATCGGTATGCTGTACACTGGAAACCAATACAACTTGACATGTCATTTTATCTCAATTAAAATCAAAAAGGGTTCCAGTCTTAAAGACTGAGAGATTGGTTGATTCTTTTGTTAAAAATGGAGAGGCTAAAGATGACAACCTGCTGTTATGGTTTGAATTGTGTCTCCAAAAAATATATGTCATAACCCCTGGTACTTAAGAATATTATCTTATTTGAAAACAGATTCTTTGCATATGTAATCAAGTTAAGATAATGCCATACCTGATTACGTGGGCTCTAATCTGATATGGATGGTGTCCTTCTAGGAAGGGAAAACAGAGACAAGACACAGACAGGGAGAACACCATATGATGATGGAGGCGAAGATTGGAACAAAGATAAATGTACAAGCCAAGGAATGAGAAGGATTGTTGGCAACAACAGAGGCTAAAAGAAAGGCATAGAACACATTTTCCTTTAGAACCTTCAGAGAGTGTGTTCCTGATGACAGCTTGATTTTGGACTTCTGGTTTCCAGAAGCGTGAGAGAAAAAATTTCTGTTGTTTTAAGTACCCCGGTTGGTGGTACTTCATTATGGCAGCCACAGGAAACTAAAACAGCTACTTTTGGTTGGGGAGAGGGAAACGGTGGATTTATTGAACCAGAGTACATGTAAATTTTCAAGTAGATGTGTCAGGAATGGCAATGGAAATATAGAATTCTGCTTGGAGAGAGGGTTCAGAGCTTGATATACTTTTGGCAATTCTTTGGTGGTTCACCAAAGTACCGTCGTCATTTTGAAGAGGAAATGGGTAAAAAGAGAATTAAGGAAAAGGACTTTTGGTTTCGAAAAAGCAGAAAAGTAATGGCCATTGACATGTGAGAACATCAGGGTTGAACAGTTTATAAAAGCTAATGAAGACCGTTTCAAGGAGGAAGTGGCCAACAGCATGGCATGACTGAAGGTGATCTGAGGAAATGGACTGAAGAAAAAGCATGATTTTGGCTAGAAATGCTAATAATTCTTTGCATTTACACAATGATTTACAATTTGTAAGGCATTTTCATATTTTTTATCTTATTTGTTTACTACAACGCCTTAAGGGACAATATCATCCTTATTTTACAGCTGAGCTCACTCTGGAACAGGGAGGTTAAATCCTTGCTTGAAGTGACACAGCTTCTAAATAACAAGATCAAGATGTGAACCTAGATTTTTCAGAGTTCAAAGTTATGCTCTTTCCAAGGAATAATGGAATATCTTTTTAAATTCCTTTTAATAAGCCTTTACTCTCACTAGGTCGAGGCTAATGATTACTAAGAAATGACAATCAACCCTGCTTAATGCTTTAATTAGCATGCTGTACATTCAAAGATTTCCTCAGTGTGATTATAAGTTTTGTGTTTATAATTTTCAATTTTAAGATGTCAATAATTTTCATAATTTAATTACATAAGAATTATAAGGATAGTCCTATAATGACTAAAGTTAATAGAATTTTAATGTGTTAAGATAGAAATGGGCTCAAATTGTTATAAGACTTCCTATGTATTCAGCATCCTGAACACAGATTCACTCATTGGTCAAATGATCAAAGAAGACACAGTAAACTAAATTTTGGAAGCTTTCTAATGCAAATGTCTTGTGTGTGTGAAAAGGTAAGTGCTTGTTTTGGGAGTGGGAGGGAATGGGTGGTGGAAATGTAGCATGTGATCCGGGGGTTTTTCCACATGTCTTGGGTTATAGTGCTCATAATCATTTCCCCACTAGCCTAATTACATGTAATTTTCTCTAGATTCCCGAAAATTCCTTCCAAGATGAAATAGTTTGGGAGGATCCTTCAAGAACTTCATAGAAGCAATGGGACTGTCTATGAAAACTCTGCTTACTCGAGAATCTCCAGAGTCACATCCTGCAGAGGAGAGGGGTGAGGGACTGGATGTCCTCAATAGAAAGTATTCAGATTTCGTTAGCCTTGACTTTTGGTGGAAACATAGATGTCTGTATTCCATATGTCCCATCTTTTGTGTTAGGTGACCATGTACGTGAAGGGCCTTTCAAGCAGTGAAATATTTTTCAATATAGAATAATTAAACAACCTGCCATCTGTACAGTCTGGCCCTATAGTTTACTTTACTTGTAATTGCTTCAATGCATTTTGAGCTTTTGAGAATCCCTGTTCCCATCATTTTATTGTTTTCCCTATTATTTTCATTCTGTTTTCACATTTACTGTATGTATCTGTACTTTTTAACTGAAATCTCTGTATATATCTACTGTCTCTCTCAGTTCTTGTTTGTCATTCTGTATTTGTCTTCTCTATCTTTCATTTTGTTTCTGCCCTTTTCCCTTTCCTTTTCCACACTTGGGCTCTTTATCCATTTATCTAGTGATAAATACAGAAATCCCAAAGTGAAGCAGCCGTACAGGGTGGTATAACATTTCACTTAGGAAGTGTGGACCTTCCCTTCCGCTTATCTCAGATAGACGACAAGCAGTGAGGAAGAGAATCTGAGAGTTTGGAATAATTCAGAGCCTAGAAATAGCTTGTTCAATACTTTACTGAGGTGGTGGCAATTTAGATATTTCAGAAGAAAGGCTATCATCTTCACTGTGTCTACTCTACAGAGAGAATGGTGCCCTGGAACCGGGTGGAGAAGCATTCCTGTTCTTTCCTTTACGTTAGATATTAAAATCATAACACCGGCCTGGAATATTTTCTTATTTTTATCTTTTTTATAACCCTATGTTTTGGTGTTTCTCTTTAAACAGTATAAACTTGAAGATTTTTCCCCCATTGGTCTTTGTTTTTTAAATGTGGGGTTGGGAGAGGCACTGCTTAGTTCATTTAGAGCTCTTTTAACTATTGAGATGTGATTCAATCATAACATTATTTTAGTTTGTTCCTTTTTAACGTAGGCATTTGCTTGTCTGATTTCTGAGGCTTTATATATTTGAGAAGTTTTTATCATGCGTCTCTATTTAAATGGCCATTTTGCTGGATAAAACATCTGGGTTGAAGTTTTTCCCCTTAACTTAAAAGAAATAATCCTCCATTGTCCTTTCTCATTCAGTGTTGCTTTGAAAGTATTTGATAGTGCATCTAAGTAGATCAACAAATACATGCAAATCATATGTGTAGAACCACAGCTATATGTCACCTTCCCACAGGTAAAGTTTCAATGGAATGAGCAATTCACAGTCAAAAATCATATCAACACACAAGGAAATAAGATATCATGAGTAAGCACAAGGGATAAACAAAGGAGCAGAATCAGATTCATAAAGACTTTGGACTTTTGAATTTTTAGACATGGAATATGCAATAAATATGACTAATATCTTTCAATACTTAGAATTCTCAAAATATAAGCAAGAGATAAAGGACAAAAGGAACAAGAAAACAGAGTCTGGTCCTAAACAAGAAGCTGAATTATGATGAACACTGACTCTCTCTTCCAAGATAAATCCCAGAAAATTTAGAGAAGATAAATAGAGAAACTGTAAGAAATCCTGAGGTATTGGTGTATACATGTATGATGGTAGTAGGGGCTGAAGAAGAGGACTTCCCAGCACAATTATAGTCGTTAAAACTGGAAAGAAAGTGTGAGGATTCTGATCTAGCTTCTCCACTGCTTCGTCTTGAGGGACACAGTGTTTACCCTACAACTTCAGCAAGACATAATTTTCCTCCAAGTGTCCTCAGCAATAAAATTCAGAATAACCTAATGTTGGAACGGTGATGAGTTAATCACTTATAAATGCAGTATGAAGCTTAAAAGATAAAAGAAGTAAATATAACTATAAATACAATAATTTGTTAATAGTTACAAAAAATAAAAAGATGTATAATGTAACATCAACACATAAAACATGTGCGAGAGGGAACAAAAATGTTGAACTTTAGAATGCATTTGAACTTAAATTCTTATCAATTGAAAACTCACTGTTATAAGAAATATATTTTATGCGAGCCTCCTGGTAACTGCAAAGCAAACACCTATATTAGATATTCAAAAATAAAGAGAAAGGAATCAAAGCATATCAATTCAGAAAAATCAACAAATCACAAAAGAGGAAATCAGACAAGAAGGTAGAAAAAAATTACAAAACAGCCAGAAATCAATGAACAAAATGTTAATAAGTCCATACCAGTCATAAATTACTTTAAATGTAAACAGATTGAGTGCTCTAATCCAAAGACATAGAGTGGCTGAATGGATAAAACAAAAAGACCCAACTATATGTTGCTGGAAGAGACTTACTTCACCTTTATGAATGTACAGAACTGAAAACACAGGAACTAAAAACATAGTCCACGCAATGGATAAGAAGGCTGGGGTAGCTATTCTTAAGTCAGACAAAATAGACTTGAAGACAAAGATTGTAATAAGAGACTAAAGAGTCATTGTATGAAGACAAGGAGTCAATCCACCAACAGGCTATTACTTTTAAGAATGTTGATACAATCAACATCAGAGCACTTAAATATGTGAAGAAAATTTTATCAGACCAAAAGGGAAAAACGGACAGCAATGCAATGATACTTCATTAGCAGGGGAATTCAGTTCTCCATTTTCATCAAAGGATAGATGTTTAAACAGAAAATCAATAAAGAAACAAAACATTGCAGTTAAATGACTAGTTAGATCAAATGGTCTTAAGATATATTTACAGAACATTCCATCCAAAACAGCAGAATACACTTTGCTCCAAGTATGCACAGAACGTTCTCCAGGACAGCTCACATGTGAGGCCACAAAACAAGTCTTAATAAATGTAAGAAGATTGAAATCCTATCACGCGTCACTTCTGATCACAATGATATTAATGGTATGAAACTAGAAATCAATTACAGAAAGAAAACTTGAGAATTCACAAACATGTGGAGAGTGTGCTCTTGAACAACACAAGGGTCAAAGAAGAAATAAAGAGAGAATTCAAAGATACCTTGAGACAATGGAAAATGGAAGTACAATGTACCAAAATGTATAGGAGGTAGCAAAAACAGTTCTAAGAGGAAAGTTCATAGCAATAAATGCCTATATGAATACACTAGAAAGATCTCAAATAAATAACCTAACTTCTTTACACCTCAAAGACATAGAAAAAGAAAAAGACATGAATCCAAAACTCAGGAGAAGGAAGGAAATAACCAAGATCAAAATGGAAATAAGTGAAATAAAGACTAAAAAGACAATAGAAAAGATCAATGTAATTAGGTATTGGATTTTTGGGAAGATAAACAAAATAGAGGAATATTTAGATAGTCTCACCAAGAAAAAGAGAGGACTCAAACAAATAGGATAATAAACAAAAGAGGTGACATTAAAACTGATACCACAAAAACACAAAGGATCATAAGAGACTACTTAAATAGTTATATAGCAACAAATTGGACAACCTAGAAGAAATGGATAAATTCCTAGAAACATACAACCTACCAAGATAGAATCAGGAAGAAATGGGAAACTGAATAGACTGATTACTAGTAAGAAGATTGAATCAGTAATCAAAAACCTCCCAACAAACAAAAGTCCAGGAGCAGATGGCTTCACTGGTGAATTCTACCGAACATTTGAAGAGTGAAGCTTTCCAAACTTTTTCAAAAAACAGAAGAGGAAGTAATACTTCCAACCTCATTTTATGAGGCCAGCATTATCCTGATACTAAACCCAGACGGGAATGTTATAAGAAAAGAAAACTATGTGCCAATACCCCTGATGAAAATAGATGCAAAAATTCTCAATAAAATATTAGCCAACCAAATTCAACAAATGCTAGAAAAACAATTTGTAACAGTGTGTGGTGATAGATGTTAACTAGATTTACTGCGGTGATCACTCTGCAGTATGTACATGTATCGAATCGGTATGCTGTACACTGGAAACCAATACAACTTGACATGTCATTTTATCTCAATTAAAATCAAAAAGGGTTCCAGTCTTAAAGACTGAGAGATTGGTTGATTCTTTTGTTAAAAATGGAGAGGCTAAAGATGACAACCTGCTGTTATGGTTTGAATTGTGTCTCCAAAAAATATATGTCATAACCCCTGGTACTTAAGAATATTATCTTATTTGAAAACAGATTCTTTGCATATGTAATCAAGTTAAGATAATGCCATACTTGATTACGTGGGCTCTAATCTGATATGGATGGTGTCCTTCTAGGAAGGGAAAACAGAGACAAGACACAGACAGGGAGAACACCATATGATGATGGAGGCGAAGATTGGAACAAAGATAAATGTACAAGCCAAGGAATGAGAAGGATTGTTGGCAACAACAGAGGCTAAAAGAAAGGCATAGAACACATTTTCCTTTAGAACCTTCAGAGAGTGTGTTCCTGATGACAGCTTGATTTTGGACTTCTGGTTTCCAGAAGCGTGAGAGAAAAAATTTCTGTTGTTTTAAGTACCCCGGTTGGTGGTACTTCATTATGGCAGCCACAGGAAACTAAAACAGCTACTTTTGGTTGGGGAGAGGGAAACGGTGGATTTATTGAACCAGAGTACATGTAAATTTTCAAGTAGATGTGTCAGGAATGGCAATGGAAATATAGAATTCTGCTTGGAGAGAGGGTTCAGAGCTTGATATACTTTTGGCAATTCTTTGGTGGTTCACCAAAGTACCGTCGTCATTTTGAAGAGGAAATGGGTAAAAAGAGAATTAAGGAAAAGGACTTTTGGTTTCGAAAAAGCAGAAAAGTAATGGCCATTGACATGTGAGAACATCAGGGTTGAACAGTTTATAAAAGCTAATGAAGACCGTTTCAAGGAGGAAGTGGCCAACAGCATGGCATGACTGAAGGTGATCTGAGGAAATGGACTGAAGAAAAAGCATGATTTTGGCTAGAAATGCTAATAATTCTTTGCATTTACACAATGATTTACAATTTGTAAGGCATTTTCATATTTTTTATCTTATTTGTTTACTACAACGCCTTAAGGGACAATATCATCCTTATTTTACAGCTGAGCTCACTCTGGAACAGGGAGGTTAAATCCTTGCTTGAAGTGACACAGCTTCTAAATAACAAGATCAAGATGTGAACCTAGATTTTTCAGAGTTCAAAGTTATGCTCTTTCCAAGGAATAATGGAATATCTTTTTAAATTCCTTTTAATAAGCCTTTACTCTCACTAGGTCGAGGCTAATGATTACTAAGAAATGACAATCAACCCTGCTTAATGCTTTAATTAGCATGCTGTACATTCAAAGATTTCCTCAGTGTGATTATAAGTTTTGTGTTTATAATTTTCAATTTTAAGATGTCAATAATTTTCATAATTTAATTACATAAGAATTATAAGGATAGTCCTATAATGACTAAAGTTAATAGAATTTTAATGTGTTAAGATAGAAATGGGCTCAAATTGTTATAAGACTTCCTATGTATTCAGCATCCTGAACACAGATTCACTCATTGGTCAAATGATCAAAGAAGACACAGTAAACTAAATTTTGGAAGCTTTCTAATGCAAATGTCTTGTGTGTGTGAAAAGGTAAGTGCTTGTTTTGGGAGTGGGAGGGAATGGGTGGTGGAAATGTAGCATGTGATCCGGGGGTTTTTCCACATGTCTTGGGTTATAGTGCTCATAATCATTTCCCCACTAGCCTAATTACATGTAATTTTCTCTAGATTCCCGAAAATTCCTTCCAAGATGAAATAGTTTGGGAGGATCCTTCAAGAACTTCATAGAAGCAATGGGACTGTCTATGAAAACTCTGCTTACTCGAGAATCTCCAGAGTCACATCCTGCAGAGGAGAGGGGTGAGGGACTGGATGTCCTCAATAGAAAGTATTCAGATTTCGTTAGCCTTGACTTTTGGTGGAAACATAGATGTCTGTATTCCATATGTCCCATCTTTTGTGTTAGGTGACCATGTACGTGAAGGGCCTTTCAAGCAGTGAAATATTTTTCAATATAGAATAATTAAACAACCTGCCATCTGTACAGTCTGGCCCTATAGTTTACTTTACTTGTAATTGCTTCAATGCATTTTGAGCTTTTGAGAATCCCTGTTCCCATCATTTTATTGTTTTCCCTATTATTTTCATTCTGTTTTCACATTTACTGTATGTATCTGTACTTTTTAACTGAAATCTCTGTATATATCTACTGTCTCTCTCAGTTCTTGTTTGTCATTCTGTATTTGTCTTCTCTATCTTTCATTTTGTTTCTGCCCTTTTCCCTTTCCTTTTCCACACTTGGGCTCTTTATCCATTTATCTAGTGATAAATACAGAAATCCCAAAGTGAAGCAGCCGTACAGGGTGGTATAACATTTCACTTAGGAAGTGTGGACCTTCCCTTCCGCTTATCTCAGATAGACGACAAGCAGTGAGGAAGAGAATCTGAGAGTTTGGAATAATTCAGAGCCTAGAAATAGCTTGTTCAATACTTTACTGAGGTGGTGGCAATTTAGATATTTCAGAAGAAAGGCTATCATCTTCACTGTGTCTACTCTACAGAGAGAATGGTGCCCTGGAACCGGGTGGAGAAGCATTCCTGTTCTTTCCTTTACGTTAGATATTAAAATCATAACACCGGCCTGGAATATTTTCTTATTTTTATCTTTTTTATAACCCTATGTTTTGGTGTTTCTCTTTAAACAGTATAAACTTGAAGATTTTTCCCCCATTGGTCTTTGTTTTTTAAATGTGGGGTTGGGAGAGGCACTGCTTAGTTCATTTAGAGCTCTTTTAACTATTGAGATGTGATTCAATCATAACATTATTTTAGTTTGTTCCTTTTTAACGTAGGCATTTGCTTGTCTGATTTCTGAGGCTTTATATATTTGAGAAGTTTTTATCATGCGTCTCTATTTAAATGGCCATTTTGCTGGATAAAACATCTGGGTTGAAGTTTTTCCCCTTAACTTAAAAGAAATAATCCTCCATTGTCCTTTCTCATTCAGTGTTGCTTTGAAAGTATTTGATAGTGCATCTAAGTAGATCAACAAATACATGCAAATCATATGTGTAGAACCACAGCTATATGTCACCTTCCCACAGGTAAAGTTTCAATGGAATGAGCAATTCACAGTCAAAAATCATATCAACACACAAGGAAATAAGATATCATGAGTAAGCACAAGGGATAAACAAAGGAGCAGAATCAGATTCATAAAGACTTTGGACTTTTGAATTTTTAGACATGGAATATGCAATAAATATGACTAATATCTTTCAATACTTAGAATTCTCAAAATATAAGCAAGAGATAAAGGACAAAAGGAACAAGAAAACAGAGTCTGGTCCTAAACAAGAAGCTGAATTATGATGAACACTGACTCTCTCTTCCAAGATAAATCCCAGAAAATTTAGAGAAGATAAATAGAGAAACTGTAAGAAATCCTGAGGTATTGGTGTATACATGTATGATGGTAGTAGGGGCTGAAGAAGAGGACTTCCCAGCACAATTATAGTCGTTAAAACTGGAAAGAAAGTGTGAGGATTCTGATCTAGCTTCTCCACTGCTTCGTCTTGAGGGACACAGTGTTTACCCTACAACTTCAGCAAGACATAATTTTCCTCCAAGTGTCCTCAGCAATAAAATTCAGAATAACCTAATGTTGGAACGGTGATGAGTTAATCACTTATAAATGCAGTAGGAAGCTTAAAAGATAAAAGAAGTAAATATAACTATAAATACAATAATTTGTTAATAGTTACAAAAAATAAAAAGATGTATAATGTAACATCAACACATAAAACATGTGCGAGAGGGAACAAAAATGTTGAACTTTAGAATGCATTTGAACTTAAATTCTTATCAATTGAAAACTCACTGTTATAAGAAATATATTTTATGCGAGCCTCCTGGTAACTGCAAAGCAAACACCTATATTAGATATTCAAAAATAAAGAGAAAGGAATCAAAGCATATCAATTCAGAAAAATCAACAAATCACAAAAGAGGAAATCAGACAAGAAGGTAGAAAAAAATTACAAAACAGCCAGAAATCAATGAACAAAATGTTAATAAGTCCATACCAGTCATAAATTACTTTAAATGTAAACAGATTGAGTGCTCTAATCCAAAGACATAGAGTGGCTGAATGGATAAAACAAAAAGACCCAACTATATGTTGCTGGAAGAGACTTACTTCACCTTTATGAATGTACAGAACTGAAAACACAGGAACTAAAAACATAGTCCACGCAATGGATAAGAAGGCTGGGGTAGCTATTCTTAAGTCAGACAAAATAGACTTGAAGACAAAGATTGTAATAAGAGACTAAAGAGTCATTGTATGAAGACAAGGAGTCAATCCACCAACAGGCTATTACTTTTAAGAATGTTGATACAATCAACATCAGAGCACTTAAATATGTGAAGAAAATTTTATCAGACCAAAAGGGAAAAACGGACAGCAATGCAATGATACTTCATTAGCAGGGGAATTCAGTTCTCCATTTTCATCAAAGGATAGATGTTTAAACAGAAAATCAATAAAGAAACAAAACATTGCAGTTAAATGACTAGTTAGATCAAATGGTCTTAAGATATATTTACAGAACATTCCATCCAAAACAGCAGAATACACTTTGCTCCAAGTATGCACAGAACGTTCTCCAGGACAGCTCACATGTGAGGCCACAAAACAAGTCTTAATAAATGTAAGAAGATTGAAATCCTATCACGCGTCACTTCTGATCACAATGATATTAATGGTATGAAACTAGAAATCAATTACAGAAAGAAAACTTGAGAATTCACAAACATGTGGAGAGTGTGCTCTTGAACAACACAAGGGTCAAAGAAGAAATAAAGAGAGAATTCAAAGATACCTTGAGACAATGGAAAATGGAAGTACAATGTACCAAAATGTATAGGAGGTAGCAAAAACAGTTCTAAGAGGAAAGTTCATAGCAATAAATGCCTATATGAATACACTAGAAAGATCTCAAATAAATAACCTAACTTCTTTACACCTCAAAGACATAGAAAAAGAAAAAGACATGAATCCAAAACTCAGGAGAAGGAAGGAAATAACCAAGATCAAAATGGAAATAAGTGAAATAAAGACTAAAAAGACAATAGAAAAGATCAATGTAATTAGGTATTGGATTTTTGGGAAGATAAACAAAATAGAGGAATATTTAGATAGTCTCACCAAGAAAAAGAGAGGACTCAAACAAATAGGATAATAAACAAAAGAGGTGACATTAAAACTGATACCACAAAAACACAAAGGATCATAAGAGACTACTTAAATAGTTATATAGCAACAAATTGGACAACCTAGAAGAAATGGATAAATTCCTAGAAACATACAACCTACCAAGATAGAATCAGGAAGAAATGGGAAACTGAATAGACTGATTACTAGTAAGAAGATTGAATCAGTAATCAAAAACCTCCCAACAAACAAAAGTCCAGGAGCAGATGGCTTCACTGGTGAATTCTACCGAACATTTGAAGAGTGAAGCTTTCCAAACTTTTTCAAAAAACAGAAGAGGAAGTAATACTTCCAACCTCATTTTATGAGGCCAGCATTATCCTGATACTAAACCCAGACGGGAATGTTATAAGAAAAGAAAACTATGTGCCAATACCCCTGATGAAAATAGATGCAAAAATTCTCAATAAAATATTAGCCAACCAAATTCAACAAATGCTAGAAAAACAATTTGTAACAGTGTGTGGTGATAGATGTTAACTAGATTTACTGCGGTGATCACTCTGCAGTATGTACATGTATCGAATCGGTATGCTGTACACTGGAAACCAATACAACTTGACATGTCATTTTATCTCAATTAAAATCAAAAAGGGTTCCAGTCTTAAAGACTGAGAGATTGGTTGATTCTTTTGTTAAAAATGGAGAGGCTAAAGATGACAACCTGCTGTTATGGTTTGAATTGTGTCTCCAAAAAATATATGTCATAACCCCTGGTACTTAAGAATATTATCTTATTTGAAAACAGATTCTTTGCATATGTAATCAAGTTAAGATAATGCCATACTTGATTACGTGGGCTCTAATCTGATATGGATGGTGTCCTTCTAGGAAGGGAAAACAGAGACAAGACACAGACAGGGAGAACACCATATGATGATGGAGGCGAAGATTGGAACAAAGATAAATGTACAAGCCAAGGAATGAGAAGGATTGTTGGCAACAACAGAGGCTAAAAGAAAGGCATAGAACACATTTTCCTTTAGAACCTTCAGAGAGTGTGTTCCTGATGACAGCTTGATTTTGGACTTCTGGTTTCCAGAAGCGTGAGAGAAAAAATTTCTGTTGTTTTAAGTACCCCGGTTGGTGGTACTTCATTATGGCAGCCACAGGAAACTAAAACAGCTACTTTTGGTTGGGGAGAGGGAAACGGTGGATTTATTGAACCAGAGTACATGTAAATTTTCAAGTAGATGTGTCAGGAATGGCAATGGAAATATAGAATTCTGCTTGGAGAGAGGGTTCAGAGCTTGATATACTTTTGGCAATTCTTTGGTGGTTCACCAAAGTACCGTCGTCATTTTGAAGAGGAAATGGGTAAAAAGAGAATTAAGGAAAAGGACTTTTGGTTTCGAAAAAGCAGAAAAGTAATGGCCATTGACATGTGAGAACATCAGGGTTGAACAGTTTATAAAAGCTAATGAAGACCGTTTCAAGGAGGAAGTGGCCAACAGCATGGCATGACTGAAGGTGATCTGAGGAAATGGACTGAAGAAAAAGCATGATTTTGGCTAGAAATGCTAATAATTCTTTGCATTTACACAATGATTTACAATTTGTAAGGCATTTTCATATTTTTTATCTTATTTGTTTACTACAACGCCTTAAGGGACAATATCATCCTTATTTTACAGCTGAGCTCACTCTGGAACAGGGAGGTTAAATCCTTGCTTGAAGTGACACAGCTTCTAAATAACAAGATCAAGATGTGAACCTAGATTTTTCAGAGTTCAAAGTTATGCTCTTTCCAAGGAATAATGGAATATCTTTTTAAATTCCTTTTAATAAGCCTTTACTCTCACTAGGTCGAGGCTAATGATTACTAAGAAATGACAATCAACCCTGCTTAATGCTTTAATTAGCATGCTGTACATTCAAAGATTTCCTCAGTGTGATTATAAGTTTTGTGTTTATAATTTTCAATTTTAAGATGTCAATAATTTTCATAATTTAATTACATAAGAATTATAAGGATAGTCCTATAATGACTAAAGTTAATAGAATTTTAATGTGTTAAGATAGAAATGGGCTCAAATTGTTATAAGACTTCCTATGTATTCAGCATCCTGAACACAGATTCACTCATTGGTCAAATGATCAAAGAAGACACAGTAAACTAAATTTTGGAAGCTTTCTAATGCAAATGTCTTGTGTGTGTGAAAAGGTAAGTGCTTGTTTTGGGAGTGGGAGGGAATGGGTGGTGGAAATGTAGCATGTGATCCGGGGGTTTTTCCACATGTCTTGGGTTATAGTGCTCATAATCATTTCCCCACTAGCCTAATTACATGTAATTTTCTCTAGATTCCCGAAAATTCCTTCCAAGATGAAATAGTTTGGGAGGATCCTTCAAGAACTTCATAGAAGCAATGGGACTGTCTATGAAAACTCTGCTTACTCGAGAATCTCCAGAGTCACATCCTGCAGAGGAGAGGGGTGAGGGACTGGATGTCCTCAATAGAAAGTATTCAGATTTCGTTAGCCTTGACTTTTGGTGGAAACATAGATGTCTGTATTCCATATGTCCCATCTTTTGTGTTAGGTGACCATGTACGTGAAGGGCCTTTCAAGCAGTGAAATATTTTTCAATATAGAATAATTAAACAACCTGCCATCTGTACAGTCTGGCCCTATAGTTTACTTTACTTGTAATTGCTTCAATGCATTTTGAGCTTTTGAGAATCCCTGTTCCCATCATTTTATTGTTTTCCCTATTATTTTCATTCTGTTTTCACATTTACTGTATGTATCTGTACTTTTTAACTGAAATCTCTGTATATATCTACTGTCTCTCTCAGTTCTTGTTTGTCATTCTGTATTTGTCTTCTCTATCTTTCATTTTGTTTCTGCCCTTTTCCCTTTCCTTTTCCACACTTGGGCTCTTTATCCATTTATCTAGTGATAAATACAGAAATCCCAAAGTGAAGCAGCCGTACAGGGTGGTATAACATTTCACTTAGGAAGTGTGGACCTTCCCTTCCGCTTATCTCAGATAGACGACAAGCAGTGAGGAAGAGAATCTGAGAGTTTGGAATAATTCAGAGCCTAGAAATAGCTTGTTCAATACTTTACTGAGGTGGTGGCAATTTAGATATTTCAGAAGAAAGGCTATCATCTTCACTGTGTCTACTCTACAGAGAGAATGGTGCCCTGGAACCGGGTGGAGAAGCATTCCTGTTCTTTCCTTTACGTTAGATATTAAAATCATAACACCGGCCTGGAATATTTTCTTATTTTTATCTTTTTTATAACCCTATGTTTTGGTGTTTCTCTTTAAACAGTATAAACTTGAAGATTTTTCCCCCATTGGTCTTTGTTTTTTAAATGTGGGGTTGGGAGAGGCACTGCTTAGTTCATTTAGAGCTCTTTTAACTATTGAGATGTGATTCAATCATAACATTATTTTAGTTTGTTCCTTTTTAACGTAGGCATTTGCTTGTCTGATTTCTGAGGCTTTATATATTTGAGAAGTTTTTATCATGCGTCTCTATTTAAATGGCCATTTTGCTGGATAAAACATCTGGGTTGAAGTTTTTCCCCTTAACTTAAAAGAAATAATCCTCCATTGTCCTTTCTCATTCAGTGTTGCTTTGAAAGTATTTGATAGTGCATCTAAGTAGATCAACAAATACATGCAAATCATATGTGTAGAACCACAGCTATATGTCACCTTCCCACAGGTAAAGTTTCAATGGAATGAGCAATTCACAGTCAAAAATCATATCAACACACAAGGAAATAAGATATCATGAGTAAGCACAAGGGATAAACAAAGGAGCAGAATCAGATTCATAAAGACTTTGGACTTTTGAATTTTTAGACATGGAATATGCAATAAATATGACTAATATCTTTCAATACTTAGAATTCTCAAAATATAAGCAAGAGATAAAGGACAAAAGGAACAAGAAAACAGAGTCTGGTCCTAAACAAGAAGCTGAATTATGATGAACACTGACTCTCTCTTCCAAGATAAATCCCAGAAAATTTAGAGAAGATAAATAGAGAAACTGTAAGAAATCCTGAGGTATTGGTGTATACATGTATGATGGTAGTAGGGGCTGAAGAAGAGGACTTCCCAGCACAATTATAGTCGTTAAAACTGGAAAGAAAGTGTGAGGATTCTGATCTAGCTTCTCCACTGCTTCGTCTTGAGGGACACAGTGTTTACCCTACAACTTCAGCAAGACATAATTTTCCTCCAAGTGTCCTCAGCAATAAAATTCAGAATAACCTAATGTTGGAACGGTGATGAGTTAATCACTTATAAATGCAGTAGGAAGCTTAAAAGATAAAAGAAGTAAATATAACTATAAATACAATAATTTGTTAATAGTTACAAAAAATAAAAAGATGTATAATGTAACATCAACACATAAAACATGTGCGAGAGGGAACAAAAATGTTGAACTTTAGAATGCATTTGAACTTAAATTCTTATCAATTGAAAACTCACTGTTATAAGAAATATATTTTATGCGAGCCTCCTGGTAACTGCAAAGCAAACACCTATATTAGATATTCAAAAATAAAGAGAAAGGAATCAAAGCATATCAATTCAGAAAAATCAACAAATCACAAAAGAGGAAATCAGACAAGAAGGTAGAAAAAAATTACAAAACAGCCAGAAATCAATGAACAAAATGTTAATAAGTCCATACCAGTCATAAATTACTTTAAATGTAAACAGATTGAGTGCTCTAATCCAAAGACATAGAGTGGCTGAATGGATAAAACAAAAAGACCCAACTATATGTTGCTGGAAGAGACTTACTTCACCTTTATGAATGTACAGAACTGAAAACACAGGAACTAAAAACATAGTCCACGCAATGGATAAGAAGGCTGGGGTAGCTATTCTTAAGTCAGACAAAATAGACTTGAAGACAAAGATTGTAATAAGAGACTAAAGAGTCATTGTATGAAGACAAGGAGTCAATCCACCAACAGGCTATTACTTTTAAGAATGTTGATACAATCAACATCAGAGCACTTAAATATGTGAAGAAAATTTTATCAGACCAAAAGGGAAAAACGGACAGCAATGCAATGATACTTCATTAGCAGGGGAATTCAGTTCTCCATTTTCATCAAAGGATAGATGTTTAAACAGAAAATCAATAAAGAAACAAAACATTGCAGTTAAATGACTAGTTAGATCAAATGGTCTTAAGATATATTTACAGAACATTCCATCCAAAACAGCAGAATACACTTTGCTCCAAGTATGCACAGAACGTTCTCCAGGACAGCTCACATGTGAGGCCACAAAACAAGTCTTAATAAATGTAAGAAGATTGAAATCCTATCACGCGTCACTTCTGATCACAATGATATTAATGGTATGAAACTAGAAATCAATTACAGAAAGAAAACTTGAGAATTCACAAACATGTGGAGAGTGTGCTCTTGAACAACACAAGGGTCAAAGAAGAAATAAAGAGAGAATTCAAAGATACCTTGAGACAATGGAAAATGGAAGTACAATGTACCAAAATGTATAGGAGGTAGCAAAAACAGTTCTAAGAGGAAAGTTCATAGCAATAAATGCCTATATGAATACACTAGAAAGATCTCAAATAAATAACCTAACTTCTTTACACCTCAAAGACATAGAAAAAGAAAAAGACATGAATCCAAAACTCAGGAGAAGGAAGGAAATAACCAAGATCAAAATGGAAATAAGTGAAATAAAGACTAAAAAGACAATAGAAAAGATCAATGTAATTAGGTATTGGATTTTTGGGAAGATAAACAAAATAGAGGAATATTTAGATAGTCTCACCAAGAAAAAGAGAGGACTCAAACAAATAGGATAATAAACAAAAGAGGTGACATTAAAACTGATACCACAAAAACACAAAGGATCATAAGAGACTACTTAAATAGTTATATAGCAACAAATTGGACAACCTAGAAGAAATGGATAAATTCCTAGAAACATACAACCTACCAAGATAGAATCAGGAAGAAATGGGAAACTGAATAGACTGATTACTAGTAAGAAGATTGAATCAGTAATCAAAAACCTCCCAACAAACAAAAGTCCAGGAGCAGATGGCTTCACTGGTGAATTCTACCGAACATTTGAAGAGTGAAGCTTTCCAAACTTTTTCAAAAAACAGAAGAGGAAGTAATACTTCCAACCTCATTTTATGAGGCCAGCATTATCCTGATACTAAACCCAGACGGGAATGTTATAAGAAAAGAAAACTATGTGCCAATACCCCTGATGAAAATAGATGCAAAAATTCTCAATAAAATATTAGCCAACCAAATTCAACAAATGCTAGAAAAACAATTTGTAACAGTGTGTGGTGATAGATGTTAACTAGATTTACTGCGGTGATCACTCTGCAGTATGTACATGTATCGAATCGGTATGCTGTACACTGGAAACCAATACAACTTGACATGTCATTTTATCTCAATTAAAATCAAAAAGGGTTCCAGTCTTAAAGACTGAGAGATTGGTTGATTCTTTTGTTAAAAATGGAGAGGCTAAAGATGACAACCTGCTGTTATGGTTTGAATTGTGTCTCCAAAAAATATATGTCATAACCCCTGGTACTTAAGAATATTATCTTATTTGAAAACAGATTCTTTGCATATGTAATCAAGTTAAGATAATGCCATACTTGATTACGTGGGCTCTAATCTGATATGGATGGTGTCCTTCTAGGAAGGGAAAACAGAGACAAGACACAGACAGGGAGAACACCATATGATGATGGAGGCGAAGATTGGAACAAAGATAAATGTACAAGCCAAGGAATGAGAAGGATTGTTGGCAACAACAGAGGCTAAAAGAAAGGCATAGAACACATTTTCCTTTAGAACCTTCAGAGAGTGTGTTCCTGATGACAGCTTGATTTTGGACTTCTGGTTTCCAGAAGCGTGAGAGAAAAAATTTCTGTTGTTTTAAGTACCCCGGTTGGTGGTACTTCATTATGGCAGCCACAGGAAACTAAAACAGCTACTTTTGGTTGGGGAGAGGGAAACGGTGGATTTATTGAACCAGAGTACATGTAAATTTTCAAGTAGATGTGTCAGGAATGGCAATGGAAATATAGAATTCTGCTTGGAGAGAGGGTTCAGAGCTTGATATACTTTTGGCAATTCTTTGGTGGTTCACCAAAGTACCGTCGTCATTTTGAAGAGGAAATGGGTAAAAAGAGAATTAAGGAAAAGGACTTTTGGTTTCGAAAAAGCAGAAAAGTAATGGCCATTGACATGTGAGAACATCAGGGTTGAACAGTTTATAAAAGCTAATGAAGACCGTTTCAAGGAGGAAGTGGCCAACAGCATGGCATGACTGAAGGTGATCTGAGGAAATGGACTGAAGAAAAAGCATGATTTTGGCTAGAAATGCTAATAATTCTTTGCATTTACACAATGATTTACAATTTGTAAGGCATTTTCATATTTTTTATCTTATTTGTTTACTACAACGCCTTAAGGGACAATATCATCCTTATTTTACAGCTGAGCTCACTCTGGAACAGGGAGGTTAAATCCTTGCTTGAAGTGACACAGCTTCTAAATAACAAGATCAAGATGTGAACCTAGATTTTTCAGAGTTCAAAGTTATGCTCTTTCCAAGGAATAATGGAATATCTTTTTAAATTCCTTTTAATAAGCCTTTACTCTCACTAGGTCGAGGCTAATGATTACTAAGAAATGACAATCAACCCTGCTTAATGCTTTAATTAGCATGCTGTACATTCAAAGATTTCCTCAGTGTGATTATAAGTTTTGTGTTTATAATTTTCAATTTTAAGATGTCAATAATTTTCATAATTTAATTACATAAGAATTATAAGGATAGTCCTATAATGACTAAAGTTAATAGAATTTTAATGTGTTAAGATAGAAATGGGCTCAAATTGTTATAAGACTTCCTATGTATTCAGCATCCTGAACACAGATTCACTCATTGGTCAAATGATCAAAGAAGACACAGTAAACTAAATTTTGGAAGCTTTCTAATGCAAATGTCTTGTGTGTGTGAAAAGGTAAGTGCTTGTTTTGGGAGTGGGAGGGAATGGGTGGTGGAAATGTAGCATGTGATCCGGGGGTTTTTCCACATGTCTTGGGTTATAGTGCTCATAATCATTTCCCCACTAGCCTAATTACATGTAATTTTCTCTAGATTCCCGAAAATTCCTTCCAAGATGAAATAGTTTGGGAGGATCCTTCAAGAACTTCATAGAAGCAATGGGACTGTCTATGAAAACTCTGCTTACTCGAGAATCTCCAGAGTCACATCCTGCAGAGGAGAGGGGTGAGGGACTGGATGTCCTCAATAGAAAGTATTCAGATTTCGTTAGCCTTGACTTTTGGTGGAAACATAGATGTCTGTATTCCATATGTCCCATCTTTTGTGTTAGGTGACCATGTACGTGAAGGGCCTTTCAAGCAGTGAAATATTTTTCAATATAGAATAATTAAACAACCTGCCATCTGTACAGTCTGGCCCTATAGTTTACTTTACTTGTAATTGCTTCAATGCATTTTGAGCTTTTGAGAATCCCTGTTCCCATCATTTTATTGTTTTCCCTATTATTTTCATTCTGTTTTCACATTTACTGTATGTATCTGTACTTTTTAACTGAAATCTCTGTATATATCTACTGTCTCTCTCAGTTCTTGTTTGTCATTCTGTATTTGTCTTCTCTATCTTTCATTTTGTTTCTGCCCTTTTCCCTTTCCTTTTCCACACTTGGGCTCTTTATCCATTTATCTAGTGATAAATACAGAAATCCCAAAGTGAAGCAGCCGTACAGGGTGGTATAACATTTCACTTAGGAAGTGTGGACCTTCCCTTCCGCTTATCTCAGATAGACGACAAGCAGTGAGGAAGAGAATCTGAGAGTTTGGAATAATTCAGAGCCTAGAAATAGCTTGTTCAATACTTTACTGAGGTGGTGGCAATTTAGATATTTCAGAAGAAAGGCTATCATCTTCACTGTGTCTACTCTACAGAGAGAATGGTGCCCTGGAACCGGGTGGAGAAGCATTCCTGTTCTTTCCTTTACGTTAGATATTAAAATCATAACACCGGCCTGGAATATTTTCTTATTTTTATCTTTTTTATAACCCTATGTTTTGGTGTTTCTCTTTAAACAGTATAAACTTGAAGATTTTTCCCCCATTGGTCTTTGTTTTTTAAATGTGGGGTTGGGAGAGGCACTGCTTAGTTCATTTAGAGCTCTTTTAACTATTGAGATGTGATTCAATCATAACATTATTTTAGTTTGTTCCTTTTTAACGTAGGCATTTGCTTGTCTGATTTCTGAGGCTTTATATATTTGAGAAGTTTTTATCATGCGTCTCTATTTAAATGGCCATTTTGCTGGATAAAACATCTGGGTTGAAGTTTTTCCCCTTAACTTAAAAGAAATAATCCTCCATTGTCCTTTCTCATTCAGTGTTGCTTTGAAAGTATTTGATAGTGCATCTAAGTAGATCAACAAATACATGCAAATCATATGTGTAGAACCACAGCTATATGTCACCTTCCCACAGGTAAAGTTTCAATGGAATGAGCAATTCACAGTCAAAAATCATATCAACACACAAGGAAATAAGATATCATGAGTAAGCACAAGGGATAAACAAAGGAGCAGAATCAGATTCATAAAGACTTTGGATTTTTGAATTTTTAGACATGGAATATGCAATAAATATGACCAATATCTTTCAATACTTAGAATTCTCAAAATATAAGCAAGAGATAAAGGACAAAAGGAACAAGAAAACAGAGTCTGGTCCTAAACAAGAAGCTGAATTATGATGAACACTGACTCTCTCTTCCAAGATAAATCCCAGAAAATTTAGAGAAGATAAATAGAGAAACTGTAAGAAATCCTGAGGTATTGGTGTATACATGTATGATGGTAGTAGGGGCTGAAGAAGAGGACTTCCCAGCACAATTATAGTCGTTAAAACTGGAAAGAAAGTGTGAGGATTCTGATCTAGCTTCTCCACTGCTTCGTCTTGAGGGACACAGTGTTTACCCTACAACTTCAGCAAGACATAATTTTCCTCCAAGTGTCCTCAGCAATAAAATTCAGAATAACCTAATGTTGGAACGGTGATGAGTTAATCACTTATAAATGCAGTAGGAAGCTTAAAAGATAAAAGAAGTAAATATAAGTATAAATACAATAATTTGTTAATAGTTACAAAAAATAAAAAGATGTATAATGTAACATCAACACATAAAACATGTGCGAGAGGGAACAAAAATGTTGAACTTTAGAATGCATTTGAACTTAAATTCTTATCAATTGAAAACTCACTGTTATAAGAAATATATTTTATGCGAGCCTCCTGGTAACTGCAAAGCAAACACCTATATTAGATATTCAAAAATAAAGAGAAAGGAATCAAAGCATATCAATTCAGAAAAATCAACAAATCACAAAAGAGGAAATCAGACAAGAAGGTAGAAAAAAATTACAAAACAGCCAGAAATCAATGAACAAAATGTTAATAAGTCCATACCAGTCATAAATTACTTTAAATGTAAACAGATTAAGTGCTCTAATCCAAAGACATAGAGTGGCTGAATGGATAAAACAAAAAGACCCAACTATATGTTGCTGGAAGAGACTTACTTCACCTTTATGAATGTACAGAACTGAAAACACAGGAACTAAAAACATAGTCCACGCAATGGATAAGAAGGCTGGGGTAGCTATTCTTAAGTCAGACAAAATAGACTTGAAGACAAAGATTGTAATAAGAGACTAAAGAGTCATTGTATGAAGACAAGGAGTCAATCCACCAACAGGCTATTACTTTTAAGAATGTTGATACAATCAACATCAGAGCACTTAAATATGTGAAGAAAATTTTATCAGACCAAAAGGGAAAAACGGACAGCAATGCAATGATACTTCATTAGCAGGGGAATTCAGTTCTCCATTTTCATCAAAGGATAGATGTTTAAACAGAAAATCAATAAAGAAACATTGCAGTTAAATGACTAGTTAGATCAAATGGTCTTAAGATATATTTACAGAACATTCCATCCAAAACAGCAGAATACACTTTGCTCCAAGTATGCACAGAACGTTCTCCAGGACAGCTCACATGTGAGGCCACAAAACAAGTCTTAATAAATGTAAGAAGATTGAAATCCTATCACGCGTCACTTCTGATCACAATGATATTAATGGTATGAAACTAGAAATCAATTACAGAAAGAAAACTTGGGAATTCACAAACATGTGGAGAGTGTGCTCTTGAACAACACAAGGGTCAAAGAAGAAATAAAGAGAGAATTCAAAGATACCTTGAGACAATGGAAAATGGAAGTACAATGTACCAAAATGTATAGGAGGTAGCAAAAACAGTTCTAAGAGGAAAGTTCATAGCAATAAATGCCTATATGAATACACTAGAAAGATCTCAAATAAATAACCTAACTTCTTTACACCTCAAAGACATAGAAAAAGAAAAAGACATGAATCCAAAACTCAGGAGAAGGAAGGAAATAACCAAGATCAAAATGGAAATAAGTGAAATAAAGACTAAAAAGACAATAGAAAAGATCAATGTAATTAGGTATTGGATTTTTGGGAAGATAAACAAAATAGAGGAATATTTAGATAGTCTCACCAAGAAAAAGAGAGGACTCAAACAAATAGGATAATAAACAAAAGAGGTGACATTAAAACTGATACCACAAAAACACAAAGGATCATAAGAGACTACTTAAATAGTTATATAGCAACAAATTGGACAACCTAGAAGAAATGGATAAATTCCTAGAAACATACAACCTACCAAGATAGAATCAGGAAGAAATGGGAAACTGAATAGACTGATTACTAGTAAGAAGATTGAATCAGTAATCAAAAACCTCCCAACAAACAAAAGTCCAGCAGCAGATGGCTTCACTGGTGAATTCTACCGAACATTTGAAGAGTGAAGCTTTCCAAACTTTTTCAAAAAACAGAAGAGGAAGTAATACTTCCAACCTCATTTTATGAGGCCAGCATTATCCTGATACTAAACCCAGACGGGAATGTTATAAGAAAAGAAAACTATGTGCCAATACCCCTGATGAAAATAGATGCAAAAATTCTCAATAAAATATTAGCCAACCAAATTCAACAAATGCTAGAAAAACAATTTGTAACAGTGTGTGGTGATAGATGTTAACTAGATTTACTACGGTGATCACTCTGCAGTATGTACATGTATCGAATCGGTATGCTGTACACTGGAAACCAATACAACTTGACATGTCATTTTATCTCAATTAAAATCAAAAAGGGTTCCAGTCTTAAAGACTGAGAGATTGGTTGATTCTTTTGTTAAAAATGGAGAGGCTAAAGATGACAACCTGCTGTTATGGTTTGAATTGTGTCTCCAAAAAATATATGTCATAACCCCTGGTACTTAAGAATATTATCTTATTTGAAAACAGATTCTTTGCATATGTAATCAAGTTAAGATAATGCCATACCTGATTACGTGGGCTCTAATCTGATATGGATGGTGTCCTTCTAGGAAGGGAAAACAGAGACAAGACACAGACAGGGAGAACACCATATGATGATGGAGGCGAAGATTGGAACAAAGATAAATGTACAAGCCAAGGAATGAGAAGGATTGTTGGCAACAACAGAGGCTAAAAGAAAGGCATAGAACACATTTTCCTTTAGAACCTTCAGAGAGTGTGTTCCTGATGACAGCTTGATTTTGGACTTCTGGTTTCCAGAAGCGTGAGAGAAAAAATTTCTGTTGTTTTAAGTACCCCGGTTGGTGGTACTTCATTATGGCAGCCACAGGAAACTAAAACAGCTACTTTTGGTTGGGGAGAGGGAAACGGTGGATTTATTGAACCAGAGTACATGTAAATTTTCAAGTAGATGTGTCAGGAATGGCAATGGAAATATAGAATTCTGCTTGGAGAGAGGGTTCAGAGCTTGATATACTTTTGGCAATTCTTTGGTGGTTCACCAAAGTACCGTCGTCATTTTGAAGAGGAAATGGGTAAAAGGAGAATTAAGGAAAAGGACTTTTGGTTTCGAAAAAGCAGAAAAGTAATGGCCATTGACATGTGAGAACATCAGGGTTGAACAGTTTATAAAAGCTAATGAAGACCGTTTCAAGGAGGAAGTGGCCAACAGCATGGCATGACTGAAGGTGATCTGAGGAAATGGACTGAAGAAAAAGCATGATTTTGGCTAGAAATGCTAATAATTCTTTGCATTTACACAATGATTTACAATTTGTAAGGCATTTTCATATTTTTTATCTTATTTGTTTACTACAACGCCTTAAGGGACAATATCATCCTTATTTTACAGCTGAGCTCACTCTGGAACAGGGAGGTTAAATCCTTGCTTGAAGTGACACAGCTTCTAAATAACAAGATCAAGATGTGAACCTAGATTTTTCAGAGTTCAAAGTTATGCTCTTTCCAAGGAATAATGGAATATCTTTTTAAATTCCTTTTAATAAGCCTTTACTCTCACTAGGTCGAGGCTAATGATTACTAAGAAATGACAATCAACCCTGCTTAATGCTTTAATTAGCATGCTGTACATTCAAAGATTTCCTCAGTGTGATTATAAGTTTTGTGTTTATAATTTTCAATTTTAAGATGTCAATAATTTTCATAATTTAATTACATAAGAATTATAAGGATAGTCCTATAATGACTAAAGTTAATAGAATTTTAATGTGTTAAGATAGAAATGGGCTCAAATTGTTATAAGACTTCCTATGTATTCAGCATCCTGAACACAGATTCACTCATTGGTCAAATGATCAAAGAAGACACAGTAAACTAAATTTTGGAAGCTTTCTAATGCAAATGTCTTGTGTGTGTGAAAAGGTAAGTGCTTGTTTTGGGAGTGGGAGGGAATGGATGGTGGAAATGTAGCATGTGATCCGGGGGTTTTTCCACATGTCTTGGGTTATAGTGCTCATAATCATTTCCCCACTAGCCTAATTACATGTAATTTTCTCTAGATTCCCGAAAATTCCTTCCAAGATGAAATAGTTTGGGAGGATCCTTCAAGAACTTCATAGAAGCAATGGGACTGTCTATGAAAACTCTGCTTACTCGAGAATCTCCAGAGTCACATCCTGCAGAGGAGAGGGGTGAGGGACTGGATGTCCTCAATAGAAAGTATTCAGATTTCGTTAGCCTTGACTTTTGGTGGAAACATAGATGTCTGTATTCCATATGTCCCATCTTTTGTGTTAGGTGACCATGTACGTGAAGGGCCTTTCAAGCAGTGAAATATTTTTCAATATAGAATAATTAAACAACCTGCCATCTGTACAGTCTGGCCCTATAGTTTACTTTACTTGTAATTGCTTCAATGCATTTTGAGCTTTTGAGAATCCCTGTTCCCATCATTTTATTGTTTTCCCTATTATTTTCATTCTGTTTTCACATTTACTGTATGTATCTGTACTTTTTAACTGAAATCTCTGTATATATCTACTGTCTCTCTCAGTTCTTGTTTGTCATTCTGTATTTGTCTTCTCTATCTTTCATTTTGTTTCTGCCCTTTTCCCTTTCCTTTTCCACACTTGGGCTCTTTATCCATTTATCTAGTGATAAATACAGAAATCCCAAAGTGAAGCAGCCGTACAGGGTGGTATAACATTTCACTTAGGAAGTGTGGACCTTCCCTTCCGCTTATCTCAGATAGACGACAAGCAGTGAGGAAGAGAATCTGAGAGTTTGGAATAATTCAGAGCCTAGAAATAGCTTGTTCAATACTTTACTGAGGTGGTGGCAATTTAGATATTTCAGAAGAAAGGCTATCATCTTCACTGTGTCTACTCTACAGAGAGAATGGTGCCCTGGAACCGGGTGGAGAAGCATTCCTGTTCTTTCCTTTACGTTAGATATTAAAATCATAACACCGGCCTGGAATATTTTCTTATTTTTATCTTTTTTATAACCCTATGTTTTGGTGTTTCTCTTTAAACAGTATAAACTTGAAGATTTTTCCCCCATTGGTCTTTGTTTTTTAAATGTGGGGTTGGGAGAGGCACTGCTTAGTTCATTTAGAGCTCTTTTAACTATTGAGATGTGATTCAATCATAACATTATTTTAGTTTGTTCCTTTTTAACGTAGGCATTTGCTTGTCTGATTTCTGAGGCTTTATATATTTGAGAAGTTTTTATCATGCGTCTCTATTTAAATGGCCATTTTGCTGGATAAAACATCTGGGTTGAAGTTTTTCCCCTTAACTTAAAAGAAATAATCCTCCATTGTCCTTTCTCATTCAGTGTTGCTTTGAAAGTATTTGATAGTGCATCTAAGTAGATCAACAAATACATGCAAATCATATGTGTAGAACCACAGCTATATGTCACCTTCCCACAGGTAAAGTTTCAATGGAATGAGCAATTCACAGTCAAAAATCATATCAACACACAAGGAAATAAGATATCATGAGTAAGCACAAGGGATAAACAAAGGAGCAGAATCAGATTCATAAAGACTTTGGATTTTTGAATTTTTAGACATGGAATATGCAATAAATATGACTAATATCTTTCAATACTTAGAATTCTCAAAATATAAGCAAGAGATAAAGGACAAAAGGAACAAGAAAACAGAGTCTGGTCCTAAACAAGAAGCTGAATTATGATGAACACTGACTCTCTCTTCCAAGATAAATCCCAGAAAATTTAGAGAAGATAAATAGAGAAACTGTAAGAAATCCTGAGGTATTGGTGTATACATGTATGATGGTAGTAGGGGCTGAAGAAGAGGACTTCCCAGCACAATTATAGTCGTTAAAACTGGAAAGAAAGTGTGAGGATTCTGATCTAGCTTCTCCACTGCTTCGTCTTGAGGGACACAGTGTTTACCCTACAACTTCAGCAAGACATAATTTTCCTCCAAGTGTCCTCAGCAATAAAATTCAGAATAACCTAATGTTGGAACGGTGATGAGTTAATCACTTATAAATGCAGTAGGAAGCTTAAAAGATAAAAGAAGTAAATATAACTATAAATACAATAATTTGTTAATAGTTACAAAAAATAAAAAGATGTATAATGTAACATCAACACATAAAACATGTGCGAGAGGGAACAAAAATGTTGAACTTTAGAATGCATTTGAACTTAAATTCTTATCAATTGAAAACTCACTGTTATAAGAAATATATTTTATGCGAGCCTCCTGGTAACTGCAAAGCAAACACCTATATTAGATATTCAAAAATAAAGAGAAAGGAATCAAAGCATATCAATTCAGAAAAATCAACAAATCACAAAAGAGGAAATCAGACAAGAAGGTAGAAAAAAATTACAAAACAGCCAGAAATCAATGAACAAAATGTTAATAAGTCCATACCAGTCATAAATTACTTTAAATGTAAACAGATTAAGTGCTCTAATCCAAAGACATAGAGTGGCTGAATGGATAAAACAAAAAGACCCAACTATATGTTGCTGGAAGAGACTTACTTCACCTTTATGAATGTACAGAACTGAAAACACAGGAACTAAAAACATAGTCCACGCAATGGATAAGAAGGCTGGGGTAGCTATTCTTAAGTCAGACAAAATAGACTTGAAGACAAAGATTGTAATAAGAGACTAAAGAGTCATTGTATGAAGACAAGGAGTCAATCCACCAACAGGCTATTACTTTTAAGAATGTTGATACAATCAACATCAGAGCACTTAAATATGTGAAGAAAATTTTATCAGACCAAAAGGGAAAAACGGACAGCAATGCAATGATACTTCATTAGCAGGGGAATTCAGTTCTCCATTTTCATCAAAGGATAGATGTTTAAACAGAAAATCAATAAAGAAACATTGCAGTTAAATGACTAGTTAGATCAAATGGTCTTAAGATATATTTACAGAACATTCCATCCAAAACAGCAGAATACACTTTGCTCCAAGTATGCACAGAACGTTCTCCAGGACAGCTCACATGTGAGGCCACAAAACAAGTCTTAATAAATGTAAGAAGATTGAAATCCTATCACGCGTCACTTCTGATCACAATGATATTAATGGTATGAAACTAGAAATCAATTACAGAAAGAAAACTTGGGAATTCACAAACATGTGGAGAGTGTGCTCTTGAACAACACAAGGGTCAAAGAAGAAATAAAGAGAGAATTCAAAGATACCTTGAGACAATGGAAAATGGAAGTACAATGTACCAAAATGTATAGGAGGTAGCAAAAACAGTTCTAAGAGGAAAGTTCATAGCAATAAATGCCTATATGAATACACTAGAAAGATCTCAAATAAATAACCTAACTTCTTTACACCTCAAAGACATAGAAAAAGAAAAAGACATGAATCCAAAACTCAGGAGAAGGAAGGAAATAACCAAGATCAAAATGGAAATAAGTGAAATAAAGACTAAAAAGACAATAGAAAAGATCAATGTAATTAGGTATTGGATTTTTGGGAAGATAAACAAAATAGAGGAATATTTAGATAGTCTCACCAAGAAAAAGAGAGGACTCAAACAAATAGGATAATAAACAAAAGAGGTGACATTAAAACTGATACCACAAAAACACAAAGGATCATAAGAGACTACTTAAATAGTTATATAGCAACAAATTGGACAACCTAGAAGAAATGGATAAATTCCTAGAAACATACAACCTACCAAGATAGAATCAGGAAGAAATGGGAAACTGAATAGACTGATTACTAGTAAGAAGATTGAATCAGTAATCAAAAACCTCCCAACAAACAAAAGTCCAGCAGCAGATGGCTTCACTGGTGAATTCTACCGAACATTTGAAGAGTGAAGCTTTCCAAACTTTTTCAAAAAACAGAAGAGGAAGTAATACTTCCAACCTCATTTTATGAGGCCAGCATTATCCTGATACTAAACCCAGACGGGAATGTTATAAGAAAAGAAAACTATGTGCCAATACCCCTGATGAAAATAGATGCAAAAATTCTCAATAAAATATTAGCCAACCAAATTCAACAAATGCTAGAAAAACAATTTGTAACAGTGTGTGGTGATAGATGTTAACTAGATTTACTGCGGTGATCACTCTGCAGTATGTACATGTATCGAATCGGTATGCTGTACACTGGAAACCAATACAACTTGACATGTCATTTTATCTCAATTAAAATCAAAAAGGGTTCCAGTCTTAAAGACTGAGAGATTGGTTGATTCTTTTGTTAAAAATGGAGAGGCTAAAGATGACAACCTGCTGTTATGGTTTGAATTGTGTCTCCAAAAAATATATGTCATAACCCCTGGTACTTAAGAATATTATCTTATTTGAAAACAGATTCTTTGCATATGTAATCAAGTTAAGATAATGCCATACCTGATTACGTGGGCTCTAATCTGATATGGATGGTGTCCTTCTAGGAAGGGAAAACAGAGACAAGACACAGACAGAGAGAACACCATATGATGATGGAGGCGAAGATTGGAACAAAGATAAATGTACAAGCCAAGGAATGAGAAGGATTGTTGGCAACAACAGAGGCTAAAAGAAAGGCATAGAACACATTTTCCTTTAGAACCTTCAGAGAGTGTGTTCCTGATGACAGCTTGATTTTGGACTTCTGGTTTCCAGAAGCGTGAGAGAAAAAATTTCTGTTGTTTTAAGTACCCCGGTTGGTGGTACTTCATTATGGCAGCCACAGGAAACTAAAACAGCTACTTTTGGTTGGGGAGAGGGAAACGGTGGATTTATTGAACCAGAGTACATGTAAATTTTCAAGTAGATGTGTCAGGAATGGCAATGGAAATATAGAATTCTGCTTGGAGAGAGGGTTCAGAGCTTGATATACTTTTGGCAATTCTTTGGTGGTTCACCAAAGTACCGTCGTCATTTTGAAGAGGAAATGGGTAAAAGGAGAATTAAGGAAAAGGACTTTTGGTTTTGAAAAAGCAGAAAAGTAATGGCCATTGACATGTGAGAACATCAGGGTTGAACAGTTTATAAAAGCTAATGAAGACCGTTTCAAGGAGGAAGTGGCCAACAGCATGGCATGACTGAAGGTGATCTGAGGAAATGGACTGAAGAAAAAGCATGATTTTGGCTAGAAATGCTAATAATTCTTTGCATTTACACAATGATTTACAATTTGTAAGGCATTTTCATATTTTTTATCTTATTTGTTTACTACAACGCCTTAAGGGACAATATCATCCTTATTTTACAGCTGAGCTCACTCTGGAACAGGGAGGTTAAATCCTTGCTTGAAGTGACACAGCTTCTAAATAACAAGATCAAGATGTGAACCTAGATTTTTCAGAGTTCAAAGTTATGCTCTTTCCAAGGAATAATGGAATATCTTTTTAAATTCCTTTTAATAAGCCTTTACTCTCACTAGGTCGAGGCTAATGATTACTAAGAAATGACAATCAACCCTGCTTAATGCTTTAATTAGCATGCTGTACATTCAAAGATTTCCTCAGTGTGATTATAAGTTTTGTGTTTATAATTTTCAATTTTAAGATGTCAATAATTTTCATAATTTAATTACATAAGAATTATAAGGATAGTCCTATAATGACTAAAGTTAATAGAATTTTAATGTGTTAAGATAGAAATGGGCTCAAATTGTTATAAGACTTCCTATGTATTCAGCATCCTGAACACAGATTCACTCATTGGTCAAATGATCAAAGAAGACACAGTAAACTAAATTTTGGAAGCTTTCTAATGCAAATGTCTTGTGTGTGTGAAAAGGTAAGTGCTTGTTTTGGGAGTGGGAGGGAATGGATGGTGGAAATGTAGCATGTGATCCGGGGGTTTTTCCACATGTCTTGGGTTATAGTGCTCATAATCATTTCCCCACTAGCCTAATTACATGTAATTTTCTCTAGATTCCCGAAAATTCCTTCCAAGATGAAATAGTTTGGGAGGATCCTTCAAGAACTTCATAGAAGCAATGGGACTGTCTATGAAAACTCTGCTTACTCGAGAATCTCCAGAGTCACATCCTGCAGAGGAGAGGGGTGAGGGACTGGATGTCCTCAATAGAAAGTATTCAGATTTCGTTAGCCTTGACTTTTGGTGGAAACATAGATGTCTGTATTCCATATGTCCCATCTTTTGTGTTAGGTGACCATGTACGTGAAGGGCCTTTCAAGCAGTGAAATATTTTTCAATATAGAATAATTAAACAACCTGCCATCTGTACAGTCTGGCCCTATAGTTTACTTTACTTGTAATTGCTTCAATGCATTTTGAGCTTTTGAGAATCCCTGTTCCCATCATTTTATTGTTTTCCCTATTATTTTCATTCTGTTTTCACATTTACTGTATGTATCTGTACTTTTTAACTGAAATCTCTGTATATATCTACTGTCTCTCTCAGTTCTTGTTTGTCATTCTGTATTTGTCTTCTCTATCTTTCATTTTGTTTCTGCCCTTTTCCCTTTCCTTTTCCACACTTGGGCTCTTTATCCATTTATCTAGTGATAAATACAGAAATCCCAAAGTGAAGCAGCCGTACAGGGTGGTATAACATTTCACTTAGGAAGTGTGGACCTTCCCTTCCGCTTATCTCAGATAGACGACAAGCAGTGAGGAAGAGAATCTGAGAGTTTGGAATAATTCAGAGCCTAGAAATAGCTTGTTCAATACTTTACTGAGGTGGTGGCAATTTAGATATTTCAGAAGAAAGGCTATCATCTTCACTGTGTCTACTCTACAGAGAGAATGGTGCCCTGGAACCGGGTGGAGAAGCATTCCTGTTCTTTCCTTTACGTTAGATATTAAAATCATAACACCGGCCTGGAATATTTTCTTATTTTTATCTTTTTTATAACCCTATGTTTTGGTGTTTCTCTTTAAACAGTATAAACTTGAAGATTTTTCCCCCATTGGTCTTTGTTTTTTAAATGTGGGGTTGGGAGAGGCACTGCTTAGTTCATTTAGAGCTCTTTTAACTATTGAGATGTGATTCAATCATAACATTATTTTAGTTTGTTCCTTTTTAACGTAGGCATTTGCTTGTCTGATTTCTGAGGCTTTATATATTTGAGAAGTTTTTATCATGCGTCTCTATTTAAATGGCCATTTTGCTGGATAAAACATCTGGGTTGAAGTTTTTCCCCTTAACTTAAAAGAAATAATCCTCCATTGTCCTTTCTCATTCAGTGTTGCTTTGAAAGTATTTGATAGTGCATCTAAGTAGATCAACAAATACATGCAAATCATATGTGTAGAACCACAGCTATATGTCACCTTCCCACAGGTAAAGTTTCAATGGAATGAGCAATTCACAGTCAAAAATCATATCAACACACAAGGAAATAAGATATCATGAGTAAGCACAAGGGATAAACAAAGGAGCAGAATCAGATTCATAAAGACTTTGGATTTTTGAATTTTTAGACATGGAATATGCAATAAATATGACTAATATCTTTCAATACTTAGAATTCTCAAAATATAAGCAAGAGATAAAGGACAAAAGGAACAAGAAAACAGAGTCTGGTCCTAAACAAGAAGCTGAATTATGATGAACACTGACTCTCTCTTCCAAGATAAATCCCAGAAAATTTAGAGAAGATAAATAGAGAAACTGTAAGAAATCCTGAGGTATTGGTGTATACATGTATGATGGTAGTAGGGGCTGAAGAAGAGGACTTCCCAGCACAATTATAGTCGTTAAAACTGGAAAGAAAGTGTGAGGATTCTGATCTAGCTTCTCCACTGCTTCGTCTTGAGGGACACAGTGTTTACCCTACAAGTTCAGCAAGACATAATTTTCCTCCAAGTGTCCTCAGCAATAAAATTCAGAATAACCTAATGTTGGAACGGTGATGAGTTAATCACTTATAAATGCAGTAGGAAGCTTAAAAGATAAAAGAAGTAAATATAAGTATAAATACAATAATTTGTTAATAGTTACAAAAAATAAAAAGATGTATAATGTAACATCAACACATAAAACATGTGCGAGAGGGAACAAAAATGTTGAACTTTAGAATGCATTTGAACTTAAATTCTTATCAATTGAAAACTCACTGTTATAAGAAATATATTTTATGCGAGCCTCCTGGTAACTGCAAAGCAAACACCTATTTTAGATATTCAAAAATAAAGAGAAAGGAATCAAAGCATATCAATTCAGAAAAATCAACAAATCACAAAAGAGGAAATCAGACAAGAAGGTAGAAAAAAATTACAAAACAGCCAGAAATCAATGAACAAAATGTTAATAAGTCCATACCAGTCATAAATTACTTTAAATGTAAACAGATTAAGTGCTCTAATCCAAAGACATAGAGTGGCTGAATGGATAAAACAAAAAGACCCAACTATATGTTGCTGGAAGAGACTTACTTCACCTTTATGAATGTACAGAACTGAAAACACAGGAACTAAAAACATAGTCCACGCAATGGATAAGAAGGCTGGGGTAGCTATTCTTAAGTCAGACAAAATAGACTTGAAGACAAAGATTGTAATAAGAGACTAAAGAGTCATTGTATGAAGACAAGGAGTCAATCCACCAACAGGCTATTACTTTTAAGAATGTTGATACAATCAACATCAGAGCACTTAAATATGTGAAGAAAATTTTATCAGACCAAAAGGGAAAAACGGACAGCAATGCAATGATACTTCATTAGCAGGGGAATTCAGTTCTCCATTTTCATCAAAGGATAGATGTTTAAACAGAAAATCAATAAAGAAACATTGCAGTTAAATGACTAGTTAGATCAAATGGTCTTAAGATATATTTACAGAACATTCCATCCAAAACAGCAGAATACACTTTGCTCCAAGTATGCACAGAACGTTCTCCAGGACAGCTCACATGTGAGGCCACAAAACAAGTCTTAATAAATGTAAGAAGATTGAAATCCTATCACGCGTCACTTCTGATCACAATGATATTAATGGTATGAAACTAGAAATCAATTACAGAAAGAAAACTTGGGAATTCACAAACATGTGGAGAGTGTGCTCTTGAACAACACAAGGGTCAAAGAAGAAATAAAGAGAGAATTCAAAGATACCTTGAGACAATGGAAAATGGAAGTACAATGTACCAAAATGTATAGGAGGTAGCAAAAACAGTTCTAAGAGGAAAGTTCATAGCAATAAATGCCTATATGAATACACTAGAAAGATCTCAAATAAATAACCTAACTTCTTTACACCTCAAAGACATAGAAAAAGAAAAAGACATGAATCCAAAACTCAGGAGAAGGAAGGAAATAACCAAGATCAAAATGGAAATAAGTGAAATAAAGACTAAAAAGACAATAGAAAAGATCAATGTAATTAGGTATTGGATTTTTGGGAAGATAAACAAAATAGAGGAATATTTAGATAGTCTCACCAAGAAAAAGAGAGGACTCAAACAAATAGGATAATAAACAAAAGAGGTGACATTAAAACTGATACCACAAAAACACAAAGGATCATAAGAGACTACTTAAATAGTTATATAGCAACAAATTGGACAACCTAGAAGAAATGGATAAATTCCTAGAAACATACAACCTACCAAGATAGAATCAGGAAGAAATGGGAAACTGAATAGACTGATTACTAGTAAGAAGATTGAATCAGTAATCAAAAACCTCCCAACAAACAAAAGTCCAGGAGCAGATGGCTTCACTGGTGAATTCTACCGAACATTTGAAGAGTGAAGCTTTCCAAACTTTTTCAAAAAACAGAAGAGGAAGTAATACTTCCAACCTCATTTTATGAGGCCAGCATTATCCTGATACTAAACCCAGACGGGAATGTTATAAGAAAAGAAAACTATGTGCCAATACCCCTGATGAAAATAGATGCAAAAATTCTCAATAAAATATTAGCCAACCAAATTCAACAAATGCTAGAAAAACAATTTGTAACAGTGTGTGGTGATAGATGTTAACTAGATTTACTGCGGTGATCACTCTGCAGTATGTACATGTATCGAATCGGTATGCTGTACACTGGAAACCAATACAACTTGACATGTCATTTTATCTCAATTAAAATCAAAAAGGGTTCCAGTCTTAAAGACTGAGAGATTGGTTGATTCTTTTGTTAAAAATGGAGAGGCTAAAGATGACAACCTGCTGTTATGGTTTGAATTGTGTCTCCAAAAAATATATGTCATAACCCCTGGTACTTAAGAATATTATCTTATTTGAAAACAGATTCTTTGCATATGTAATCAAGTTAAGATAATGCCATACTTGATTACGTGGGCTCTAATCTGATATGGATGGTGTCCTTCTAGGAAGGGAAAACAGAGACAAGACACAGACAGGGAGAACACCATATGATGATGGAGGCGAAGATTGGAACAAAGATAAATGTACAAGCCAAGGAATGAGAAGGATTGTTGGCAACAACAGAGGCTAAAAGAAAGGCATAGAACACATTTTCCTTTAGAACCTTCAGAGAGTGTGTTCCTGATGACAGCTTGATTTTGGACTTCTGGTTTCCAGAAGCGTGAGAGAAAAAATTTCTGTTGTTTTAAGTACCCCGGTTGGTGGTACTTCATTATGGCAGCCACAGGAAACTAAAACAGCTACTTTTGGTTGGGGAGAGGGAAACGGTGGATTTATTGAACCAGAGTACATGTAAATTTTCAAGTAGATGTGTCAGGAATGGCAATGGAAATATAGAATTCTGCTTGGAGAGAGGGTTCAGAGCTTGATATACTTTTGGCAATTCTTTGGTGGTTCACCAAAGTACCGTCGTCATTTTGAAGAGGAAATGGGTAAAAGGAGAATTAAGGAAAAGGACTTTTGGTTTCGAAAAAGCAGAAAAGTAATGGCCATTGACATGTGAGAACATCAGGGTTGAACAGTTTATAAAAGCTAATGAAGACCGTTTCAAGGAGGAAGTGGCCAACAGCATGGCATGACTGAAGGTGATCTGAGGAAATGGACTGAAGAAAAAGCATGATTTTGGCTAGAAATGCTAATAATTCTTTGCATTTACACAATGATTTACAATTTGTAAGGCATTTTCATATTTTTTATCTTATTTGTTTACTACAACGCCTTAAGGGACAATATCATCCTTATTTTACAGCTGAGCTCACTCTGGAACAGGGAGGTTAAATCCTTGCTTGAAGTGACACAGCTTCTAAATAACAAGATCAAGATGTGAACCTAGATTTTTCAGAGTTCAAAGTTATGCTCTTTCCAAGGAATAATGGAATATCTTTTTAAATTCCTTTTAATAAGCCTTTACTCTCACTAGGTCGAGGCTAATGATTACTAAGAAATGACAATCAACCCTGCTTAATGCTTTAATTAGCATGCTGTACATTCAAAGATTTCCTCAGTGTGATTATAAGTTTTGTGTTTATAATTTTCAATTTTAAGATGTCAATAATTTTCATAATTTAATTACATAAGAATTATAAGGATAGTCCTATAATGACTAAAGTTAATAGAATTTTAATGTGTTAAGATAGAAATGGGCTCAAATTGTTATAAGACTTCCTATGTATTCAGCATCCTGAACACAGATTCACTCATTGGTCAAATGATCAAAGAAGACACAGTAAACTAAATTTTGGAAGCTTTCTAATGCAAATGTCTTGTGTGTGTGAAAAGGTAAGTGCTTGTTTTGGGAGTGGGAGGGAATGGATGGTGGAAATGTAGCATGTGATCCGGGGGTTTTTCCACATGTCTTGGGTTATAGTGCTCATAATCATTTCCCCACTAGCCTAATTACATGTAATTTTCTCTAGATTCCCGAAAATTCCTTCCAAGATGAAATAGTTTGGGAGGATCCTTCAAGAACTTCATAGAAGCAATGGGACTGTCTATGAAAACTCTGCTTACTCGAGAATCTCCAGAGTCACATCCTGCAGAGGAGAGGGGTGAGGGACTGGATGTCCTCAATAGAAAGTATTCAGATTTCGTTAGCCTTGACTTTTGGTGGAAACATAGATGTCTGTATTCCATATGTCCCATCTTTTGTGTTAGGTGACCATGTACGTGAAGGGCCTTTCAAGCAGTGAAATATTTTTCAATATAGAATAATTAAACAACCTGCCATCTGTACAGTCTGGCCCTATAGTTTACTTTACTTGTAATTGCTTCAATGCATTTTGAGCTTTTGAGAATCCCTGTTCCCATCATTTTATTGTTTTCCCTATTATTTTCATTCTGTTTTCACATTTACTGTATGTATCTGTACTTTTTAACTGAAATCTCTGTATATATCTACTGTCTCTCTCAGTTCTTGTTTGTCATTCTGTATTTGTCTTCTCTATCTTTCATTTTGTTTCTGCCCTTTTCCCTTTCCTTTTCCACACTTGGGCTCTTTATCCATTTATCTAGTGATAAATACAGAAATCCCAAAGTGAAGCAGCCGTACAGGGTGGTATAACATTTCACTTAGGAAGTGTGGACCTTCCCTTCCGCTTATCTCAGATAGACGACAAGCAGTGAGGAAGAGAATCTGAGAGTTTGGAATAATTCAGAGCCTAGAAATAGCTTGTTCAATACTTTACTGAGGTGGTGGCAATTTAGATATTTCAGAAGAAAGGCTATCATCTTCACTGTGTCTACTCTACAGAGAGAATGGTGCCCTGGAACCGGGTGGAGAAGCATTCCTGTTCTTTCCTTTACGTTAGATATTAAAATCATAACACCGGCCTGGAATATTTTCTTATTTTTATCTTTTTTATAACCCTATGTTTTGGTGTTTCTCTTTAAACAGTATAAACTTGAAGATTTTTCCCCCATTGGTCTTTGTTTTTTAAATGTGGGGTTGGGAGAGGCACTGCTTAGTTCATTTAGAGCTCTTTTAACTATTGAGATGTGATTCAATCATAACATTATTTTAGTTTGTTCCTTTTTAACGTAGGCATTTGCTTGTCTGATTTCTGAGGCTTTATATATTTGAGAAGTTTTTATCATGCGTCTCTATTTAAATGGCCATTTTGCTGGATAAAACATCTGGGTTGAAGTTTTTCCCCTTAACTTAAAAGAAATAATCCTCCATTGTCCTTTCTCATTCAGTGTTGCTTTGAAAGTATTTGATAGTGCATCTAAGTAGATCAACAAATACATGCAAATCATATGTGTAGAACCACAGCTATATGTCACCTTCCCACAGGTAAAGTTTCAATGGAATGAGCAATTCACAGTCAAAAATCATATCAACACACAAGGAAATAAGATATCATGAGTAAGCACAAGGGATAAACAAAGGAGCAGAATCAGATTCATAAAGACTTTGGACTTTTGAATTTTTAGACATGGAATATGCAATAAATATGACTAATATCTTTCAATACTTAGAATTCTCAAAATATAAGCAAGAGATAAAGGACAAAAGGAACAAGAAAACAGAGTCTGGTCCTAAACAAGAAGCTGAATTATGATGAACACTGACTCTCTCTTCCAAGATAAATCCCAGAAAATTTAGAGAAGATAAATAGAGAAACTGTAAGAAATCCTGAGGTATTGGTGTATACATGTATGATGGTAGTAGGGGCTGAAGAAGAGGACTTCCCAGCACAATTATAGTCGTTAAAACTGGAAAGAAAGTGTGAGGATTCTGATCTAGCTTCTCCACTGCTTCGTCTTGAGGGACACAGTGTTTACCCTACAACTTCAGCAAGACATAATTTTCCTCCAAGTGTCCTCAGCAATAAAATTCAGAATAACCTAATGTTGGAACGGTGATGAGTTAATCACTTATAAATGCAGTAGGAAGCTTAAAAGATAAAAGAAGTAAATATAACTATAAATACAATAATTTGTTAATAGTTACAAAAAATAAAAAGATGTATAATGTAACATCAACACATAAAACATGTGCGAGAGGGAACAAAAATGTTGAACTTTAGAATGCATTTGAACTTAAATTCTTATCAATTGAAAACTCACTGTTATAAGAAATATATTTTATGCGAGCCTCCTGGTAACTGCAAAGCAAACACCTATATTAGATATTCAAAAATAAAGAGAAAGGAATCAAAGCATATCAATTCAGAAAAATCAACAAATCACAAAAGAGGAAATCAGACAAGAAGGTAGAAAAAAATTACAAAACAGCCAGAAATCAATGAACAAAATGTTAATAAGTCCATACCAGTCATAAATTACTTTAAATGTAAACAGATTAAGTGCTCTAATCCAAAGACATAGAGTGGCTGAATGGATAAAACAAAAAGACCCAACTATATGTTGCTGGAAGAGACTTACTTCACCTTTATGAATGTACAGAACTGAAAACACAGGAACTAAAAACATAGTCCACGCAATGGATAAGAAGGCTGGGGTAGCTATTCTTAAGTCAGACAAAATAGACTTGAAGACAAAGATTGTAATAAGAGACTAAAGAGTCATTGTATGAAGACAAGGAGTCAATCCACCAACAGGCTATTACTTTTAAGAATGTTGATACAATCAACATCAGAGCACTTAAATATGTGAAGAAAATTTTATCAGACCAAAAGGGAAAAACGGACAGCAATGCAATGATACTTCATTAGCAGGGGAATTCAGTTCTCCATTTTCATCAAAGGATAGATGTTTAAACAGAAAATCAATAAAGAAACATTGCAGTTAAATGACTAGTTAGATCAAATGGTCTTAAGATATATTTACAGAACATTCCATCCAAAACAGCAGAATACACTTTGCTCCAAGTATGCACAGAACGTTCTCCAGGACAGCTCACATGTGAGGCCACAAAACAAGTCTTAATAAATGTAAGAAGATTGAAATCCTATCACGCGTCACTTCTGATCACAATGATATTAATGGTATGAAACTAGAAATCAATTACAGAAAGAAAACTTGGGAATTCACAAACATGTGGAGAGTGTGCTCTTGAACAACACAAGGGTCAAAGAAGAAATAAAGAGAGAATTCAAAGATACCTTGAGACAATGGAAAATGGAAGTACAATGTACCAAAATGTATAGGAGGTAGCAAAAACAGTTCTAAGAGGAAAGTTCATAGCAATAAATGCCTATATGAATACACTAGAAAGATCTCAAATAAATAACCTAACTTCTTTACACCTCAAAGACATAGAAAAAGAAAAAGACATGAATCCAAAACTCAGGAGAAGGAAGGAAATAACCAAGATCAAAATGGAAATAAGTGAAATAAAGACTAAAAAGACAATAGAAAAGATCAATGTAATTAGGTATTGGATTTTTGGGAAGATAAACAAAATAGAGGAATATTTAGATAGTCTCACCAAGAAAAAGAGAGGACTCAAACAAATAGGATAATAAACAAAAGAGGTGACATTAAAACTGATACCACAAAAACACAAAGGATCATAAGAGACTACTTAAATAGTTATATAGCAACAAATTGGACAACCTAGAAGAAATGGATAAATTCCTAGAAACATACAACCTACCAAGATAGAATCAGGAAGAAATGGGAAACTGAATAGACTGATTACTAGTAAGAAGATTGAATCAGTAATCAAAAACCTCCCAACAAACAAAAGTCCAGGAGCAGATGGCTTCACTGGTGAATTCTACCGAACATTTGAAGAGTGAAGCTTTCCAAACTTTTTCAAAAAACAGAAGAGGAAGTAATACTTCCAACCTCATTTTATGAGGCCAGCATTATCCTGATACTAAACCCAGACGGGAATGTTATAAGAAAAGAAAACTATGTGCCAATACCCCTGATGAAAATAGATGCAAAAATTCTCAATAAAATATTAGCCAACCAAATTCAACAAATGCTAGAAAAACAATTTGTAACAGTGTGTGGTGATAGATGTTAACTAGATTTACTGCGGTGATCACTCTGCAGTATGTACATGTATCGAATCGGTATGCTGTACACTGGAAACCAATACAACTTGACATGTCATTTTATCTCAATTAAAATCAAAAAGGGTTCCAGTCTTAAAGACTGAGAGATTGGTTGATTCTTTTGTTAAAAATGGAGAGGCTAAAGATGACAACCTGCTGTTATGGTTTGAATTGTGTCTCCAAAAAATATATGTCATAACCCCTGGTACTTAAGAATATTATCTTATTTGAAAACAGATTCTTTGCATATGTAATCAAGTTAAGATAATGCCATACCTGATTACGTGGGCTCTAATCTGATATGGATGGTGTCCTTCTAGGAAGGGAAAACAGAGACAAGACACAGACAGGGAGAACACCATATGATGATGGAGGCGAAGATTGGAACAAAGATAAATGTACAAGCCAAGGAATGAGAAGGATTGTTGGCAACAACAGAGGCTAAAAGAAAGGCATAGAACACATTTTCCTTTAGAACCTTCAGAGAGTGTGTTCCTGATGACAGCTTGATTTTGGACTTCTGGTTTCCAGAAGCGTGAGAGAAAAAATTTCTGTTGTTTTAAGTACCCCGGTTGGTGGTACTTCATTATGGCAGCCACAGGAAACTAAAACAGCTACTTTTGGTTGGGGAGAGGGAAACGGTGGATTTATTGAACCAGAGTACATGTAAATTTTCAAGTAGATGTGTCAGGAATGGCAATGGAAATATAGAATTCTGCTTGGAGAGAGGGTTCAGAGCTTGATATACTTTTGGCAATTCTTTGGTGGTTCACCAAAGTACCGTCGTCATTTTGAAGAGGAAATGGGTAAAAGGAGAATTAAGGAAAAGGACTTTTGGTTTCGAAAAAGCAGAAAAGTAATGGCCATTGACATGTGAGAACATCAGGGTTGAACAGTTTATAAAAGCTAATGAAGACCGTTTCAAGGAGGAAGTGGCCAACAGCATGGCATGACTGAAGGTGATCTGAGGAAATGGACTGAAGAAAAAGCATGATTTTGGCTAGAAATGCTAATAATTCTTTGCATTTACACAATGATTTACAATTTGTAAGGCATTTTCATATTTTTTATCTTATTTGTTTACTACAACGCCTTAAGGGACAATATCATCCTTATTTTACAGCTGAGCTCACTCTGGAACAGGGAGGTTAAATCCTTGCTTGAAGTGACACAGCTTCTAAATAACAAGATCAAGATGTGAACCTAGATTTTTCAGAGTTCAAAGTTATGCTCTTTCCAAGGAATAATGGAATATCTTTTTAAATTCCTTTTAATAAGCCTTTACTCTCACTAGGTCGAGGCTAATGATTACTAAGAAATGACAATCAACCCTGCTTAATGCTTTAATTAGCATGCTGTACATTCAAAGATTTCCTCAGTGTGATTATAAGTTTTGTGTTTATAATTTTCAATTTTAAGATGTCAATAATTTTCATAATTTAATTACATAAGAATTATAAGGATAGTCCTATAATGACTAAAGTTAATAGAATTTTAATGTGTTAAGATAGAAATGGGCTCAAATTGTTATAAGACTTCCTATGTATTCAGCATCCTGAACACAGATTCACTCATTGGTCAAATGATCAAAGAAGACACAGTAAACTAAATTTTGGAAGCTTTCTAATGCAAATGTCTTGTGTGTGTGAAAAGGTAAGTGCTTGTTTTGGGAGTGGGAGGGAATGGATGGTGGAAATGTAGCATGTGATCCGGGGGTTTTTCCACATGTCTTGGGTTATAGTGCTCATAATCATTTCCCCACTAGCCTAATTACATGTAATTTTCTCTAGATTCCCGAAAATTCCTTCCAAGATGAAATAGTTTGGGAGGATCCTTCAAGAACTTCATAGAAGCAATGGGACTGTCTATGAAAACTCTGCTTACTCGAGAATCTCCAGAGTCACATCCTGCAGAGGAGAGGGGTGAGGGACTGGATGTCCTCAATAGAAAGTATTCAGATTTCGTTAGCCTTGACTTTTGGTGGAAACATAGATGTCTGTATTCCATATGTCCCATCTTTTGTGTTAGGTGACCATGTACGTGAAGGGCCTTTCAAGCAGTGAAATATTTTTCAATATAGAATAATTAAACAACCTGCCATCTGTACAGTCTGGCCCTATAGTTTACTTTACTTGTAATTGCTTCAATGCATTTTGAGCTTTTGAGAATCCCTGTTCCCATCATTTTATTGTTTTCCCTATTATTTTCATTCTGTTTTCACATTTACTGTATGTATCTGTACTTTTTAACTGAAATCTCTGTATATATCTACTGTCTCTCTCAGTTCTTGTTTGTCATTCTGTATTTGTCTTCTCTATCTTTCATTTTGTTTCTGCCCTTTTCCCTTTCCTTTTCCACACTTGGGCTCTTTATCCATTTATCTAGTGATAAATACAGAAATCCCAAAGTGAAGCAGCCGTACAGGGTGGTATAACATTTCACTTAGGAAGTGTGGACCTTCCCTTCCGCTTATCTCAGATAGACGACAAGCAGTGAGGAAGAGAATCTGAGAGTTTGGAATAATTCAGAGCCTAGAAATAGCTTGTTCAATACTTTACTGAGGTGGTGGCAATTTAGATATTTCAGAAGAAAGGCTATCATCTTCACTGTGTCTACTCTACAGAGAGAATGGTGCCCTGGAACCGGGTGGAGAAGCATTCCTGTTCTTTCCTTTACGTTAGATATTAAAATCATAACACCGGCCTGGAATATTTTCTTATTTTTATCTTTTTTATAACCCTATGTTTTGGTGTTTCTCTTTAAACAGTATAAACTTGAAGATTTTTCCCCCATTGGTCTTTGTTTTTTAAATGTGGGGTTGGGAGAGGCACTGCTTAGTTCATTTAGAGCTCTTTTAACTATTGAGATGTGATTCAATCATAACATTATTTTAGTTTGTTCCTTTTTAACGTAGGCATTTGCTTGTCTGATTTCTGAGGCTTTATATATTTGAGAAGTTTTTATCATGCGTCTCTATTTAAATGGCCATTTTGCTGGATAAAACATCTGGGTTGAAGTTTTTCCCCTTAACTTAAAAGAAATAATCCTCCATTGTCCTTTCTCATTCAGTGTTGCTTTGAAAGTATTTGATAGTGCATCTAAGTAGATCAACAAATACATGCAAATCATATGTGTAGAACCACAGCTATATGTCACCTTCCCACAGGTAAAGTTTCAATGGAATGAGCAATTCACAGTCAAAAATCATATCAACACACAAGGAAATAAGATATCATGAGTAAGCACAAGGGATAAACAAAGGAGCAGAATCAGATTCATAAAGACTTTGGATTTTTGAATTTTTAGACATGGAATATGCAATAAATATGACTAATATCTTTCAATACTTAGAATTCTCAAAATATAAGCAAGAGATAAAGGACAAAAGGAACAAGAAAACAGAGTCTGGTCCTAAACAAGAAGCTGAATTATGATGAACACTGACTCTCTCTTCCAAGATAAATCCCAGAAAATTTAGAGAAGATAAATAGAGAAACTGTAAGAAATCCTGAGGTATTGGTGTATACATGTATGATGGTAGTAGGGGCTGAAGAAGAGGACTTCCCAGCACAATTATAGTCGTTAAAACTGGAAAGAAAGTGTGAGGATTCTGATCTAGCTTCTCCACTGCTTCGTCTTGAGGGACACAGTGTTTACCCTACAACTTCAGCAAGACATAATTTTCCTCCAAGTGTCCTCAGCAATAAAATTCAGAATAACCTAATGTTGGAACGGTGATGAGTTAATCACTTATAAATGCAGTAGGAAGCTTAAAAGATAAAAGAAGTAAATATAACTATAAATACAATAATTTGTTAATAGTTACAAAAAATAAAAAGATGTATAATGTAACATCAACACATAAAACATGTGCGAGAGGGAACAAAAATGTTGAACTTTAGAATGCATTTGAACTTAAATTCTTATCAATTGAAAACTCACTGTTATAAGAAATATATTTTATGCGAGCCTCCTGGTAACTGCAAAGCAAACACCTATATTAGATATTCAAAAATAAAGAGAAAGGAATCAAAGCATATCAATTCAGAAAAATCAACAAATCACAAAAGAGGAAATCAGACAAGAAGGTAGAAAAAAATTACAAAACAGCCAGAAATCAATGAACAAAATGTTAATAAGTCCATACCAGTCATAAATTACTTTAAATGTAAACAGATTAAGTGCTCTAATCCAAAGACATAGAGTGGCTGAATGGATAAAACAAAAAGACCCAACTATATGTTGCTGGAAGAGACTTACTTCACCTTTATGAATGTACAGAACTGAAAACACAGGAACTAAAAACATAGTCCACGCAATGGATAAGAAGGCTGGGGTAGCTATTCTTAAGTCAGACAAAATAGACTTGAAGACAAAGATTGTAATAAGAGACTAAAGAGTCATTGTATGAAGACAAGGAGTCAATCCACCAACAGGCTATTACTTTTAAGAATGTTGATACAATCAACATCAGAGCACTTAAATATGTGAAGAAAATTTTATCAGACCAAAAGGGAAAAACGGACAGCAATGCAATGATACTTCATTAGCAGGGGAATTCAGTTCTCCATTTTCATCAAAGGATAGATGTTTAAACAGAAAATCAATAAAGAAACATTGCAGTTAAATGACTAGTTAGATCAAATGGTCTTAAGATATATTTACAGAACATTCCATCCAAAACAGCAGAATACACTTTGCTCCAAGTATGCACAGAACGTTCTCCAGGACAGCTCACATGTGAGGCCACAAAACAAGTCTTAATAAATGTAAGAAGATTGAAATCCTATCACGCGTCACTTCTGATCACAATGATATTAATGGTATGAAACTAGAAATCAATTACAGAAAGAAAACTTGGGAATTCACAAACATGTGGAGAGTGTGCTCTTGAACAACACAAGGGTCAAAGAAGAAATAAAGAGAGAATTCAAAGATACCTTGAGACAATGGAAAATGGAAGTACAATGTACCAAAATGTATAGGAGGTAGCAAAAACAGTTCTAAGAGGAAAGTTCATAGCAATAAATGCCTATATGAATACACTAGAAAGATCTCAAATAAATAACCTAACTTCTTTACACCTCAAAGACATAGAAAAAGAAAAAGACATGAATCCAAAACTCAGGAGAAGGAAGGAAATAACCAAGATCAAAATGGAAATAAGTGAAATAAAGACTAAAAAGACAATAGAAAAGATCAATGTAATTAGGTATTGGATTTTTGGGAAGATAAACAAAATAGAGGAATATTTAGATAGTCTCACCAAGAAAAAGAGAGGACTCAAACAAATAGGATAATAAACAAAAGAGGTGACATTAAAACTGATACCACAAAAACACAAAGGATCATAAGAGACTACTTAAATAGTTATATAGCAACAAATTGGACAACCTAGAAGAAATGGATAAATTCCTAGAAACATACAACCTACCAAGATAGAATCAGGAAGAAATGGGAAACTGAATAGACTGATTACTAGTAAGAAGATTGAATCAGTAATCAAAAACCTCCCAACAAACAAAAGTCCAGGAGCAGATGGCTTCACTGGTGAATTCTACCGAACATTTGAAGAGTGAAGCTTTCCAAACTTTTTCAAAAAACAGAAGAGGAAGTAATACTTCCAACCTCATTTTATGAGGCCAGCATTATCCTGATACTAAACCCAGACGGGAATGTTATAAGAAAAGAAAACTATGTGCCAATACCCCTGATGAAAATAGATGCAAAAATTCTCAATAAAATATTAGCCAACCAAATTCAACAAATGCTAGAAAAACAATTTGTAACAGTGTGTGGTGATAGATGTTAACTAGATTTACTGCGGTGATCACTCTGCAGTATGTACATGTATCGAATCGGTATGCTGTACACTGGAAACCAATACAACTTGACATGTCATTTTATCTCAATTAAAATCAAAAAGGGTTCCAGTCTTAAAGACTGAGAGATTGGTTGATTCTTTTGTTAAAAATGGAGAGGCTAAAGATGACAACCTGCTGTTATGGTTTGAATTGTGTCTCCAAAAAATATATGTCATAACCCCTGGTACTTAAGAATATTATCTTATTTGAAAACAGATTCTTTGCATATGTAATCAAGTTAAGATAATGCCATACCTGATTACGTGGGCTCTAATCTGATATGGATGGTGTCCTTCTAGGAAGGGAAAACAGAGACAAGACACAGACAGGGAGAACACCATATGATGATGGAGGCGAAGATTGGAACAAAGATAAATGTACAAGCCAAGGAATGAGAAGGATTGTTGGCAACAACAGAGGCTAAAAGAAAGGCATAGAACACATTTTCCTTTAGAACCTTCAGAGAGTGTGTTCCTGATGACAGCTTGATTTTGGACTTCTGGTTTCCAGAAGCGTGAGAGAAAAAATTTCTGTTGTTTTAAGTACCCCGGTTGGTGGTACTTCATTATGGCAGCCACAGGAAACTAAAACAGCTACTTTTGGTTGGGGAGAGGGAAACGGTGGATTTATTGAACCAGAGTACATGTAAATTTTCAAGTAGATGTGTCAGGAATGGCAATGGAAATATAGAATTCTGCTTGGAGAGAGGGTTCAGAGCTTGATATACTTTTGGCAATTCTTTGGTGGTTCACCAAAGTACCGTCGTCATTTTGAAGAGGAAATGGGTAAAAGGAGAATTAAGGAAAAGGACTTTTGGTTTCGAAAAAGCAGAAAAGTAATGGCCATTGACATGTGAGAACATCAGGGTTGAACAGTTTATAAAAGCTAATGAAGACCGTTTCAAGGAGGAAGTGGCCAACAGCATGGCATGACTGAAGGTGATCTGAGGAAATGGACTGAAGAAAAAGCATGATTTTGGCTAGAAATGCTAATAATTCTTTGCATTTACACAATGATTTACAATTTGTAAGGCATTTTCATATTTTTTATCTTATTTGTTTACTACAACGCCTTAAGGGACAATATCATCCTTATTTTACAGCTGAGCTCACTCTGGAACAGGGAGGTTAAATCCTTGCTTGAAGTGACACAGCTTCTAAATAACAAGATCAAGATGTGAACCTAGATTTTTCAGAGTTCAAAGTTATGCTCTTTCCAAGGAATAATGGAATATCTTTTTAAATTCCTTTTAATAAGCCTTTACTCTCACTAGGTCGAGGCTAATGATTACTAAGAAATGACAATCAACCCTGCTTAATGCTTTAATTAGCATGCTGTACATTCAAAGATTTCCTCAGTGTGATTATAAGTTTTGTGTTTATAATTTTCAATTTTAAGATGTCAATAATTTTCATAATTTAATTACATAAGAATTATAAGGATAGTCCTATAATGACTAAAGTTAATAGAATTTTAATGTGTTAAGATAGAAATGGGCTCAAATTGTTATAAGACTTCCTATGTATTCAGCATCCTGAACACAGATTCACTCATTGGTCAAATGATCAAAGAAGACACAGTAAACTAAATTTTGGAAGCTTTCTAATGCAAATGTCTTGTGTGTGTGAAAAGGTAAGTGCTTGTTTTGGGAGTGGGAGGGAATGGATGGTGGAAATGTAGCATGTGATCCGGGGGTTTTTCCACATGTCTTGGGTTATAGTGCTCATAATCATTTCCCCACTAGCCTAATTACATGTAATTTTCTCTAGATTCCCGAAAATTCCTTCCAAGATGAAATAGTTTGGGAGGATCCTTCAAGAACTTCATAGAAGCAATGGGACTGTCTATGAAAACTCTGCTTACTCGAGAATCTCCAGAGTCACATCCTGCAGAGGAGAGGGGTGAGGGACTGGATGTCCTCAATAGAAAGTATTCAGATTTCGTTAGCCTTGACTTTTGGTGGAAACATAGATGTCTGTATTCCATATGTCCCATCTTTTGTGTTAGGTGACCATGTACGTGAAGGGCCTTTCAAGCAGTGAAATATTTTTCAATATAGAATAATTAAACAACCTGCCATCTGTACAGTCTGGCCCTATAGTTTACTTTACTTGTAATTGCTTCAATGCATTTTGAGCTTTTGAGAATCCCTGTTCCCATCATTTTATTGTTTTCCCTATTATTTTCATTCTGTTTTCACATTTACTGTATGTATCTGTACTTTTTAACTGAAATCTCTGTATATATCTACTGTCTCTCTCAGTTCTTGTTTGTCATTCTGTATTTGTCTTCTCTATCTTTCATTTTGTTTCTGCCCTTTTCCCTTTCCTTTTCCACACTTGGGCTCTTTATCCATTTATCTAGTGATAAATACAGAAATCCCAAAGTGAAGCAGCCGTACAGGGTGGTATAACATTTCACTTAGGAAGTGTGGACCTTCCCTTCCGCTTATCTCAGATAGACGACAAGCAGTGAGGAAGAGAATCTGAGAGTTTGGAATAATTCAGAGCCTAGAAATAGCTTGTTCAATACTTTACTGAGGTGGTGGCAATTTAGATATTTCAGAAGAAAGGCTATCATCTTCACTGTGTCTACTCTACAGAGAGAATGGTGCCCTGGAACCGGGTGGAGAAGCATTCCTGTTCTTTCCTTTACGTTAGATATTAAAATCATAACACCGGCCTGGAATATTTTCTTATTTTTATCTTTTTTATAACCCTATGTTTTGGTGTTTCTCTTTAAACAGTATAAACTTGAAGATTTTTCCCCCATTGGTCTTTGTTTTTTAAATGTGGGGTTGGGAGAGGCACTGCTTAGTTCATTTAGAGCTCTTTTAACTATTGAGATGTGATTCAATCATAACATTATTTTAGTTTGTTCCTTTTTAACGTAGGCATTTGCTTGTCTGATTTCTGAGGCTTTATATATTTGAGAAGTTTTTATCATGCGTCTCTATTTAAATGGCCATTTTGCTGGATAAAACATCTGGGTTGAAGTTTTTCCCCTTAACTTAAAAGAAATAATCCTCCATTGTCCTTTCTCATTCAGTGTTGCTTTGAAAGTATTTGATAGTGCATCTAAGTAGATCAACAAATACATGCAAATCATATGTGTAGAACCACAGCTATATGTCACCTTCCCACAGGTAAAGTTTCAATGGAATGAGCAATTCACAGTCAAAAATCATATCAACACACAAGGAAATAAGATATCATGAGTAAGCACAAGGGATAAACAAAGGAGCAGAATCAGATTCATAAAGACTTTGGATTTTTGAATTTTTAGACATGGAATATGCAATAAATATGACTAATATCTTTCAATACTTAGAATTCTCAAAATATAAGCAAGAGATAAAGGACAAAAGGAACAAGAAAACAGAGTCTGGTCCTAAACAAGAAGCTGAATTATGATGAACACTGACTCTCTCTTCCAAGATAAATCCCAGAAAATTTAGAGAAGATAAATAGAGAAACTGTAAGAAATCCTGAGGTATTGGTGTATACATGTATGATGGTAGTAGGGGCTGAAGAAGAGGACTTCCCAGCACAATTATAGTCGTTAAAACTGGAAAGAAAGTGTGAGGATTCTGATCTAGCTTCTCCACTGCTTCGTCTTGAGGGACACAGTGTTTACCCTACAACTTCAGCAAGACATAATTTTCCTCCAAGTGTCCTCAGCAATAAAATTCAGAATAACCTAATGTTGGAACGGTGATGAGTTAATCACTTATAAATGCAGTAGGAAGCTTAAAAGATAAAAGAAGTAAATATAACTATAAATACAATAATTTGTTAATAGTTACAAAAAATAAAAAGATGTATAATGTAACATCAACACATAAAACATGTGCGAGAGGGAACAAAAATGTTGAACTTTAGAATGCATTTGAACTTAAATTCTTATCAATTGAAAACTCACTGTTATAAGAAATATATTTTATGCGAGCCTCCTGGTAACTGCAAAGCAAACACCTATATTAGATATTCAAAAATAAAGAGAAAGGAATCAAAGCATATCAATTCAGAAAAATCAACAAATCACAAAAGAGGAAATCAGACAAGAAGGTAGAAAAAAATTACAAAACAGCCAGAAATCAATGAACAAAATGTTAATAAGTCCATACCAGTCATAAATTACTTTAAATGTAAACAGATTAAGTGCTCTAATCCAAAGACATAGAGTGGCTGAATGGATAAAACAAAAAGACCCAACTATATGTTGCTGGAAGAGACTTACTTCACCTTTATGAATGTACAGAACTGAAAACACAGGAACTAAAAACATAGTCCACGCAATGGATAAGAAGGCTGGGGTAGCTATTCTTAAGTCAGACAAAATAGACTTGAAGACAAAGATTGTAATAAGAGACTAAAGAGTCATTGTATGAAGACAAGGAGTCAATCCACCAACAGGCTATTACTTTTAAGAATGTTGATACAATCAACATCAGAGCACTTAAATATGTGAAGAAAATTTTATCAGACCAAAAGGGAAAAACGGACAGCAATGCAATGATACTTCATTAGCAGGGGAATTCAGTTCTCCATTTTCATCAAAGGATAGATGTTTAAACAGAAAATCAATAAAGAAACATTGCAGTTAAATGACTAGTTAGATCAAATGGTCTTAAGATATATTTACAGAACATTCCATCCAAAACAGCAGAATACACTTTGCTCCAAGTATGCACAGAACGTTCTCCAGGACAGCTCACATGTGAGGCCACAAAACAAGTCTTAATAAATGTAAGAAGATTGAAATCCTATCACGCGTCACTTCTGATCACAATGATATTAATGGTATGAAACTAGAAATCAATTACAGAAAGAAAACTTGGGAATTCACAAACATGTGGAGAGTGTGCTCTTGAACAACACAAGGGTCAAAGAAGAAATAAAGAGAGAATTCAAAGATACCTTGAGACAATGGAAAATGGAAGTACAATGTACCAAAATGTATAGGAGGTAGCAAAAACAGTTCTAAGAGGAAAGTTCATAGCAATAAATGCCTATATGAATACACTAGAAAGATCTCAAATAAATAACCTAACTTCTTTACACCTCAAAGACATAGAAAAAGAAAAAGACATGAATCCAAAACTCAGGAGAAGGAAGGAAATAACCAAGATCAAAATGGAAATAAGTGAAATAAAGACTAAAAAGACAATAGAAAAGATCAATGTAATTAGGTATTGGATTTTTGGGAAGATAAACAAAATAGAGGAATATTTAGATAGTCTCACCAAGAAAAAGAGAGGACTCAAACAAATAGGATAATAAACAAAAGAGGTGACATTAAAACTGATACCACAAAAACACAAAGGATCATAAGAGACTACTTAAATAGTTATATAGCAACAAATTGGACAACCTAGAAGAAATGGATAAATTCCTAGAAACATACAACCTACCAAGATAGAATCAGGAAGAAATGGGAAACTGAATAGACTGATTACTAGTAAGAAGATTGAATCAGTAATCAAAAACCTCCCAACAAACAAAAGTCCAGGAGCAGATGGCTTCACTGGTGAATTCTACCGAACATTTGAAGAGTGAAGCTTTCCAAACTTTTTCAAAAAACAGAAGAGGAAGTAATACTTCCAACCTCATTTTATGAGGCCAGCATTATCCTGATACTAAACCCAGACGGGAATGTTATAAGAAAAGAAAACTATGTGCCAATACCCCTGATGAAAATAGATGCAAAAATTCTCAATAAAATATTAGCCAACCAAATTCAACAAATGCTAGAAAAACAATTTGTAACAGTGTGTGGTGATAGATGTTAACTAGATTTACTGCGGTGATCACTCTGCAGTATGTACATGTATCGAATCGGTATGCTGTACACTGGAAACCAATACAACTTGACATGTCATTTTATCTCAATTAAAATCAAAAAGGGTTCCAGTCTTAAAGACTGAGAGATTGGTTGATTCTTTTGTTAAAAATGGAGAGGCTAAAGATGACAACCTGCTGTTATGGTTTGAATTGTGTCTCCAAAAAATATATGTCATAACCCCTGGTACTTAAGAATATTATCTTATTTGAAAACAGATTCTTTGCATATGTAATCAAGTTAAGATAATGCCATACCTGATTACGTGGGCTCTAATCTGATATGGATGGTGTCCTTCTAGGAAGGGAAAACAGAGACAAGACACAGACAGGGAGAACACCATATGATGATGGAGGCGAAGATTGGAACAAAGATAAATGTACAAGCCAAGGAATGAGAAGGATTGTTGGCAACAACAGAGGCTAAAAGAAAGGCATAGAACACATTTTCCTTTAGAACCTTCAGAGAGTGTGTTCCTGATGACAGCTTGATTTTGGACTTCTGGTTTCCAGAAGCGTGAGAGAAAAAATTTCTGTTGTTTTAAGTACCCCGGTTGGTGGTACTTCATTATGGCAGCCACAGGAAACTAAAACAGCTACTTTTGGTTGGGGAGAGGGAAACGGTGGATTTATTGAACCAGAGTACATGTAAATTTTCAAGTAGATGTGTCAGGAATGGCAATGGAAATATAGAATTCTGCTTGGAGAGAGGGTTCAGAGCTTGATATACTTTTGGCAATTCTTTGGTGGTTCACCAAAGTACCGTCGTCATTTTGAAGAGGAAATGGGTAAAAGGAGAATTAAGGAAAAGGACTTTTGGTTTCGAAAAAGCAGAAAAGTAATGGCCATTGACATGTGAGAACATCAGGGTTGAACAGTTTATAAAAGCTAATGAAGACCGTTTCAAGGAGGAAGTGGCCAACAGCATGGCATGACTGAAGGTGATCTGAGGAAATGGACTGAAGAAAAAGCATGATTTTGGCTAGAAATGCTAATAATTCTTTGCATTTACACAATGATTTACAATTTGTAAGGCATTTTCATATTTTTTATCTTATTTGTTTACTACAACGCCTTAAGGGACAATATCATCCTTATTTTACAGCTGAGCTCACTCTGGAACAGGGAGGTTAAATCCTTGCTTGAAGTGACACAGCTTCTAAATAACAAGATCAAGATGTGAACCTAGATTTTTCAGAGTTCAAAGTTATGCTCTTTCCAAGGAATAATGGAATATCTTTTTAAATTCCTTTTAATAAGCCTTTACTCTCACTAGGTCGAGGCTAATGATTACTAAGAAATGACAATCAACCCTGCTTAATGCTTTAATTAGCATGCTGTACATTCAAAGATTTCCTCAGTGTGATTATAAGTTTTGTGTTTATAATTTTCAATTTTAAGATGTCAATAATTTTCATAATTTAATTACATAAGAATTATAAGGATAGTCCTATAATGACTAAAGTTAATAGAATTTTAATGTGTTAAGATAGAAATGGGCTCAAATTGTTATAAGACTTCCTATGTATTCAGCATCCTGAACACAGATTCACTCATTGGTCAAATGATCAAAGAAGACACAGTAAACTAAATTTTGGAAGCTTTCTAATGCAAATGTCTTGTGTGTGTGAAAAGGTAAGTGCTTGTTTTGGGAGTGGGAGGGAATGGATGGTGGAAATGTAGCATGTGATCCGGGGGTTTTTCCACATGTCTTGGGTTATAGTGCTCATAATCATTTCCCCACTAGCCTAATTACATGTAATTTTCTCTAGATTCCCGAAAATTCCTTCCAAGATGAAATAGTTTGGGAGGATCCTTCAAGAACTTCATAGAAGCAATGGGACTGTCTATGAAAACTCTGCTTACTCGAGAATCTCCAGAGTCACATCCTGCAGAGGAGAGGGGTGAGGGACTGGATGTCCTCAATAGAAAGTATTCAGATTTCGTTAGCCTTGACTTTTGGTGGAAACATAGATGTCTGTATTCCATATGTCCCATCTTTTGTGTTAGGTGACCATGTACGTGAAGGGCCTTTCAAGCAGTGAAATATTTTTCAATATAGAATAATTAAACAACCTGCCATCTGTACAGTCTGGCCCTATAGTTTACTTTACTTGTAATTGCTTCAATGCATTTTGAGCTTTTGAGAATCCCTGTTCCCATCATTTTATTGTTTTCCCTATTATTTTCATTCTGTTTTCACATTTACTGTATGTATCTGTACTTTTTAACTGAAATCTCTGTATATATCTACTGTCTCTCTCAGTTCTTGTTTGTCATTCTGTATTTGTCTTCTCTATCTTTCATTTTGTTTCTGCCCTTTTCCCTTTCCTTTTCCACACTTGGGCTCTTTATCCATTTATCTAGTGATAAATACAGAAATCCCAAAGTGAAGCAGCCGTACAGGGTGGTATAACATTTCACTTAGGAAGTGTGGACCTTCCCTTCCGCTTATCTCAGATAGACGACAAGCAGTGAGGAAGAGAATCTGAGAGTTTGGAATAATTCAGAGCCTAGAAATAGCTTGTTCAATACTTTACTGAGGTGGTGGCAATTTAGATATTTCAGAAGAAAGGCTATCATCTTCACTGTGTCTACTCTACAGAGAGAATGGTGCCCTGGAACCGGGTGGAGAAGCATTCCTGTTCTTTCCTTTACGTTAGATATTAAAATCATAACACCGGCCTGGAATATTTTCTTATTTTTATCTTTTTTATAACCCTATGTTTTGGTGTTTCTCTTTAAACAGTATAAACTTGAAGATTTTTCCCCCATTGGTCTTTGTTTTTTAAATGTGGGGTTGGGAGAGGCACTGCTTAGTTCATTTAGAGCTCTTTTAACTATTGAGATGTGATTCAATCATAACATTATTTTAGTTTGTTCCTTTTTAACGTAGGCATTTGCTTGTCTGATTTCTGAGGCTTTATATATTTGAGAAGTTTTTATCATGCGTCTCTATTTAAATGGCCATTTTGCTGGATAAAACATCTGGGTTGAAGTTTTTCCCCTTAACTTAAAAGAAATAATCCTCCATTGTCCTTTCTCATTCAGTGTTGCTTTGAAAGTATTTGATAGTGCATCTAAGTAGATCAACAAATACATGCAAATCATATGTGTAGAACCACAGCTATATGTCACCTTCCCACAGGTAAAGTTTCAATGGAATGAGCAATTCACAGTCAAAAATCATATCAACACACAAGGAAATAAGATATCATGAGTAAGCACAAGGGATAAACAAAGGAGCAGAATCAGATTCATAAAGACTTTGGATTTTTGAATTTTTAGACATGGAATATGCAATAAATATGACTAATATCTTTCAATACTTAGAATTCTCAAAATATAAGCAAGAGATAAAGGACAAAAGGAACAAGAAAACAGAGTCTGGTCCTAAACAAGAAGCTGAATTATGATGAACACTGACTCTCTCTTCCAAGATAAATCCCAGAAAATTTAGAGAAGATAAATAGAGAAACTGTAAGAAATCCTGAGGTATTGGTGTATACATGTATGATGGTAGTAGGGGCTGAAGAAGAGGACTTCCCAGCACAATTATAGTCGTTAAAACTGGAAAGAAAGTGTGAGGATTCTGATCTAGCTTCTCCACTGCTTCGTCTTGAGGGACACAGTGTTTACCCTACAACTTCAGCAAGACATAATTTTCCTCCAAGTGTCCTCAGCAATAAAATTCAGAATAACCTAATGTTGGAACGGTGATGAGTTAATCACTTATAAATGCAGTAGGAAGCTTAAAAGATAAAAGAAGTAAATATAACTATAAATACAATAATTTGTTAATAGTTACAAAAAATAAAAAGATGTATAATGTAACATCAACACATAAAACATGTGCGAGAGGGAACAAAAATGTTGAACTTTAGAATGCATTTGAACTTAAATTCTTATCAATTGAAAACTCACTGTTATAAGAAATATATTTTATGCGAGCCTCCTGGTAACTGCAAAGCAAACACCTATATTAGATATTCAAAAATAAAGAGAAAGGAATCAAAGCATATCAATTCAGAAAAATCAACAAATCACAAAAGAGGAAATCAGACAAGAAGGTAGAAAAAAATTACAAAACAGCCAGAAATCAATGAACAAAATGTTAATAAGTCCATACCAGTCATAAATTACTTTAAATGTAAACAGATTAAGTGCTCTAATCCAAAGACATAGAGTGGCTGAATGGATAAAACAAAAAGACCCAACTATATGTTGCTGGAAGAGACTTACTTCACCTTTATGAATGTACAGAACTGAAAACACAGGAACTAAAAACATAGTCCACGCAATGGATAAGAAGGCTGGGGTAGCTATTCTTAAGTCAGACAAAATAGACTTGAAGACAAAGATTGTAATAAGAGACTAAAGAGTCATTGTATGAAGACAAGGAGTCAATCCACCAACAGGCTATTACTTTTAAGAATGTTGATACAATCAACATCAGAGCACTTAAATATGTGAAGAAAATTTTATCAGACCAAAAGGGAAAAACGGACAGCAATGCAATGATACTTCATTAGCAGGGGAATTCAGTTCTCCATTTTCATCAAAGGATAGATGTTTAAACAGAAAATCAATAAAGAAACATTGCAGTTAAATGACTAGTTAGATCAAATGGTCTTAAGATATATTTACAGAACATTCCATCCAAAACAGCAGAATACACTTTGCTCCAAGTATGCACAGAACGTTCTCCAGGACAGCTCACATGTGAGGCCACAAAACAAGTCTTAATAAATGTAAGAAGATTGAAATCCTATCACGCGTCACTTCTGATCACAATGATATTAATGGTATGAAACTAGAAATCAATTACAGAAAGAAAACTTGGGAATTCACAAACATGTGGAGAGTGTGCTCTTGAACAACACAAGGGTCAAAGAAGAAATAAAGAGAGAATTCAAAGATACCTTGAGACAATGGAAAATGGAAGTACAATGTACCAAAATGTATAGGAGGTAGCAAAAACAGTTCTAAGAGGAAAGTTCATAGCAATAAATGCCTATATGAATACACTAGAAAGATCTCAAATAAATAACCTAACTTCTTTACACCTCAAAGACATAGAAAAAGAAAAAGACATGAATCCAAAACTCAGGAGAAGGAAGGAAATAACCAAGATCAAAATGGAAATAAGTGAAATAAAGACTAAAAAGACAATAGAAAAGATCAATGTAATTAGGTATTGGATTTTTGGGAAGATAAACAAAATAGAGGAATATTTAGATAGTCTCACCAAGAAAAAGAGAGGACTCAAACAAATAGGATAATAAACAAAAGAGGTGACATTAAAACTGATACCACAAAAACACAAAGGATCATAAGAGACTACTTAAATAGTTATATAGCAACAAATTGGACAACCTAGAAGAAATGGATAAATTCCTAGAAACATACAACCTACCAAGATAGAATCAGGAAGAAATGGGAAACTGAATAGACTGATTACTAGTAAGAAGATTGAATCAGTAATCAAAAACCTCCCAACAAACAAAAGTCCAGGAGCAGATGGCTTCACTGGTGAATTCTACCGAACATTTGAAGAGTGAAGCTTTCCAAACTTTTTCAAAAAACAGAAGAGGAAGTAATACTTCCAACCTCATTTTATGAGGCCAGCATTATCCTGATACTAAACCCAGACGGGAATGTTATAAGAAAAGAAAACTATGTGCCAATACCCCTGATGAAAATAGATGCAAAAATTCTCAATAAAATATTAGCCAACCAAATTCAACAAATGCTAGAAAAACAATTTGTAACAGTGTGTGGTGATAGATGTTAACTAGATTTACTGCGGTGATCACTCTGCAGTATGTACATGTATCGAATCGGTATGCTGTACACTGGAAACCAATACAACTTGACATGTCATTTTATCTCAATTAAAATCAAAAAGGGTTCCAGTCTTAAAGACTGAGAGATTGGTTGATTCTTTTGTTAAAAATGGAGAGGCTAAAGATGACAACCTGCTGTTATGGTTTGAATTGTGTCTCCAAAAAATATATGTCATAACCCCTGGTACTTAAGAATATTATCTTATTTGAAAACAGATTCTTTGCATATGTAATCAAGTTAAGATAATGCCATACCTGATTACGTGGGCTCTAATCTGATATGGATGGTGTCCTTCTAGGAAGGGAAAACAGAGACAAGACACAGACAGGGAGAACACCATATGATGATGGAGGCGAAGATTGGAACAAAGATAAATGTACAAGCCAAGGAATGAGAAGGATTGTTGGCAACAACAGAGGCTAAAAGAAAGGCATAGAACACATTTTCCTTTAGAACCTTCAGAGAGTGTGTTCCTGATGACAGCTTGATTTTGGACTTCTGGTTTCCAGAAGCGTGAGAGAAAAAATTTCTGTTGTTTTAAGTACCCCGGTTGGTGGTACTTCATTATGGCAGCCACAGGAAACTAAAACAGCTACTTTTGGTTGGGGAGAGGGAAACGGTGGATTTATTGAACCAGAGTACATGTAAATTTTCAAGTAGATGTGTCAGGAATGGCAATGGAAATATAGAATTCTGCTTGGAGAGAGGGTTCAGAGCTTGATATACTTTTGGCAATTCTTTGGTGGTTCACCAAAGTACCGTCGTCATTTTGAAGAGGAAATGGGTAAAAAGAGAATTAAGGAAAAGGACTTTTGGTTTCGAAAAAGCAGAAAAGTAATGGCCATTGACATGTGAGAACATCAGGGTTGAACAGTTTATAAAAGCTAATGAAGACCGTTTCAAGGAGGAAGTGGCCAACAGCATGGCATGACTGAAGGTGATCTGAGGAAATGGACTGAAGAAAAAGCATGATTTTGGCTAGAAATGCTAATAATTCTTTGCATTTACACAATGATTTACAATTTGTAAGGCATTTTCATATTTTTTATCTTATTTGTTTACTACAACGCCTTAAGGGACAATATCATCCTTATTTTACAGCTGAGCTCACTCTGGAACAGGGAGGTTAAATCCTTGCTTGAAGTGACACAGCTTCTAAATAACAAGATCAAGATGTGAACCTAGATTTTTCAGAGTTCAAAGTTATGCTCTTTCCAAGGAATAATGGAATATCTTTTTAAATTCCTTTTAATAAGCCTTTACTCTCACTAGGTCGAGGCTAATGATTACTAAGAAATGACAATCAACCCTGCTTAATGCTTTAATTAGCATGCTGTACATTCAAAGATTTCCTCAGTGTGATTATAAGTTTTGTGTTTATAATTTTCAATTTTAAGATGTCAATAATTTTCATAATTTAATTACATAAGAATTATAAGGATAGTCCTATAATGACTAAAGTTAATAGAATTTTAATGTGTTAAGATAGAAATGGGCTCAAATTGTTATAAGACTTCCTATGTATTCAGCATCCTGAACACAGATTCACTCATTGGTCAAATGATCAAAGAAGACACAGTAAACTAAATTTTGGAAGCTTTCTAATGCAAATGTCTTGTGTGTGTGAAAAGGTAAGTGCTTGTTTTGGGAGTGGGAGGGAATGGATGGTGGAAATGTAGCATGTGATCCGGGGGTTTTTCCACATGTCTTGGGTTATAGTGCTCATAATCATTTCCCCACTAGCCTAATTACATGTAATTTTCTCTAGATTCCCGAAAATTCCTTCCAAGATGAAATAGTTTGGGAGGATCCTTCAAGAACTTCATAGAAGCAATGGGACTGTCTATGAAAACTCTGCTTACTCGAGAATCTCCAGAGTCACATCCTGCAGAGGAGAGGGGTGAGGGACTGGATGTCCTCAATAGAAAGTATTCAGATTTCGTTAGCCTTGACTTTTGGTGGAAACATAGATGTCTGTATTCCATATGTCCCATCTTTTGTGTTAGGTGACCATGTACGTGAAGGGCCTTTCAAGCAGTGAAATATTTTTCAATATAGAATAATTAAACAACCTGCCATCTGTACAGTCTGGCCCTATAGTTTACTTTACTTGTAATTGCTTCAATGCATTTTGAGCTTTTGAGAATCCCTGTTCCCATCATTTTATTGTTTTCCCTATTATTTTCATTCTGTTTTCACATTTACTGTATGTATCTGTACTTTTTAACTGAAATCTCTGTATATATCTACTGTCTCTCTCAGTTCTTGTTTGTCATTCTGTATTTGTCTTCTCTATCTTTCATTTTGTTTCTGCCCTTTTCCCTTTCCTTTTCCACACTTGGGCTCTTTATCCATTTATCTAGTGATAAATACAGAAATCCCAAAGTGAAGCAGCCGTACAGGGTGGTATAACATTTCACTTAGGAAGTGTGGACCTTCCCTTCCGCTTATCTCAGATAGACGACAAGCAGTGAGGAAGAGAATCTGAGAGTTTGGAATAATTCAGAGCCTAGAAATAGCTTGTTCAATACTTTACTGAGGTGGTGGCAATTTAGATATTTCAGAAGAAAGGCTATCATCTTCACTGTGTCTACTCTACAGAGAGAATGGTGCCCTGGAACCGGGTGGAGAAGCATTCCTGTTCTTTCCTTTACGTTAGATATTAAAATCATAACACCGGCCTGGAATATTTTCTTATTTTTATCTTTTTTATAACCCTATGTTTTGGTGTTTCTCTTTAAACAGTATAAACTTGAAGATTTTTCCCCCATTGGTCTTTGTTTTTTAAATGTGGGGTTGGGAGAGGCACTGCTTAGTTCATTTAGAGCTCTTTTAACTATTGAGATGTGATTCAATCATAACATTATTTTAGTTTGTTCCTTTTTAACGTAGGCATTTGCTTGTCTGATTTCTGAGGCTTTATATATTTGAGAAGTTTTTATCATGCGTCTCTATTTAAATGGCCATTTTGCTGGATAAAACATCTGGGTTGAAGTTTTTCCCCTTAACTTAAAAGAAATAATCCTCCATTGTCCTTTCTCATTCAGTGTTGCTTTGAAAGTATTTGATAGTGCATCTAAGTAGATCAACAAATACATGCAAATCATATGTGTAGAACCACAGCTATATGTCACCTTCCCACAGGTAAAGTTTCAATGGAATGAGCAATTCACAGTCAAAAATCATATCAACACACAAGGAAATAAGATATCATGAGTAAGCACAAGGGATAAACAAAGGAGCAGAATCAGATTCATAAAGACTTTGGATTTTTGAATTTTTAGACATGGAATATGCAATAAATATGACTAATATCTTTCAATACTTAGAATTCTCAAAATATAAGCAAGAGATAAAGGACAAAAGGAACAAGAAAACAGAGTCTGGTCCTAAACAAGAAGCTGAATTATGATGAACACTGACTCTCTCTTCCAAGATAAATCCCAGAAAATTTAGAGAAGATAAATAGAGAAACTGTAAGAAATCCTGAGGTATTGGTGTATACATGTATGATGGTAGTAGGGGCTGAAGAAGAGGACTTCCCAGCACAATTATAGTCGTTAAAACTGGAAAGAAAGTGTGAGGATTCTGATCTAGCTTCTCCACTGCTTCGTCTTGAGGGACACAGTGTTTACCCTACAACTTCAGCAAGACATAATTTTCCTCCAAGTGTCCTCAGCAATAAAATTCAGAATAACCTAATGTTGGAACGGTGATGAGTTAATCACTTATAAATGCAGTAGGAAGCTTAAAAGATAAAAGAAGTAAATATAACTATAAATACAATAATTTGTTAATAGTTACAAAAAATAAAAAGATGTATAATGTAACATCAACACATAAAACATGTGCGAGAGGGAACAAAAATGTTGAACTTTAGAATGCATTTGAACTTAAATTCTTATCAATTGAAAACTCACTGTTATAAAAAATATATTTTATGCGAGCCTCCTGGTAACTGCAAAGCAAACACCTATATTAGATATTCAACAATAAAGAGAAAGGAATCAAAGCATATCAATTCAGAAAAATCAACAAATCACAAAAGAGGAAATCAGACAAGAAGGTAGAAAAAAATTACAAAACAGCCAGAAATTAATGAACAAAATGTGAATAAGTCCATACCAGTCATAAATTACTTTAAATGTAGACAGATTAAGTGCTCTAATCCAAAGACATAGAGTGGCTGAATGGATAAAACAAAAAGACCCAACTATATGTTGCTGGAAGAGACTTACTTCACCTTTATGAATGTACAGAACTGAAAACACAGGAACTAAAAACATAGTCCACGCAATGGATAAGAAGGCTGGGGTAGCTATTCTTAAGTCAGACAAAATAGACTTGAAGACAAAGATTGTAATAAGAGACTAAAGAGTCATTGTATGAAGACAAGGAGTCAATCCACCAACAGGCTATTACTTTTAAGAATGTTGATACAATCAACATCAGAGCACTTAAATATGTGAAGAAAATTTTATCAGACCAAAAGGGAAAAACGGACAGCAATGCAATGATACTTCATTAGCAGGGGAATTCAGTTCTCCATTTTCATCACAGGATAGATGTTTAAACAGAAAATCAATAAAGAAACATTGCAGTTAAATGACTAGTTAGATCAAATGGTCTTAAGATATATTTACAGAACATTCCATCCAAAACAGCAGAATACACTTTGCTCCAAGTATGCACAGAACGTTCTCCAGGACAGCTCACATGTGAGGCCACAAAACAAGTCTTAATAAATGTAAGAAGATTGAAATCCTATCATGCGTCACTTCTGATCACAATGATATTAATGGTATGAAACTAGAAATCAATTACAGAAAGAACACTTGAGAATTCACAAACATGTGGAGAGTGTGCTCTTGAACAACACAAGGGTCAAAGAAGAAATAAAGAGAGAATTCAAAGATACCTTGAGACAATTGAAAATGGAAGTACAATGTACCAAAATGTATAGGAGGTAGCAAAAACAGTTCTAAGAGGAAAGTTCATAGCAATAAATGCCTATATGAATACACTAGAAAGATCTCAAATAAATAACCTAACTTCTTTACACCTCAAAGACATAGAAAAAGAAAAAGACATGAATCCAAAACTCAGGAGAAGGAAGGAAATAACCAAGATCAAAATGGAAATAAATGAAATAAAGACTAAAAAGACAATAGAAAAGATCAATGTAATTAGGTATTGGATTTTTGGGAAGATAAACAAAATAGAGAAATATTTAGATAGTCTCACCAAGAAAAAGAGAGGACTCAAACAAATAAGATAATAAACAAAAGAGGTGACATTAAAACTGATACCACAAAAACACAAAGGATCATAAGAGACTACTTAAATAGTTATATAGCAACAAATTGGACAACCTAGAAGAAATGGATAAATTCCTAGAAACATACAACCTACCAAGATAGAATCAGGAAGAAATGGGAAACTGAATAGACTGATTACTAGTAAGAAGATTGAATCAGTAATCAAAAACCTCCCAACAAACAAAAGTCCAGGAGCAGATGGCTTCACTGGTGAATTCTACCGAACATTTGAAGAGTGAAGCTTTCCAAACTTTTTCAAAAAACAGAAGAGGAAGTAATACTTCCAACCTCATTTTATGAGGCCAGCATTATCCTGATACTAAACCCAGACGGGAATGTTATAAGAAAAGAAAATTATGTGCCAATACCCCTGATGAAAATAGATGCAAAAATTCTCAATAAAATATTAGCCAACCAAATTCAACAAATGCTAGAAAAACAATTTGTAACAGTGTGTGGTGATAGATGTTAACTAGATTTACTACGGTGATCACTCTGCAGTATGTACATGTATCGAATCGGTATGCTGTACACTGGAAACCAATACAACTTGACATGTCATTTTATCTCAATTAAAATCAAAAAGGATTCCAGTCTTAAAGACTGAGAGATTGGTTGATTCTTTTGTTAAAAATGGAGAGGCTAAAGATGACAACCTGCTGTTATGGTTTGAATTGTGTCTCCAAAAAATATATGTCATAACCCCTGGTACTTAAGAATATTATCTTATTTGAAAATAGATTCTTTGCATATGTAATCAAGTTAAGATAATGCCATACTTGATTACGTGGGCTCTAATCTGATATGGATGGTGTCCTTCTAGGAAGGGAAAACAGAGACAAGACACAGACAGGGAGAACACCATATGATGATGGAGGCGAAGATTGGAACAAAGATAAATGTACAAGCCAAGGAATGAGAAGGATTGTTGGCAACAACAGAGGCTAAAAGAAAGGCATAGAACACATTTTCCTTTAGAACCTTCAGAGAGTGTGTTCCTGATGACAGCTTGATTTTGGACTTCTGGTTTCCAGAAGCGTGAGAGAAAAAATTTCTGTTGTTTTAAGTACCCCGGTTGGTGGTACTTCATTATGGCAGCCACAGGAAACTAAAACAGCTACTTTTGGTTGGGGAGAGGGAAACAGTGGATTTATTGAACCAGAGTACATGTAAATTTTCAAGTAGATGTGTCAGGAATGGCAATGGAAATATAGAATTCTGCTTGGAGAGAGGGTTCAGAGCTTGATATACTTTTGGCAATTCTTTGGTGGTTCACCAAAGTACCGTCGTCATTTTGAAGAGGAAATGGGTAAAAAGAGAATTAAGGAAAAGGACTTTTGGTTTCGAAAAAGCAGAAAAGTAATGGCCATTGACATGTGAGAACATCAGGGTTGAACAGTTTATAAAAGCTAATGAAGACCGTTTCAAGGAGGAAGTGGCCAACAGCATGGCATGACTGAAGGTGATCTGAGGAAATGGACTGAAGAAAAAGCATGATTTTGGCTAGAAATGCTAATAATTCTTTGCATTTACACAATGATTTACAATTTGTAAGGCATTTTCATATTTTTTATCTTATTTGTTTACTACAACACCTTAAGGGACAATATCATCCTTATTTTACAGCTGAGCTCACTCTGGAACAGGGAGGTTAAATCCTTGCTTGAAGTGACACAGCTTCTAAATAACAAGATCAAGATGTGAACCTAGATTTTCAGAGTTCAAAGTTATGCTCTTTCCAAGGAATAATGGAATATCTTTTTAAATTCCTTTTAATAAGCCTTTACTCTCACTAGGTCGAGGCTAATGATTACTAAGAAATGACAATCAACCTTGCTTAATGTTTTAATTAGCATGCTGTACATTCAAAGATTTCCTCAGTGTGATTATAAGTTTTGTGTTTATAATTTTCAATTTTAAGATGTCAATAATTTTCATAATTTAATTACATAAGAATTATAAGGATAGTCCTATAATGACTAAAGTTAATAGAATTTTAATGTGTTAAGATAGAAATGGGCTCAAATTGTTATAAGATTTCCTATGTATTCAGCATCCTGAACACAGATTCACTCATTGGTCAAATGATCAAAGAAGACACAGTAAACTAAATTTTGGAAGCTTTCTAATGCAAACGTCTTGTGTGTGTGAAAATGTAAGTGCTTGTTTTGGGAGTGGGAGGGAATGGATGGTGGAAATGTAGCATGTGATCCGGGGGTTTTTCCACATGTCTTGGGTTACAGTGCTCATAATCATTTCCCCACTAGCCTAATTACATGTAATTTTCTCTAGATTCCAGAAAATTCCTTCCAAGATGAAATAGTTTGGGAGGATCCTTCAAGAACTTCATAGAAGCAATGGGACTGTCTATGAAAACTCTGCTTACTTGAGAATCTCCAGAGTCACATCCTGCAGAGGAGAGGGGTGAGGGACTGGATGTCCTCAATAGAAAGTATTCAGATTTCGTTACCCTTGACTTTTGGTGGAAACATAGATGTCTGTATTCCATATGTCCCATCTTTTGTGTTAGGTGACCATGTACGTGAAGGGCCTTTCAAGCAGTGAAATATTTTTCAATATAGAATAATTAAACAACCTGCCATCTGTACAGTCTGGCCCTATATTTTACTTTACTTGTAATTGCTTCAATGCATTTTGAGCTTTTGAGAATCCCTGTTCCCATCATTTTATTGTTTTCCCTATTATTTTCATTCTGTTTTCACATTTACTGTATGTATCTGTACTTTTTAACTGAAATCTCTGTATATATCTACTGTCTCTCTCAGTTCTTGTTTGTCATTCTGTATTTGTCTTCTCTATCTTTCATTTTGTTTCTGCCCTTTTCCCTTTCCTTTTCCACACTTGGGCTCTTTATCCATTTATCTAGTGATAAATACAGAAATCCCAAAGTGAAGCAGCAGTACAGGGTGGTATAACATTTCACTTAGGAAGTGTGGACCTTCCCTTCCGCTTATCTCAGATAGACGACAAGCAGTGAGGAAGAGGATCTGAGAGTTTGGAATAATTCAGAGCCTAGAAATAGCTTGTTCAATACTTTACTGAGGTGGTGGCAATTTAGATATTTCAGAAGAAAGGCTATCTTCACTGTGTCTACTCTACAGAGAGAATGGTGCCCTGGAACCGGGTGGAGAAGCATTCCTGTTCTTTCCTTTACATTAGATATTAAAATCATAACACCGGCCTGGAATATTTTCTTATTTTTATCTTTTTTATAACCCTATGTTTTGGTGTTTCTCTTTAAACAGTATAAACTTGAAGATTTTTCCCCCATTGGTCTTTGTTTTTTAAATGTGGGGTTGGGAGAGGCACTGCTTAGTTCATTTAGAGCTCTTTTAACTATTGAGATGTGATTCAATCATAACATTATTTTAGTTTGTTCCTTTTTAACGTAGGCATTTGCTTGTCTGATTTCTGAGGCTTTATATATTTGAGAAGTTTTTATCATGCGTCTCTATTTAAATGGCCATTTTACTGGATAAAACATCTGGGTTGAAGTTTTTCCCCTTAATTTAAAAGAAATAATCCTCCATTGTCCTTTCTCATTCAGTGTTGCTTTGAAAGTATTTGATAGTGCATCTAAGTAGATCAACAAATAAATGCAAATCATATGCGTAGAACCACAGCTATATGTCACCTTCCCACAGGTAAAGTTTCAATGGAATGAGCAATTCACAGTCAAAAATCATATCAACACACAAGGAAATAAGATATCATGAGTAAGCACAAGGGATAAACAAAGGAGCAGAATCAGATTCATAAAGACTTTGGATTTTTGAATTTTTAGACATGGAATATGCAATAAATATGACTAATATCTTTCAATACTTAGAATTCTCAAAATATAAGCAAGAGATAAAGGACAAAAGGAACAAGAAAACAGAGTCTGGTCCTAAACAAGAAGCTGAATTATGATGAACACTGACTCTCTCTTCCAAGATAAATCCCAGAAAATTTAGAGAAGATAAATAGAGAAACTGTAAGAAATCCTGAGGTATTGGTGTCTACATGTATGATGGTAGTAGGGGCTGAAGAAGAGGACTTCCCAGCACAATTATAGTCGTTAAAACTGGAAAGAAAGTGTGAGGATTCTGATCTAGCTTCTCCACTGCTTCGTCTTGAGGGACACAGTGTTTACCCTACAACTTCAGCAAGACATAATTTTCCTCCAAGTGTCCTCAGCAATAAAATTCAGAATAACCTAATGTTGGAACGGTGATGAGTTAATCACTTATAAATGCAGTAGGAAGCTTAAAAGATAAAAGAAGTAAATATAACTATAAATACAATAATTTGTTAATAGTTACAAAAAATAAAAAGATGTATAATGTAACATCAACACATAAAACATGTGCGAGAGGGAACAAAAATGTTGAACTTTAGAATGCATTTGAACTTAAATTCTTATCAATTGAAAACTCACTGTTATAAAAAATATATTTTATGCGAGCCTCCTGGTAACTGCAAAGCAAACACCTATATTAGATATTCAACAATAAAGAGAAAGGAATCAAAGCATATCAATTCAGAAAAATCAACAAATCACAAAAGAGGAAATCAGACAAGAAGGTAGAAAAAAATTACAAAACAGCCAGAAATTAATGAACAAAATGTGAATAAGTCCATACCAGTCATAAATTACTTTAAATGTAGACAGATTAAGTGCTCTAATCCAAAGACATAGAGTGGCTGAATGGATAAAACAAAAAGACCCAACTATATGTTGCTGGAAGAGACTTACTTCACCTTTATGAATGTACAGAACTGAAAACACAGGAACTAAAAACATAGTCCACGCAATGGATAAGAAGGCTGGGGTAGCTATTCTTAAGTCAGACAAAATAGACTTGAAGACAAAGATTGTAATAAGAGACTAAAGAGTCATTGTATGAAGACAAGGAGTCAATCCACCAACAGGCTATTACTTTTAAGAATGTTGATACAATCAACATCAGAGCACTTAAATATGTGAAGAAAATTTTATCAGACCAAAAGGGAAAAACGGACAGCAATGCAATGATACTTCATTAGCAGGGGAATTCAGTTCTCCATTTTCATCACAGGATAGATGTTTAAACAGAAAATCAATAAAGAAACATTGCAGTTAAATGACTAGTTAGATCAAATGGTCTTAAGATATATTTACAGAACATTCCATCCAAAACAGCAGAATACACTTTGCTCCAAGTATGCACAGAACGTTCTCCAGGACAGCTCACATGTGAGGCCACAAAACAAGTCTTAATAAATGTAAGAAGATTGAAATCCTATCATGCGTCACTTCTGATCACAATGATATTAATGGTATGAAACTAGAAATCAATTACAGAAAGAACACTTGAGAATTCACAAACATGTGGAGAGTGTGCTCTTGAACAACACAAGGGTCAAAGAAGAAATAAAGAGAGAATTCAAAGATACCTTGAGACAATTGAAAATGGAAGTACAATGTACCAAAATGTATAGGAGGTAGCAAAAACAGTTCTAAGAGGAAAGTTCATAGCAATAAATGCCTATATGAATACACTAGAAAGATCTCAAATAAATAACCTAACTTCTTTACACCTCAAAGACATAGAAAAAGAAAAAGACATGAATCCAAAACTCAGGAGAAGGAAGGAAATAACCAAGATCAAAATGGAAATAAATGAAATAAAGACTAAAAAGACAATAGAAAAGATCAATGTAATTAGGTATTGGATTTTTGGGAAGATAAACAAAATAGAGAAATATTTAGATAGTCTCACCAAGAAAAAGAGAGGACTCAAACAAATAAGATAATAAACAAAAGAGGTGACATTAAAACTGATACCACAAAAACACAAAGGATCATAAGAGACTACTTAAATAGTTATATAGCAACAAATTGGACAACCTAGAAGAAATGGATAAATTCCTAGAAACATACAACCTACCAAGATAGAATCAGGAAGAAATGGGAAACTGAATAGACTGATTACTAGTAAGAAGATTGAATCAGTAATCAAAAACCTCCCAACAAACAAAAGTCCAGGAGCAGATGGCTTCACTGGTGAATTCTACCGAACATTTGAAGAGTGAAGCTTTCCAAACTTTTTCAAAAAACAGAAGAGGAAGTAATACTTCCAACCTCATTTTATGAGGCCAGCATTATCCTGATACTAAACCCAGACGGGAATGTTATAAGAAAAGAAAATTATGTGCCAATACCCCTGATGAAAATAGATGCAAAAATTCTCAATAAAATATTAGCCAACCAAATTCAACAAATGCTAGAAAAACAATTTGTAACAGTGTGTGGTGATAGATGTTAACTAGATTTACTACGGTGATCACTCTGCAGTATGTACATGTATCGAATCGGTATGCTGTACACTGGAAACCAATACAACTTGACATGTCATTTTATCTCAATTAAAATCAAAAAGGATTCCAGTCTTAAAGACTGAGAGATTGGTTGATTCTTTTGTTAAAAATGGAGAGGCTAAAGATGACAACCTGCTGTTATGGTTTGAATTGTGTCTCCAAAAAATATATGTCATAACCCCTGGTACTTAAGAATATTATCTTATTTGAAAATAGATTCTTTGCATATGTAATCAAGTTAAGATAATGCCATACTTGATTACGTGGGCTCTAATCTGATATGGATGGTGTCCTTCTAGGAAGGGAAAACAGAGACAAGACACAGACAGGGAGAACACCATATGATGATGGAGGCGAAGATTGGAACAAAGATAAATGTACAAGCCAAGGAATGAGAAGGATTGTTGGCAACAACAGAGGCTAAAAGAAAGGCATAGAACACATTTTCCTTTAGAACCTTCAGAGAGTGTGTTCCTGATGACAGCTTGATTTTGGACTTCTGGTTTCCAGAAGCGTGAGAGAAAAAATTTCTGTTGTTTTAAGTACCCCGGTTGGTGGTACTTCATTATGGCAGCCACAGGAAACTAAAACAGCTACTTTTGGTTGGGGAGAGGGAAACAGTGGATTTATTGAACCAGAGTACATGTAAATTTTCAAGTAGATGTGTCAGGAATGGCAATGGAAATATAGAATTCTGCTTGGAGAGAGGGTTCAGAGCTTGATATACTTTTGGCAATTCTTTGGTGGTTCACCAAAGTACCGTCGTCATTTTGAAGAGGAAATGGGTAAAAAGAGAATTAAGGAAAAGGACTTTTGGTTTCGAAAAAGCAGAAAAGTAATGGCCATTGACATGTGAGAACATCAGGGTTGAACAGTTTATAAAAGCTAATGAAGACCGTTTCAAGGAGGAAGTGGCCAACAGCATGGCATGACTGAAGGTGATCTGAGGAAATGGACTGAAGAAAAAGCATGATTTTGGCTAGAAATGCTAATAATTCTTTGCATTTACACAATGATTTACAATTTGTAAGGCATTTTCATATTTTTTATCTTATTTGTTTACTACAACACCTTAAGGGACAATATCATCCTTATTTTACAGCTGAGCTCACTCTGGAACAGGGAGGTTAAATCCTTGCTTGAAGTGACACAGCTTCTAAATAACAAGATCAAGATGTGAACCTAGATTTTCAGAGTTCAAAGTTATGCTCTTTCCAAGGAATAATGGAATATCTTTTTAAATTCCTTTTAATAAGCCTTTACTCTCACTAGGTCGAGGCTAATGATTACTAAGAAATGACAATCAACCTTGCTTAATGTTTTAATTAGCATGCTGTACATTCAAAGATTTCCTCAGTGTGATTATAAGTTTTGTGTTTATAATTTTCAATTTTAAGATGTCAATAATTTTCATAATTTAATTACATAAGAATTATAAGGATAGTCCTATAATGACTAAAGTTAATAGAATTTTAATGTGTTAAGATAGAAATGGGCTCCAATTGTTATAAGATTTCCTATGTATTCAGCATCCTGAACACAGATTCACTCATTGGTCAAATGATCAAAGAAGACACAGTAAACTAAATTTTGGAAGCTTTCTAATGCAAACGTCTTGTGTGTGTGAAAATGTAAGTGCTTGTTTTGGGAGTGGGAGGGAATGGATGGTGGAAATGTAGCATGTGATCCGGGGGTTTTTCCACATGTCTTGGGTTACAGTGCTCATAATCATTTCCCCACTAGCCTAATTACATGTAATTTTCTCTAGATTCCAGAAAATTCCTTCCAAGATGAAATAGTTTGGGAGGATCCTTCAAGAACTTCATAGAAGCAATGGGACTGTCTATGAAAACTCTGCTTACTTGAGAATCTCCAGAGTCACATCCTGCAGAGGAGAGGGGTGAGGGACTGGATGTCCTCAATAGAAAGTATTCAGATTTCGTTACCCTTGACTTTTGGTGGAAACATAGATGTCTGTATTCCATATGTCCCATCTTTTGTGTTAGGTGACCATGTACGTGAAGGGCCTTTCAAGCAGTGAAATATTTTTCAATATAGAATAATTAAACAACCTGCCATCTGTACAGTCTGGCCCTATATTTTACTTTACTTGTAATTGCTTCAATGCATTTTGAGCTTTTGAGAATCCCTGTTCCCATCATTTTATTGTTTTCCCTATTATTTTCATTCTGTTTTCACATTTACTGTATGTATCTGTACTTTTTAACTGAAATCTCTGTATATATCTACTGTCTCTCTCAGTTCTTGTTTGTCATTCTGTATTTGTCTTCTCTATCTTTCATTTTGTTTCTGCCCTTTTCCCTTTCCTTTTCCACACTTGGGCTCTTTATCCATTTATCTAGTGATAAATACAGAAATCCCAAAGTGAAGCAGCAGTACAGGGTGGTATAACATTTCACTTAGGAAGTGTGGACCTTCCCTTCCGCTTATCTCAGATAGACGACAAGCAGTGAGGAAGAGGATCTGAGAGTTTGGAATAATTCAGAGCCTAGAAATAGCTTGTTCAATACTTTACTGAGGTGGTGGCAATTTAGATATTTCAGAAGAAAGGCTATCTTCACTGTGTCTACTCTACAGAGAGAATGGTGCCCTGGAACCGGGTGGAGAAGCATTCCTGTTCTTTCCTTTACATTAGATATTAAAATCATAACACCGGCCTGGAATATTTTCTTATTTTTATCTTTTTTATAACCCTATGTTTTGGTGTTTCTCTTTAAACAGTATAAACTTGAAGATTTTTCCCCCATTGGTCTTTGTTTTTTAAATGTGGGGTTGGGAGAGGCACTGCTTAGTTCATTTAGAGCTCTTTTAACTATTGAGATGTGATTCAATCATAACATTATTTTAGTTTGTTCCTTTTTAACGTAGGCATTTGCTTGTCTGATTTCTGAGGCTTTATATATTTGAGAAGTTTTTATCATGCGTCTCTATTTAAATGGCCATTTTACTGGATAAAACATCTGGGTTGAAGTTTTTCCCCTTAATTTAAAAGAAATAATCCTCCATTGTCCTTTCTCATTCAGTGTTGCTTTGAAAGTATTTGATAGTGCATCTAAGTAGATCAACAAATAAATGCAAATCATATGCGTAGAACCACAGCTATATGTCACCTTCCCACAGGTAAAGTTTCAATGGAATGAGCAATTCACAGTCAAAAATCATATCAACACACAAGGAAATAAGATATCATGAGTAAGCACAAGGGATAAACAAAGGAGCAGAATCAGATTCATAAAGACTTTGGATTTTTGAATTTTTAGACATGGAATATGCAATAAATATGACTAATATCTTTCAATACTTAGAATTCTCAAAATATAAGCAAGAGATAAAGGACAAAAGGAACAAGAAAACAGAGTCTGGTCCTAAACAAGAAGCTGAATTATGATGAACACTGACTCTCTCTTCCAAGATAAATCCCAGAAAATTTAGAGAAGATAAATAGAGAAACTGTAAGAAATCCTGAGGTATTGGTGTCTACATGTATGATGGTAGTAGGGGCTGAAGAAGAGGACTTCCCAGCACAATTATAGTCGTTAAAACTGGAAAGAAAGTGTGAGGATTCTGATCTAGCTTCTCCACTGCTTCGTCTTGAGGGACACAGTGTTTACCCTACAACTTCAGCAAGACATAATTTTCCTCCAAGTGTCCTCAGCAATAAAATTCAGAATAACCTAATGTTGTAACGGTGATGAGTTAATCACTTATAAATGCAGTATGAAGCTTAAAAGATAAAAGAAGTAAATATAACTATAAATACAATAATTTGTTAATAGTTACAAAAAATAAAAAGATGTATAATGTAACATCAACACATAAAACATGTGCGAGAGGGAACAAAAATGTTGAACTTTAGAATGCATTTGAACTTAAATTCTTATCAATTGAAAACTCACTGTTATAAAAAATATATTTTATGCGAGCCTCCTGGTAACTGCAAAGCAAACACCTATATTAGATATTCAACAATAAAGAGAAAGGAATCAAAGCATATCAATTCAGAAAAATCAACAAATCACAAAAGAGGAAATCAGACAAGAAGGTAGAAAAAAATTACAAAACAGCCAGAAATTAATGAACAAAATGTGAATAAGTCCATACCAGTCATAAATTACTTTAAATGTAGACAGATTAAGTGCTCTAATCCAAAGACATAGAGTGGCTGAATGGATAAAACAAAAAGACCCAACTATATGTTGCTGGAAGAGACTTACTTCACCTTTATGAATGTACAGAACTGAAAACACAGGAACTAAAAACATAGTCCACGCAATGGATAAGAAGGCTGGGGTAGCTATTCTTAAGTCAGACAAAATAGACTTGAAGACAAAGATTGTAATAAGAGACTAAAGAGTCATTGTATGAAGACAAGGAGTCAATCCACCAACAGGCTATTACTTTTAAGAATGTTGATACAATCAACATCAGAGCACTTAAATATGTGAAGAAAATTTTATCAGACCAAAAGGGAAAAACGGACAGCAATGCAATGATACTTCATTAGCAGGGGAATTCAGTTCTCCATTTTCATCACAGGATAGATGTTTAAACAGAAAATCAATAAAGAAACATTGCAGTTAAATGACTAGTTAGATCAAATGGTCTTAAGATATATTTACAGAACATTCCATCCAAAACAGCAGAATACACTTTGCTCCAAGTATGCACAGAACGTTCTCCAGGACAGCTCACATGTGAGGCCACAAAACAAGTCTTAATAAATGTAAGAAGATTGAAATCCTATCATGCGTCACTTCTGATCACAATGATATTAATGGTATGAAACTAGAAATCAATTACAGAAAGAACACTTGAGAATTCACAAACATGTGGAGAGTGTGCTCTTGAACAACACAAGGGTCAAAGAAGAAATAAAGAGAGAATTCAAAGATACCTTGAGACAATTGAAAATGGAAGTACAATGTACCAAAATGTATAGGAGGTAGCAAAAACAGTTCTAAGAGGAAAGTTCATAGCAATAAATGCCTATATGAATACACTAGAAAGATCTCAAATAAATAACCTAACTTCTTTACACCTCAAAGACATAGAAAAAGAAAAAGACATGAATCCAAAACTCAGGAGAAGGAAGGAAATAACCAAGATCAAAATGGAAATAAATGAAATAAAGACTAAAAAGACAATAGAAAAGATCAATGTAATTAGGTATTGGATTTTTGGGAAGATAAACAAAATAGAGAAATATTTAGATAGTCTCACCAAGAAAAAGAGAGGACTCAAACAAATAAGATAATAAACAAAAGAGGTGACATTAAAACTGATACCACAAAAACACAAAGGATCATAAGAGACTACTTAAATAGTTATATAGCAACAAATTGGACAACCTAGAAGAAATGGATAAATTCCTAGAAACATACAACCTACCAAGATAGAATCAGGAAGAAATGGGAAACTGAATAGACTGATTACTAGTAAGAAGATTGAATCAGTAATCAAAAACCTCCCAACAAACAAAAGTCCAGGAGCAGATGGCTTCACTGGTGAATTCTACCGAACATTTGAAGAGTGAAGCTTTCCAAACTTTTTCAAAAAACAGAAGAGGAAGTAATACTTCCAACCTCATTTTATGAGGCCAGCATTATCCTGATACTAAACCCAGACGGGACTGTTATAAGAAAAGAAAATTATGTGCCAATACCCCTGATGAAAATAGATGCAAAAATTCTCAATAAAATATTAGCCAACCAAATTCAACAAATGCTAGAAAAACAATTTGTAACAGTGTGTGGTGATAGATGTTAACTAGATTTACTGCGGTGATCACTCTGCAGTATGTACATGTATCGAATCGGTATGCTGTACACTGGAAACCAATACAACTTGACATGTCATTTTATCTCAATTAAAATCAAAAAGGATTCCAGTCTTAAAGACTGAGAGATTGGTTGATTCTTTTGTTAAAAATGGAGAGGCTAAAGATGACAACCTGCTGTTATGGTTTGAATTGTGTCTCCAAAAAATATATGTCATAACCCCTGGTACTTAAGAATATTATCTTATTTGAAAATAGATTCTTTGCATATGTAATCAAGCTAAGATAATGCCATACTTGATTACGTGGGCTCTAATCTGATATGGATGGTGTCCTTCTAGGAAGGGAAAACAGAGACAAGACACAGACAGGGAGAACACCATATGATGATGGAGGCGAAGATTGGAACAAAGATAAATGTACAAGCCAAGGAATGAGAAGGATTGTTGGCAACAACAGAGGCTAAAAGAAAGGCATAGAACACATTTTCCTTTAGAACCTTCAGAGAGTGTGTTCCTGATGACAGCTTGATTTTGGACTTCTGGTTTCCAGAAGCGTGAGAGAAAAAATTTCTGTTGTTTTAAGTACCCCGGTTGGTGGTACTTCATTATGGCAGCCACAGGAAACTAAAACAGCTACTTTTGGTTGGGGAGAGGGAAACAGTGGATTTATTGAACCAGAGTACATGTAAATTTTCAAGTAGATGTGTCAGGAATGGCAATGGAAATATAGAATTCTGCTTGGAGAGAGGGTTCAGAGCTTGATATACTTTTGGCAATTCTTTGGTGGTTCACCAAAGTACCGTCGTCATTTTGAAGAGGAAATGGGTAAAAAGAGAATTAAGGAAAAGGACTTTTGGTTTCGAAAAAGCAGAAAAGTAATGGCCATTGACATGTGAGAACATCAGGGTTGAACAGTTTATAAAAGCTAATGAAGACCGTTTCAAGGAGGAAGTGGCCAACAGCATGGCATGACTGAAGGTGATCTGAGGAAATGGACTGAAGAAAAAGCATGATTTTGGCTAGAAATGCTAATAATTCTTTGCATTTACACAATGATTTACAATTTGTAAGGCATTTTCATATTTTTTATCTTATTTGTTTACTACAACACCTTAAGGGACAATATCATCCTTATTTTACAGCTGAGCTCACTCTGGAACAGGGAGGTTAAATCCTTGCTTGAAGTGACACAGCTTCTAAATAACAAGATCAAGATGTGAACCTAGATTTTCAGAGTTCAAAGTTATGCTCTTTCCAAGGAATAATGGAATATCTTTTTAAATTCCTTTTAATAAGCCTTTACTCTCACTAGGTCGAGGCTAATGATTACTAAGAAATGACAATCAACCTTGCTTAATGTTTTAATTAGCATGCTGTACATTCAAAGATTTCCTCAGTGTGATTATAAGTTTTGTGTTTATAATTTTCAATTTTAAGATGTCAATAATTTTCATAATTTAATTACATAAGAATTATAAGGATAGTCCTATAATGACTAAAGTTAATAGAATTTTAATGTGTTAAGATAGAAATGGGCTCCAATTGTTATAAGATTTCCTATGTATTCAGCATCCTGAACACAGATTCACTCATTGGTCAAATGATCAAAGAAGACACAGTAAACTAAATTTTGGAAGCTTTCTAATGCAAACGTCTTGTGTGTGTGAAAATGTAAGTGCTTGTTTTGGGAGTGGGAGGGAATGGATGGTGGAAATGTAGCATGTGATCCGGGGGTTTTTCCACATGTCTTGGGTTACAGTGCTCATAATCATTTCCCCACTAGCCTAATTACATGTAATTTTCTCTAGATTCCAGAAAATTCCTTCCAAGATGAAATAGTTTGGGAGGATCCTTCAAGAACTTCATAGAAGCAATGGGACTGTCTATGAAAACTCTGCTTACTTGAGAATCTCCAGAGTCACATCCTGCAGAGGAGAGGGGTGAGGGACTGGATGTCCTCAATAGAAAGTATTCAGATTTCGTTACCCTTGACTTTTGGTGGAAACATAGATGTCTGTATTCCATATGTCCCATCTTTTGTGTTAGGTGACCATGTACGTGAAGGGCCTTTCAAGCAGTGAAATATTTTTTCAATATAGAATAATTAAACAACCTGCCATCTGTACAGTCTGGCCCTATAGTTTACTTTACTTGTAATTGCTTCAATGCATTTTGAGCTTTTGAGAATCCCTGTTCCCATCATTTTATTGTTTTCCCTATTATTTTCATTCTGTTTTCACATTTACTGTATGTATCTGTACTTTTTAACTGAAATCTCTGTATATATCTACTGTCTCTCTCAGTTCTTGTTTGTCATTCTGTATTTGTCTTCTCTATCTTTCATTTTGTTTCTGCCCTTTTCCCTTTCCTTTTCCACACTTGGGCTCTTTATCCATTTATCTAGTGATAAATACAGAAATCCCAAAGAGAAGCAGCAGTACAGGGTGGTATAACATTTCACTTAGGAAGTGTGGACCTTCCCTTCCGCTTATCTCAGATAGACGACAAGCAGTGAGGAAGAGGATCTGAGAGTTTGGAATAATTCAGAGCCTAGAAATAGCTTGTTCAATACTTTACTGAGGTGGTGGCAATTTAGATATTTCAGAAGAAAGGCTATCTTCACTGTGTCTACTCTACAGAGAGAATGGTGCCCTGGAACCGGGTGGAGAAGCATTCCTGTTCTTTCCTTTACATGAGATATTAAAATCATAACACCGGCCTGGAATATTTTCTTATTTTTATCTTTTTTATAACCCTATGTTTTGGTGTTTCTCTTTAAACAGTATAAACTTGAAGATTTTTCCCCCATTGGTCTTTGTTTTTTAAATGTGGGGTTGGGAGAGGCACTGCTTAGTTCATTTAGAGCTCTTTTAACTATTGAGATGTGATTCAATCATAACATTATTTTAGTTTGTTCCTTTTTAACGTAGGCATTTGCTTGTCTGATTTCTGAGGCTTTATATATTTGAGAAGTTTTTATCATGCTTCTCTATTTAAATGGCCATTTTACTGGATAAAACATCTGGGTTGAAGTTTTTCCCCTTAATTTAAAAGAAATAATCCTCCATTGTCCTTTCTCATTCAGTGTTGCTTTGAAAGTATTTGATAGTGCATCTAAGTAGATCAACAAACAAATGCAAATCATATGCGTAGAACCACAGCTATATGTCACCTTCCCACAGGTAAAGTTTCAATGGAATGAGCAATTCACAGTCAAAAATCATATCAACACACAAGGAAATAAGATATCATGAGTAAGCACAAGGGATAAACAAAGGAGCAGAATCAGATTCATAAAGACTTTGGATTTTTGAATTTTTAGACATGGAATATGCAATAAATATGAGTAATATCTTTCAATACTTAGAATTCTCAAAATATAAGCAAGAGATAAAGGACAAAAGGAACAAAAAAACAGAGTCTGGTCCTAAACAAGAAGCTGAATTATGATGAACACTGACTCTCTCTTCCAAGATAAATCCCAGAAAATTTAGAGAAGATAAATAGAGAAACTGTAAGAAATCCTGAGGTATTGGTGTCTACATGTATGATGGTAGTAGGGGCTGAAGAAGAGGACTTCCCAGCACAATTATAGTCGTTAAAACTGGAAAGAAAGTGTGAGGATTCTGATCTAGCTTCTCCACTGCTTCGTCTTGAGGGACACAGTGTTTACCCTACAACTTCAGCAAGACATAATTTTCCTCCAAGTGTCCTCAGCAATAAAATTCAGAATAACCTAATGTTGTAACGGTGATGAGTTAATCACTTATAAATGCAGTATGAAGCTTAAAAGGTAAAAGAAGTAAATATAACTATAAATACAATAATTTGTTAATAGTTACAAAAAATAAAAAGATGTATAATGTAACATCAACACATAAAACATGTGCGAGAGGGAACAAAAATGTTGAACTTTAGAATGCATTTGAACTTAAATTCTTATCAATTGAAAACTCACTGTTATAAAAAATATATTTTATGCGAGCCTCCTGGTAACTGCAAAGCAAACACCTATATTAGATATTCAAAAATAAAGAGAAAGGAATCAAAGCATATCAATTCAGAAAAATCAACAAATCACAAAAGAGGAAATCAGACAAGAAGGTAGAAAAAAATTACAAAACAGCCAGAAATTAATGAACAAAATGTTAATAAGTCCATACCAGTCATAAATTACTTTAAATGTAAACAGATTAAGTGCTCTAATCCAAAGACATAGAGTGGCTGAATGGATAAAACAAAAAGACCCAACTATATGTTGCTGGAAGAGACTTACTTCACCTTTATGAATGTACAGAACTGAAAACACAGGAACTAAAAACATAGTCCACGCAATGGATAAGAAGGCTGGGGTAGCTATTCTTAAGTCAGACAAAATAGACTTGAAGACAAAGATTGTAATAAGAGACTAAAGAGTCATTGTATGAAGACAAGGAGTCAATCCACCAACAGGCTATTACTTTTAAGAATGTTGATACAATCAACATCAGAGCACTTAAATATGTGAAGAAAATTTTATCAGACCAAAAGGGAAAAACGGACAGCAATGCAATGATACTTCATTAGCAGGGGAATTCAGTTCTCCATTTTCATCACAGGATAGATGTTTAAACAGAAAATCAATAAAGAAACATTGCAGTTAAATGACTAGTTAGATCAAATGGTCTTAAGATATATTTACAGAACATTCCATCCAAAACAGCAGAATACACTTTGCTCCAAGTATGCACAGAACGTTCTCCAGGACAGCTCACATGTGAGGCCACAAAACAAGTCTTAATAAATGTAAGAAGATTGAAATCCTATCATGCGTCACTTCTGATCACAATGATATTAATGGTATGAAACTAGAAATCAATTACAGAAAGAACACTTGAGAATTCACAAACATGTGGAGAGTGTGCTCTTGAACAACACAAGGGTCAAAGAAGAAATAAAGAGAGAATTCAAAGATACCTTGAGACAATTGAAAATGGAAGTACAATGTACCAAAATGTATAGGAGGTAGCAAAAACAGTTCTAAGAGGAAAGTTCATAGCAATAAATGCCTATATGAATACACTAGAAAGATCTCAAATAAATAACCTAACTTCTTTACACCTCAAAGACATAGAAAAAGAAAAAGACATGAATCCAAAACTCAGGAGAAGGAAGGAAATAACCAAGATCAAAATGGAAATAAATGAAATAAAGACTAAAAAGACAATAGAAAAGATCAATGTAATTAGGTATTGGATTTTTGGGAAGATAAACAAAATAGAGAAATATTTAGATAGTCTCACCAAGAAAAAGAGAGGACTCAAACAAATAAGATAATAAACAAAAGAGGTGACATTAAAACTGATACCACAAAAACACAAAGGATCATAAGAGACTACTTAAATAGTTATATAGCAACAAATTGGACAACCTAGAAGAAATGGATAAATTCCTAGAAACATACAACCTACCAAGATAGAATCAGGAAGAAATGGGAAACTGAATAGACTGATTACTAGTAAGAAGATTGAATCAGTAATCAAAAACCTCCCAACAAACAAAAGTCCAGCAGCAGATGGCTTCACTGGTGAATTCTACCGAACATTTGAAGAGTGAAGCTTTCCAAACTTTTTCAAAAAACAGAAGAGGAAGTAATACTTCCAACCTCATTTTATGAGGCCAGCATTATCCTGATACTAAACCCAGACGGGACTGTTATAAGAAAAGAAAATTATGTGCCAATACCCCTGATGAAAATAGATGCAAAAATTCTCAATAAAATATTAGCCAACCAAATTCAACAAATGCTAGAAAAACAATTTGTAACAGTGTGTGGTGATAGATGTTAACTAGATTTACTGCGGTGATCACTCTGCAGTATGTACATGTATCGAATCGGTATGCTGTACACTGGAAACCAATACAACTTGACATGTCATTTTATCTCAATTAAAATCAAAAAGGATTCCAGTCTTAAAGACTGAGAGATTGGTTGATTCTTTTGTTAAAAATGGAGAGGCTAAAGATGACAACCTGCTGTTATGGTTTGAATTGTGTCTCCAAAAAATATATGTCATAACCCCTGGTACTTAAGAATATTATCTTATTTGAAAATAGATTCTTTGCATATGTAATCAAGCTAAGATAATGCCATACTTGATTACGTGGGCTCTAATCTGATATGGATGGTGTCCTTCTAGGAAGGGAAAACAGAGACAAGACACAGACAGGGAGAACACCATATGATGATGGAGGCGAAGATTGGAACAAAGATAAATGTACAAGCCAAGGAATGAGAAGGATTGTTGGCAACAACAGAGGCTAAAAGAAAGGCATAGAACACATTTTCCTTTAGAACCTTCAGAGAGTGTGTTCCTGATGACAGCTTGATTTTGGACTTCTGGTTTCCAGAAGCGTGAGAGAAAAAATTTCTGTTGTTTTAAGTACCCCGGTTGGTGGTACTTCATTATGGCAGCCACAGGAAACTAAAACAGCTACTTTTGGTTGGGGAGAGGGAAACGGTGGATTTATTGAACCAGAGTACATGTAAATTTTCAAGTAGATGTGTCAGGAATGGCAATGGAAATATAGAATTCTGCTTGGAGAGAGGGTTCAGAGCTTGATATACTTTTGGCAATTCTTTGGTGGTTCACCAAAGTACCGTCGTCATTTTGAAGAGGAAATGGGTAAAAGGAGAATTAAGGAAAAGGACTTTTGGTTTCGAAAAAGCAGAAAAGTAATGGCCATTGACATGTGAGAACATCAGGGTTGAACAGTTTATAAAAGCTAATGAAGACCGTTTCAAGGAGGAAGTGGCCAACAGCATGGCATGACTGAAGGTGATCTGAGGAAATGGACTGAAGAAAAAGCATGATTTTGGCTAGAAATGCTAATAATTCTTTGCATTTACACAATGATTTACAATTTGTAAGGCATTTTCATATTTTTTATCTTATTTGTTTACTACAACGCCTTAAGGGACAATATCATCCTTATTTTACAGCTGAGCTCACTCTGGAACAGGGAGGTTAAATCCTTGCTTGAAGTGACACAGCTTCTAAATAACAAGATCAAGATGTGAACCTAGATTTTTCAGAGTTCAAAGTTATGCTCTTTCCAAGGAATAATGGAATATCTTTTTAAATTCCTTTTAATAAGCCTTTACTCTCACTAGGTCGAGGCTAATGATTACTAAGAAATGACAATCAACCCTGCTTAATGCTTTAATTAGCATGCTGTACATTCAAAGATTTCCTCAGTGTGATTATAAGTTTTGTGTTTATAATTTTCAATTTTAAGATGTCAATAATTTTCATAATTTAATTACATAAGAATTATAAGGATAGTCCTATAATGACTAAAGTTAATAGAATTTTAATGTGTTAAGATAGAAATGGGCTCAAATTGTTATAAGACTTCCTATGTATTCAGCATCCTGAACACAGATTCACTCATTGGTCAAATGATCAAAGAAGACACAGTAAACTAAATTTTGGAAGCTTTCTAATGCAAATGTCTTGTGTGTGTGAAAAGGTAAGTGCTTGTTTTGGGAGTGGGAGGGAATGGATGGTGGAAATGTAGCATGTGATCCGGGGGTTTTTCCACATGTCTTGGGTTATAGTGCTCATAATCATTTCCCCACTAGCCTAATTACATGTAATTTTCTCTAGATTCCCGAAAATTCCTTCCAAGATGAAATAGTTTGGGAGGATCCTTCAAGAACTTCATAGAAGCAATGGGACTGTCTATGAAAACTCTGCTTACTCGAGAATCTCCAGAGTCACATCCTGCAGAGGAGAGGGGTGAGGGACTGGATGTCCTCAATAGAAAGTATTCAGATTTCGTTAGCCTTGACTTTTGGTGGAAACATAGATGTCTGTATTCCATATGTCCCATCTTTTGTGTTAGGTGACCATGTACGTGAAGGGCCTTTCAAGCAGTGAAATATTTTTCAATATAGAATAATTAAACAACCTGCCATCTGTACAGTCTGGCCCTATAGTTTACTTTACTTGTAATTGCTTCAATGCATTTTGAGCTTTTGAGAATCCCTGTTCCCATCATTTTATTGTTTTCCCTATTATTTTCATTCTGTTTTCACATTTACTGTATGTATCTGTACTTTTTAACTGAAATCTCTGTATATATCTACTGTCTCTCTCAGTTCTTGTTTGTCATTCTGTATTTGTCTTCTCTATCTTTCATTTTGTTTCTGCCCTTTTCCCTTTCCTTTTCCACACTTGGGCTCTTTATCCATTTATCTAGTGATAAATACAGAAATCCCAAAGTGAAGCAGCCGTACAGGGTGGTATAACATTTCACTTAGGAAGTGTGGACCTTCCCTTCCGCTTATCTCAGATAGACGACAAGCAGTGAGGAAGAGAATCTGAGAGTTTGGAATAATTCAGAGCCTAGAAATAGCTTGTTCAATACTTTACTGAGGTGGTGGCAATTTAGATATTTCAGAAGAAAGGCTATCATCTTCACTGTGTCTACTCTACAGAGAGAATGGTGCCCTGGAACCGGGTGGAGAAGCATTCCTGTTCTTTCCTTTACGTTAGATATTAAAATCATAACACCGGCCTGGAATATTTTCTTATTTTTATCTTTTTTATAACCCTATGTTTTGGTGTTTCTCTTTAAACAGTATAAACTTGAAGATTTTTCCCCCATTGGTCTTTGTTTTTTAAATGTGGGGTTGGGAGAGGCACTGCTTAGTTCATTTAGAGCTCTTTTAACTATTGAGATGTGATTCAATCATAACATTATTTTAGTTTGTTCCTTTTTAACGTAGGCATTTGCTTGTCTGATTTCTGAGGCTTTATATATTTGAGAAGTTTTTATCATGCGTCTCTATTTAAATGGCCATTTTGCTGGATAAAACATCTGGGTTGAAGTTTTTCCCCTTAACTTAAAAGAAATAATCCTCCATTGTCCTTTCTCATTCAGTGTTGCTTTGAAAGTATTTGATAGTGCATCTAAGTAGATCAACAAATACATGCAAATCATATGTGTAGAACCACAGCTATATGTCACCTTCCCACAGGTAAAGTTTCAATGGAATGAGCAATTCACAGTCAAAAATCATATCAACACACAAGGAAATAAGATATCATGAGTAAGCACAAGGGATAAACAAAGGAGCAGAATCAGATTCATAAAGACTTTGGATTTTTGAATTTTTAGACATGGAATATGCAATAAATATGACTAATATCTTTCAATACTTAGAATTCTCAAAATATAAGCAAGAGATAAAGGACAAAAGGAACAAGAAAACAGAGTCTGGTCCTAAACAAGAAGCTGAATTATGATGAACACTGACTCTCTCTTCCAAGATAAATCCCAGAAAATTTAGAGAAGATAAATAGAGAAACTGTAAGAAATCCTGAGGTATTGGTGTATAAATGTATGATGGTAGTAGGGGCTGAAGAAGAGGACTTCCCAGCACAATTATAGTCGTTAAAACTGGAAAGAAAGTGTGAGGATTCTGATCTAGCTTCTCCACTGCTTCGTCTTGAGGGACACAGTGTTTACCCTACAACTTCAGCAAGACATAATTTTCCTCCAAGTGTCCTCAGCAATAAAATTCAGAATAACCTAATGTTGTAACGGTGATGAGTTAATCACTTATAAATGCAGTAGGAAGCTTAAAAGATAAAAGAAGTAAATATAACTATAAATACAATAATTTGTTAATAGTTACAAAAAATAAAAAGATGTATAATGTAACATCAACACATAAAACATGTGCGAGAGGGAACAAAAATGTTGAACTTTAGAATGCATTTGAACTTAAATTCTTATCAATTGAAAACTCACTGTTATAAGAAATATATTTTATGCGAGCCTCCTGGTAACTGCAAAGCAAACACCTATATTAGATATTCAAAAATAAAGAGAAAGGAATCAAAGCATATCAATTCAGAAAAATCAACAAATCACAAAAGAGGAAATCAGACAAGAAGGTAGAAAAAAATTACAAAACAGCCAGAAATCAATGAACAAAATGTTAATAAGTCCATACCAGTCATAAATTACTTTAAATGTAAACAGATTGAGTGCTCTAATCCAAAGACATAGAGTGGCTGAATGGATAAAACAAAAAGACCCAACTATATGTTGCTGGAAGAGACTTACTTCACCTTTATGAATGTACAGAACTGAAAACACAGGAACTAAAAACATAGTCCACGCAATGGATAAGAAGGCTGGGGTAGCTATTCTTAAGTCAGACAAAATAGACTTGAAGACAAAGATTGTAATAAGAGACTAAAGAGTCATTGTATGAAGACAAGGAGTCAATCCACCAACAGGCTATTACTTTTAAGAATGTTGATACAATCAACATCAGAGCACTTAAATATGTGAAGAAAATTTTATCAGACCAAAAGGGAAAAACGGACAGCAATGCAATGATACTTCATTAGCAGGGGAATTCAGTTCTCCATTTTCATCAAAGGATAGATGTTTAAACAGAAAATCAATAAAGAAACATTGCAGTTAAATGACTAGTTAGATCAAATGGTCTTAAGATATATTTACAGAACATTCCATCCAAAACAGCAGAATACACTTTGCTCCAAGTATGCACAGAACGTTCTCCAGGACAGCTCACATGTGAGGCCACAAAACAAGTCTTAATAAATGTAAGAAGATTGAAATCCTATCACGCGTCACTTCTGATCACAATGATATTAATGGTATGAAACTAGAAATCAATTACAGAAAGAAAACTTGGGAATTCACAAACATGTGGAGAGTGTGCTCTTGAACAACACAAGGGTCAAAGAAGAAATAAAGAGAGAATTCAAAGATACCTTGAGACAATGGAAAATGGAAGTACAATGTACCAAAATGTATAGGAGGTAGCAAAAACAGTTCTAAGAGGAAAGTTCATAGCAATAAATGCCTATATGAATACACTAGAAAGATCTCAAATAAATAACCTAACTTCTTTACACCTCAAAGACATAGAAAAAGAAAAAGACATGAATCCAAAACTCAGGAGAAGGAAGGAAATAACCAAGATCAAAATGGAAATAAGTGAAATAAAGACTAAAAAGACAATAGAAAAGATCAATGTAATTAGGTATTGGATTTTTGGGAAGATAAACAAAATAGAGGAATATTTAGATAGTCTCACCAAGAAAAAGAGAGGACTCAAACAAATAGGATAATAAACAAAAGAGGTGACATTAAAACTGATACCACAAAAACACAAAGGATCATAAGAGACTACTTAAATAGTTATATAGCAACAAATTGGACAACCTAGAAGAAATGGATAAATTCCTAGAAACATACAACCTACCAAGATAGAATCAGGAAGAAATGGGAAACTGAATAGACTGATTACTAGTAAGAAGATTGAATCAGTAATCAAAAACCTCCCAACAAACAAAAGTCCAGCAGCAGATGGCTTCACTGGTGAATTCTACCGAACATTTGAAGAGTGAAGCTTTCCAAACTTTTTCAAAAAACAGAAGAGGAAGTAATACTTCCAACCTCATTTTATGAGGCCAGCATTATCCTGATACTAAACCCAGACGGGAATGTTATAAGAAAAGAAAACTATGTGCCAATACCCCTGATGAAAATAGATGCAAAAATTCTCAATAAAATATTAGCCAACCAAATTCAACAAATGCTAGAAAAACAATTTGTAACAGTGTGTGGTGATAGATGTTAACTAGATTTACTGCGGTGATCACTCTGCAGTATGTACATGTATCGAATCGGTATGCTGTACACTGGAAACCAATACAACTTGACATGTCATTTTATCTCAATTAAAATCAAAAAGGGTTCCAGTCTTAAAGACTGAGAGATTGGTTGATTCTTTTGTTAAAAATGGAGAGGCTAAAGATGACAACCTGCTGTTATGGTTTGAATTGTGTCTCCAAAAAATATATGTCATAACCCCTGGTACTTAAGAATATTATCTTATTTGAAAACAGATTCTTTGCATATGTAATCAAGTTAAGATAATGCCATACCTGATTACGTGGGCTCTAATCTGATATGGATGGTGTCCTTCTAGGAAGGGAAAACAGAGACAAGACACAGACAGGGAGAACACCATATGATGATGGAGGCGAAGATTGGAACAAAGATAAATGTACAAGCCAAGGAATGAGAAGGATTGTTGGCAACAACAGAGGCTAAAAGAAAGGCATAGAACACATTTTCCTTTAGAACCTTCAGAGAGTGTGTTCCTGATGACAGCTTGATTTTGGACTTCTGGTTTCCAGAAGCGTGAGAGAAAAAATTTCTGTTGTTTTAAGTACCCCGGTTGGTGGTACTTCATTATGGCAGCCACAGGAAACTAAAACAGCTACTTTTGGTTGGGGAGAGGGAAACGGTGGATTTATTGAACCAGAGTACATGTAAATTTTCAAGTAGATGTGTCAGGAATGGCAATGGAAATATAGAATTCTGCTTGGAGAGAGGGTTCAGAGCTTGATATACTTTTGGCAATTCTTTGGTGGTTCACCAAAGTACCGTCGTCATTTTGAAGAGGAAATGGGTAAAAGGAGAATTAAGGAAAAGGACTTTTGGTTTCGAAAAAGCAGAAAAGTAATGGCCATTGACATGTGAGAACATCAGGGTTGAACAGTTTATAAAAGCTAATGAAGACCGTTTCAAGGAGGAAGTGGCCAACAGCATGGCATGACTGAAGGTGATCTGAGGAAATGGACTGAAGAAAAAGCATGATTTTGGCTAGAAATGCTAATAATTCTTTGCATTTACACAATGATTTACAATTTGTAAGGCATTTTCATATTTTTTATCTTATTTGTTTACTACAACGCCTTAAGGGACAATATCATCCTTATTTTACAGCTGAGCTCACTCTGGAACAGGGAGGTTAAATCCTTGCTTGAAGTGACACAGCTTCTAAATAACAAGATCAAGATGTGAACCTAGATTTTTCAGAGTTCAAAGTTATGCTCTTTCCAAGGAATAATGGAATATCTTTTTAAATTCCTTTTAATAAGCCTTTACTCTCACTAGGTCGAGGCTAATGATTACTAAGAAATGACAATCAACCCTGCTTAATGCTTTAATTAGCATGCTGTACATTCAAAGATTTCCTCAGTGTGATTATAAGTTTTGTGTTTATAATTTTCAATTTTAAGATGTCAATAATTTTCATAATTTAATTACATAAGAATTATAAGGATAGTCCTATAATGACTAAAGTTAATAGAATTTTAATGTGTTAAGATAGAAATGGGCTCAAATTGTTATAAGACTTCCTATGTATTCAGCATCCTGAACACAGATTCACTCATTGGTCAAATGATCAAAGAAGACACAGTAAACTAAATTTTGGAAGCTTTCTAATGCAAATGTCTTGTGTGTGTGAAAAGGTAAGTGCTTGTTTTGGGAGTGGGAGGGAATGGATGGTGGAAATGTAGCATGTGATCCGGGGGTTTTTCCACATGTCTTGGGTTATAGTGCTCATAATCATTTCCCCACTAGCCTAATTACATGTAATTTTCTCTAGATTCCCGAAAATTCCTTCCAAGATGAAATAGTTTGGGAGGATCCTTCAAGAACTTCATAGAAGCAATGGGACTGTCTATGAAAACTCTGCTTACTCGAGAATCTCCAGAGTCACATCCTGCAGAGGAGAGGGGTGAGGGACTGGATGTCCTCAATAGAAAGTATTCAGATTTCGTTAGCCTTGACTTTTGGTGGAAACATAGATGTCTGTATTCCATATGTCCCATCTTTTGTGTTAGGTGACCATGTACGTGAAGGGCCTTTCAAGCAGTGAAATATTTTTCAATATAGAATAATTAAACAACCTGCCATCTGTACAGTCTGGCCCTATAGTTTACTTTACTTGTAATTGCTTCAATGCATTTTGAGCTTTTGAGAATCCCTGTTCCCATCATTTTATTGTTTTCCCTATTATTTTCATTCTGTTTTCACATTTACTGTATGTATCTGTACTTTTTAACTGAAATCTCTGTATATATCTACTGTCTCTCTCAGTTCTTGTTTGTCATTCTGTATTTGTCTTCTCTATCTTTCATTTTGTTTCTGCCCTTTTCCCTTTCCTTTTCCACACTTGGGCTCTTTATCCATTTATCTAGTGATAAATACAGAAATCCCAAAGTGAAGCAGCCGTACAGGGTGGTATAACATTTCACTTAGGAAGTGTGGACCTTCCCTTCCGCTTATCTCAGATAGACGACAAGCAGTGAGGAAGAGAATCTGAGAGTTTGGAATAATTCAGAGCCTAGAAATAGCTTGTTCAATACTTTACTGAGGTGGTGGCAATTTAGATATTTCAGAAGAAAGGCTATCATCTTCACTGTGTCTACTCTACAGAGAGAATGGTGCCCTGGAACCGGGTGGAGAAGCATTCCTGTTCTTTCCTTTACGTTAGATATTAAAATCATAACACCGGCCTGGAATATTTTCTTATTTTTATCTTTTTTATAACCCTATGTTTTGGTGTTTCTCTTTAAACAGTATAAACTTGAAGATTTTTCCCCCATTGGTCTTTGTTTTTTAAATGTGGGGTTGGGAGAGGCACTGCTTAGTTCATTTAGAGCTCTTTTAACTATTGAGATGTGATTCAATCATAACATTATTTTAGTTTGTTCCTTTTTAACGTAGGCATTTGCTTGTCTGATTTCTGAGGCTTTATATATTTGAGAAGTTTTTATCATGCGTCTCTATTTAAATGGCCATTTTGCTGGATAAAACATCTGGGTTGAAGTTTTTCCCCTTAACTTAAAAGAAATAATCCTCCATTGTCCTTTCTCATTCAGTGTTGCTTTGAAAGTATTTGATAGTGCATCTAAGTAGATCAACAAATACATGCAAATCATATGTGTAGAACCACAGCTATATGTCACCTTCCCACAGGTAAAGTTTCAATGGAATGAGCAATTCACAGTCAAAAATCATATCAACACACAAGGAAATAAGATATCATGAGTAAGCACAAGGGATAAACAAAGGAGCAGAATCAGATTCATAAAGACTTTGGATTTTTGAATTTTTAGACATGGAATATGCAATAAATATGACTAATATCTTTCAATACTTAGAATTCTCAAAATATAAGCAAGAGATAAAGGACAAAAGGAACAAGAAAACAGAGTCTGGTCCTAAACAAGAAGCTGAATTATGATGAACACTGACTCTCTCTTCCAAGATAAATCCCAGAAAATTTAGAGAAGATAAATAGAGAAACTGTAAGAAATCCTGAGGTATTGGTGTATACATGTATGATGGTAGTAGGGGCTGAAGAAGAGGACTTCCCAGCACAATTATAGTCGTTAAAACTGGAAAGAAAGTGTGAGGATTCTGATCTAGCTTCTCCACTGCTTCGTCTTGAGGGACACAGTGTTTACCCTACAACTTCAGCAAGACATAATTTTCCTCCAAGTGTCCTCAGCAATAAAATTCAGAATAACCTAATGTTGGAACGGTGATGAGTTAATCACTTATAAATGCAGTAGGAAGCTTAAAAGATAAAAGAAGTAAATATAACTATAAATACAATAATTTGTTAATAGTTACAAAAAATAAAAAGATGTATAATGTAACATCAACACATAAAACATGTGCGAGAGGGAACAAAAATGTTGAACTTTAGAATGCATTTGAACTTAAATTCTTATCAATTGAAAACTCACTGTTATAAGAAATATATTTTATGCGAGCCTCCTGGTAACTGCAAAGCAAACACCTATATTAGATATTCAAAAATAAAGAGAAAGGAATCAAAGCATATCAATTCAGAAAAATCAACAAATCACAAAAGAGGAAATCAGACAAGAAGGTAGAAAAAAATTACAAAACAGCCAGAAATCAATGAACAAAATGTTAATAAGTCCATACCAGTCATAAATTACTTTAAATGTAAACAGATTAAGTGCTCTAATCCAAAGACATAGAGTGGCTGAATGGATAAAACAAAAAGACCCAACTATATGTTGCTGGAAGAGACTTACTTCACCTTTATGAATGTACAGAACTGAAAACACAGGAACTAAAAACATAGTCCACGCAATGGATAAGAAGGCTGGGGTAGCTATTCTTAAGTCAGACAAAATAGACTTGAAGACAAAGATTGTAATAAGAGACTAAAGAGTCATTGTATGAAGACAAGGAGTCAATCCACCAACAGGCTATTACTTTTAAGAATGTTGATACAATCAACATCAGAGCACTTAAATATGTGAAGAAAATTTTATCAGACCAAAAGGGAAAAACGGACAGCAATGCAATGATACTTCATTAGCAGGGGAATTCAGTTCTCCATTTTCATCAAAGGATAGATGTTTAAACAGAAAATCAATAAAGAAACATTGCAGTTAAATGACTAGTTAGATCAAATGGTCTTAAGATATATTTACAGAACATTCCATCCAAAACAGCAGAATACACTTTGCTCCAAGTATGCACAGAACGTTCTCCAGGACAGCTCACATGTGAGGCCACAAAACAAGTCTTAATAAATGTAAGAAGATTGAAATCCTATCACGCGTCACTTCTGATCACAATGATATTAATGGTATGAAACTAGAAATCAATTACAGAAAGAAAACTTGGGAATTCACAAACATGTGGAGAGTGTGCTCTTGAACAACACAAGGGTCAAAGAAGAAATAAAGAGAGAATTCAAAGATACCTTGAGACAATGGAAAATGGAAGTACAATGTACCAAAATGTATAGGAGGTAGCAAAAACAGTTCTAAGAGGAAAGTTCATAGCAATAAATGCCTATATGAATACACTAGAAAGATCTCAAATAAATAACCTAACTTCTTTACACCTCAAAGACATAGAAAAAGAAAAAGACATGAATCCAAAACTCAGGAGAAGGAAGGAAATAACCAAGATCAAAATGGAAATAAGTGAAATAAAGACTAAAAAGACAATAGAAAAGATCAATGTAATTAGGTATTGGATTTTTGGGAAGATAAACAAAATAGAGGAATATTTAGATAGTCTCACCAAGAAAAAGAGAGGACTCAAACAAATAGGATAATAAACAAAAGAGGTGACATTAAAACTGATACCACAAAAACACAAAGGATCATAAGAGACTACTTAAATAGTTATATAGCAACAAATTGGACAACCTAGAAGAAATGGATAAATTCCTAGAAACATACAACCTACCAAGATAGAATCAGGAAGAAATGGGAAACTGAATAGACTGATTACTAGTAAGAAGATTGAATCAGTAATCAAAAACCTCCCAACAAACAAAAGTCCAGGAGCAGATGGCTTCACTGGTGAATTCTACCGAACATTTGAAGAGTGAAGCTTTCCAAACTTTTTCAAAAAACAGAAGAGGAAGTAATACTTCCAACCTCATTTTATGAGGCCAGCATTATCCTGATACTAAACCCAGACGGGAATGTTATAAGAAAAGAAAACTATGTGCCAATACCCCTGATGAAAATAGATGCAAAAATTCTCAATAAAATATTAGCCAACCAAATTCAACAAATGCTAGAAAAACAATTTGTAACAGTGTGTGGTGATAGATGTTAACTAGATTTACTGCGGTGATCACTCTGCAGTATGTACATGTATCGAATCGGTATGCTGTACACTGGAAACCAATACAACTTGACATGTCATTTTATCTCAATTAAAATCAAAAAGGGTTCCAGTCTTAAAGACTGAGAGATTGGTTGATTCTTTTGTTAAAAATGGAGAGGCTAAAGATGACAACCTGCTGTTATGGTTTGAATTGTGTCTCCAAAAAATATATGTCATAACCCCTGGTACTTAAGAATATTATCTTATTTGAAAACAGATTCTTTGCATATGTAATCAAGTTAAGATAATGCCATACCTGATTACGTGGGCTCTAATCTGATATGGATGGTGTCCTTCTAGGAAGGGAAAACAGAGACAAGACACAGACAGGGAGAACACCATATGATGATGGAGGCGAAGATTGGAACAAAGATAAATGTACAAGCCAAGGAATGAGAAGGATTGTTGGCAACAACAGAGGCTAAAAGAAAGGCATAGAACACATTTTCCTTTAGAACCTTCAGAGAGTGTGTTCCTGATGACAGCTTGATTTTGGACTTCTGGTTTCCAGAAGCGTGAGAGAAAAAATTTCTGTTGTTTTAAGTACCCCGGTTGGTGGTACTTCATTATGGCAGCCACAGGAAACTAAAACAGCTACTTTTGGTTGGGGAGAGGGAAACGGTGGATTTATTGAACCAGAGTACATGTAAATTTTCAAGTAGATGTGTCAGGAATGGCAATGGAAATATAGAATTCTGCTTGGAGAGAGGGTTCAGAGCTTGATATACTTTTGGCAATTCTTTGGTGGTTCACCAAAGTACCGTCGTCATTTTGAAGAGGAAATGGGTAAAAGGAGAATTAAGGAAAAGGACTTTTGGTTTCGAAAAAGCAGAAAAGTAATGGCCATTGACATGTGAGAACATCAGGGTTGAACAGTTTATAAAAGCTAATGAAGACCGTTTCAAGGAGGAAGTGGCCAACAGCATGGCATGACTGAAGGTGATCTGAGGAAATGGACTGAAGAAAAAGCATGATTTTGGCTAGAAATGCTAATAATTCTTTGCATTTACACAATGATTTACAATTTGTAAGGCATTTTCATATTTTTTATCTTATTTGTTTACTACAACGCCTTAAGGGACAATATCATCCTTATTTTACAGCTGAGCTCACTCTGGAACAGGGAGGTTAAATCCTTGCTTGAAGTGACACAGCTTCTAAATAACAAGATCAAGATGTGAACCTAGATTTTTCAGAGTTCAAAGTTATGCTCTTTCCAAGGAATAATGGAATATCTTTTTAAATTCCTTTTAATAAGCCTTTACTCTCACTAGGTCGAGGCTAATGATTACTAAGAAATGACAATCAACCCTGCTTAATGCTTTAATTAGCATGCTGTACATTCAAAGATTTCCTCAGTGTGATTATAAGTTTTGTGTTTATAATTTTCAATTTTAAGATGTCAATAATTTTCATAATTTAATTACATAAGAATTATAAGGATAGTCCTATAATGACTAAAGTTAATAGAATTTTAATGTGTTAAGATAGAAATGGGCTCAAATTGTTATAAGACTTCCTATGTATTCAGCATCCTGAACACAGATTCACTCATTGGTCAAATGATCAAAGAAGACACAGTAAACTAAATTTTGGAAGCTTTCTAATGCAAATGTCTTGTGTGTGTGAAAAGGTAAGTGCTTGTTTTGGGAGTGGGAGGGAATGGATGGTGGAAATGTAGCATGTGATCCGGGGGTTTTTCCACATGTCTTGGGTTATAGTGCTCATAATCATTTCCCCACTAGCCTAATTACATGTAATTTTCTCTAGATTCCCGAAAATTCCTTCCAAGATGAAATAGTTTGGGAGGATCCTTCAAGAACTTCATAGAAGCAATGGGACTGTCTATGAAAACTCTGCTTACTCGAGAATCTCCAGAGTCACATCCTGCAGAGGAGAGGGGTGAGGGACTGGATGTCCTCAATAGAAAGTATTCAGATTTCGTTAGCCTTGACTTTTGGTGGAAACATAGATGTCTGTATTCCATATGTCCCATCTTTTGTGTTAGGTGACCATGTACGTGAAGGGCCTTTCAAGCAGTGAAATATTTTTCAATATAGAATAATTAAACAACCTGCCATCTGTACAGTCTGGCCCTATAGTTTACTTTACTTGTAATTGCTTCAATGCATTTTGAGCTTTTGAGAATCCCTGTTCCCATCATTTTATTGTTTTCCCTATTATTTTCATTCTGTTTTCACATTTACTGTATGTATCTGTACTTTTTAACTGAAATCTCTGTATATATCTACTGTCTCTCTCAGTTCTTGTTTGTCATTCTGTATTTGTCTTCTCTATCTTTCATTTTGTTTCTGCCCTTTTCCCTTTCCTTTTCCACACTTGGGCTCTTTATCCATTTATCTAGTGATAAATACAGAAATCCCAAAGTGAAGCAGCCGTACAGGGTGGTATAACATTTCACTTAGGAAGTGTGGACCTTCCCTTCCGCTTATCTCAGATAGACGACAAGCAGTGAGGAAGAGAATCTGAGAGTTTGGAATAATTCAGAGCCTAGAAATAGCTTGTTCAATACTTTACTGAGGTGGTGGCAATTTAGATATTTCAGAAGAAAGGCTATCATCTTCACTGTGTCTACTCTACAGAGAGAATGGTGCCCTGGAACCGGGTGGAGAAGCATTCCTGTTCTTTCCTTTACGTTAGATATTAAAATCATAACACCGGCCTGGAATATTTTCTTATTTTTATCTTTTTTATAACCCTATGTTTTGGTGTTTCTCTTTAAACAGTATAAACTTGAAGATTTTTCCCCCATTGGTCTTTGTTTTTTAAATGTGGGGTTGGGAGAGGCACTGCTTAGTTCATTTAGAGCTCTTTTAACTATTGAGATGTGATTCAATCATAACATTATTTTAGTTTGTTCCTTTTTAACGTAGGCATTTGCTTGTCTGATTTCTGAGGCTTTATATATTTGAGAAGTTTTTATCATGCGTCTCTATTTAAATGGCCATTTTGCTGGATAAAACATCTGGGTTGAAGTTTTTCCCCTTAACTTAAAAGAAATAATCCTCCATTGTCCTTTCTCATTCAGTGTTGCTTTGAAAGTATTTGATAGTGCATCTAAGTAGATCAACAAATACATGCAAATCATATGTGTAGAACCACAGCTATATGTCACCTTCCCACAGGTAAAGTTTCAATGGAATGAGCAATTCACAGTCAAAAATCATATCAACACACAAGGAAATAAGATATCATGAGTAAGCACAAGGGATAAACAAAGGAGCAGAATCAGATTCATAAAGACTTTGGATTTTTGAATTTTTAGACATGGAATATGCAATAAATATGACTAATATCTTTCAATACTTAGAATTCTCAAAATATAAGCAAGAGATAAAGGACAAAAGGAACAAGAAAACAGAGTCTGGTCCTAAACAAGAAGCTGAATTATGATGAACACTGACTCTCTCTTCCAAGATAAATCCCAGAAAATTTAGAGAAGATAAATAGAGAAACTGTAAGAAATCCTGAGGTATTGGTGTATAAATGTATGATGGTAGTAGGGGCTGAAGAAGAGGACTTCCCAGCACAATTATAGTCGTTAAAACTGGAAAGAAAGTGTGAGGATTCTGATCTAGCTTCTCCACTGCTTCGTCTTGAGGGACACAGTGTTTACCCTACAACTTCAGCAAGACATAATTTTCCTCCAAGTGTCCTCAGCAATAAAATTCAGAATAACCTAATGTTGGAACGGTGATGAGTTAATCACTTATAAATGCAGTAGGAAGCTTAAAAGATAAAAGAAGTAAATATAACTATAAATACAATAATTTGTTAATAGTTACAAAAAATAAAAAGATGTATAATGTAACATCAACACATAAAACATGTGCGAGAGGGAACAAAAATGTTGAACTTTAGAATGCATTTGAACTTAAATTCTTATCAATTGAAAACTCACTGTTATAAGAAATATATTTTATGCGAGCCTCCTGGTAACTGCAAAGCAAACACCTATATTAGATATTCAAAAATAAAGAGAAAGGAATCAAAGCATATCAATTCAGAAAAATCAACAAATCACAAAAGAGGAAATCAGACAAGAAGGTAGAAAAAAATTACAAAACAGCCAGAAATCAATGAACAAAATGTTAATAAGTCCATACCAGTCATAAATTACTTTAAATGTAAACAGATTAAGTGCTCTAATCCAAAGACATAGAGTGGCTGAATGGATAAAACAAAAAGACCCAACTATATGTTGCTGGAAGAGACTTACTTCACCTTTATGAATGTACAGAACTGAAAACACAGGAACTAAAAACATAGTCCACGCAATGGATAAGAAGGCTGGGGTAGCTATTCTTAAGTCAGACAAAATAGACTTGAAGACAAAGATTGTAATAAGAGACTAAAGAGTCATTGTATGAAGACAAGGAGTCAATCCACCAACAGGCTATTACTTTTAAGAATGTTGATACAATCAACATCAGAGCACTTAAATATGTGAAGAAAATTTTATCAGACCAAAAGGGAAAAACGGACAGCAATGCAATGATACTTCATTAGCAGGGGAATTCAGTTCTCCATTTTCATCAAAGGATAGATGTTTAAACAGAAAATCAATAAAGAAACAAAACATTGCAGTTAAATGACTAGTTAGATCAAATGGTCTTAAGATATATTTACAGAACATTCCATCCAAAACAGCAGAATACACTTTGCTCCAAGTATGCACAGAACGTTCTCCAGGACAGCTCACATGTGAGGCCACAAAACAAGTCTTAATAAATGTAAGAAGATTGAAATCCTATCACGCGTCACTTCTGATCACAATGATATTAATGGTATGAAACTAGAAATCAATTACAGAAAGAAAACTTGAGAATTCACAAACATGTGGAGAGTGTGCTCTTGAACAACACAAGGGTCAAAGAAGAAATAAAGAGAGAATTCAAAGATACCTTGAGACAATGGAAAATGGAAGTACAATGTACCAAAATGTATAGGAGGTAGCAAAAACAGTTCTAAGAGGAAAGTTCATAGCAATAAATGCCTATATGAATACACTAGAAAGATCTCAAATAAATAACCTAACTTCTTTACACCTCAAAGACATAGAAAAAGAAAAAGACATGAATCCAAAACTCAGGAGAAGGAAGGAAATAACCAAGATCAAAATGGAAATAAGTGAAATAAAGACTAAAAAGACAATAGAAAAGATCAATGTAATTAGGTATTGGATTTTTGGGAAGATAAACAAAATAGAGGAATATTTAGATAGTCTCACCAAGAAAAAGAGAGGACTCAAACAAATAGGATAATAAACAAAAGAGGTGACATTAAAACTGATACCACAAAAACACAAAGGATCATAAGAGACTACTTAAATAGTTATATAGCAACAAATTGGACAACCTAGAAGAAATGGATAAATTCCTAGAAACATACAACCTACCAAGATAGAATCAGGAAGAAATGGGAAACTGAATAGACTGATTACTAGTAAGAAGATTGAATCAGTAATCAAAAACCTCCCAACAAACAAAAGTCCAGCAGCAGATGGCTTCACTGGTGAATTCTACCGAACATTTGAAGAGTGAAGCTTTCCAAACTTTTTCAAAAAACAGAAGAGGAAGTAATACTTCCAACCTCATTTTATGAGGCCAGCATTATCCTGATACTAAACCCAGACGGGAATGTTATAAGAAAAGAAAACTATGTGCCAATACCCCTGATGAAAATAGATGCAAAAATTCTCAATAAAATATTAGCCAACCAAATTCAACAAATGCTAGAAAAACAATTTGTAACAGTGTGTGGTGATAGATGTTAACTAGATTTACTGCGGTGATCACTCTGCAGTATGTACATGTATCGAATCGGTATGCTGTACACTGGAAACCAATACAACTTGACATGTCATTTTATCTCAATTAAAATCAAAAAGGGTTCCAGTCTTAAAGACTGAGAGATTGGTTGATTCTTTTGTTAAAAATGGAGAGGCTAAAGATGACAACCTGCTGTTATGGTTTGAATTGTGTCTCCAAAAAATATATGTCATAACCCCTGGTACTTAAGAATATTATCTTATTTGAAAACAGATTCTTTGCATATGTAATCAAGTTAAGATAATGCCATACCTGATTACGTGGGCTCTAATCTGATATGGATGGTGTCCTTCTAGGAAGGGAAAACAGAGACAAGACACAGACAGGGAGAACACCATATGATGATGGAGGCGAAGATTGGAACAAAGATAAATGTACAAGCCAAGGAATGAGAAGGATTGTTGGCAACAACAGAGGCTAAAAGAAAGGCATAGAACACATTTTCCTTTAGAACCTTCAGAGAGTGTGTTCCTGATGACAGCTTGATTTTGGACTTCTGGTTTCCAGAAGCGTGAGAGAAAAAATTTCTGTTGTTTTAAGTACCCCGGTTGGTGGTACTTCATTATGGCAGCCACAGGAAACTAAAACAGCTACTTTTGGTTGGGGAGAGGGAAACGGTGGATTTATTGAACCAGAGTACATGTAAATTTTCAAGTAGATGTGTCAGGAATGGCAATGGAAATATAGAATTCTGCTTGGAGAGAGGGTTCAGAGCTTGATATACTTTTGGCAATTCTTTGGTGGTTCACCAAAGTACCGTCGTCATTTTGAAGAGGAAATGGGTAAAAGGAGAATTAAGGAAAAGGACTTTTGGTTTCGAAAAAGCAGAAAAGTAATGGCCATTGACATGTGAGAACATCAGGGTTGAACAGTTTATAAAAGCTAATGAAGACCGTTTCAAGGAGGAAGTGGCCAACAGCATGGCATGACTGAAGGTGATCTGAGGAAATGGACTGAAGAAAAAGCATGATTTTGGCTAGAAATGCTAATAATTCTTTGCATTTACACAATGATTTACAATTTGTAAGGCATTTTCATATTTTTTATCTTATTTGTTTACTACAACGCCTTAAGGGACAATATCATCCTTATTTTACAGCTGAGCTCACTCTGGAACAGGGAGGTTAAATCCTTGCTTGAAGTGACACAGCTTCTAAATAACAAGATCAAGATGTGAACCTAGATTTTTCAGAGTTCAAAGTTATGCTCTTTCCAAGGAATAATGGAATATCTTTTTAAATTCCTTTTAATAAGCCTTTACTCTCACTAGGTCGAGGCTAATGATTACTAAGAAATGACAATCAACCCTGCTTAATGCTTTAATTAGCATGCTGTACATTCAAAGATTTCCTCAGTGTGATTATAAGTTTTGTGTTTATAATTTTCAATTTTAAGATGTCAATAATTTTCATAATTTAATTACATAAGAATTATAAGGATAGTCCTATAATGACTAAAGTTAATAGAATTTTAATGTGTTAAGATAGAAATGGGCTCAAATTGTTATAAGACTTCCTATGTATTCAGCATCCTGAACACAGATTCACTCATTGGTCAAATGATCAAAGAAGACACAGTAAACTAAATTTTGGAAGCTTTCTAATGCAAATGTCTTGTGTGTGTGAAAAGGTAAGTGCTTGTTTTGGGAGTGGGAGGGAATGGATGGTGGAAATGTAGCATGTGATCCGGGGGTTTTTCCACATGTCTTGGGTTATAGTGCTCATAATCATTTCCCCACTAGCCTAATTACATGTAATTTTCTCTAGATTCCCGAAAATTCCTTCCAAGATGAAATAGTTTGGGAGGATCCTTCAAGAACTTCATAGAAGCAATGGGACTGTCTATGAAAACTCTGCTTACTCGAGAATCTCCAGAGTCACATCCTGCAGAGGAGAGGGGTGAGGGACTGGATGTCCTCAATAGAAAGTATTCAGATTTCGTTAGCCTTGACTTTTGGTGGAAACATAGATGTCTGTATTCCATATGTCCCATCTTTTGTGTTAGGTGACCATGTACGTGAAGGGCCTTTCAAGCAGTGAAATATTTTTCAATATAGAATAATTAAACAACCTGCCATCTGTACAGTCTGGCCCTATAGTTTACTTTACTTGTAATTGCTTCAATGCATTTTGAGCTTTTGAGAATCCCTGTTCCCATCATTTTATTGTTTTCCCTATTATTTTCATTCTGTTTTCACATTTACTGTATGTATCTGTACTTTTTAACTGAAATCTCTGTATATATCTACTGTCTCTCTCAGTTCTTGTTTGTCATTCTGTATTTGTCTTCTCTATCTTTCATTTTGTTTCTGCCCTTTTCCCTTTCCTTTTCCACACTTGGGCTCTTTATCCATTTATCTAGTGATAAATACAGAAATCCCAAAGTGAAGCAGCCGTACAGGGTGGTATAACATTTCACTTAGGAAGTGTGGACCTTCCCTTCCGCTTATCTCAGATAGACGACAAGCAGTGAGGAAGAGAATCTGAGAGTTTGGAATAATTCAGAGCCTAGAAATAGCTTGTTCAATACTTTACTGAGGTGGTGGCAATTTAGATATTTCAGAAGAAAGGCTATCATCTTCACTGTGTCTACTCTACAGAGAGAATGGTGCCCTGGAACCGGGTGGAGAAGCATTCCTGTTCTTTCCTTTACGTTAGATATTAAAATCATAACACCGGCCTGGAATATTTTCTTATTTTTATCTTTTTTATAACCCTATGTTTTGGTGTTTCTCTTTAAACAGTATAAACTTGAAGATTTTTCCCCCATTGGTCTTTGTTTTTTAAATGTGGGGTTGGGAGAGGCACTGCTTAGTTCATTTAGAGCTCTTTTAACTATTGAGATGTGATTCAATCATAACATTATTTTAGTTTGTTCCTTTTTAACGTAGGCATTTGCTTGTCTGATTTCTGAGGCTTTATATATTTGAGAAGTTTTTATCATGCGTCTCTATTTAAATGGCCATTTTGCTGGATAAAACATCTGGGTTGAAGTTTTTCCCCTTAACTTAAAAGAAATAATCCTCCATTGTCCTTTCTCATTCAGTGTTGCTTTGAAAGTATTTGATAGTGCATCTAAGTAGATCAACAAATACATGCAAATCATATGTGTAGAACCACAGCTATATGTCACCTTCCCACAGGTAAAGTTTCAATGGAATGAGCAATTCACAGTCAAAAATCATATCAACACACAAGGAAATAAGATATCATGAGTAAGCACAAGGGATAAACAAAGGAGCAGAATCAGATTCATAAAGACTTTGGATTTTTGAATTTTTAGACATGGAATATGCAATAAATATGACTAATATCTTTCAATACTTAGAATTCTCAAAATATAAGCAAGAGATAAAGGACAAAAGGAACAAGAAAACAGAGTCTGGTCCTAAACAAGAAGCTGAATTATGATGAACACTGACTCTCTCTTCCAAGATAAATCCCAGAAAATTTAGAGAAGATAAATAGAGAAACTGTAAGAAATCCTGAGGTATTGGTGTATACATGTATGATGGTAGTAGGGGCTGAAGAAGAGGACTTCCCAGCACAATTATAGTCGTTAAAACTGGAAAGAAAGTGTGAGGATTCTGATCTAGCTTCTCCACTGCTTCGTCTTGAGGGACACAGTGTTTACCCTACAACTTCAGCAAGACATAATTTTCCTCCAAGTGTCCTCAGCAATAAAATTCAGAATAACCTAATGTTGGAACGGTGATGAGTTAATCACTTATAAATGCAGTAGGAAGCTTAAAAGATAAAAGAAGTAAATATAACTATAAATACAATAATTTGTTAATAGTTACAAAAAATAAAAAGATGTATAATGTAACATCAACACATAAAACATGTGCGAGAGGGAACAAAAATGTTGAACTTTAGAATGCATTTGAACTTAAATTCTTATCAATTGAAAACTCACTGTTATAAGAAATATATTTTATGCGAGCCTCCTGGTAACTGCAAAGCAAACACCTATATTAGATATTCAAAAATAAAGAGAAAGGAATCAAAGCATATCAATTCAGAAAAATCAACAAATCACAAAAGAGGAAATCAGACAAGAAGGTAGAAAAAAATTACAAAACAGCCAGAAATCAATGAACAAAATGTTAATAAGTCCATACCAGTCATAAATTACTTTAAATGTAAACAGATTGAGTGCTCTAATCCAAAGACATAGAGTGGCTGAATGGATAAAACAAAAAGACCCAACTATATGTTGCTGGAAGAGACTTACTTCACCTTTATGAATGTACAGAACTGAAAACACAGGAACTAAAAACATAGTCCACGCAATGGATAAGAAGGCTGGGGTAGCTATTCTTAAGTCAGACAAAATAGACTTGAAGACAAAGATTGTAATAAGAGACTAAAGAGTCATTGTATGAAGACAAGGAGTCAATCCACCAACAGGCTATTACTTTTAAGAATGTTGATACAATCAACATCAGAGCACTTAAATATGTGAAGAAAATTTTATCAGACCAAAAGGGAAAAACGGACAGCAATGCAATGATACTTCATTAGCAGGGGAATTCAGTTCTCCATTTTCATCAAAGGATAGATGTTTAAACAGAAAATCAATAAAGAAACATTGCAGTTAAATGACTAGTTAGATCAAATGGTCTTAAGATATATTTACAGAACATTCCATCCAAAACAGCAGAATACACTTTGCTCCAAGTATGCACAGAACGTTCTCCAGGACAGCTCACATGTGAGGCCACAAAACAAGTCTTAATAAATGTAAGAAGATTGAAATCCTATCACGCGTCACTTCTGATCACAATGATATTAATGGTATGAAACTAGAAATCAATTACAGAAAGAAAACTTGGGAATTCACAAACATGTGGAGAGTGTGCTCTTGAACAACACAAGGGTCAAAGAAGAAATAAAGAGAGAATTCAAAGATACCTTGAGACAATGGAAAATGGAAGTACAATGTACCAAAATGTATAGGAGGTAGCAAAAACAGTTCTAAGAGGAAAGTTCATAGCAATAAATGCCTATATGAATACACTAGAAAGATCTCAAATAAATAACCTAACTTCTTTACACCTCAAAGACATAGAAAAAGAAAAAGACATGAATCCAAAACTCAGGAGAAGGAAGGAAATAACCAAGATCAAAATGGAAATAAGTGAAATAAAGACTAAAAAGACAATAGAAAAGATCAATGTAATTAGGTATTGGATTTTTGGGAAGATAAACAAAATAGAGGAATATTTAGATAGTCTCACCAAGAAAAAGAGAGGACTCAAACAAATAGGATAATAAACAAAAGAGGTGACATTAAAACTGATACCACAAAAACACAAAGGATCATAAGAGACTACTTAAATAGTTATATAGCAACAAATTGGACAACCTAGAAGAAATGGATAAATTCCTAGAAACATACAACCTACCAAGATAGAATCAGGAAGAAATGGGAAACTGAATAGACTGATTACTAGTAAGAAGATTGAATCAGTAATCAAAAACCTCCCAACAAACAAAAGTCCAGGAGCAGATGGCTTCACTGGTGAATTCTACCGAACATTTGAAGAGTGAAGCTTTCCAAACTTTTTCAAAAAACAGAAGAGGAAGTAATACTTCCAACCTCATTTTATGAGGCCAGCATTATCCTGATACTAAACCCAGACGGGAATGTTATAAGAAAAGAAAACTATGTGCCAATACCCCTGATGAAAATAGATGCAAAAATTCTCAATAAAATATTAGCCAACCAAATTCAACAAATGCTAGAAAAACAATTTGTAACAGTGTGTGGTGATAGATGTTAACTAGATTTACTGCGGTGATCACTCTGCAGTATGTACATGTATCGAATCGGTATGCTGTACACTGGAAACCAATACAACTTGACATGTCATTTTATCTCAATTAAAATCAAAAAGGGTTCCAGTCTTAAAGACTGAGAGATTGGTTGATTCTTTTGTTAAAAATGGAGAGGCTAAAGATGACAACCTGCTGTTATGGTTTGAATTGTGTCTCCAAAAAATATATGTCATAACCCCTGGTACTTAAGAATATTATCTTATTTGAAAACAGATTCTTTGCATATGTAATCAAGTTAAGATAATGCCATACCTGATTACGTGGGCTCTAATCTGATATGGATGGTGTCCTTCTAGGAAGGGAAAACAGAGACAAGACACAGACAGGGAGAACACCATATGATGATGGAGGCGAAGATTGGAACAAAGATAAATGTACAAGCCAAGGAATGAGAAGGATTGTTGGCAACAACAGAGGCTAAAAGAAAGGCATAGAACACATTTTCCTTTAGAACCTTCAGAGAGTGTGTTCCTGATGACAGCTTGATTTTGGACTTCTGGTTTCCAGAAGCGTGAGAGAAAAAATTTCTGTTGTTTTAAGTACCCCGGTTGGTGGTACTTCATTATGGCAGCCACAGGAAACTAAAACAGCTACTTTTGGTTGGGGAGAGGGAAACGGTGGATTTATTGAACCAGAGTACATGTAAATTTTCAAGTAGATGTGTCAGGAATGGCAATGGAAATATAGAATTCTGCTTGGAGAGAGGGTTCAGAGCTTGATATACTTTTGGCAATTCTTTGGTGGTTCACCAAAGTACCGTCGTCATTTTGAAGAGGAAATGGGTAAAAGGAGAATTAAGGAAAAGGACTTTTGGTTTCGAAAAAGCAGAAAAGTAATGGCCATTGACATGTGAGAACATCAGGGTTGAACAGTTTATAAAAGCTAATGAAGACCGTTTCAAGGAGGAAGTGGCCAACAGCATGGCATGACTGAAGGTGATCTGAGGAAATGGACTGAAGAAAAAGCATGATTTTGGCTAGAAATGCTAATAATTCTTTGCATTTACACAATGATTTACAATTTGTAAGGCATTTTCATATTTTTTATCTTATTTGTTTACTACAACGCCTTAAGGGACAATATCATCCTTATTTTACAGCTGAGCTCACTCTGGAACAGGGAGGTTAAATCCTTGCTTGAAGTGACACAGCTTCTAAATAACAAGATCAAGATGTGAACCTAGATTTTTCAGAGTTCAAAGTTATGCTCTTTCCAAGGAATAATGGAATATCTTTTTAAATTCCTTTTAATAAGCCTTTACTCTCACTAGGTCGAGGCTAATGATTACTAAGAAATGACAATCAACCCTGCTTAATGCTTTAATTAGCATGCTGTACATTCAAAGATTTCCTCAGTGTGATTATAAGTTTTGTGTTTATAATTTTCAATTTTAAGATGTCAATAATTTTCATAATTTAATTACATAAGAATTATAAGGATAGTCCTATAATGACTAAAGTTAATAGAATTTTAATGTGTTAAGATAGAAATGGGCTCAAATTGTTATAAGACTTCCTATGTATTCAGCATCCTGAACACAGATTCACTCATTGGTCAAATGATCAAAGAAGACACAGTAAACTAAATTTTGGAAGCTTTCTAATGCAAATGTCTTGTGTGTGTGAAAAGGTAAGTGCTTGTTTTGGGAGTGGGAGGGAATGGATGGTGGAAATGTAGCATGTGATCCGGGGGTTTTTCCACATGTCTTGGGTTATAGTGCTCATAATCATTTCCCCACTAGCCTAATTACATGTAATTTTCTCTAGATTCCCGAAAATTCCTTCCAAGATGAAATAGTTTGGGAGGATCCTTCAAGAACTTCATAGAAGCAATGGGACTGTCTATGAAAACTCTGCTTACTCGAGAATCTCCAGAGTCACATCCTGCAGAGGAGAGGGGTGAGGGACTGGATGTCCTCAATAGAAAGTATTCAGATTTCGTTAGCCTTGACTTTTGGTGGAAACATAGATGTCTGTATTCCATATGTCCCATCTTTTGTGTTAGGTGACCATGTACGTGAAGGGCCTTTCAAGCAGTGAAATATTTTTCAATATAGAATAATTAAACAACCTGCCATCTGTACAGTCTGGCCCTATAGTTTACTTTACTTGTAATTGCTTCAATGCATTTTGAGCTTTTGAGAATCCCTGTTCCCATCATTTTATTGTTTTCCCTATTATTTTCATTCTGTTTTCACATTTACTGTATGTATCTGTACTTTTTAACTGAAATCTCTGTATATATCTACTGTCTCTCTCAGTTCTTGTTTGTCATTCTGTATTTGTCTTCTCTATCTTTCATTTTGTTTCTGCCCTTTTCCCTTTCCTTTTCCACACTTGGGCTCTTTATCCATTTATCTAGTGATAAATACAGAAATCCCAAAGTGAAGCAGCCGTACAGGGTGGTATAACATTTCACTTAGGAAGTGTGGACCTTCCCTTCCGCTTATCTCAGATAGACGACAAGCAGTGAGGAAGAGAATCTGAGAGTTTGGAATAATTCAGAGCCTAGAAATAGCTTGTTCAATACTTTACTGAGGTGGTGGCAATTTAGATATTTCAGAAGAAAGGCTATCATCTTCACTGTGTCTACTCTACAGAGAGAATGGTGCCCTGGAACCGGGTGGAGAAGCATTCCTGTTCTTTCCTTTACGTTAGATATTAAAATCATAACACCGGCCTGGAATATTTTCTTATTTTTATCTTTTTTATAACCCTATGTTTTGGTGTTTCTCTTTAAACAGTATAAACTTGAAGATTTTTCCCCCATTGGTCTTTGTTTTTTAAATGTGGGGTTGGGAGAGGCACTGCTTAGTTCATTTAGAGCTCTTTTAACTATTGAGATGTGATTCAATCATAACATTATTTTAGTTTGTTCCTTTTTAACGTAGGCATTTGCTTGTCTGATTTCTGAGGCTTTATATATTTGAGAAGTTTTTATCATGCGTCTCTATTTAAATGGCCATTTTGCTGGATAAAACATCTGGGTTGAAGTTTTTCCCCTTAACTTAAAAGAAATAATCCTCCATTGTCCTATCTCATTCAGTGTTGCTTTGAAAGTATTTGATAGTGCATCTAAGTAGATCAACAAATACATGCAAATCATATGTGTAGAACCACAGCTATATGTCACCTTCCCACAGGTAAAGTTTCAATGGAATGAGCAATTCACAGTCAAAAATCATATCAACACACAAGGAAATAAGATATCATGAGTAAGCACAAGGGATAAACAAAGGAGCAGAATCAGATTCATAAAGACTTTGGATTTTTGAATTTTTAGACATGGAATATGCAATAAATATGACTAATATCTTTCAATACTTAGAATTCTCAAAATATAAGCAAGAGATAAAGGACAAAAGGAACAAGAAAACAGAGTCTGGTCCTAAACAAGAAGCTGAATTATGATGAACACTGACTCTCTCTTCCAAGATAAATCCCAGAAAATTTAGAGAAGATAAATAGAGAAACTGTAAGAAATCCTGAGGTATTGGTGTATACATGTATGATGGTAGTAGGGGCTGAAGAAGAGGACTTCCCAGCACAATTATAGTCGTTAAAACTGGAAAGAAAGTGTGAGGATTCTGATCTAGCTTCTCCACTGCTTCGTCTTGAGGGACACAGTGTTTACCCTACAACTTCAGCAAGACATAATTTTCCTCCAAGTGTCCTCAGCAATAAAATTCAGAATAACCTAATGTTGGAACGGTGATGAGTTAATCACTTATAAATGCAGTAGGAAGCTTAAAAGATAAAAGAAGTAAATATAACTATAAATACAATAATTTGTTAATAGTTACAAAAAATAAAAAGATGTATAATGTAACATCAACACATAAAACATGTGCGAGAGGGAACAAAAATGTTGAACTTTAGAATGCATTTGAACTTAAATTCTTATCAATTGAAAACTCACTGTTATAAGAAATATATTTTATGCGAGCCTCCTGGTAACTGCAAAGCAAACACCTATTTTAGATATTCAAAAATAAAGAGAAAGGAATCAAAGCATATCAATTCAGAAAAATCAACAAATCACAAAAGAGGAAATCAGACAAGAAGGTAGAAAAAAATTACAAAACAGCCAGAAATTAATGAACAAAATGTTAATAAGTCCATACCAGTCATAAATTACTTTAAATGTAAACAGATTGAGTGCTCTAATCCAAAGACATAGAGTGGCTGAATGGATAAAACAAAAAGACCCAACTATATGTTGCTGGAAGAGACTTACTTCACCTTTATGAATGTACAGAACTGAAAACACAGGAACTAAAAACATAGTCCACGCAATGGATAAGAAGGCTGGGGTAGCTATTCTTAAGTCAGACAAAATAGACTTGAAGACAAAGATTGTAATAAGAGACTAAAGAGTCATTGTATGAAGACAAGGAGTCAATCCACCAACAGGCTATTACTTTTAAGAATGTTGATACAATCAACATCAGAGCACTTAAATATGTGAAGAAAATTTTATCAGACCAAAAGGGAAAAACGGACAGCAATGCAATGATACTTCATTAGCAGGGGAATTCAGTTCTCCATTTTCATCAAAGGATAGATGTTTAAACAGAAGATCAATAAAGAAACAAAACATTGCAGTTAAATGACTAGTTAGATCAAATGGTCTTAAGATATATTTACAGAACATTCCATCCAAAACAGCAGAATACACTTTGCTCCAAGTATGCACAGAACGTTCTCCAGGACAGCTCACATGTGAGGCCACAAAACAAGTCTTAATAAATGTAAGAAGATTGAAATCCTATCACGCGTCACTTCTGATCACAATGATATTAATGGTATGAAACTAGAAATCAATTACAGAAAGAAAACTTGAGAATTCACAAACATGTGGAGAGTGTGCTCTTGAACAACACAAGGGTCAAAGAAGAAATAAAGAGAGAATTCAAAGATACCTTGAGACAATGGAAAATGGAAGTACAATGTACCAAAATGTATAGGAGGTAGCAAAAACAGTTCTAAGAGGAAAGTTCATAGCAATAAATGCCTATATGAATACACTAGAAAGATCTCAAATAAATAACCTAACTTCTTTACACCTCAAAGACATAGAAAAAGAAAAAGACATGAATCCAAAACTCAGGAGAAGGAAGGAAATAACCAAGATCAAAATGGAAATAAGTGAAATAAAGACTAAAAAGACAATAGAAAAGATCAATGTAATTAGGTATTGGATTTTTGGGAAGATAAACAAAATAGAGGAATATTTAGATAGTCTCACCAAGAAAAAGAGAGGACTCAAACAAATAGGATAATAAACAAAAGAGGTGACATTAAAACTGATACCACAAAAACACAAAGGATCATAAGAGACTACTTAAATAGTTATATAGCAACAAATTGGACAACCTAGAAGAAATGGATAAATTCCTAGAAACATACAACCTACCAAGATAGAATCAGGAAGAAATGGGAAACTGAATAGACTGATTACTAGTAAGAAGATTGAATCAGTAATCAAAAACCTCCCAACAAACAAAAGTCCAGCAGCAGATGGCTTCACTGGTGAATTCTACCGAACATTTGAAGAGTGAAGCTTTCCAAACTTTTTCAAAAAACAGAAGAGGAAGTAATACTTCCAACCTCATTTTATGAGGCCAGCATTATCCTGATACTAAACCCAGACGGGAATGTTATAAGAAAAGAAAACTATGTGCCAATACCCCTGATGAAAATAGATGCAAAAATTCTCAATAAAATATTAGCCAACCAAATTCAACAAATGCTAGAAAAACAATTTGTAACAGTGTGTGGTGATAGATGTTAACTAGATTTACTGCGGTGATCACTCTGCAGTATGTACATGTATCGAATCGGTATGCTGTACACTGGAAACCAATACAACTTGACATGTCATTTTATCTCAATTAAAATCAAAAAGGGTTCCAGTCTTAAAGACTGAGAGATTGGTTGATTCTTTTGTTAAAAATGGAGAGGCTAAAGATGACAACCTGCTGTTATGGTTTGAATTGTGTCTCCAAAAAATATATGTCATAACCCCTGGTACTTAAGAATATTATCTTATTTGAAAACAGATTCTTTGCATATGTAATCAAGTTAAGATAATGCCATACCTGATTACGTGGGCTCTAATCTGATATGGATGGTGTCCTTCTAGGAAGGGAAAACAGAGACAAGACACAGACAGGGAGAACACCATATGATGATGGAGGCGAAGATTGGAACAAAGATAAATGTACAAGCCAAGGAATGAGAAGGATTGTTGGCAACAACAGAGGCTAAAAGAAAGGCATAGAACACATTTTCCTTTAGAACCTTCAGAGAGTGTGTTCCTGATGACAGCTTGATTTTGGACTTCTGGTTTCCAGAAGCGTGAGAGAAAAAATTTCTGTTGTTTTAAGTACCCCGGTTGGTGGTACTTCATTATGGCAGCCACAGGAAACTAAAACAGCTACTTTTGGTTGGGGAGAGGGAAACGGTGGATTTATTGAACCAGAGTACATGTAAATTTTCAAGTAGATGTGTCAGGAATGGCAATGGAAATATAGAATTCTGCTTGGAGAGAGGGTTCAGAGCTTGATATACTTTTGGCAATTCTTTGGTGGTTCACCAAAGTACCGTCGTCATTTTGAAGAGGAAATGGGTAAAAGGAGAATTAAGGAAAAGGACTTTTGGTTTCGAAAAAGCAGAAAAGTAATGGCCATTGACATGTGAGAACATCAGGGTTGAACAGTTTATAAAAGCTAATGAAGACCGTTTCAAGGAGGAAGTGGCCAACAGCATGGCATGACTGAAGGTGATCTGAGGAAATGGACTGAAGAAAAAGCATGATTTTGGCTAGAAATGCTAATAATTCTTTGCATTTACACAATGATTTACAATTTGTAAGGCATTTTCATATTTTTTATCTTATTTGTTTACTACAACGCCTTAAGGGACAATATCATCCTTATTTTACAGCTGAGCTCACTCTGGAACAGGGAGGTTAAATCCTTGCTTGAAGTGACACAGCTTCTAAATAACAAGATCAAGATGTGAACCTAGATTTTTCAGAGTTCAAAGTTATGCTCTTTCCAAGGAATAATGGAATATCTTTTTAAATTCCTTTTAATAAGCCTTTACTCTCACTAGGTCGAGGCTAATGATTACTAAGAAATGACAATCAACCCTGCTTAATGCTTTAATTAGCATGCTGTACATTCAAAGATTTCCTCAGTGTGATTATAAGTTTTGTGTTTATAATTTTCAATTTTAAGATGTCAATAATTTTCATAATTTAATTACATAAGAATTATAAGGATAGTCCTATAATGACTAAAGTTAATAGAATTTTAATGTGTTAAGATAGAAATGGGCTCAAATTGTTATAAGACTTCCTATGTATTCAGCATCCTGAACACAGATTCACTCATTGGTCAAATGATCAAAGAAGACACAGTAAACTAAATTTTGGAAGCTTTCTAATGCAAATGTCTTGTGTGTGTGAAAAGGTAAGTGCTTGTTTTGGGAGTGGGAGGGAATGGATGGTGGAAATGTAGCATGTGATCCGGGGGTTTTTCCACATGTCTTGGGTTATAGTGCTCATAATCATTTCCCCACTAGCCTAATTACATGTAATTTTCTCTAGATTCCCGAAAATTCCTTCCAAGATGAAATAGTTTGGGAGGATCCTTCAAGAACTTCATAGAAGCAATGGGACTGTCTATGAAAACTCTGCTTACTCGAGAATCTCCAGAGTCACATCCTGCAGAGGAGAGGGGTGAGGGACTGGATGTCCTCAATAGAAAGTATTCAGATTTCGTTAGCCTTGACTTTTGGTGGAAACATAGATGTCTGTATTCCATATGTCCCATCTTTTGTGTTAGGTGACCATGTACGTGAAGGGCCTTTCAAGCAGTGAAATATTTTTCAATATAGAATAATTAAACAACCTGCCATCTGTACAGTCTGGCCCTATAGTTTACTTTACTTGTAATTGCTTCAATGCATTTTGAGCTTTTGAGAATCCCTGTTCCCATCATTTTATTGTTTTCCCTATTATTTTCATTCTGTTTTCACATTTACTGTATGTATCTGTACTTTTTAACTGAAATCTCTGTATATATCTACTGTCTCTCTCAGTTCTTGTTTGTCATTCTGTATTTGTCTTCTCTATCTTTCATTTTGTTTCTGCCCTTTTCCCTTTCCTTTTCCACACTTGGGCTCTTTATCCATTTATCTAGTGATAAATACAGAAATCCCAAAGTGAAGCAGCCGTACAGGGTGGTATAACATTTCACTTAGGAAGTGTGGACCTTCCCTTCCGCTTATCTCAGATAGACGACAAGCAGTGAGGAAGAGAATCTGAGAGTTTGGAATAATTCAGAGCCTAGAAATAGCTTGTTCAATACTTTACTGAGGTGGTGGCAATTTAGATATTTCAGAAGAAAGGCTATCATCTTCACTGTGTCTACTCTACAGAGAGAATGGTGCCCTGGAACCGGGTGGAGAAGCATTCCTGTTCTTTCCTTTACGTTAGATATTAAAATCATAACACCGGCCTGGAATATTTTCTTATTTTTATCTTTTTTATAACCCTATGTTTTGGTGTTTCTCTTTAAACAGTATAAACTTGAAGATTTTTCCCCCATTGGTCTTTGTTTTTTAAATGTGGGGTTGGGAGAGGCACTGCTTAGTTCATTTAGAGCTCTTTTAACTATTGAGATGTGATTCAATCATAACATTATTTTAGTTTGTTCCTTTTTAACGTAGGCATTTGCTTGTCTGATTTCTGAGGCTTTATATATTTGAGAAGTTTTTATCATGCGTCTCTATTTAAATGGCCATTTTGCTGGATAAAACATCTGGGTTGAAGTTTTTCCCCTTAACTTAAAAGAAATAATCCTCCATTGTCCTTTCTCATTCAGTGTTGCTTTGAAAGTATTTGATAGTGCATCTAAGTAGATCAACAAATACATGCAAATCATATGTGTAGAACCACAGCTATATGTCACCTTCCCACAGGTAAAGTTTCAATGGAATGAGCAATTCACAGTCAAAAATCATATCAACACACAAGGAAATAAGATATCATGAGTAAGCACAAGGGATAAACAAAGGAGCAGAATCAGATTCATAAAGACTTTGGACTTTTGAATTTTTAGACATGGAATATGCAATAAATATGACTAATATCTTTCAATACTTAGAATTCTCAAAATATAAGCAAGAGATAAAGGACAAAAGGAACAAGAAAACAGAGTCTGGTCCTAAACAAGAAGCTGAATTATGATGAACACTGACTCTCTCTTCCAAGATAAATCCCAGAAAATTTAGAGAAGATAAATAGAGAAACTGTAAGAAATCCTGAGGTATTGGTGTATACATGTATGATGGTAGTAGGGGCTGAAGAAGAGGACTTCCCAGCACAATTATAGTCGTTAAAACTGGAAAGAAAGTGTGAGGATTCTGATCTAGCTTCTCCACTGCTTCGTCTTGAGGGACACAGTGTTTACCCTACAACTTCAGCAAGACATAATTTTCCTCCAAGTGTCCTCAGCAATAAAATTCAGAATAACCTAATGTTGGAACGGTGATGAGTTAATCACTTATAAATGCAGTAGGAAGCTTAAAAGATAAAAGAAGTAAATATAACTATAAATACAATAATTTGTTAATAGTTACAAAAAATAAAAAGATGTATAATGTAACATCAACACATAAAACATGTGCGAGAGGGAACAAAAATGTTGAACTTTAGAATGCATTTGAACTTAAATTCTTATCAATTGAAAACTCACTGTTATAAGAAATATATTTTATGCGAGCCTCCTGGTAACTGCAAAGCAAACACCTATATTAGATATTCAAAAATAAAGAGAAAGGAATCAAAGCATATCAATTCAGAAAAATCAACAAATCACAAAAGAGGAAATCAGACAAGAAGGTAGAAAAAAATTACAAAACAGCCAGAAATCAATGAACAAAATGTTAATAAGTCCATACCAGTCATAAATTACTTTAAATGTAAACAGATTGAGTGCTCTAATCCAAAGACATAGAGTGGCTGAATGGATAAAACAAAAAGACCCAACTATATGTTGCTGGAAGAGACTTACTTCACCTTTATGAATGTACAGAACTGAAAACACAGGAACTAAAAACATAGTCCACGCAATGGATAAGAAGGCTGGGGTAGCTATTCTTAAGTCAGACAAAATAGACTTGAAGACAAAGATTGTAATAAGAGACTAAAGAGTCATTGTATGAAGACAAGGAGTCAATCCACCAACAGGCTATTACTTTTAAGAATGTTGATACAATCAACATCAGAGCACTTAAATATGTGAAGAAAATTTTATCAGACCAAAAGGGAAAAACGGACAGCAATGCAATGATACTTCATTAGCAGGGGAATTCAGTTCTCCATTTTCATCAAAGGATAGATGTTTAAACAGAAAATCAATAAAGAAACAAAACATTGCAGTTAAATGACTAGTTAGATCAAATGGTCTTAAGATATATTTACAGAACATTCCATCCAAAACAGCAGAATACACTTTGCTCCAAGTATGCACAGAACGTTCTCCAGGACAGCTCACATGTGAGGCCACAAAACAAGTCTTAATAAATGTAAGAAGATTGAAATCCTATCACGCGTCACTTCTGATCACAATGATATTAATGGTATGAAACTAGAAATCAATTACAGAAAGAAAACTTGGGAATTCACAAACATGTGGAGAGTGTGCTCTTGAACAACACAAGGGTCAAAGAAGAAATAAAGAGAGAATTCAAAGATACCTTGAGACAATGGAAAATGGAAGTACAATGTACCAAAATGTATAGGAGGTAGCAAAAACAGTTCTAAGAGGAAAGTTCATAGCAATAAATGCCTATATGAATACACTAGAAAGATCTCAAATAAATAACCTAACTTCTTTACACCTCAAAGACATAGAAAAAGAAAAAGAAATGAATCCAAAACTCAGGAGAAGGAAGGAAATAACCAAGATCAAAATGGAAATAAGTGAAATAAAGACTAAAAAGACAATAGAAAAGATCAATGTAATTAGGTATTGGATTTTTGGGAAGATAAACAAAATAGAGGAATATTTAGATAGTCTCACCAAGAAAAAGAGAGGACTCAAACAAATAGGATAATAAACAAAAGAGGTGACATTAAAACTGATACCACAAAAACACAAAGGATCATAAGAGACTACTTAAATAGTTATATAGCAACAAATTGGACAACCTAGAAGAAATGGATAAATTCCTAGAAACATACAACCTACCAAGATAGAATCAGGAAGAAATGGGAAACTGAATAGACTGATTACTAGTAAGAAGATTGAATCAGTAATCAAAAACCTCCCAACAAACAAAAGTCCAGCAGCAGATGGCTTCACTGGTGAATTCTACCGAACATTTGAAGAGTGAAGCTTTCCAAACTTTTTCAAAAAACAGAAGAGGAAGTAATACTTCCAACCTCATTTTATGAGGCCAGCATTATCCTGATACTAAACCCAGACGGGAATGTTATAAGAAAAGAAAACTATGTGCCAATACCCCTGATGAAAATAGATGCAAAAATTCTCAATAAAATATTAGCCAACCAAATTCAACAAATGCTAGAAAAACAATTTGTAACAGTGTGTGGTGATAGATGTTAACTAGATTTACTGCGGTGATCACTCTGCAGTATGTACATGTATCGAATCGGTATGCTGTACACTGGAAACCAATACAACTTGACATGTCATTTTATCTCAATTAAAATCAAAAAGGGTTCCAGTCTTAAAGACTGAGAGATTGGTTGATTCTTTTGTTAAAAATGGAGAGGCTAAAGATGACAACCTGCTGTTATGGTTTGAATTGTGTCTCCAAAAAATATATGTCATAACCCCTGGTACTTAAGAATATTATCTTATTTGAAAACAGATTCTTTGCATATGTAATCAAGTTAAGATAATGCCATACCTGATTACGTGGGCTCTAATCTGATATGGATGGTGTCCTTCTAGGAAGGGAAAACAGAGACAAGACACAGACAGGGAGAACACCATATGATGATGGAGGCGAAGATTGGAACAAAGATAAATGTACAAGCCAAGGAATGAGAAGGATTGTTGGCAACAACAGAGGCTAAAAGAAAGGCATAGAACACATTTTCCTTTAGAACCTTCAGAGAGTGTGTTCCTGATGACAGCTTGATTTTGGACTTCTGGTTTCCAGAAGCGTGAGAGAAAAAATTTCTGTTGTTTTAAGTACCCCGGTTGGTGGTACTTCATTATGGCAGCCACAGGAAACTAAAACAGCTACTTTTGGTTGGGGAGAGGGAAACGGTGGATTTATTGAACCAGAGTACATGTAAATTTTCAAGTAGATGTGTCAGGAATGGCAATGGAAATATAGAATTCTGCTTGGAGAGAGGGTTCAGAGCTTGATATACTTTTGGCAATTCTTTGGTGGTTCACCAAAGTACCGTCGTCATTTTGAAGAGGAAATGGGTAAAAGGAGAATTAAGGAAAAGGACTTTTGGTTTCGAAAAAGCAGAAAAGTAATGGCCATTGACATGTGAGAACATCAGGGTTGAACAGTTTATAAAAGCTAATGAAGACCGTTTCAAGGAGGAAGTGGCCAACAGCATGGCATGACTGAAGGTGATCTGAGGAAATGGACTGAAGAAAAAGCATGATTTTGGCTAGAAATGCTAATAATTCTTTGCATTTACACAATGATTTACAATTTGTAAGGCATTTTCATATTTTTTATCTTATTTGTTTACTACAACGCCTTAAGGGACAATATCATCCTTATTTTACAGCTGAGCTCACTCTGGAACAGGGAGGTTAAATCCTTGCTTGAAGTGACACAGCTTCTAAATAACAAGATCAAGATGTGAACCTAGATTTTTCAGAGTTCAAAGTTATGCTCTTTCCAAGGAATAATGGAATATCTTTTTAAATTCCTTTTAATAAGCCTTTACTCTCACTAGGTCGAGGCTAATGATTACTAAGAAATGACAATCAACCCTGCTTAATGCTTTAATTAGCATGCTGTACATTCAAAGATTTCCTCAGTGTGATTATAAGTTTTGTGTTTATAATTTTCAATTTTAAGATGTCAATAATTTTCATAATTTAATTACATAAGAATTATAAGGATAGTCCTATAATGACTAAAGTTAATAGAATTTTAATGTGTTAAGATAGAAATGGGCTCAAATTGTTATAAGACTTCCTATGTATTCAGCATCCTGAACACAGATTCACTCATTGGTCAAATGATCAAAGAAGACACAGTAAACTAAATTTTGGAAGCTTTCTAATGCAAATGTCTTGTGTGTGTGAAAAGGTAAGTGCTTGTTTTGGGAGTGGGAGGGAATGGATGGTGGAAATGTAGCATGTGATCCGGGGGTTTTTCCACATGTCTTGGGTTATAGTGCTCATAATCATTTCCCCACTAGCCTAATTACATGTAATTTTCTCTAGATTCCCGAAAATTCCTTCCAAGATGAAATAGTTTGGGAGGATCCTTCAAGAACTTCATAGAAGCAATGGGACTGTCTATGAAAACTCTGCTTACTCGAGAATCTCCAGAGTCACATCCTGCAGAGGAGAGGGGTGAGGGACTGGATGTCCTCAATAGAAAGTATTCAGATTTCGTTAGCCTTGACTTTTGGTGGAAACATAGATGTCTGTATTCCATATGTCCCATCTTTTGTGTTAGGTGACCATGTACGTGAAGGGCCTTTCAAGCAGTGAAATATTTTTCAATATAGAATAATTAAACAACCTGCCATCTGTACAGTCTGGCCCTATAGTTTACTTTACTTGTAATTGCTTCAATGCATTTTGAGCTTTTGAGAATCCCTGTTCCCATCATTTTATTGTTTTCCCTATTATTTTCATTCTGTTTTCACATTTACTGTATGTATCTGTACTTTTTAACTGAAATCTCTGTATATATCTACTGTCTCTCTCAGTTCTTGTTTGTCATTCTGTATTTGTCTTCTCTATCTTTCATTTTGTTTCTGCCCTTTTCCCTTTCCTTTTCCACACTTGGGCTCTTTATCCATTTATCTAGTGATAAATACAGAAATCCCAAAGTGAAGCAGCCGTACAGGGTGGTATAACATTTCACTTAGGAAGTGTGGACCTTCCCTTCCGCTTATCTCAGATAGACGACAAGCAGTGAGGAAGAGAATCTGAGAGTTTGGAATAATTCAGAGCCTAGAAATAGCTTGTTCAATACTTTACTGAGGTGGTGGCAATTTAGATATTTCAGAAGAAAGGCTATCATCTTCACTGTGTCTACTCTACAGAGAGAATGGTGCCCTGGAACCGGGTGGAGAAGCATTCCTGTTCTTTCCTTTACGTTAGATATTAAAATCATAACACCGGCCTGGAATATTTTCTTATTTTTATCTTTTTTATAACCCTATGTTTTGGTGTTTCTCTTTAAACAGTATAAACTTGAAGATTTTTCCCCCATTGGTCTTTGTTTTTTAAATGTGGGGTTGGGAGAGGCACTGCTTAGTTCATTTAGAGCTCTTTTAACTATTGAGATGTGATTCAATCATAACATTATTTTAGTTTGTTCCTTTTTAACGTAGGCATTTGCTTGTCTGATTTCTGAGGCTTTATATATTTGAGAAGTTTTTATCATGCGTCTCTATTTAAATGGCCATTTTGCTGGATAAAACATCTGGGTTGAAGTTTTTCCCCTTAACTTAAAAGAAATAATCCTCCATTGTCCTTTCTCATTCAGTGTTGCTTTGAAAGTATTTGATAGTGCATCTAAGTAGATCAACAAATACATGCAAATCATATGTGTAGAACCACAGCTATATGTCACCTTCCCACAGGTAAAGTTTCAATGGAATGAGCAATTCACAGTCAAAAATCATATCAACACACAAGGAAATAAGATATCATGAGTAAGCACAAGGGATAAACAAAGGAGCAGAATCAGATTCATAAAGACTTTGGACTTTTGAATTTTTAGACATGGAATATGCAATAAATATGACTAATATCTTTCAATACTTAGAATTCTCAAAATATAAGCAAGAGATAAAGGACAAAAGGAACAAGAAAACAGAGTCTGGTCCTAAACAAGAAGCTGAATTATGATGAACACTGACTCTCTCTTCCAAGATAAATCCCAGAAAATTTAGAGAAGATAAATAGAGAAACTGTAAGAAATCCTGAGGTATTGGTGTATACATGTATGATGGTAGTAGGGGCTGAAGAAGAGGACTTCCCAGCACAATTATAGTCGTTAAAACTGGAAAGAAAGTGTGAGGATTCTGATCTAGCTTCTCCACTGCTTCGTCTTGAGGGACACAGTGTTTACCCTACAACTTCAGCAAGACATAATTTTCCTCCAAGTGTCCTCAGCAATAAAATTCAGAATAACCTAATGTTGGAACGGTGATGAGTTAATCACTTATAAATGCAGTAGGAAGCTTAAAAGATAAAAGAAGTAAATATAACTATAAATACAATAATTTGTTAATAGTTACAAAAAATAAAAAGATGTATAATGTAACATCAACACATAAAACATGTGCGAGAGGGAACAAAAATGTTGAACTTTAGAATGCATTTGAACTTAAATTCTTATCAATTGAAAACTCACTGTTATAAGAAATATATTTTATGCGAGCCTCCTGGTAACTGCAAAGCAAACACCTATATTAGATATTCAAAAATAAAGAGAAAGGAATCAAAGCATATCAATTCAGAAAAATCAACAAATCACAAAAGAGGAAATCAGACAAGAAGGTAGAAAAAAATTACAAAACAGCCAGAAATTAATGAACAAAATGTTAATAAGTCCATACCAGTCATAAATTACTTTAAATGTAAACAGATTGAGTGCTCTAATCCAAAGACATAGAGTGGCTGAATGGATAAAACAAAAAGACCCAACTATATGTTGCTGGAAGAGACTTACTTCACCTTTATGAATGTACAGAACTGAAAACACAGGAACTAAAAACATAGTCCACGCAATGGATAAGAAGGCTGGGGTAGCTATTCTTAAGTCAGACAAAATAGACTTGAAGACAAAGATTGTAATAAGAGACTAAAGAGTCATTGTATGAAGACAAGGAGTCAATCCACCAACAGGCTATTACTTTTAAGAATGTTGATACAATCAACATCAGAGCACTTAAATATGTGAAGAAAATTTTATCAGACCAAAAGGGAAAAACGGACAGCAATGCAATGATACTTCATTAGCAGGGGAATTCAGTTCTCCATTTTCATCAAAGGATAGATGTTTAAACAGAAAATCAATAAAGAAACATTGCAGTTAAATGACTAGTTAGATCAAATGGTCTTAAGATATATTTACAGAACATTCCATCCAAAACAGCAGAATACACTTTGCTCCAAGTATGCACAGAACGTTCTCCAGGACAGCTCACATGTGAGGCCACAAAACAAGTCTTAATAAATGTAAGAAGATTGAAATCCTATCACGCGTCACTTCTGATCACAATGATATTAATGGTATGAAACTAGAAATCAATTACAGAAAGAAAACTTGGGAATTCACAAACATGTGGAGAGTGTGCTCTTGAACAACACAAGGGTCAAAGAAGAAATAAAGAGAGAATTCAAAGATACCTTGAGACAATGGAAAATGGAAGTACAATGTACCAAAATGTATAGGAGGTAGCAAAAACAGTTCTAAGAGGAAAGTTCATAGCAATAAATGCCTATATGAATACACTAGAAAGATCTCAAATAAATAACCTAACTTCTTTACACCTCAAAGACATAGAAAAAGAAAAAGACATGAATCCAAAACTCAGGAGAAGGAAGGAAATAACCAAGATCAAAATGGAAATAAGTGAAATAAAGACTAAAAAGACAATAGAAAAGATCAATGTAATTAGGTATTGGATTTTTGGGAAGATAAACAAAATAGAGGAATATTTAGATAGTCTCACCAAGAAAAAGAGAGGACTCAAACAAATAGGATAATAAACAAAAGAGGTGACATTAAAACTGATACCACAAAAACACAAAGGATCATAAGAGACTACTTAAATAGTTATATAGCAACAAATTGGACAACCTAGAAGAAATGGATAAATTCCTAGAAACATACAACCTACCAAGATAGAATCAGGAAGAAATGGGAAACTGAATAGACTGATTACTAGTAAGAAGATTGAATCAGTAATCAAAAACCTCCCAACAAACAAAAGTCCAGGAGCAGATGGCTTCACTGGTGAATTCTACCGAACATTTGAAGAGTGAAGCTTTCCAAACTTTTTCAAAAAACAGAAGAGGAAGTAATACTTCCAACCTCATTTTATGAGGCCAGCATTATCCTGATACTAAACCCAGACGGGAATGTTATAAGAAAAGAAAACTATGTGCCAATACCCCTGATGAAAATAGATGCAAAAATTCTCAATAAAATATTAGCCAACCAAATTCAACAAATGCTAGAAAAACAATTTGTAACAGTGTGTGGTGATAGATGTTAACTAGATTTACTGCGGTGATCACTCTGCAGTATGTACATGTATCGAATCGGTATGCTGTACACTGGAAACCAATACAACTTGACATGTCATTTTATCTCAATTAAAATCAAAAAGGGTTCCAGTCTTAAAGACTGAGAGATTGGTTGATTCTTTTGTTAAAAATGGAGAGGCTAAAGATGACAACCTGCTGTTATGGTTTGAATTGTGTCTCCAAAAAATATATGTCATAACCCCTGGTACTTAAGAATATTATCTTATTTGAAAACAGATTCTTTGCATATGTAATCAAGTTAAGATAATGCCATACCTGATTACGTGGGCTCTAATCTGATATGGATGGTGTCCTTCTAGGAAGGGAAAACAGAGACAAGACACAGACAGGGAGAACACCATATGATGATGGAGGCGAAGATTGGAACAAAGATAAATGTACAAGCCAAGGAATGAGAAGGATTGTTGGCAACAACAGAGGCTAAAAGAAAGGCATAGAACACATTTTCCTTTAGAACCTTCAGAGAGTGTGTTCCTGATGACAGCTTGATTTTGGACTTCTGGTTTCCAGAAGCGTGAGAGAAAAAATTTCTGTTGTTTTAAGTACCCCGGTTGGTGGTACTTCATTATGGCAGCCACAGGAAACTAAAACAGCTACTTTTGGTTGGGGAGAGGGAAACGGTGGATTTATTGAACCAGAGTACATGTAAATTTTCAAGTAGATGTGTCAGGAATGGCAATGGAAATATAGAATTCTGCTTGGAGAGAGGGTTCAGAGCTTGATATACTTTTGGCAATTCTTTGGTGGTTCACCAAAGTACCGTCGTCATTTTGAAGAGGAAATGGGTAAAAGGAGAATTAAGGAAAAGGACTTTTGGTTTCGAAAAAGCAGAAAAGTAATGGCCATTGACATGTGAGAACATCAGGGTTGAACAGTTTATAAAAGCTAATGAAGACCGTTTCAAGGAGGAAGTGGCCAACAGCATGGCATGACTGAAGGTGATCTGAGGAAATGGACTGAAGAAAAAGCATGATTTTGGCTAGAAATGCTAATAATTCTTTGCATTTACACAATGATTTACAATTTGTAAGGCATTTTCATATTTTTTATCTTATTTGTTTACTACAACGCCTTAAGGGACAATATCATCCTTATTTTACAGCTGAGCTCACTCTGGAACAGGGAGGTTAAATCCTTGCTTGAAGTGACACAGCTTCTAAATAACAAGATCAAGATGTGAACCTAGATTTTTCAGAGTTCAAAGTTATGCTCTTTCCAAGGAATAATGGAATATCTTTTTAAATTCCTTTTAATAAGCCTTTACTCTCACTAGGTCGAGGCTAATGATTACTAAGAAATGACAATCAACCCTGCTTAATGCTTTAATTAGCATGCTGTACATTCAAAGATTTCCTCAGTGTGATTATAAGTTTTGTGTTTATAATTTTCAATTTTAAGATGTCAATAATTTTCATAATTTAATTACATAAGAATTATAAGGATAGTCCTATAATGACTAAAGTTAATAGAATTTTAATGTGTTAAGATAGAAATGGGCTCAAATTGTTATAAGACTTCCTATGTATTCAGCATCCTGAACACAGATTCACTCATTGGTCAAATGATCAAAGAAGACACAGTAAACTAAATTTTGGAAGCTTTCTAATGCAAATGTCTTGTGTGTGTGAAAAGGTAAGTGCTTGTTTTGGGAGTGGGAGGGAATGGATGGTGGAAATGTAGCATGTGATCCGGGGGTTTTTCCACATGTCTTGGGTTATAGTGCTCATAATCATTTCCCCACTAGCCTAATTACATGTAATTTTCTCTAGATTCCCGAAAATTCCTTCCAAGATGAAATAGTTTGGGAGGATCCTTCAAGAACTTCATAGAAGCAATGGGACTGTCTATGAAAACTCTGCTTACTCGAGAATCTCCAGAGTCACATCCTGCAGAGGAGAGGGGTGAGGGACTGGATGTCCTCAATAGAAAGTATTCAGATTTCGTTAGCCTTGACTTTTGGTGGAAACATAGATGTCTGTATTCCATATGTCCCATCTTTTGTGTTAGGTGACCATGTACGTGAAGGGCCTTTCAAGCAGTGAAATATTTTTCAATATAGAATAATTAAACAACCTGCCATCTGTACAGTCTGGCCCTATAGTTTACTTTACTTGTAATTGCTTCAATGCATTTTGAGCTTTTGAGAATCCCTGTTCCCATCATTTTATTGTTTTCCCTATTATTTTCATTCTGTTTTCACATTTACTGTATGTATCTGTACTTTTTAACTGAAATCTCTGTATATATCTACTGTCTCTCTCAGTTCTTGTTTGTCATTCTGTATTTGTCTTCTCTATCTTTCATTTTGTTTCTGCCCTTTTCCCTTTCCTTTTCCACACTTGGGCTCTTTATCCATTTATCTAGTGATAAATACAGAAATCCCAAAGTGAAGCAGCCGTACAGGGTGGTATAACATTTCACTTAGGAAGTGTGGACCTTCCCTTCCGCTTATCTCAGATAGACGACAAGCAGTGAGGAAGAGAATCTGAGAGTTTGGAATAATTCAGAGCCTAGAAATAGCTTGTTCAATACTTTACTGAGGTGGTGGCAATTTAGATATTTCAGAAGAAAGGCTATCATCTTCACTGTGTCTACTCTACAGAGAGAATGGTGCCCTGGAACCGGGTGGAGAAGCATTCCTGTTCTTTCCTTTACGTTAGATATTAAAATCATAACACCGGCCTGGAATATTTTCTTATTTTTATCTTTTTTATAACCCTATGTTTTGGTGTTTCTCTTTAAACAGTATAAACTTGAAGATTTTTCCCCCATTGGTCTTTGTTTTTTAAATGTGGGGTTGGGAGAGGCACTGCTTAGTTCATTTAGAGCTCTTTTAACTATTGAGATGTGATTCAATCATAACATTATTTTAGTTTGTTCCTTTTTAACGTAGGCATTTGCTTGTCTGATTTCTGAGGCTTTATATATTTGAGAAGTTTTTATCATGCGTCTCTATTTAAATGGCCATTTTGCTGGATAAAACATCTGGGTTGAAGTTTTTCCCCTTAACTTAAAAGAAATAATCCTCCATTGTCCTTTCTCATTCAGTGTTGCTTTGAAAGTATTTGATAGTGCATCTAAGTAGATCAACAAATACATGCAAATCATATGTGTAGAACCACAGCTATATGTCACCTTCCCACAGGTAAAGTTTCAATGGAATGAGCAATTCACAGTCAAAAATCATATCAACACACAAGGAAATAAGATATCATGAGTAAGCACAAGGGATAAACAAAGGAGCAGAATCAGATTCATAAAGACTTTGGACTTTTGAATTTTTAGACATGGAATATGCAATAAATATGACTAATATCTTTCAATACTTAGAATTCTCAAAATATAAGCAAGAGATAAAGGACAAAAGGAACAAGAAAACAGAGTCTGGTCCTAAACAAGAAGCTGAATTATGATGAACACTGACTCTCTCTTCCAAGATAAATCCCAGAAAATTTAGAGAAGATAAATAGAGAAACTGTAAGAAATCCTGAGGTATTGGTGTATACATGTATGATGGTAGTAGGGGCTGAAGAAGAGGACTTCCCAGCACAATTATAGTCGTTAAAACTGGAAAGAAAGTGTGAGGATTCTGATCTAGCTTCTCCACTGCTTCGTCTTGAGGGACACAGTGTTTACCCTACAACTTCAGCAAGACATAATTTTCCTCCAAGTGTCCTCAGCAATAAAATTCAGAATAACCTAATGTTGTAACGGTGATGAGTTAATCACTTATAAATGCAGTAGGAAGCTTAAAAGATAAAAGAAGTAAATATAACTATAAATACAATAATTTGTTAATAGTTACAAAAAATAAAAAGATGTATAATGTAACATCAACACATAAAACATGTGCGAGAGGGAACAAAAATGTTGAACTTTAGAATGCATTTGAACTTAAATTCTTATCAATTGAAAACTCACTGTTATAAGAAATATATTTTATGCGAGCCTCCTGGTAACTGCAAAGCAAACACCTATATTAGATATTCAAAAATAAAGAGAAAGGAATCAAAGCATATCAATTCAGAAAAATCAACAAATCACAAAAGAGGAAATCAGACAAGAAGGTAGAAAAAAATTACAAAACAGCCAGAAATTAATGAACAAAATGTTAATAAGTCCATACCAGTCATAAATTACTTTAAATGTAAACAGATTGAGTGCTCTAATCCAAAGACATAGAGTGGCTGAATGGATAAAACAAAAAGACCCAACTATATGTTGCTGGAAGAGACTTACTTCACCTTTATGAATGTACAGAACTGAAAACACAGGAACTAAAAACATAGTCCACGCAATGGATAAGAAGGCTGGGGTAGCTATTCTTAAGTCAGACAAAATAGACTTGAAGACAAAGATTGTAATAAGAGACTAAAGAGTCATTGTATGAAGACAAGGAGTCAATCCACCAACAGGCTATTACTTTTAAGAATGTTGATACAATCAACATCAGAGCACTTAAATATGTGAAGAAAATTTTATCAGACCAAAAGGGAAAAACGGACAGCAATGCAATGATACTTCATTAGCAGGGGAATTCAGTTCTCCATTTTCATCAAAGGATAGATGTTTAAACAGAAAATCAATAAAGAAACATTGCAGTTAAATGACTAGTTAGATCAAATGGTCTTAAGATATATTTACAGAACATTCCATCCAAAACAGCAGAATACACTTTGCTCCAAGTATGCACAGAACGTTCTCCAGGACAGCTCACATGTGAGGCCACAAAACAAGTCTTAATAAATGTAAGAAGATTGAAATCCTATCACGCGTCACTTCTGATCACAATGATATTAATGGTATGAAACTAGAAATCAATTACAGAAAGAAAACTTGGGAATTCACAAACATGTGGAGAGTGTGCTCTTGAACAACACAAGGGTCAAAGAAGAAATAAAGAGAGAATTCAAAGATACCTTGAGACAATGGAAAATGGAAGTACAATGTACCAAAATGTATAGGAGGTAGCAAAAACAGTTCTAAGAGGAAAGTTCATAGCAATAAATGCCTATATGAATACACTAGAAAGATCTCAAATAAATAACCTAACTTCTTTACACCTCAAAGACATAGAAAAAGAAAAAGACATGAATCCAAAACTCAGGAGAAGGAAGGAAATAACCAAGATCAAAATGGAAATAAGTGAAATAAAGACTAAAAAGACAATAGAAAAGATCAATGTAATTAGGTATTGGATTTTTGGGAAGATAAACAAAATAGAGGAATATTTAGATAGTCTCACCAAGAAAAAGAGAGGACTCAAACAAATAGGATAATAAACAAAAGAGGTGACATTAAAACTGATACCACAAAAACACAAAGGATCATAAGAGACTACTTAAATAGTTATATAGCAACAAATTGGACAACCTAGAAGAAATGGATAAATTCCTAGAAACATACAACCTACCAAGATAGAATCAGGAAGAAATGGGAAACTGAATAGACTGATTACTAGTAAGAAGATTGAATCAGTAATCAAAAACCTCCCAACAAACAAAAGTCCAGGAGCAGATGGCTTCACTGGTGAATTCTACCGAACATTTGAAGAGTGAAGCTTTCCAAACTTTTTCAAAAAACAGAAGAGGAAGTAATACTTCCAACCTCATTTTATGAGGCCAGCATTATCCTGATACTAAACCCAGACGGGAATGTTATAAGAAAAGAAAACTATGTGCCAATACCCCTGATGAAAATAGATGCAAAAATTCTCAATAAAATATTAGCCAACCAAATTCAACAAATGCTAGAAAAACAATTTGTAACAGTGTGTGGTGATAGATGTTAACTAGATTTACTGCGGTGATCACTCTGCAGTATGTACATGTATCGAATCGGTATGCTGTACACTGGAAACCAATACAACTTGACATGTCATTTTATCTCAATTAAAATCAAAAAGGGTTCCAGTCTTAAAGACTGAGAGATTGGTTGATTCTTTTGTTAAAAATGGAGAGGCTAAAGATGACAACCTGCTGTTATGGTTTGAATTGTGTCTCCAAAAAATATATGTCATAACCCCTGGTACTTAAGAATATTATCTTATTTGAAAACAGATTCTTTGCATATGTAATCAAGTTAAGATAATGCCATACCTGATTACGTGGGCTCTAATCTGATATGGATGGTGTCCTTCTAGGAAGGGAAAACAGAGACAAGACACAGACAGGGAGAACACCATATGATGATGGAGGCGAAGATTGGAACAAAGATAAATGTACAAGCCAAGGAATGAGAAGGATTGTTGGCAACAACAGAGGCTAAAAGAAAGGCATAGAACACATTTTCCTTTAGAACCTTCAGAGAGTGTGTTCCTGATGACAGCTTGATTTTGGACTTCTGGTTTCCAGAAGCGTGAGAGAAAAAATTTCTGTTGTTTTAAGTACCCCGGTTGGTGGTACTTCATTATGGCAGCCACAGGAAACTAAAACAGCTACTTTTGGTTGGGGAGAGGGAAACGGTGGATTTATTGAACCAGAGTACATGTAAATTTTCAAGTAGATGTGTCAGGAATGGCAATGGAAATATAGAATTCTGCTTGGAGAGAGGGTTCAGAGCTTGATATACTTTTGGCAATTCTTTGGTGGTTCACCAAAGTACCGTCGTCATTTTGAAGAGGAAATGGGTAAAAGGAGAATTAAGGAAAAGGACTTTTGGTTTCGAAAAAGCAGAAAAGTAATGGCCATTGACATGTGAGAACATCAGGGTTGAACAGTTTATAAAAGCTAATGAAGACCGTTTCAAGGAGGAAGTGGCCAACAGCATGGCATGACTGAAGGTGATCTGAGGAAATGGACTGAAGAAAAAGCATGATTTTGGCTAGAAATGCTAATAATTCTTTGCATTTACACAATGATTTACAATTTGTAAGGCATTTTCATATTTTTTATCTTATTTGTTTACTACAACGCCTTAAGGGACAATATCATCCTTATTTTACAGCTGAGCTCACTCTGGAACAGGGAGGTTAAATCCTTGCTTGAAGTGACACAGCTTCTAAATAACAAGATCAAGATGTGAACCTAGATTTTTCAGAGTTCAAAGTTATGCTCTTTCCAAGGAATAATGGAATATCTTTTTAAATTCCTTTTAATAAGCCTTTACTCTCACTAGGTCGAGGCTAATGATTACTAAGAAATGACAATCAACCCTGCTTAATGCTTTAATTAGCATGCTGTACATTCAAAGATTTCCTCAGTGTGATTATAAGTTTTGTGTTTATAATTTTCAATTTTAAGATGTCAATAATTTTCATAATTTAATTACATAAGAATTATAAGGATAGTCCTATAATGACTAAAGTTAATAGAATTTTAATGTGTTAAGATAGAAATGGGCTCAAATTGTTATAAGACTTCCTATGTATTCAGCATCCTGAACACAGATTCACTCATTGGTCAAATGATCAAAGAAGACACAGTAAACTAAATTTTGGAAGCTTTCTAATGCAAATGTCTTGTGTGTGTGAAAAGGTAAGTGCTTGTTTTGGGAGTGGGAGGGAATGGATGGTGGAAATGTAGCATGTGATCCGGGGGTTTTTCCACATGTCTTGGGTTATAGTGCTCATAATCATTTCCCCACTAGCCTAATTACATGTAATTTTCTCTAGATTCCCGAAAATTCCTTCCAAGATGAAATAGTTTGGGAGGATCCTTCAAGAACTTCATAGAAGCAATGGGACTGTCTATGAAAACTCTGCTTACTCGAGAATCTCCAGAGTCACATCCTGCAGAGGAGAGGGGTGAGGGACTGGATGTCCTCAATAGAAAGTATTCAGATTTCGTTAGCCTTGACTTTTGGTGGAAACATAGATGTCTGTATTCCATATGTCCCATCTTTTGTGTTAGGTGACCATGTACGTGAAGGGCCTTTCAAGCAGTGAAATATTTTTCAATATAGAATAATTAAACAACCTGCCATCTGTACAGTCTGGCCCTATAGTTTACTTTACTTGTAATTGCTTCAATGCATTTTGAGCTTTTGAGAATCCCTGTTCCCATCATTTTATTGTTTTCCCTATTATTTTCATTCTGTTTTCACATTTACTGTATGTATCTGTACTTTTTAACTGAAATCTCTGTATATATCTACTGTCTCTCTCAGTTCTTGTTTGTCATTCTGTATTTGTCTTCTCTATCTTTCATTTTGTTTCTGCCCTTTTCCCTTTCCTTTTCCACACTTGGGCTCTTTATCCATTTATCTAGTGATAAATACAGAAATCCCAAAGTGAAGCAGCCGTACAGGGTGGTATAACATTTCACTTAGGAAGTGTGGACCTTCCCTTCCGCTTATCTCAGATAGACGACAAGCAGTGAGGAAGAGAATCTGAGAGTTTGGAATAATTCAGAGCCTAGAAATAGCTTGTTCAATACTTTACTGAGGTGGTGGCAATTTAGATATTTCAGAAGAAAGGCTATCATCTTCACTGTGTCTACTCTACAGAGAGAATGGTGCCCTGGAACCGGGTGGAGAAGCATTCCTGTTCTTTCCTTTACGTTAGATATTAAAATCATAACACCGGCCTGGAATATTTTCTTATTTTTATCTTTTTTATAACCCTATGTTTTGGTGTTTCTCTTTAAACAGTATAAACTTGAAGATTTTTCCCCCATTGGTCTTTGTTTTTTAAATGTGGGGTTGGGAGAGGCACTGCTTAGTTCATTTAGAGCTCTTTTAACTATTGAGATGTGATTCAATCATAACATTATTTTAGTTTGTTCCTTTTTAACGTAGGCATTTGCTTGTCTGATTTCTGAGGCTTTATATATTTGAGAAGTTTTTATCATGCGTCTCTATTTAAATGGCCATTTTGCTGGATAAAACATCTGGGTTGAAGTTTTTCCCCTTAACTTAAAAGAAATAATCCTCCATTGTCCTTTCTCATTCAGTGTTGCTTTGAAAGTATTTGATAGTGCATCTAAGTAGATCAACAAATACATGCAAATCATATGTGTAGAACCACAGCTATATGTCACCTTCCCACAGGTAAAGTTTCAATGGAATGAGCAATTCACAGTCAAAAATCATATCAACACACAAGGAAATAAGATATCATGAGTAAGCACAAGGGATAAACAAAGGAGCAGAATCAGATTCATAAAGACTTTGGATTTTTGAATTTTTAGACATGGAATATGCAATAAATATGACTAATATCTTTCAATACTTAGAATTCTCAAAATATAAGCAAGAGATAAAGGACAAAAGGAACAAGAAAACAGAGTCTGGTCCTAAACAAGAAGCTGAATTATGATGAACACTGACTCTCTCTTCCAAGATAAATCCCAGAAAATTTAGAGAAGATAAATAGAGAAACTGTAAGAAATCCTGAGGTATTGGTGTATACATGTATGATGGTAGTAGGGGCTGAAGAAGAGGACTTCCCAGCACAATTATAGTCGTTAAAACTGGAAAGAAAGTGTGAGGATTCTGATCTAGCTTCTCCACTGCTTCGTCTTGAGGGACACAGTGTTTACCCTACAACTTCAGCAAGACATAATTTTCCTCCAAGTGTCCTCAGCAATAAAATTCAGAATAACCTAATGTTGGAACGGTGATGAGTTAATCACTTATAAATGCAGTAGGAAGCTTAAAAGATAAAAGAAGTAAATATAACTATAAATACAATAATTTGTTAATAGTTACAAAAAATAAAAAGATGTATAATGTAACATCAACACATAAAACATGTGCGAGAGGGAACAAAAATGTTGAACTTTAGAATGCATTTGAACTTAAATTCTTATCAATTGAAAACTCACTGTTATAAGAAATATATTTTATGCGAGCCTCCTGGTAACTGCAAAGCAAACACCTATTTTAGATATTCAAAAATAAAGAGAAAGGAATCAAAGCATATCAATTCAGAAAAATCAACAAATCACAAAAGAGGAAATCAGACAAGAAGGTAGAAAAAAATTACAAAACAGCCAGAAATTAATGAACAAAATGTTAATAAGTCCATACCAGTCATAAATTACTTTAAATGTAAACAGATTGAGTGCTCTAATCCAAAGACATAGAGTGGCTGAATGGATAAAACAAAAAGACCCAACTATATGTTGCTGGAAGAGACTTACTTCACCTTTATGAATGTACAGAACTGAAAACACAGGAACTAAAAACATAGTCCACGCAATGGATAAGAAGGCTGGGGTAGCTATTCTTAAGTCAGACAAAATAGACTTGAAGACAAAGATTGTAATAAGAGACTAAAGAGTCATTGTATGAAGACAAGGAGTCAATCCACCAACAGGCTATTACTTTTAAGAATGTTGATACAATCAACATCAGAGCACTTAAATATGTGAAGAAAATTTTATCAGACCAAAAGGGAAAAACGGACAGCAATGCAATGATACTTCATTAGCAGGGGAATTCAGTTCTCCATTTTCATCAAAGGATAGATGTTTAAACAGAAAATCAATAAAGAAACATTGCAGTTAAATGACTAGTTAGATCAAATGGTCTTAAGATATATTTACAGAACATTCCATCCAAAACAGCAGAATACACTTTGCTCCAAGTATGCACAGAACGTTCTCCAGGACAGCTCACATGTGAGGCCACAAAACAAGTCTTAATAAATGTAAGAAGATTGAAATCCTATCACGCGTCACTTCTGATCACAATGATATTAATGGTATGAAACTAGAAATCAATTACAGAAAGAAAACTTGAGAATTCACAAACATGTGGAGAGTGTGCTCTTGAACAACACAAGGGTCAAAGAAGAAATAAAGAGAGAATTCAAAGATACCTTGAGACAATGGAAAATGGAAGTACAATGTACCAAAATGTATAGGAGGTAGCAAAAACAGTTCTAAGAGGAAAGTTCATAGCAATAAATGCCTATATGAATACACTAGAAAGATCTCAAATAAATAACCTAACTTCTTTACACCTCAAAGACATAGAAAAAGAAAAAGACATGAATCCAAAACTCAGGAGAAGGAAGGAAATAACCAAGATCAAAATGGAAATAAGTGAAATAAAGACTAAAAAGACAATAGAAAAGATCAATGTAATTAGGTATTGGATTTTTGGGAAGATAAACAAAATAGAGGAATATTTAGATAGTCTCACCAAGAAAAAGAGAGGACTCAAACAAATAGGATAATAAACAAAAGAGGTGACATTAAAACTGATACCACAAAAACACAAAGGATCATAAGAGACTACTTAAATAGTTATATAGCAACAAATTGGACAACCTAGAAGAAATGGATAAATTCCTAGAAACATACAACCTACCAAGATAGAATCAGGAAGAAATGGGAAACTGAATAGACTGATTACTAGTAAGAAGATTGAATCAGTAATCAAAAACCTCCCAACAAACAAAAGTCCAGCAGCAGATGGCTTCACTGGTGAATTCTACCGAACATTTGAAGAGTGAAGCTTTCCAAACTTTTTCAAAAAACAGAAGAGGAAGTAATACTTCCAACCTCATTTTATGAGGCCAGCATTATCCTGATACTAAACCCAGACGGGAATGTTATAAGAAAAGAAAACTATGTGCCAATACCCCTGATGAAAATAGATGCAAAAATTCTCAATAAAATATTAGCCAACCAAATTCAACAAATGCTAGAAAAACAATTTGTAACAGTGTGTGGTGATAGATGTTAACTAGATTTACTGCGGTGATCACTCTGCAGTATGTACATGTATCGAATCGGTATGCTGTACACTGGAAACCAATACAACTTGACATGTCATTTTATCTCAATTAAAATCAAAAAGGGTTCCAGTCTTAAAGACTGAGAGATTGGTTGATTCTTTTGTTAAAAATGGAGAGGCTAAAGATGACAACCTGCTGTTATGGTTTGAATTGTGTCTCCAAAAAATATATGTCATAACCCCTGGTACTTAAGAATATTATCTTATTTGAAAACAGATTCTTTGCATATGTAATCAAGTTAAGATAATGCCATACCTGATTACGTGGGCTCTAATCTGATATGGATGGTGTCCTTCTAGGAAGGGAAAACAGAGACAAGACACAGACAGGGAGAACACCATATGATGATGGAGGCGAAGATTGGAACAAAGATAAATGTACAAGCCAAGGAATGAGAAGGATTGTTGGCAACAACAGAGGCTAAAAGAAAGGCATAGAACACATTTTCCTTTAGAACCTTCAGAGAGTGTGTTCCTGATGACAGCTTGATTTTGGACTTCTGGTTTCCAGAAGCGTGAGAGAAAAAATTTCTGTTGTTTTAAGTACCCCGGTTGGTGGTACTTCATTATGGCAGCCACAGGAAACTAAAACAGCTACTTTTGGTTGGGGAGAGGGAAACGGTGGATTTATTGAACCAGAGTACATGTAAATTTTCAAGTAGATGTGTCAGGAATGGCAATGGAAATATAGAATTCTGCTTGGAGAGAGGGTTCAGAGCTTGATATACTTTTGGCAATTCTTTGGTGGTTCACCAAAGTACCGTCGTCATTTTGAAGAGGAAATGGGTAAAAGGAGAATTAAGGAAAAGGACTTTTGGTTTCGAAAAAGCAGAAAAGTAATGGCCATTGACATGTGAGAACATCAGGGTTGAACAGTTTATAAAAGCTAATGAAGACCGTTTCAAGGAGGAAGTGGCCAACAGCATGGCATGACTGAAGGTGATCTGAGGAAATGGACTGAAGAAAAAGCATGATTTTGGCTAGAAATGCTAATAATTCTTTGCATTTACACAATGATTTACAATTTGTAAGGCATTTTCATATTTTTTATCTTATTTGTTTACTACAACGCCTTAAGGGACAATATCATCCTTATTTTACAGCTGAGCTCACTCTGGAACAGGGAGGTTAAATCCTTGCTTGAAGTGACACAGCTTCTAAATAACAAGATCAAGATGTGAACCTAGATTTTTCAGAGTTCAAAGTTATGCTCTTTCCAAGGAATAATGGAATATCTTTTTAAATTCCTTTTAATAAGCCTTTACTCTCACTAGGTCGAGGCTAATGATTACTAAGAAATGACAATCAACCCTGCTTAATGCTTTAATTAGCATGCTGTACATTCAAAGATTTCCTCAGTGTGATTATAAGTTTTGTGTTTATAATTTTCAATTTTAAGATGTCAATAATTTTCATAATTTAATTACATAAGAATTATAAGGATAGTCCTATAATGACTAAAGTTAATAGAATTTTAATGTGTTAAGATAGAAATGGGCTCAAATTGTTATAAGACTTCCTATGTATTCAGCATCCTGAACACAGATTCACTCATTGGTCAAATGATCAAAGAAGACACAGTAAACTAAATTTTGGAAGCTTTCTAATGCAAATGTCTTGTGTGTGTGAAAAGGTAAGTGCTTGTTTTGGGAGTGGGAGGGAATGGATGGTGGAAATGTAGCATGTGATCCGGGGGTTTTTCCACATGTCTTGGGTTATAGTGCTCATAATCATTTCCCCACTAGCCTAATTACATGTAATTTTCTCTAGATTCCCGAAAATTCCTTCCAAGATGAAATAGTTTGGGAGGATCCTTCAAGAACTTCATAGAAGCAATGGGACTGTCTATGAAAACTCTGCTTACTCGAGAATCTCCAGAGTCACATCCTGCAGAGGAGAGGGGTGAGGGACTGGATGTCCTCAATAGAAAGTATTCAGATTTCGTTAGCCTTGACTTTTGGTGGAAACACAGATGTCTGTATTCCATATGTCCCATCTTTTGTGTTAGGTGACCATGTACGTGAAGGGCCTTTCAAGCAGTGAAATATTTTTCAATATAGAATAATTAAACAACCTGCCATCTGTACAGTCTGGCCCTATAGTTTACTTTACTTGTAATTGCTTCAATGCATTTTGAGCTTTTGAGAATCCCTGTTCCCATCATTTTATTGTTTTCCCTATTATTTTCATTCTGTTTTCACATTTACTGTATGTATCTGTACTTTTTAACTGAAATCTCTGTATATATCTACTGTCTCTCTCAGTTCTTGTTTGTCATTCTGTATTTGTCTTCTCTATCTTTCATTTTGTTTCTGCCCTTTTCCCTTTCCTTTTCCACACTTGGGCTCTTTATCCATTTATCTAGTGATAAATACAGAAATCCCAAAGTGAAGCAGCCGTACAGGGTGGTATAACATTTCACTTAGGAAGTGTGGACCTTCCCTTCCGCTTATCTCAGATAGACGACAAGCAGTGAGGAAGAGAATCTGAGAGTTTGGAATAATTCAGAGCCTAGAAATAGCTTGTTCAATACTTTACTGAGGTGGTGGCAATTTAGATATTTCAGAAGAAAGGCTATCATCTTCACTGTGTCTACTCTACAGAGAGAATGGTGCCCTGGAACCGGGTGGAGAAGCATTCCTGTTCTTTCCTTTACGTTAGATATTAAAATCATAACACCGGCCTGGAATATTTTCTTATTTTTATCTTTTTTATAACCCTATGTTTTGGTGTTTCTCTTTAAACAGTATAAACTTGAAGATTTTTCCCCCATTGGTCTTTGTTTTTTAAATGTGGGGTTGGGAGAGGCACTGCTTAGTTCATTTAGAGCTCTTTTAACTATTGAGATGTGATTCAATCATAACATTATTTTAGTTTGTTCCTTTTTAACGTAGGCATTTGCTTGTCTGATTTCTGAGGCTTTATATATTTGAGAAGTTTTTATCATGCGTCTCTATTTAAATGGCCATTTTGCTGGATAAAACATCTGGGTTGAAGTTTTTCCCCTTAACTTAAAAGAAATAATCCTCCATTGTCCTTTCTCATTCAGTGTTGCTTTGAAAGTATTTGATAGTGCATCTAAGTAGATCAACAAATACATGCAAATCATATGTGTAGAACCACAGCTATATGTCACCTTCCCACAGGTAAAGTTTCAATGGAATGAGCAATTCACAGTCAAAAATCATATCAACACACAAGGAAATAAGATATCATGAGTAAGCACAAGGGATAAACAAAGGAGCAGAATCAGATTCATAAAGACTTTGGACTTTTGAATTTTTAGACATGGAATATGCAATAAATATGACTAATATCTTTCAATACTTAGAATTCTCAAAATATAAGCAAGAGATAAAGGACAAAAGGAACAAGAAAACAGAGTCTGGTCCTAAACAAGAAGCTGAATTATGATGAACACTGACTCTCTCTTCCAAGATAAATCCCAGAAAATTTAGAGAAGATAAATAGAGAAACTGTAAGAAATCCTGAGGTATTGGTGTATACATGTATGATGGTAGTAGGGGCTGAAGAAGAGGACTTCCCAGCACAATTATAGTCGTTAAAACTGGAAAGAAAGTGTGAGGATTCTGATCTAGCTTCTCCACTGCTTCGTCTTGAGGGACACAGTGTTTACCCTACAACTTCAGCAAGACATAATTTTCCTCCAAGTGTCCTCAGCAATAAAATTCAGAATAACCTAATGTTGGAACGGTGATGAGTTAATCACTTATAAATGCAGTAGGAAGCTTAAAAGATAAAAGAAGTAAATATAACTATAAATACAATAATTTGTTAATAGTTACAAAAAATAAAAAGATGTATAATGTAACATCAACACATAAAACATGTGCGAGAGGGAACAAAAATGTTGAACTTTAGAATGCATTTGAACTTAAATTCTTATCAATTGAAAACTCACTGTTATAAGAAATATATTTTATGCGAGCCTCCTGGTAACTGCAAAGCAAACACCTATATTAGATATTCAAAAATAAAGAGAAAGGAATCAAAGCATATCAATTCAGAAAAATCAACAAATCACAAAAGAGGAAATCAGACAAGAAGGTAGAAAAAAATTACAAAACAGCCAGAAATTAATGAACAAAATGTTAATAAGTCCATACCAGTCATAAATTACTTTAAATGTAAACAGATTGAGTGCTCTAATCCAAAGACATAGAGTGGCTGAATGGATAAAACAAAAAGACCCAACTATATGTTGCTGGAAGAGACTTACTTCACCTTTATGAATGTACAGAACTGAAAACACAGGAACTAAAAACATAGTCCACGCAATGGATAAGAAGGCTGGGGTAGCTATTCTTAAGTCAGACAAAATAGACTTGAAGACAAAGATTGTAATAAGAGACTAAAGAGTCATTGTATGAAGACAAGGAGTCAATCCACCAACAGGCTATTACTTTTAAGAATGTTGATACAATCAACATCAGAGCACTTAAATATGTGAAGAAAATTTTATCAGACCAAAAGGGAAAAACGGACAGCAATGCAATGATACTTCATTAGCAGGGGAATTCAGTTCTCCATTTTCATCAAAGGATAGATGTTTAAACAGAAAATCAATAAAGAAACAAAACATTGCAGTTAAATGACTAGTTAGATCAAATGGTCTTAAGATATATTTACAGAACATTCCATCCAAAACAGCAGAATACACTTTGCTCCAAGTATGCACAGAACGTTCTCCAGGACAGCTCACATGTGAGGCCACAAAACAAGTCTTAATAAATGTAAGAAGATTGAAATCCTATCACGCGTCACTTCTGATCACAATGATATTAATGGTATGAAACTAGAAATCAATTACAGAAAGAAAACTTGAGAATTCACAAACATGTGGAGAGTGTGCTCTTGAACAACACAAGGGTCAAAGAAGAAATAAAGAGAGAATTCAAAGATACCTTGAGACAATGGAAAATGGAAGTACAATGTACCAAAATGTATAGGAGGTAGCAAAAACAGTTCTAAGAGGAAAGTTCATAGCAATAAATGCCTATATGAATACACTAGAAAGATCTCAAATAAATAACCTAACTTCTTTACACCTCAAAGACATAGAAAAAGAAAAAGACATGAATCCAAAACTCAGGAGAAGGAAGGAAATAACCAAGATCAAAATGGAAATAAGTGAAATAAAGACTAAAAAGACAATAGAAAAGATCAATGTAATTAGGTATTGGATTTTTGGGAAGATAAACAAAATAGAGGAATATTTAGATAGTCTCACCAAGAAAAAGAGAGGACTCAAACAAATAGGATAATAAACAAAAGAGGTGACATTAAAACTGATACCACAAAAACACAAAGGATCATAAGAGACTACTTAAATAGTTATATAGCAACAAATTGGACAACCTAGAAGAAATGGATAAATTCCTAGAAACATACAACCTACCAAGATAGAATCAGGAAGAAATGGGAAACTGAATAGACTGATTACTAGTAAGAAGATTGAATCAGTAATCAAAAACCTCCCAACAAACAAAAGTCCAGCAGCAGATGGCTTCACTGGTGAATTCTACCGAACATTTGAAGAGTGAAGCTTTCCAAACTTTTTCAAAAAACAGAAGAGGAAGTAATACTTCCAACCTCATTTTATGAGGCCAGCATTATCCTGATACTAAACCCAGACGGGAATGTTATAAGAAAAGAAAACTATGTGCCAATACCCCTGATGAAAATAGATGCAAAAATTCTCAATAAAATATTAGCCAACCAAATTCAACAAATGCTAGAAAAACAATTTGTAACAGTGTGTGGTGATAGATGTTAACTAGATTTACTGCGGTGATCACTCTGCAGTATGTACATGTATCGAATCGGTATGCTGTACACTGGAAACCAATACAACTTGACATGTCATTTTATCTCAATTAAAATCAAAAAGGGTTCCAGTCTTAAAGACTGAGAGATTGGTTGATTCTTTTGTTAAAAATGGAGAGGCTAAAGATGACAACCTGCTGTTATGGTTTGAATTGTGTCTCCAAAAAATATATGTCATAACCCCTGGTACTTAAGAATATTATCTTATTTGAAAACAGATTCTTTGCATATGTAATCAAGTTAAGATAATGCCATACCTGATTACGTGGGCTCTAATCTGATATGGATGGTGTCCTTCTAGGAAGGGAAAACAGAGACAAGACACAGACAGGGAGAACACCATATGATGATGGAGGCGAAGATTGGAACAAAGATAAATGTACAAGCCAAGGAATGAGAAGGATTGTTGGCAACAACAGAGGCTAAAAGAAAGGCATAGAACACATTTTCCTTTAGAACCTTCAGAGAGTGTGTTCCTGATGACAGCTTGATTTTGGACTTCTGGTTTCCAGAAGCGTGAGAGAAAAAATTTCTGTTGTTTTAAGTACCCCGGTTGGTGGTACTTCATTATGGCAGCCACAGGAAACTAAAACAGCTACTTTTGGTTGGGGAGAGGGAAACGGTGGATTTATTGAACCAGAGTACATGTAAATTTTCAAGTAGATGTGTCAGGAATGGCAATGGAAATATAGAATTCTGCTTGGAGAGAGGGTTCAGAGCTTGATATACTTTTGGCAATTCTTTGGTGGTTCACCAAAGTACCGTCGTCATTTTGAAGAGGAAATGGGTAAAAGGAGAATTAAGGAAAAGGACTTTTGGTTTCGAAAAAGCAGAAAAGTAATGGCCATTGACATGTGAGAACATCAGGGTTGAACAGTTTATAAAAGCTAATGAAGACCGTTTCAAGGAGGAAGTGGCCAACAGCATGGCATGACTGAAGGTGATCTGAGGAAATGGACTGAAGAAAAAGCATGATTTTGGCTAGAAATGCTAATAATTCTTTGCATTTACACAATGATTTACAATTTGTAAGGCATTTTCATATTTTTTATCTTATTTGTTTACTACAACGCCTTAAGGGACAATATCATCCTTATTTTACAGCTGAGCTCACTCTGGAACAGGGAGGTTAAATCCTTGCTTGAAGTGACACAGCTTCTAAATAACAAGATCAAGATGTGAACCTAGATTTTTCAGAGTTCAAAGTTATGCTCTTTCCAAGGAATAATGGAATATCTTTTTAAATTCCTTTTAATAAGCCTTTACTCTCACTAGGTCGAGGCTAATGATTACTAAGAAATGACAATCAACCCTGCTTAATGCTTTAATTAGCATGCTGTACATTCAAAGATTTCCTCAGTGTGATTATAAGTTTTGTGTTTATAATTTTCAATTTTAAGATGTCAATAATTTTCATAATTTAATTACATAAGAATTATAAGGATAGTCCTATAATGACTAAAGTTAATAGAATTTTAATGTGTTAAGATAGAAATGGGCTCAAATTGTTATAAGACTTCCTATGTATTCAGCATCCTGAACACAGATTCACTCATTGGTCAAATGATCAAAGAAGACACAGTAAACTAAATTTTGGAAGCTTTCTAATGCAAATGTCTTGTGTGTGTGAAAAGGTAAGTGCTTGTTTTGGGAGTGGGAGGGAATGGATGGTGGAAATGTAGCATGTGATCCGGGGGTTTTTCCACATGTCTTGGGTTATAGTGCTCATAATCATTTCCCCACTAGCCTAATTACATGTAATTTTCTCTAGATTCCCGAAAATTCCTTCCAAGATGAAATAGTTTGGGAGGATCCTTCAAGAACTTCATAGAAGCAATGGGACTGTCTATGAAAACTCTGCTTACTCGAGAATCTCCAGAGTCACATCCTGCAGAGGAGAGGGGTGAGGGACTGGATGTCCTCAATAGAAAGTATTCAGATTTCGTTAGCCTTGACTTTTGGTGGAAACACAGATGTCTGTATTCCATATGTCCCATCTTTTGTGTTAGGTGACCATGTACGTGAAGGGCCTTTCAAGCAGTGAAATATTTTTCAATATAGAATAATTAAACAACCTGCCATCTGTACAGTCTGGCCCTATAGTTTACTTTACTTGTAATTGCTTCAATGCATTTTGAGCTTTTGAGAATCCCTGTTCCCATCATTTTATTGTTTTCCCTATTATTTTCATTCTGTTTTCACATTTACTGTATGTATCTGTACTTTTTAACTGAAATCTCTGTATATATCTACTGTCTCTCTCAGTTCTTGTTTGTCATTCTGTATTTGTCTTCTCTATCTTTCATTTTGTTTCTGCCCTTTTCCCTTTCCTTTTCCACACTTGGGCTCTTTATCCATTTATCTAGTGATAAATACAGAAATCCCAAAGTGAAGCAGCCGTACAGGGTGGTATAACATTTCACTTAGGAAGTGTGGACCTTCCCTTCCGCTTATCTCAGATAGACGACAAGCAGTGAGGAAGAGAATCTGAGAGTTTGGAATAATTCAGAGCCTAGAAATAGCTTGTTCAATACTTTACTGAGGTGGTGGCAATTTAGATATTTCAGAAGAAAGGCTATCATCTTCACTGTGTCTACTCTACAGAGAGAATGGTGCCCTGGAACCGGGTGGAGAAGCATTCCTGTTCTTTCCTTTACGTTAGATATTAAAATCATAACACCGGCCTGGAATATTTTCTTATTTTTATCTTTTTTATAACCCTATGTTTTGGTGTTTCTCTTTAAACAGTATAAACTTGAAGATTTTTCCCCCATTGGTCTTTGTTTTTTAAATGTGGGGTTGGGAGAGGCACTGCTTAGTTCATTTAGAGCTCTTTTAACTATTGAGATGTGATTCAATCATAACATTATTTTAGTTTGTTCCTTTTTAACGTAGGCATTTGCTTGTCTGATTTCTGAGGCTTTATATATTTGAGAAGTTTTTATCATGCGTCTCTATTTAAATGGCCATTTTGCTGGATAAAACATCTGGGTTGAAGTTTTTCCCCTTAACTTAAAAGAAATAATCCTCCATTGTCCTTTCTCATTCAGTGTTGCTTTGAAAGTATTTGATAGTGCATCTAAGTAGATCAACAAATACATGCAAATCATATGTGTAGAACCACAGCTATATGTCACCTTCCCACAGGTAAAGTTTCAATGGAATGAGCAATTCACAGTCAAAAATCATATCAACACACAAGGAAATAAGATATCATGAGTAAGCACAAGGGATAAACAAAGGAGCAGAATCAGATTCATAAAGACTTTGGACTTTTGAATTTTTAGACATGGAATATGCAATAAATATGACTAATATCTTTCAATACTTAGAATTCTCAAAATATAAGCAAGAGATAAAGGACAAAAGGAACAAGAAAACAGAGTCTGGTCCTAAACAAGAAGCTGAATTATGATGAACACTGACTCTCTCTTCCAAGATAAATCCCAGAAAATTTAGAGAAGATAAATAGAGAAACTGTAAGAAATCCTGAGGTATTGGTGTATACATGTATGATGGTAGTAGGGGCTGAAGAAGAGGACTTCCCAGCACAATTATAGTCGTTAAAACTGGAAAGAAAGTGTGAGGATTCTGATCTAGCTTCTCCACTGCTTCGTCTTGAGGGACACAGTGTTTACCCTACAACTTCAGCAAGACATAATTTTCCTCCAAGTGTCCTCAGCAATAAAATTCAGAATAACCTAATGTTGGAACGGTGATGAGTTAATCACTTATAAATGCAGTAGGAAGCTTAAAAGATAAAAGAAGTAAATATAACTATAAATACAATAATTTGTTAATAGTTACAAAAAATAAAAAGATGTATAATGTAACATCAACACATAAAACATGTGCGAGAGGGAACAAAAATGTTGAACTTTAGAATGCATTTGAACTTAAATTCTTATCAATTGAAAACTCACTGTTATAAGAAATATATTTTATGCGAGCCTCCTGGTAACTGCAAAGCAAACACCTATATTAGATATTCAAAAATAAAGAGAAAGGAATCAAAGCATATCAATTCAGAAAAATCAACAAATCACAAAAGAGGAAATCAGACAAGAAGGTAGAAAAAAATTACAAAACAGCCAGAAATTAATGAACAAAATGTTAATAAGTCCATACCAGTCATAAATTACTTTAAATGTAAACAGATTGAGTGCTCTAATCCAAAGACATAGAGTGGCTGAATGGATAAAACAAAAAGACCCAACTATATGTTGCTGGAAGAGACTTACTTCACCTTTATGAATGTACAGAACTGAAAACACAGGAACTAAAAACATAGTCCACGCAATGGATAAGAAGGCTGGGGTAGCTATTCTTAAGTCAGACAAAATAGACTTGAAGACAAAGATTGTAATAAGAGACTAAAGAGTCATTGTATGAAGACAAGGAGTCAATCCACCAACAGGCTATTACTTTTAAGAATGTTGATACAATCAACATCAGAGCACTTAAATATGTGAAGAAAATTTTATCAGACCAAAAGGGAAAAACGGACAGCAATGCAATGATACTTCATTAGCAGGGGAATTCAGTTCTCCATTTTCATCAAAGGATAGATGTTTAAACAGAAAATCAATAAAGAAACAAAACATTGCAGTTAAATGACTAGTTAGATCAAATGGTCTTAAGATATATTTACAGAACATTCCATCCAAAACAGCAGAATACACTTTGCTCCAAGTATGCACAGAACGTTCTCCAGGACAGCTCACATGTGAGGCCACAAAACAAGTCTTAATAAATGTAAGAAGATTGAAATCCTATCACGCGTCACTTCTGATCACAATGATATTAATGGTATGAAACTAGAAATCAATTACAGAAAGAAAACTTGAGAATTCACAAACATGTGGAGAGTGTGCTCTTGAACAACACAAGGGTCAAAGAAGAAATAAAGAGAGAATTCAAAGATACCTTGAGACAATGGAAAATGGAAGTACAATGTACCAAAATGTATAGGAGGTAGCAAAAACAGTTCTAAGAGGAAAGTTCATAGCAATAAATGCCTATATGAATACACTAGAAAGATCTCAAATAAATAACCTAACTTCTTTACACCTCAAAGACATAGAAAAAGAAAAAGACATGAATCCAAAACTCAGGAGAAGGAAGGAAATAACCAAGATCAAAATGGAAATAAGTGAAATAAAGACTAAAAAGACAATAGAAAAGATCAATGTAATTAGGTATTGGATTTTTGGGAAGATAAACAAAATAGAGGAATATTTAGATAGTCTCACCAAGAAAAAGAGAGGACTCAAACAAATAGGATAATAAACAAAAGAGGTGACATTAAAACTGATACCACAAAAACACAAAGGATCATAAGAGACTACTTAAATAGTTATATAGCAACAAATTGGACAACCTAGAAGAAATGGATAAATTCCTAGAAACATACAACCTACCAAGATAGAATCAGGAAGAAATGGGAAACTGAATAGACTGATTACTAGTAAGAAGATTGAATCAGTAATCAAAAACCTCCCAACAAACAAAAGTCCAGCAGCAGATGGCTTCACTGGTGAATTCTACCGAACATTTGAAGAGTGAAGCTTTCCAAACTTTTTCAAAAAACAGAAGAGGAAGTAATACTTCCAACCTCATTTTATGAGGCCAGCATTATCCTGATACTAAACCCAGACGGGAATGTTATAAGAAAAGAAAACTATGTGCCAATACCCCTGATGAAAATAGATGCAAAAATTCTCAATAAAATATTAGCCAACCAAATTCAACAAATGCTAGAAAAACAATTTGTAACAGTGTGTGGTGATAGATGTTAACTAGATTTACTGCGGTGATCACTCTGCAGTATGTACATGTATCGAATCGGTATGCTGTACACTGGAAACCAATACAACTTGACATGTCATTTTATCTCAATTAAAATCAAAAAGGGTTCCAGTCTTAAAGACTGAGAGATTGGTTGATTCTTTTGTTAAAAATGGAGAGGCTAAAGATGACAACCTGCTGTTATGGTTTGAATTGTGTCTCCAAAAAATATATGTCATAACCCCTGGTACTTAAGAATATTATCTTATTTGAAAACAGATTCTTTGCATATGTAATCAAGTTAAGATAATGCCATACCTGATTACGTGGGCTCTAATCTGATATGGATGGTGTCCTTCTAGGAAGGGAAAACAGAGACAAGACACAGACAGGGAGAACACCATATGATGATGGAGGCGAAGATTGGAACAAAGATAAATGTACAAGCCAAGGAATGAGAAGGATTGTTGGCAACAACAGAGGCTAAAAGAAAGGCATAGAACACATTTTCCTTTAGAACCTTCAGAGAGTGTGTTCCTGATGACAGCTTGATTTTGGACTTCTGGTTTCCAGAAGCGTGAGAGAAAAAATTTCTGTTGTTTTAAGTACCCCGGTTGGTGGTACTTCATTATGGCAGCCACAGGAAACTAAAACAGCTACTTTTGGTTGGGGAGAGGGAAACGGTGGATTTATTGAACCAGAGTACATGTAAATTTTCAAGTAGATGTGTCAGGAATGGCAATGGAAATATAGAATTCTGCTTGGAGAGAGGGTTCAGAGCTTGATATACTTTTGGCAATTCTTTGGTGGTTCACCAAAGTACCGTCGTCATTTTGAAGAGGAAATGGGTAAAAGGAGAATTAAGGAAAAGGACTTTTGGTTTCGAAAAAGCAGAAAAGTAATGGCCATTGACATGTGAGAACATCAGGGTTGAACAGTTTATAAAAGCTAATGAAGACCGTTTCAAGGAGGAAGTGGCCAACAGCATGGCATGACTGAAGGTGATCTGAGGAAATGGACTGAAGAAAAAGCATGATTTTGGCTAGAAATGCTAATAATTCTTTGCATTTACACAATGATTTACAATTTGTAAGGCATTTTCATATTTTTTATCTTATTTGTTTACTACAACGCCTTAAGGGACAATATCATCCTTATTTTACAGCTGAGCTCACTCTGGAACAGGGAGGTTAAATCCTTGCTTGAAGTGACACAGCTTCTAAATAACAAGATCAAGATGTGAACCTAGATTTTTCAGAGTTCAAAGTTATGCTCTTTCCAAGGAATAATGGAATATCTTTTTAAATTCCTTTTAATAAGCCTTTACTCTCACTAGGTCGAGGCTAATGATTACTAAGAAATGACAATCAACCCTGCTTAATGCTTTAATTAGCATGCTGTACATTCAAAGATTTCCTCAGTGTGATTATAAGTTTTGTGTTTATAATTTTCAATTTTAAGATGTCAATAATTTTCATAATTTAATTACATAAGAATTATAAGGATAGTCCTATAATGACTAAAGTTAATAGAATTTTAATGTGTTAAGATAGAAATGGGCTCAAATTGTTATAAGACTTCCTATGTATTCAGCATCCTGAACACAGATTCACTCATTGGTCAAATGATCAAAGAAGACACAGTAAACTAAATTTTGGAAGCTTTCTAATGCAAATGTCTTGTGTGTGTGAAAAGGTAAGTGCTTGTTTTGGGAGTGGGAGGGAATGGATGGTGGAAATGTAGCATGTGATCCGGGGGTTTTTCCACATGTCTTGGGTTATAGTGCTCATAATCATTTCCCCACTAGCCTAATTACATGTAATTTTCTCTAGATTCCCGAAAATTCCTTCCAAGATGAAATAGTTTGGGAGGATCCTTCAAGAACTTCATAGAAGCAATGGGACTGTCTATGAAAACTCTGCTTACTCGAGAATCTCCAGAGTCACATCCTGCAGAGGAGAGGGGTGAGGGACTGGATGTCCTCAATAGAAAGTATTCAGATTTCGTTAGCCTTGACTTTTGGTGGAAACATAGATGTCTGTATTCCATATGTCCCATCTTTTGTGTTAGGTGACCATGTACGTGAAGGGCCTTTCAAGCAGTGAAATATTTTTCAATATAGAATAATTAAACAACCTGCCATCTGTACAGTCTGGCCCTATAGTTTACTTTACTTGTAATTGCTTCAATGCATTTTGAGCTTTTGAGAATCCCTGTTCCCATCATTTTATTGTTTTCCCTATTATTTTCATTCTGTTTTCACATTTACTGTATGTATCTGTACTTTTTAACTGAAATCTCTGTATATATCTACTGTCTCTCTCAGTTCTTGTTTGTCATTCTGTATTTGTCTTCTCTATCTTTCATTTTGTTTCTGCCCTTTTCCCTTTCCTTTTCCACACTTGGGCTCTTTATCCATTTATCTAGTGATAAATACAGAAATCCCAAAGTGAAGCAGCCGTACAGGGTGGTATAACATTTCACTTAGGAAGTGTGGACCTTCCCTTCCGCTTATCTCAGATAGACGACAAGCAGTGAGGAAGAGAATCTGAGAGTTTGGAATAATTCAGAGCCTAGAAATAGCTTGTTCAATACTTTACTGAGGTGGTGGCAATTTAGATATTTCAGAAGAAAGGCTATCATCTTCACTGTGTCTACTCTACAGAGAGAATGGTGCCCTGGAACCGGGTGGAGAAGCATTCCTGTTCTTTCCTTTACGTTAGATATTAAAATCATAACACCGGCCTGGAATATTTTCTTATTTTTATCTTTTTTATAACCCTATGTTTTGGTGTTTCTCTTTAAACAGTATAAACTTGAAGATTTTTCCCCCATTGGTCTTTGTTTTTTAAATGTGGGGTTGGGAGAGGCACTGCTTAGTTCATTTAGAGCTCTTTTAACTATTGAGATGTGATTCAATCATAACATTATTTTAGTTTGTTCCTTTTTAACGTAGGCATTTGCTTGTCTGATTTCTGAGGCTTTATATATTTGAGAAGTTTTTATCATGCGTCTCTATTTAAATGGCCATTTTGCTGGATAAAACATCTGGGTTGAAGTTTTTCCCCTTAACTTAAAAGAAATAATCCTCCATTGTCCTTTCTCATTCAGTGTTGCTTTGAAAGTATTTGATAGTGCATCTAAGTAGATCAACAAATACATGCAAATCATATGTGTAGAACCATAGCTATATGTCACCTTCCCACAGGTAAAGTTTCAATGGAATGAGCAATTCACAGTCAAAAATCATATCAACACACAAGGAAATAAGATATCATGAGTAAGCACAAGGGATAAACAAAGGAGCAGAATCAGATTCATAAAGACTTTGGACTTTTGAATTTTTAGACATGGAATATGCAATAAATATGACTAATATCTTTCAATACTTAGAATTCTCAAAATATAAGCAAGAGATAAAGGACAAAAGGAACAAGAAAACAGAGTCTGGTCCTAAACAAGAAGCTGAATTATGATGAACACTGACTCTCTCTTCCAAGATAAATCCCAGAAAATTTAGAGAAGATAAATAGAGAAACTGTAAGAAATCCTGAGGTATTGGTGTATACATGTATGATGGTAGTAGGGGCTGAAGAAGAGGACTTCCCAGCACAATTATAGTCGTTAAAACTGGAAAGAAAGTGTGAGGATTCTGATCTAGCTTCTCCACTGCTTCGTCTTGAGGGACACAGTGTTTACCCTACAACTTCAGCAAGACATAATTTTCCTCCAAGTGTCCTCAGCAATAAAATTCAGAATAACCTAATGTTGGAACGGTGATGAGTTAATCACTTATAAATGCAGTAGGAAGCTTAAAAGATAAAAGAAGTAAATATAACTATAAATACAATAATTTGTTAATAGTTACAAAAAATAAAAAGATGTATAATGTAACATCAACACATAAAACATGTGCGAGAGGGAACAAAAATGTTGAACTTTAGAATGCATTTGAACTTAAATTCTTATCAATTGAAAACTCACTGTTATAAGAAATATATTTTATGCGAGCCTCCTGGTAACTGCAAAGCAAACACCTATATTAGATATTCAAAAATAAAGAGAAAGGAATCAAAGCATATCAATTCAGAAAAATCAACAAATCACAAAAGAGGAAATCAGACAAGAAGGTAGAAAAAAATTACAAAACAGCCAGAAATTAATGAACAAAATGTTAATAAGTCCATACCAGTCATAAATTACTTTAAATGTAAACAGATTGAGTGCTCTAATCCAAAGACATAGAGTGGCTGAATGGATAAAACAAAAAGACCCAACTATATGTTGCTGGAAGAGACTTACTTCACCTTTATGAATGTACAGAACTGAAAACACAGGAACTAAAAACATAGTCCACGCAATGGATAAGAAGGCTGGGGTAGCTATTCTTAAGTCAGACAAAATAGACTTGAAGACAAAGATTGTAATAAGAGACTAAAGAGTCATTGTATGAAGACAAGGAGTCAATCCACCAACAGGCTATTACTTTTAAGAATGTTGATACAATCAACATCAGAGCACTTAAATATGTGAAGAAAATTTTATCAGACCAAAAGGGAAAAACGGACAGCAATGCAATGATACTTCATTAGCAGGGGAATTCAGTTCTCCATTTTCATCAAAGGATAGATGTTTAAACAGAAAATCAATAAAGAAACAAAACATTGCAGTTAAATGACTAGTTAGATCAAATGGTCTTAAGATATATTTACAGAACATTCCATCCAAAACAGCAGAATACACTTTGCTCCAAGTATGCACAGAACGTTCTCCAGGACAGCTCACATGTGAGGCCACAAAACAAGTCTTAATAAATGTAAGAAGATTGAAATCCTATCACGCGTCACTTCTGATCACAATGATATTAATGGTATGAAACTAGAAATCAATTACAGAAAGAAAACTTGAGAATTCACAAACATGTGGAGAGTGTGCTCTTGAACAACACAAGGGTCAAAGAAGAAATAAAGAGAGAATTCAAAGATACCTTGAGACAATGGAAAATGGAAGTACAATGTACCAAAATGTATAGGAGGTAGCAAAAACAGTTCTAAGAGGAAAGTTCATAGCAATAAATGCCTATATGAATACACTAGAAAGATCTCAAATAAATAACCTAACTTCTTTACACCTCAAAGACATAGAAAAAGAAAAAGACATGAATCCAAAACTCAGGAGAAGGAAGGAAATAACCAAGATCAAAATGGAAATAAGTGAAATAAAGACTAAAAAGACAATAGAAAAGATCAATGTAATTAGGTATTGGATTTTTGGGAAGATAAACAAAATAGAGGAATATTTAGATAGTCTCACCAAGAAAAAGAGAGGACTCAAACAAATAGGATAATAAACAAAAGAGGTGACATTAAAACTGATACCACAAAAACACAAAGGATCATAAGAGACTACTTAAATAGTTATATAGCAACAAATTGGACAACCTAGAAGAAATGGATAAATTCCTAGAAACATACAACCTACCAAGATAGAATCAGGAAGAAATGGGAAACTGAATAGACTGATTACTAGTAAGAAGATTGAATCAGTAATCAAAAACCTCCCAACAAACAAAAGTCCAGCAGCAGATGGCTTCACTGGTGAATTCTACCGAACATTTGAAGAGTGAAGCTTTCCAAACTTTTTCAAAAAACAGAAGAGGAAGTAATACTTCCAACCTCATTTTATGAGGCCAGCATTATCCTGATACTAAACCCAGACGGGAATGTTATAAGAAAAGAAAACTATGTGCCAATACCCCTGATGAAAATAGATGCAAAAATTCTCAATAAAATATTAGCCAACCAAATTCAACAAATGCTAGAAAAACAATTTGTAACAGTGTGTGGTGATAGATGTTAACTAGATTTACTGCGGTGATCACTCTGCAGTATGTACATGTATCGAATCGGTATGCTGTACACTGGAAACCAATACAACTTGACATGTCATTTTATCTCAATTAAAATCAAAAAGGGTTCCAGTCTTAAAGACTGAGAGATTGGTTGATTCTTTTGTTAAAAATGGAGAGGCTAAAGATGACAACCTGCTGTTATGGTTTGAATTGTGTCTCCAAAAAATATATGTCATAACCCCTGGTACTTAAGAATATTATCTTATTTGAAAACAGATTCTTTGCATATGTAATCAAGTTAAGATAATGCCATACCTGATTACGTGGGCTCTAATCTGATATGGATGGTGTCCTTCTAGGAAGGGAAAACAGAGACAAGACACAGACAGGGAGAACACCATATGATGATGGAGGCGAAGATTGGAACAAAGATAAATGTACAAGCCAAGGAATGAGAAGGATTGTTGGCAACAACAGAGGCTAAAAGAAAGGCATAGAACACATTTTCCTTTAGAACCTTCAGAGAGTGTGTTCCTGATGACAGCTTGATTTTGGACTTCTGGTTTCCAGAAGCGTGAGAGAAAAAATTTCTGTTGTTTTAAGTACCCCGGTTGGTGGTACTTCATTATGGCAGCCACAGGAAACTAAAACAGCTACTTTTGGTTGGGGAGAGGGAAACGGTGGATTTATTGAACCAGAGTACATGTAAATTTTCAAGTAGATGTGTCAGGAATGGCAATGGAAATATAGAATTCTGCTTGGAGAGAGGGTTCAGAGCTTGATATACTTTTGGCAATTCTTTGGTGGTTCACCAAAGTACCGTCGTCATTTTGAAGAGGAAATGGGTAAAAGGAGAATTAAGGAAAAGGACTTTTGGTTTCGAAAAAGCAGAAAAGTAATGGCCATTGACATGTGAGAACATCAGGGTTGAACAGTTTATAAAAGCTAATGAAGACCGTTTCAAGGAGGAAGTGGCCAACAGCATGGCATGACTGAAGGTGATCTGAGGAAATGGACTGAAGAAAAAGCATGATTTTGGCTAGAAATGCTAATAATTCTTTGCATTTACACAATGATTTACAATTTGTAAGGCATTTTCATATTTTTTATCTTATTTGTTTACTACAACGCCTTAAGGGACAATATCATCCTTATTTTACAGCTGAGCTCACTCTGGAACAGGGAGGTTAAATCCTTGCTTGAAGTGACACAGCTTCTAAATAACAAGATCAAGATGTGAACCTAGATTTTTCAGAGTTCAAAGTTATGCTCTTTCCAAGGAATAATGGAATATCTTTTTAAATTCCTTTTAATAAGCCTTTACTCTCACTAGGTCGAGGCTAATGATTACTAAGAAATGACAATCAACCCTGCTTAATGCTTTAATTAGCATGCTGTACATTCAAAGATTTCCTCAGTGTGATTATAAGTTTTGTGTTTATAATTTTCAATTTTAAGATGTCAATAATTTTCATAATTTAATTACATAAGAATTATAAGGATAGTCCTATAATGACTAAAGTTAATAGAATTTTAATGTGTTAAGATAGAAATGGGCTCAAATTGTTATAAGACTTCCTATGTATTCAGCATCCTGAACACAGATTCACTCATTGGTCAAATGATCAAAGAAGACACAGTAAACTAAATTTTGGAAGCTTTCTAATGCAAATGTCTTGTGTGTGTGAAAAGGTAAGTGCTTGTTTTGGGAGTGGGAGGGAATGGATGGTGGAAATGTAGCATGTGATCCGGGGGTTTTTCCACATGTCTTGGGTTATAGTGCTCATAATCATTTCCCCACTAGCCTAATTACATGTAATTTTCTCTAGATTCCCGAAAATTCCTTCCAAGATGAAATAGTTTGGGAGGATCCTTCAAGAACTTCATAGAAGCAATGGGACTGTCTATGAAAACTCTGCTTACTCGAGAATCTCCAGAGTCACATCCTGCAGAGGAGAGGGGTGAGGGACTGGATGTCCTCAATAGAAAGTATTCAGATTTCGTTAGCCTTGACTTTTGGTGGAAACATAGATGTCTGTATTCCATATGTCCCATCTTTTGTGTTAGGTGACCATGTACGTGAAGGGCCTTTCAAGCAGTGAAATATTTTTCAATATAGAATAATTAAACAACCTGCCATCTGTACAGTCTGGCCCTATAGTTTACTTTACTTGTAATTGCTTCAATGCATTTTGAGCTTTTGAGAATCCCTGTTCCCATCATTTTATTGTTTTCCCTATTATTTTCATTCTGTTTTCACATTTACTGTATGTATCTGTACTTTTTAACTGAAATCTCTGTATATATCTACTGTCTCTCTCAGTTCTTGTTTGTCATTCTGTATTTGTCTTCTCTATCTTTCATTTTGTTTCTGCCCTTTTCCCTTTCCTTTTCCACACTTGGGCTCTTTATCCATTTATCTAGTGATAAATACAGAAATCCCAAAGTGAAGCAGCCGTACAGGGTGGTATAACATTTCACTTAGGAAGTGTGGACCTTCCCTTCCGCTTATCTCAGATAGACGACAAGCAGTGAGGAAGAGAATCTGAGAGTTTGGAATAATTCAGAGCCTAGAAATAGCTTGTTCAATACTTTACTGAGGTGGTGGCAATTTAGATATTTCAGAAGAAAGGCTATCATCTTCACTGTGTCTACTCTACAGAGAGAATGGTGCCCTGGAACCGGGTGGAGAAGCATTCCTGTTCTTTCCTTTACGTTAGATATTAAAATCATAACACCGGCCTGGAATATTTTCTTATTTTTATCTTTTTTATAACCCTATGTTTTGGTGTTTCTCTTTAAACAGTATAAACTTGAAGATTTTTCCCCCATTGGTCTTTGTTTTTTAAATGTGGGGTTGGGAGAGGCACTGCTTAGTTCATTTAGAGCTCTTTTAACTATTGAGATGTGATTCAATCATAACATTATTTTAGTTTGTTCCTTTTTAACGTAGGCATTTGCTTGTCTGATTTCTGAGGCTTTATATATTTGAGAAGTTTTTATCATGCGTCTCTATTTAAATGGCCATTTTGCTGGATAAAACATCTGGGTTGAAGTTTTTCCCCTTAACTTAAAAGAAATAATCCTCCATTGTCCTTTCTCATTCAGTGTTGCTTTGAAAGTATTTGATAGTGCATCTAAGTAGATCAACAAATACATGCAAATCATATGTGTAGAACCACAGCTATATGTCACCTTCCCACAGGTAAAGTTTCAATGGAATGAGCAATTCACAGTCAAAAATCATATCAACACACAAGGAAATAAGATATCATGAGTAAGCACAAGGGATAAACAAAGGAGCAGAATCAGATTCATAAAGACTTTGGACTTTTGAATTTTTAGACATGGAATATGCAATAAATATGACTAATATCTTTCAATACTTAGAATTCTCAAAATATAAGCAAGAGATAAAGGACAAAAGGAACAAGAAAACAGAGTCTGGTCCTAAACAAGAAGCTGAATTATGATGAACACTGACTCTCTCTTCCAAGATAAATCCCAGAAAATTTAGAGAAGATAAATAGAGAAACTGTAAGAAATCCTGAGGTATTGGTGTATACATGTATGATGGTAGTAGGGGCTGAAGAAGAGGACTTCCCAGCACAATTATAGTCGTTAAAACTGGAAAGAAAGTGTGAGGATTCTGATCTAGCTTCTCCACTGCTTCGTCTTGAGGGACACAGTGTTTACCCTACAACTTCAGCAAGACATAATTTTCCTCCAAGTGTCCTCAGCAATAAAATTCAGAATAACCTAATGTTGGAACGGTGATGAGTTAATCACTTATAAATGCAGTAGGAAGCTTAAAAGATAAAAGAAGTAAATATAACTATAAATACAATAATTTGTTAATAGTTACAAAAAATAAAAAGATGTATAATGTAACATCAACACATAAAACATGTGCGAGAGGGAACAAAAATGTTGAACTTTAGAATGCATTTGAACTTAAATTCTTATCAATTGAAAACTCACTGTTATAAGAAATATATTTTATGCGAGCCTCCTGGTAACTGCAAAGCAAACACCTATATTAGATATTCAAAAATAAAGAGAAAGGAATCAAAGCATATCAATTCAGAAAAATCAACAAATCACAAAAGAGGAAATCAGACAAGAAGGTAGAAAAAAATTACAAAACAGCCAGAAATTAATGAACAAAATGTTAATAAGTCCATACCAGTCATAAATTACTTTAAATGTAAACAGATTGAGTGCTCTAATCCAAAGACATAGAGTGGCTGAATGGATAAAACAAAAAGACCCAACTATATGTTGCTGGAAGAGACTTACTTCACCTTTATGAATGTACAGAACTGAAAACACAGGAACTAAAAACATAGTCCACGCAATGGATAAGAAGGCTGGGGTAGCTATTCTTAAGTCAGACAAAATAGACTTGAAGACAAAGATTGTAATAAGAGACTAAAGAGTCATTGTATGAAGACAAGGAGTCAATCCACCAACAGGCTATTACTTTTAAGAATGTTGATACAATCAACATCAGAGCACTTAAATATGTGAAGAAAATTTTATCAGACCAAAAGGGAAAAACGGACAGCAATGCAATGATACTTCATTAGCAGGGGAATTCAGTTCTCCATTTTCATCAAAGGATAGATGTTTAAACAGAAGATCAATAAAGAAACAAAACATTGCAGTTAAATGACTAGTTAGATCAAATGGTCTTAAGATATATTTACAGAACATTCCATCCAAAACAGCAGAATACACTTTGCTCCAAGTATGCACAGAACGTTCTCCAGGACAGCTCACATGTGAGGCCACAAAACAAGTCTTAATAAATGTAAGAAGATTGAAATCCTATCACGCGTCACTTCTGATCACAATGATATTAATGGTATGAAACTAGAAATCAATTACAGAAAGAAAACTTGAGAATTCACAAACATGTGGAGAGTGTGCTCTTGAACAACACAAGGGTCAAAGAAGAAATAAAGAGAGAATTCAAAGATACCTTGAGACAATGGAAAATGGAAGTACAATGTACCAAAATGTATAGGAGGTAGCAAAAACAGTTCTAAGAGGAAAGTTCATAGCAATAAATGCCTATATGAATACACTAGAAAGATCTCAAATAAATAACCTAACTTCTTTACACCTCAAAGACATAGAAAAAGAAAAAGACATGAATCCAAAACTCAGGAGAAGGAAGGAAATAACCAAGATCAAAATGGAAATAAGTGAAATAAAGACTAAAAAGACAATAGAAAAGATCAATGTAATTAGGTATTGGATTTTTGGGAAGATAAACAAAATAGAGGAATATTTAGATAGTCTCACCAAGAAAAAGAGAGGACTCAAACAAATAGGATAATAAACAAAAGAGGTGACATTAAAACTGATACCACAAAAACACAAAGGATCATAAGAGACTACTTAAATAGTTATATAGCAACAAATTGGACAACCTAGAAGAAATGGATAAATTCCTAGAAACATACAACCTACCAAGATAGAATCAGGAAGAAATGGGAAACTGAATAGACTGATTACTAGTAAGAAGATTGAATCAGTAATCAAAAACCTCCCAACAAACAAAAGTCCAGCAGCAGATGGCTTCACTGGTGAATTCTACCGAACATTTGAAGAGTGAAGCTTTCCAAACTTTTTCAAAAAACAGAAGAGGAAGTAATACTTCCAACCTCATTTTATGAGGCCAGCATTATCCTGATACTAAACCCAGACGGGAATGTTATAAGAAAAGAAAACTATGTGCCAATACCCCTGATGAAAATAGATGCAAAAATTCTCAATAAAATATTAGCCAACCAAATTCAACAAATGCTAGAAAAACAATTTGTAACAGTGTGTGGTGATAGATGTTAACTAGATTTACTGCGGTGATCACTCTGCAGTATGTACATGTATCGAATCGGTATGCTGTACACTGGAAACCAATACAACTTGACATGTCATTTTATCTCAATTAAAATCAAAAAGGGTTCCAGTCTTAAAGACTGAGAGATTGGTTGATTCTTTTGTTAAAAATGGAGAGGCTAAAGATGACAACCTGCTGTTATGGTTTGAATTGTGTCTCCAAAAAATATATGTCATAACCCCTGGTACTTAAGAATATTATCTTATTTGAAAACAGATTCTTTGCATATGTAATCAAGTTAAGATAATGCCATACCTGATTACGTGGGCTCTAATCTGATATGGATGGTGTCCTTCTAGGAAGGGAAAACAGAGACAAGACACAGACAGGGAGAACACCATATGATGATGGAGGCGAAGACTGGAACAAAGATAAATGTACAAGCCAAGGAATGAGAAGGATTGTTGGCAACAACAGAGGCTAAAAGAAAGGCATAGAACACATTTTCCTTTAGAACCTTCAGAGAGTGTGTTCCTGATGACAGCTTGATTTTGGACTTCTGGTTTCCAGAAGCGTGAGAGAAAAAATTTCTGTTGTTTTAAGTACCCCGGTTGGTGGTACTTCATTATGGCAGCCACAGGAAACTAAAACAGCTACTTTTGGTTGGGGAGAGGGAAACGGTGGATTTATTGAACCAGAGTACATGTAAATTTTCAAGTAGATGTGTCAGGAATGGCAATGGAAATATAGAATTCTGCTTGGAGAGAGGGTTCAGAGCTTGATATACTTTTGGCAATTCTTTGGTGGTTCACCAAAGTACCGTCGTCATTTTGAAGAGGAAATGGGTAAAAGGAGAATTAAGGAAAAGGACTTTTGGTTTCGAAAAAGCAGAAAAGTAATGGCCATTGACATGTGAGAACATCAGGGTTGAACAGTTTATAAAAGCTAATGAAGACCGTTTCAAGGAGGAAGTGGCCAACAGCATGGCATGACTGAAGGTGATCTGAGGAAATGGACTGAAGAAAAAGCATGATTTTGGCTAGAAATGCTAATAATTCTTTGCATTTACACAATGATTTACAATTTGTAAGGCATTTTCATATTTTTTATCTTATTTGTTTACTACAACGCCTTAAGGGACAATATCATCCTTATTTTACAGCTGAGCTCACTCTGGAACAGGGAGGTTAAATCCTTGCTTGAAGTGACACAGCTTCTAAATAACAAGATCAAGATGTGAACCTAGATTTTTCAGAGTTCAAAGTTATGCTCTTTCCAAGGAATAATGGAATATCTTTTTAAATTCCTTTTAATAAGCCTTTACTCTCACTAGGTCGAGGCTAATGATTACTAAGAAATGACAATCAACCCTGCTTAATGCTTTAATTAGCATGCTGTACATTCAAAGATTTCCTCAGTGTGATTATAAGTTTTGTGTTTATAATTTTCAATTTTAAGATGTCAATAATTTTCATAATTTAATTACATAAGAATTATAAGGATAGTCCTATAATGACTAAAGTTAATAGAATTTTAATGTGTTAAGATAGAAATGGGCTCAAATTGTTATAAGACTTCCTATGTATTCAGCATCCTGAACACAGATTCACTCATTGGTCAAATGATCAAAGAAGACACAGTAAACTAAATTTTGGAAGCTTTCTAATGCAAATGTCTTGTGTGTGTGAAAAGGTAAGTGCTTGTTTTGGGAGTGGGAGGGAATGGATGGTGGAAATGTAGCATGTGATCCGGGGGTTTTTCCACATGTCTTGGGTTATAGTGCTCATAATCATTTCCCCACTAGCCTAATTACATGTAATTTTCTCTAGATTCCCGAAAATTCCTTCCAAGATGAAATAGTTTGGGAGGATCCTTCAAGAACTTCATAGAAGCAATGGGACTGTCTATGAAAACTCTGCTTACTCGAGAATCTCCAGAGTCACATCCTGCAGAGGAGAGGGGTGAGGGACTGGATGTCCTCAATAGAAAGTATTCAGATTTCGTTAGCCTTGACTTTTGGTGGAAACATAGATGTCTGTATTCCATATGTCCCATCTTTTGTGTTAGGTGACCATGTACGTGAAGGGCCTTTCAAGCAGTGAAATATTTTTCAATATAGAATAATTAAACAACCTGCCATCTGTACAGTCTGGCCCTATAGTTTACTTTACTTGTAATTGCTTCAATGCATTTTGAGCTTTTGAGAATCCCTGTTCCCATCATTTTATTGTTTTCCCTATTATTTTCATTCTGTTTTCACATTTACTGTATGTATCTGTACTTTTTAACTGAAATCTCTGTATATATCTACTGTCTCTCTCAGTTCTTGTTTGTCATTCTGTATTTGTCTTCTCTATCTTTCATTTTGTTTCTGCCCTTTTCCCTTTCCTTTTCCACACTTGGGCTCTTTATCCATTTATCTAGTGATAAATACAGAAATCCCAAAGTGAAGCAGCCGTACAGGGTGGTATAACATTTCACTTAGGAAGTGTGGACCTTCCCTTCCGCTTATCTCAGATAGACGACAAGCAGTGAGGAAGAGAATCTGAGAGTTTGGAATAATTCAGAGCCTAGAAATAGCTTGTTCAATACTTTACTGAGGTGGTGGCAATTTAGATATTTCAGAAGAAAGGCTATCATCTTCACTGTGTCTACTCTACAGAGAGAATGGTGCCCTGGAACCGGGTGGAGAAGCATTCCTGTTCTTTCCTTTACGTTAGATATTAAAATCATAACACCGGCCTGGAATATTTTCTTATTTTTATCTTTTTTATAACCCTATGTTTTGGTGTTTCTCTTTAAACAGTATAAACTTGAAGATTTTTCCCCCATTGGTCTTTGTTTTTTAAATGTGGGGTTGGGAGAGGCACTGCTTAGTTCATTTAGAGCTCTTTTAACTATTGAGATGTGATTCAATCATAACATTATTTTAGTTTGTTCCTTTTTAACGTAGGCATTTGCTTGTCTGATTTCTGAGGCTTTATATATTTGAGAAGTTTTTATCATGCGTCTCTATTTAAATGGCCATTTTGCTGGATAAAACATCTGGGTTGAAGTTTTTCCCCTTAACTTAAAAGAAATAATCCTCCATTGTCCTTTCTCATTCAGTGTTGCTTTGAAAGTATTTGATAGTGCATCTAAGTAGATCAACAAATACATGCAAATCATATGTGTAGAACCACAGCTATATGTCACCTTCCCACAGGTAAAGTTTCAATGGAATGAGCAATTCACAGTCAAAAATCATATCAACACACAAGGAAATAAGATATCATGAGTAAGCACAAGGGATAAACAAAGGAGCAGAATCAGATTCATAAAGACTTTGGACTTTTGAATTTTTAGACATGGAATATGCAATAAATATGACTAATATCTTTCAATACTTAGAATTCTCAAAATATAAGCAAGAGATAAAGGACAAAAGGAACAAGAAAACAGAGTCTGGTCCTAAACAAGAAGCTGAATTATGATGAACACTGACTCTCTCTTCCAAGATAAATCCCAGAAAATTTAGAGAAGATAAATAGAGAAACTGTAAGAAATCCTGAGGTATTGGTGTATACATGTATGATGGTAGTAGGGGCTGAAGAAGAGGACTTCCCAGCACAATTATAGTCGTTAAAACTGGAAAGAAAGTGTGAGGATTCTGATCTAGCTTCTCCACTGCTTCGTCTTGAGGGACACAGTGTTTACCCTACAACTTCAGCAAGACATAATTTTCCTCCAAGTGTCCTCAGCAATAAAATTCAGAATAACCTAATGTTGGAACGGTGATGAGTTAATCACTTATAAATGCAGTAGGAAGCTTAAAAGATAAAAGAAGTAAATATAACTATAAATACAATAATTTGTTAATAGTTACAAAAAATAAAAAGATGTATAATGTAACATCAACACATAAAACATGTGCGAGAGGGAACAAAAATGTTGAACTTTAGAATGCATTTGAACTTAAATTCTTATCAATTGAAAACTCACTGTTATAAGAAATATATTTTATGCGAGCCTCCTGGTAACTGCAAAGCAAACACCTATATTAGATATTCAAAAATAAAGAGAAAGGAATCAAAGCATATCAATTCAGAAAAATCAACAAATCACAAAAGAGGAAATCAGACAAGAAGGTAGAAAAAAATTACAAAACAGCCAGAAATTAATGAACAAAATGTTAATAAGTCCATACCAGTCATAAATTACTTTAAATGTAAACAGATTGAGTGCTCTAATCCAAAGACATAGAGTGGCTGAATGGATAAAACAAAAAGACCCAACTATATGTTGCTGGAAGAGACTTACTTCACCTTTATGAATGTACAGAACTGAAAACACAGGAACTAAAAACATAGTCCACGCAATGGATAAGAAGGCTGGGGTAGCTATTCTTAAGTCAGACAAAATAGACTTGAAGACAAAGATTGTAATAAGAGACTAAAGAGTCATTGTATGAAGACAAGGAGTCAATCCACCAACAGGCTATTACTTTTAAGAATGTTGATACAATCAACATCAGAGCACTTAAATATGTGAAGAAAATTTTATCAGACCAAAAGGGAAAAACGGACAGCAATGCAATGATACTTCATTAGCAGGGGAATTCAGTTCTCCATTTTCATCAAAGGATAGATGTTTAAACAGAAAATCAATAAAGAAACAAAACATTGCAGTTAAATGACTAGTTAGATCAAATGGTCTTAAGATATATTTACAGAACATTCCATCCAAAACAGCAGAATACACTTTGCTCCAAGTATGCACAGAACGTTCTCCAGGACAGCTCACATGTGAGGCCACAAAACAAGTCTTAATAAATGTAAGAAGATTGAAATCCTATCACGCGTCACTTCTGATCACAATGATATTAATGGTATGAAACTAGAAATCAATTACAGAAAGAAAACTTGAGAATTCACAAACATGTGGAGAGTGTGCTCTTGAACAACACAAGGGTCAAAGAAGAAATAAAGAGAGAATTCAAAGATACCTTGAGACAATGGAAAATGGAAGTACAATGTACCAAAATGTATAGGAGGTAGCAAAAACAGTTCTAAGAGGAAAGTTCATAGCAATAAATGCCTATATGAATACACTAGAAAGATCTCAAATAAATAACCTAACTTCTTTACACCTCAAAGACATAGAAAAAGAAAAAGACATGAATCCAAAACTCAGGAGAAGGAAGGAAATAACCAAGATCAAAATGGAAATAAGTGAAATAAAGACTAAAAAGACAATAGAAAAGATCAATGTAATTAGGTATTGGATTTTTGGGAAGATAAACAAAATAGAGGAATATTTAGATAGTCTCACCAAGAAAAAGAGAGGACTCAAACAAATAGGATAATAAACAAAAGAGGTGACATTAAAACTGATACCACAAAAACACAAAGGATCATAAGAGACTACTTAAATAGTTATATAGCAACAAATTGGACAACCTAGAAGAAATGGATAAATTCCTAGAAACATACAACCTACCAAGATAGAATCAGGAAGAAATGGGAAACTGAATAGACTGATTACTAGTAAGAAGATTGAATCAGTAATCAAAAACCTCCCAACAAACAAAAGTCCAGCAGCAGATGGCTTCACTGGTGAATTCTACCGAACATTTGAAGAGTGAAGCTTTCCAAACTTTTTCAAAAAACAGAAGAGGAAGTAATACTTCCAACCTCATTTTATGAGGCCAGCATTATCCTGATACTAAACCCAGACGGGAATGTTATAAGAAAAGAAAACTATGTGCCAATACCCCTGATGAAAATAGATGCAAAAATTCTCAATAAAATATTAGCCAACCAAATTCAACAAATGCTAGAAAAACAATTTGTAACAGTGTGTGGTGATAGATGTTAACTAGATTTACTGCGGTGATCACTCTGCAGTATGTACATGTATCGAATCGGTATGCTGTACACTGGAAACCAATACAACTTGACATGTCATTTTATCTCAATTAAAATCAAAAAGGGTTCCAGTCTTAAAGACTGAGAGATTGGTTGATTCTTTTGTTAAAAATGGAGAGGCTAAAGATGACAACCTGCTGTTATGGTTTGAATTGTGTCTCCAAAAAATATATGTCATAACCCCTGGTACTTAAGAATATTATCTTATTTGAAAACAGATTCTTTGCATATGTAATCAAGTTAAGATAATGCCATACCTGATTACGTGGGCTCTAATCTGATATGGATGGTGTCCTTCTAGGAAGGGAAAACAGAGACAAGACACAGACAGGGAGAACACCATATGATGATGGAGGCGAAGATTGGAACAAAGATAAATGTACAAGCCAAGGAATGAGAAGGATTGTTGGCAACAACAGAGGCTAAAAGAAAGGCATAGAACACATTTTCCTTTAGAACCTTCAGAGAGTGTGTTCCTGATGACAGCTTGATTTTGGACTTCTGGTTTCCAGAAGCGTGAGAGAAAAAATTTCTGTTGTTTTAAGTACCCCGGTTGGTGGTACTTCATTATGGCAGCCACAGGAAACTAAAACAGCTACTTTTGGTTGGGGAGAGGGAAACGGTGGATTTATTGAACCAGAGTACATGTAAATTTTCAAGTAGATGTGTCAGGAATGGCAATGGAAATATAGAATTCTGCTTGGAGAGAGGGTTCAGAGCTTGATATACTTTTGGCAATTCTTTGGTGGTTCACCAAAGTACCGTCGTCATTTTGAAGAGGAAATGGGTAAAAGGAGAATTAAGGAAAAGGACTTTTGGTTTCGAAAAAGCAGAAAAGTAATGGCCATTGACATGTGAGAACATCAGGGTTGAACAGTTTATAAAAGCTAATGAAGACCGTTTCAAGGAGGAAGTGGCCAACAGCATGGCATGACTGAAGGTGATCTGAGGAAATGGACTGAAGAAAAAGCATGATTTTGGCTAGAAATGCTAATAATTCTTTGCATTTACACAATGATTTACAATTTGTAAGGCATTTTCATATTTTTTATCTTATTTGTTTACTACAACGCCTTAAGGGACAATATCATCCTTATTTTACAGCTGAGCTCACTCTGGAACAGGGAGGTTAAATCCTTGCTTGAAGTGACACAGCTTCTAAATAACAAGATCAAGATGTGAACCTAGATTTTTCAGAGTTCAAAGTTATGCTCTTTCCAAGGAATAATGGAATATCTTTTTAAATTCCTTTTAATAAGCCTTTACTCTCACTAGGTCGAGGCTAATGATTACTAAGAAATGACAATCAACCCTGCTTAATGCTTTAATTAGCATGCTGTACATTCAAAGATTTCCTCAGTGTGATTATAAGTTTTGTGTTTATAATTTTCAATTTTAAGATGTCAATAATTTTCATAATTTAATTACATAAGAATTATAAGGATAGTCCTATAATGACTAAAGTTAATAGAATTTTAATGTGTTAAGATAGAAATGGGCTCAAATTGTTATAAGACTTCCTATGTATTCAGCATCCTGAACACAGATTCACTCATTGGTCAAATGATCAAAGAAGACACAGTAAACTAAATTTTGGAAGCTTTCTAATGCAAATGTCTTGTGTGTGTGAAAAGGTAAGTGCTTGTTTTGGGAGTGGGAGGGAATGGATGGTGGAAATGTAGCATGTGATCCGGGGGTTTTTCCACATGTCTTGGGTTATAGTGCTCATAATCATTTCCCCACTAGCCTAATTACATGTAATTTTCTCTAGATTCCCGAAAATTCCTTCCAAGATGAAATAGTTTGGGAGGATCCTTCAAGAACTTCATAGAAGCAATGGGACTGTCTATGAAAACTCTGCTTACTCGAGAATCTCCAGAGTCACATCCTGCAGAGGAGAGGGGTGAGGGACTGGATGTCCTCAATAGAAAGTATTCAGATTTCGTTAGCCTTGACTTTTGGTGGAAACATAGATGTCTGTATTCCATATGTCCCATCTTTTGTGTTAGGTGACCATGTACGTGAAGGGCCTTTCAAGCAGTGAAATATTTTTCAATATAGAATAATTAAACAACCTGCCATCTGTACAGTCTGGCCCTATAGTTTACTTTACTTGTAATTGCTTCAATGCATTTTGAGCTTTTGAGAATCCCTGTTCCCATCATTTTATTGTTTTCCCTATTATTTTCATTCTGTTTTCACATTTACTGTATGTATCTGTACTTTTTAACTGAAATCTCTGTATATATCTACTGTCTCTCTCAGTTCTTGTTTGTCATTCTGTATTTGTCTTCTCTATCTTTCATTTTGTTTCTGCCCTTTTCCCTTTCCTTTTCCACACTTGGGCTCTTTATCCATTTATCTAGTGATAAATACAGAAATCCCAAAGTGAAGCAGCCGTACAGGGTGGTATAACATTTCACTTAGGAAGTGTGGACCTTCCCTTCCGCTTATCTCAGATAGACGACAAGCAGTGAGGAAGAGAATCTGAGAGTTTGGAATAATTCAGAGCCTAGAAATAGCTTGTTCAATACTTTACTGAGGTGGTGGCAATTTAGATATTTCAGAAGAAAGGCTATCATCTTCACTGTGTCTACTCTACAGAGAGAATGGTGCCCTGGAACCGGGTGGAGAAGCATTCCTGTTCTTTCCTTTACGTTAGATATTAAAATCATAACACCGGCCTGGAATATTTTCTTATTTTTATCTTTTTTATAACCCTATGTTTTGGTGTTTCTCTTTAAACAGTATAAACTTGAAGATTTTTCCCCCATTGGTCTTTGTTTTTTAAATGTGGGGTTGGGAGAGGCACTGCTTAGTTCATTTAGAGCTCTTTTAACTATTGAGATGTGATTCAATCATAACATTATTTTAGTTTGTTCCTTTTTAACGTAGGCATTTGCTTGTCTGATTTCTGAGGCTTTATATATTTGAGAAGTTTTTATCATGCGTCTCTATTTAAATGGCCATTTTGCTGGATAAAACATCTGGGTTGAAGTTTTTCCCCTTAACTTAAAAGAAATAATCCTCCATTGTCCTTTCTCATTCAGTGTTGCTTTGAAAGTATTTGATAGTGCATCTAAGTAGATCAACAAATACATGCAAATCATATGTGTAGAACCACAGCTATATGTCACCTTCCCACAGGTAAAGTTTCAATGGAATGAGCAATTCACAGTCAAAAATCATATCAACACACAAGGAAATAAGATATCATGAGTAAGCACAAGGGATAAACAAAGGAGCAGAATCAGATTCATAAAGACTTTGGACTTTTGAATTTTTAGACATGGAATATGCAATAAATATGACTAATATCTTTCAATACTTAGAATTCTCAAAATATAAGCAAGAGATAAAGGACAAAAGGAACAAGAAAACAGAGTCTGGTCCTAAACAAGAAGCTGAATTATGATGAACACTGACTCTCTCTTCCAAGATAAATCCCAGAAAATTTAGAGAAGATAAATAGAGAAACTGTAAGAAATCCTGAGGTATTGGTGTATACATGTATGATGGTAGTAGGGGCTGAAGAAGAGGACTTCCCAGCACAATTATAGTCGTTAAAACTGGAAAGAAAGTGTGAGGATTCTGATCTAGCTTCTCCACTGCTTCGTCTTGAGGGACACAGTGTTTACCCTACAACTTCAGCAAGACATAATTTTCCTCCAAGTGTCCTCAGCAATAAAATTCAGAATAACCTAATGTTGGAACGGTGATGAGTTAATCACTTATAAATGCAGTAGGAAGCTTAAAAGATAAAAGAAGTAAATATAACTATAAATACAATAATTTGTTAATAGTTACAAAAAATAAAAAGATGTATAATGTAACATCAACACATAAAACATGTGCGAGAGGGAACAAAAATGTTGAACTTTAGAATGCATTTGAACTTAAATTCTTATCAATTGAAAACTCACTGTTATAAGAAATATATTTTATGCGAGCCTCCTGGTAACTGCAAAGCAAACACCTATATTAGATATTCAAAAATAAAGAGAAAGGAATCAAAGCATATCAATTCAGAAAAATCAACAAATCACAAAAGAGGAAATCAGACAAGAAGGTAGAAAAAAATTACAAAACAGCCAGAAATTAATGAACAAAATGTTAATAAGTCCATACCAGTCATAAATTACTTTAAATGTAAACAGATTGAGTGCTCTAATCCAAAGACATAGAGTGGCTGAATGGATAAAACAAAAAGACCCAACTATATGTTGCTGGAAGAGACTTACTTCACCTTTATGAATGTACAGAACTGAAAACACAGGAACTAAAAACATAGTCCACGCAATGGATAAGAAGGCTGGGGTAGCTATTCTTAAGTCAGACAAAATAGACTTGAAGACAAAGATTGTAATAAGAGACTAAAGAGTCATTGTATGAAGACAAGGAGTCAATCCACCAACAGGCTATTACTTTTAAGAATGTTGATACAATCAACATCAGAGCACTTAAATATGTGAAGAAAATTTTATCAGACCAAAAGGGAAAAACGGACAGCAATGCAATGATACTTCATTAGCAGGGGAATTCAGTTCTCCATTTTCATCAAAGGATAGATGTTTAAACAGAAGATCAATAAAGAAACAAAACATTGCAGTTAAATGACTAGTTAGATCAAATGGTCTTAAGATATATTTACAGAACATTCCATCCAAAACAGCAGAATACACTTTGCTCCAAGTATGCACAGAACGTTCTCCAGGACAGCTCACATGTGAGGCCACAAAACAAGTCTTAATAAATGTAAGAAGATTGAAATCCTATCACGCGTCACTTCTGATCACAATGATATTAATGGTATGAAACTAGAAATCAATTACAGAAAGAAAACTTGAGAATTCACAAACATGTGGAGAGTGTGCTCTTGAACAACACAAGGGTCAAAGAAGAAATAAAGAGAGAATTCAAAGATACCTTGAGACAATGGAAAATGGAAGTACAATGTACCAAAATGTATAGGAGGTAGCAAAAACAGTTCTAAGAGGAAAGTTCATAGCAATAAATGCCTATATGAATACACTAGAAAGATCTCAAATAAATAACCTAACTTCTTTACACCTCAAAGACATAGAAAAAGAAAAAGACATGAATCCAAAACTCAGGAGAAGGAAGGAAATAACCAAGATCAAAATGGAAATAAGTGAAATAAAGACTAAAAAGACAATAGAAAAGATCAATGTAATTAGGTATTGGATTTTTGGGAAGATAAACAAAATAGAGGAATATTTAGATAGTCTCACCAAGAAAAAGAGAGGACTCAAACAAATAGGATAATAAACAAAAGAGGTGACATTAAAACTGATACCACAAAAACACAAAGGATCATAAGAGACTACTTAAATAGTTATATAGCAACAAATTGGACAACCTAGAAGAAATGGATAAATTCCTAGAAACATACAACCTACCAAGATAGAATCAGGAAGAAATGGGAAACTGAATAGACTGATTACTAGTAAGAAGATTGAATCAGTAATCAAAAACCTCCCAACAAACAAAAGTCCAGCAGCAGATGGCTTCACTGGTGAATTCTACCGAACATTTGAAGAGTGAAGCTTTCCAAACTTTTTCAAAAAACAGAAGAGGAAGTAATACTTCCAACCTCATTTTATGAGGCCAGCATTATCCTGATACTAAACCCAGACGGGAATGTTATAAGAAAAGAAAACTATGTGCCAATACCCCTGATGAAAATAGATGCAAAAATTCTCAATAAAATATTAGCCAACCAAATTCAACAAATGCTAGAAAAACAATTTGTAACAGTGTGTGGTGATAGATGTTAACTAGATTTACTGCGGTGATCACTCTGCAGTATGTACATGTATCGAATCGGTATGCTGTACACTGGAAACCAATACAACTTGACATGTCATTTTATCTCAATTAAAATCAAAAAGGGTTCCAGTCTTAAAGACTGAGAGATTGGTTGATTCTTTTGTTAAAAATGGAGAGGCTAAAGATGACAACCTGCTGTTATGGTTTGAATTGTGTCTCCAAAAAATATATGTCATAACCCCTGGTACTTAAGAATATTATCTTATTTGAAAACAGATTCTTTGCATATGTAATCAAGTTAAGATAATGCCATACCTGATTACGTGGGCTCTAATCTGATATGGATGGTGTCCTTCTAGGAAGGGAAAACAGAGACAAGACACAGACAGGGAGAACACCATATGATGATGGAGGCGAAGATTGGAACAAAGATAAATGTACAAGCCAAGGAATGAGAAGGATTGTTGGCAACAACAGAGGCTAAAAGAAAGGCATAGAACACATTTTCCTTTAGAACCTTCAGAGAGTGTGTTCCTGATGACAGCTTGATTTTGGACTTCTGGTTTCCAGAAGCGTGAGAGAAAAAATTTCTGTTGTTTTAAGTACCCCGGTTGGTGGTACTTCATTATGGCAGCCACAGGAAACTAAAACAGCTACTTTTGGTTGGGGAGAGGGAAACGGTGGATTTATTGAACCAGAGTACATGTAAATTTTCAAGTAGATGTGTCAGGAATGGCAATGGAAATATAGAATTCTGCTTGGAGAGAGGGTTCAGAGCTTGATATACTTTTGGCAATTCTTTGGTGGTTCACCAAAGTACCGTCGTCATTTTGAAGAGGAAATGGGTAAAAGGAGAATTAAGGAAAAGGACTTTTGGTTTCGAAAAAGCAGAAAAGTAATGGCCATTGACATGTGAGAACATCAGGGTTGAACAGTTTATAAAAGCTAATGAAGACCGTTTCAAGGAGGAAGTGGCCAACAGCATGGCATGACTGAAGGTGATCTGAGGAAATGGACTGAAGAAAAAGCATGATTTTGGCTAGAAATGCTAATAATTCTTTGCATTTACACAATGATTTACAATTTGTAAGGCATTTTCATATTTTTTATCTTATTTGTTTACTACAACGCCTTAAGGGACAATATCATCCTTATTTTACAGCTGAGCTCACTCTGGAACAGGGAGGTTAAATCCTTGCTTGAAGTGACACAGCTTCTAAATAACAAGATCAAGATGTGAACCTAGATTTTTCAGAGTTCAAAGTTATGCTCTTTCCAAGGAATAATGGAATATCTTTTTAAATTCCTTTTAATAAGCCTTTACTCTCACTAGGTCGAGGCTAATGATTACTAAGAAATGACAATCAACCCTGCTTAATGCTTTAATTAGCATGCTGTACATTCAAAGATTTCCTCAGTGTGATTATAAGTTTTGTGTTTATAATTTTCAATTTTAAGATGTCAATAATTTTCATAATTTAATTACATAAGAATTATAAGGATAGTCCTATAATGACTAAAGTTAATAGAATTTTAATGTGTTAAGATAGAAATGGGCTCAAATTGTTATAAGACTTCCTATGTATTCAGCATCCTGAACACAGATTCACTCATTGGTCAAATGATCAAAGAAGACACAGTAAACTAAATTTTGGAAGCTTTCTAATGCAAATGTCTTGTGTGTGTGAAAAGGTAAGTGCTTGTTTTGGGAGTGGGAGGGAATGGATGGTGGAAATGTAGCATGTGATCCGGGGGTTTTTCCACATGTCTTGGGTTATAGTGCTCATAATCATTTCCCCACTAGCCTAATTACATGTAATTTTCTCTAGATTCCCGAAAATTCCTTCCAAGATGAAATAGTTTGGGAGGATCCTTCAAGAACTTCATAGAAGCAATGGGACTGTCTATGAAAACTCTGCTTACTCGAGAATCTCCAGAGTCACATCCTGCAGAGGAGAGGGGTGAGGGACTGGATGTCCTCAATAGAAAGTATTCAGATTTCGTTAGCCTTGACTTTTGGTGGAAACATAGATGTCTGTATTCCATATGTCCCATCTTTTGTGTTAGGTGACCATGTACGTGAAGGGCCTTTCAAGCAGTGAAATATTTTTCAATATAGAATAATTAAACAACCTGCCATCTGTACAGTCTGGCCCTATAGTTTACTTTACTTGTAATTGCTTCAATGCATTTTGAGCTTTTGAGAATCCCTGTTCCCATCATTTTATTGTTTTCCCTATTATTTTCATTCTGTTTTCACATTTACTGTATGTATCTGTACTTTTTAACTGAAATCTCTGTATATATCTACTGTCTCTCTCAGTTCTTGTTTGTCATTCTGTATTTGTCTTCTCTATCTTTCATTTTGTTTCTGCCCTTTTCCCTTTCCTTTTCCACACTTGGGCTCTTTATCCATTTATCTAGTGATAAATACAGAAATCCCAAAGTGAAGCAGCCGTACAGGGTGGTATAACATTTCACTTAGGAAGTGTGGACCTTCCCTTCCGCTTATCTCAGATAGACGACAAGCAGTGAGGAAGAGAATCTGAGAGTTTGGAATAATTCAGAGCCTAGAAATAGCTTGTTCAATACTTTACTGAGGTGGTGGCAATTTAGATATTTCAGAAGAAAGGCTATCATCTTCACTGTGTCTACTCTACAGAGAGAATGGTGCCCTGGAACCGGGTGGAGAAGCATTCCTGTTCTTTCCTTTACGTTAGATATTAAAATCATAACACCGGCCTGGAATATTTTCTTATTTTTATCTTTTTTATAACCCTATGTTTTGGTGTTTCTCTTTAAACAGTATAAACTTGAAGATTTTTCCCCCATTGGTCTTTGTTTTTTAAATGTGGGGTTGGGAGAGGCACTGCTTAGTTCATTTAGAGCTCTTTTAACTATTGAGATGTGATTCAATCATAACATTATTTTAGTTTGTTCCTTTTTAACGTAGGCATTTGCTTGTCTGATTTCTGAGGCTTTATATATTTGAGAAGTTTTTATCATGCGTCTCTATTTAAATGGCCATTTTGCTGGATAAAACATCTGGGTTGAAGTTTTTCCCCTTAACTTAAAAGAAATAATCCTCCATTGTCCTTTCTCATTCAGTGTTGCTTTGAAAGTATTTGATAGTGCATCTAAGTAGATCAACAAATACATGCAAATCATATGTGTAGAACCACAGCTATATGTCACCTTCCCACAGGTAAAGTTTCAATGGAATGAGCAATTCACAGTCAAAAATCATATCAACACACAAGGAAATAAGATATCATGAGTAAGCACAAGGGATAAACAAAGGAGCAGAATCAGATTCATAAAGACTTTGGACTTTTGAATTTTTAGACATGGAATATGCAATAAATATGACTAATATCTTTCAATACTTAGAATTCTCAAAATATAAGCAAGAGATAAAGGACAAAAGGAACAAGAAAACAGAGTCTGGTCCTAAACAAGAAGCTGAATTATGATGAACACTGACTCTCTCTTCCAAGATAAATCCCAGAAAATTTAGAGAAGATAAATAGAGAAACTGTAAGAAATCCTGAGGTATTGGTGTATACATGTATGATGGTAGTAGGGGCTGAAGAAGAGGACTTCCCAGCACAATTATAGTCGTTAAAACTGGAAAGAAAGTGTGAGGATTCTGATCTAGCTTCTCCACTGCTTCGTCTTGAGGGACACAGTGTTTACCCTACAACTTCAGCAAGACATAATTTTCCTCCAAGTGTCCTCAGCAATAAAATTCAGAATAACCTAATGTTGGAACGGTGATGAGTTAATCACTTATAAATGCAGTAGGAAGCTTAAAAGATAAAAGAAGTAAATATAACTATAAATACAATAATTTGTTAATAGTTACAAAAAATAAAAAGATGTATAATGTAACATCAACACATAAAACATGTGCGAGAGGGAACAAAAATGTTGAACTTTAGAATGCATTTGAACTTAAATTCTTATCAATTGAAAACTCACTGTTATAAGAAATATATTTTATGCGAGCCTCCTGGTAACTGCAAAGCAAACACCTATATTAGATATTCAAAAATAAAGAGAAAGGAATCAAAGCATATCAATTCAGAAAAATCAACAAATCACAAAAGAGGAAATCAGACAAGAAGGTAGAAAAAAATTACAAAACAGCCAGAAATTAATGAACAAAATGTTAATAAGTCCATACCAGTCATAAATTACTTTAAATGTAAACAGATTGAGTGCTCTAATCCAAAGACATAGAGTGGCTGAATGGATAAAACAAAAAGACCCAACTATATGTTGCTGGAAGAGACTTACTTCACCTTTATGAATGTACAGAACTGAAAACACAGGAACTAAAAACATAGTCCACGCAATGGATAAGAAGGCTGGGGTAGCTATTCTTAAGTCAGACAAAATAGACTTGAAGACAAAGATTGTAATAAGAGACTAAAGAGTCATTGTATGAAGACAAGGAGTCAATCCACCAACAGGCTATTACTTTTAAGAATGTTGATACAATCAACATCAGAGCACTTAAATATGTGAAGAAAATTTTATCAGACCAAAAGGGAAAAACGGACAGCAATGCAATGATACTTCATTAGCAGGGGAATTCAGTTCTCCATTTTCATCAAAGGATAGATGTTTAAACAGAAAATCAATAAAGAAACAAAACATTGCAGTTAAATGACTAGTTAGATCAAATGGTCTTAAGATATATTTACAGAACATTCCATCCAAAACAGCAGAATACACTTTGCTCCAAGTATGCACAGAACGTTCTCCAGGACAGCTCACATGTGAGGCCACAAAACAAGTCTTAATAAATGTAAGAAGATTGAAATCCTATCACGCGTCACTTCTGATCACAATGATATTAATGGTATGAAACTAGAAATCAATTACAGAAAGAAAACTTGAGAATTCACAAACATGTGGAGAGTGTGCTCTTGAACAACACAAGGGTCAAAGAAGAAATAAAGAGAGAATTCAAAGATACCTTGAGACAATGGAAAATGGAAGTACAATGTACCAAAATGTATAGGAGGTAGCAAAAACAGTTCTAAGAGGAAAGTTCATAGCAATAAATGCCTATATGAATACACTAGAAAGATCTCAAATAAATAACCTAACTTCTTTACACCTCAAAGACATAGAAAAAGAAAAAGACATGAATCCAAAACTCAGGAGAAGGAAGGAAATAACCAAGATCAAAATGGAAATAAGTGAAATAAAGACTAAAAAGACAATAGAAAAGATCAATGTAATTAGGTATTGGATTTTTGGGAAGATAAACAAAATAGAGGAATATTTAGATAGTCTCACCAAGAAAAAGAGAGGACTCAAACAAATAGGATAATAAACAAAAGAGGTGACATTAAAACTGATACCACAAAAACACAAAGGATCATAAGAGACTACTTAAATAGTTATATAGCAACAAATTGGACAACCTAGAAGAAATGGATAAATTCCTAGAAACATACAACCTACCAAGATAGAATCAGGAAGAAATGGGAAACTGAATAGACTGATTACTAGTAAGAAGATTGAATCAGTAATCAAAAACCTCCCAACAAACAAAAGTCCAGCAGCAGATGGCTTCACTGGTGAATTCTACCGAACATTTGAAGAGTGAAGCTTTCCAAACTTTTTCAAAAAACAGAAGAGGAAGTAATACTTCCAACCTCATTTTATGAGGCCAGCATTATCCTGATACTAAACCCAGACGGGAATGTTATAAGAAAAGAAAACTATGTGCCAATACCCCTGATGAAAATAGATGCAAAAATTCTCAATAAAATATTAGCCAACCAAATTCAACAAATGCTAGAAAAACAATTTGTAACAGTGTGTGGTGATAGATGTTAACTAGATTTACTGCGGTGATCACTCTGCAGTATGTACATGTATCGAATCGGTATGCTGTACACTGGAAACCAATACAACTTGACATGTCATTTTATCTCAATTAAAATCAAAAAGGGTTCCAGTCTTAAAGACTGAGAGATTGGTTGATTCTTTTGTTAAAAATGGAGAGGCTAAAGATGACAACCTGCTGTTATGGTTTGAATTGTGTCTCCAAAAAATATATGTCATAACCCCTGGTACTTAAGAATATTATCTTATTTGAAAACAGATTCTTTGCATATGTAATCAAGTTAAGATAATGCCATACCTGATTACGTGGGCTCTAATCTGATATGGATGGTGTCCTTCTAGGAAGGGAAAACAGAGACAAGACACAGACAGGGAGAACACCATATGATGATGGAGGCGAAGATTGGAACAAAGATAAATGTACAAGCCAAGGAATGAGAAGGATTGTTGGCAACAACAGAGGCTAAAAGAAAGGCATAGAACACATTTTCCTTTAGAACCTTCAGAGAGTGTGTTCCTGATGACAGCTTGATTTTGGACTTCTGGTTTCCAGAAGCGTGAGAGAAAAAATTTCTGTTGTTTTAAGTACCCCGGTTGGTGGTACTTCATTATGGCAGCCACAGGAAACTAAAACAGCTACTTTTGGTTGGGGAGAGGGAAACGGTGGATTTATTGAACCAGAGTACATGTAAATTTTCAAGTAGATGTGTCAGGAATGGCAATGGAAATATAGAATTCTGCTTGGAGAGAGGGTTCAGAGCTTGATATACTTTTGGCAATTCTTTGGTGGTTCACCAAAGTACCGTCGTCATTTTGAAGAGGAAATGGGTAAAAGGAGAATTAAGGAAAAGGACTTTTGGTTTCGAAAAAGCAGAAAAGTAATGGCCATTGACATGTGAGAACATCAGGGTTGAACAGTTTATAAAAGCTAATGAAGACCGTTTCAAGGAGGAAGTGGCCAACAGCATGGCATGACTGAAGGTGATCTGAGGAAATGGACTGAAGAAAAAGCATGATTTTGGCTAGAAATGCTAATAATTCTTTGCATTTACACAATGATTTACAATTTGTAAGGCATTTTCATATTTTTTATCTTATTTGTTTACTACAACGCCTTAAGGGACAATATCATCCTTATTTTACAGCTGAGCTCACTCTGGAACAGGGAGGTTAAATCCTTGCTTGAAGTGACACAGCTTCTAAATAACAAGATCAAGATGTGAACCTAGATTTTTCAGAGTTCAAAGTTATGCTCTTTCCAAGGAATAATGGAATATCTTTTTAAATTCCTTTTAATAAGCCTTTACTCTCACTAGGTCGAGGCTAATGATTACTAAGAAATGACAATCAACCCTGCTTAATGCTTTAATTAGCATGCTGTACATTCAAAGATTTCCTCAGTGTGATTATAAGTTTTGTGTTTATAATTTTCAATTTTAAGATGTCAATAATTTTCATAATTTAATTACATAAGAATTATAAGGATAGTCCTATAATGACTAAAGTTAATAGAATTTTAATGTGTTAAGATAGAAATGGGCTCAAATTGTTATAAGACTTCCTATGTATTCAGCATCCTGAACACAGATTCACTCATTGGTCAAATGATCAAAGAAGACACAGTAAACTAAATTTTGGAAGCTTTCTAATGCAAATGTCTTGTGTGTGTGAAAAGGTAAGTGCTTGTTTTGGGAGTGGGAGGGAATGGATGGTGGAAATGTAGCATGTGATCCGGGGGTTTTTCCACATGTCTTGGGTTATAGTGCTCATAATCATTTCCCCACTAGCCTAATTACATGTAATTTTCTCTAGATTCCCGAAAATTCCTTCCAAGATGAAATAGTTTGGGAGGATCCTTCAAGAACTTCATAGAAGCAATGGGACTGTCTATGAAAACTCTGCTTACTCGAGAATCTCCAGAGTCACATCCTGCAGAGGAGAGGGGTGAGGGACTGGATGTCCTCAATAGAAAGTATTCAGATTTCGTTAGCCTTGACTTTTGGTGGAAACATAGATGTCTGTATTCCATATGTCCCATCTTTTGTGTTAGGTGACCATGTACGTGAAGGGCCTTTCAAGCAGTGAAATATTTTTCAATATAGAATAATTAAACAACCTGCCATCTGTACAGTCTGGCCCTATAGTTTACTTTACTTGTAATTGCTTCAATGCATTTTGAGCTTTTGAGAATCCCTGTTCCCATCATTTTATTGTTTTCCCTATTATTTTCATTCTGTTTTCACATTTACTGTATGTATCTGTACTTTTTAACTGAAATCTCTGTATATATCTACTGTCTCTCTCAGTTCTTGTTTGTCATTCTGTATTTGTCTTCTCTATCTTTCATTTTGTTTCTGCCCTTTTCCCTTTCCTTTTCCACACTTGGGCTCTTTATCCATTTATCTAGTGATAAATACAGAAATCCCAAAGTGAAGCAGCCGTACAGGGTGGTATAACATTTCACTTAGGAAGTGTGGACCTTCCCTTCCGCTTATCTCAGATAGACGACAAGCAGTGAGGAAGAGAATCTGAGAGTTTGGAATAATTCAGAGCCTAGAAATAGCTTGTTCAATACTTTACTGAGGTGGTGGCAATTTAGATATTTCAGAAGAAAGGCTATCATCTTCACTGTGTCTACTCTACAGAGAGAATGGTGCCCTGGAACCGGGTGGAGAAGCATTCCTGTTCTTTCCTTTACGTTAGATATTAAAATCATAACACCGGCCTGGAATATTTTCTTATTTTTATCTTTTTTATAACCCTATGTTTTGGTGTTTCTCTTTAAACAGTATAAACTTGAAGATTTTTCCCCCATTGGTCTTTGTTTTTTAAATGTGGGGTTGGGAGAGGCACTGCTTAGTTCATTTAGAGCTCTTTTAACTATTGAGATGTGATTCAATCATAACATTATTTTAGTTTGTTCCTTTTTAACGTAGGCATTTGCTTGTCTGATTTCTGAGGCTTTATATATTTGAGAAGTTTTTATCATGCGTCTCTATTTAAATGGCCATTTTGCTGGATAAAACATCTGGGTTGAAGTTTTTCCCCTTAACTTAAAAGAAATAATCCTCCATTGTCCTTTCTCATTCAGTGTTGCTTTGAAAGTATTTGATAGTGCATCTAAGTAGATCAACAAATACATGCAAATCATATGTGTAGAACCACAGCTATATGTCACCTTCCCACAGGTAAAGTTTCAATGGAATGAGCAATTCACAGTCAAAAATCATATCAACACACAAGGAAATAAGATATCATGAGTAAGCACAAGGGATAAACAAAGGAGCAGAATCAGATTCATAAAGACTTTGGACTTTTGAATTTTTAGACATGGAATATGCAATAAATATGACTAATATCTTTCAATACTTAGAATTCTCAAAATATAAGCAAGAGATAAAGGACAAAAGGAACAAGAAAACAGAGTCTGGTCCTAAACAAGAAGCTGAATTATGATGAACACTGACTCTCTCTTCCAAGATAAATCCCAGAAAATTTAGAGAAGATAAATAGAGAAACTGTAAGAAATCCTGAGGTATTGGTGTATACATGTATGATGGTAGTAGGGGCTGAAGAAGAGGACTTCCCAGCACAATTATAGTCGTTAAAACTGGAAAGAAAGTGTGAGGATTCTGATCTAGCTTCTCCACTGCTTCGTCTTGAGGGACACAGTGTTTACCCTACAACTTCAGCAAGACATAATTTTCCTCCAAGTGTCCTCAGCAATAAAATTCAGAATAACCTAATGTTGGAACGGTGATGAGTTAATCACTTATAAATGCAGTAGGAAGCTTAAAAGATAAAAGAAGTAAATATAACTATAAATACAATAATTTGTTAATAGTTACAAAAAATAAAAAGATGTATAATGTAACATCAACACATAAAACATGTGCGAGAGGGAACAAAAATGTTGAACTTTAGAATGCATTTGAACTTAAATTCTTATCAATTGAAAACTCACTGTTATAAGAAATATATTTTATGCGAGCCTCCTGGTAACTGCAAAGCAAACACCTATATTAGATATTCAAAAATAAAGAGAAAGGAATCAAAGCATATCAATTCAGAAAAATCAACAAATCACAAAAGAGGAAATCAGACAAGAAGGTAGAAAAAAATTACAAAACAGCCAGAAATTAATGAACAAAATGTTAATAAGTCCATACCAGTCATAAATTACTTTAAATGTAAACAGATTGAGTGCTCTAATCCAAAGACATAGAGTGGCTGAATGGATAAAACAAAAAGACCCAACTATATGTTGCTGGAAGAGACTTACTTCACCTTTATGAATGTACAGAACTGAAAACACAGGAACTAAAAACATAGTCCACGCAATGGATAAGAAGGCTGGGGTAGCTATTCTTAAGTCAGACAAAATAGACTTGAAGACAAAGATTGTAATAAGAGACTAAAGAGTCATTGTATGAAGACAAGGAGTCAATCCACCAACAGGCTATTACTTTTAAGAATGTTGATACAATCAACATCAGAGCACTTAAATATGTGAAGAAAATTTTATCAGACCAAAAGGGAAAAACGGACAGCAATGCAATGATACTTCATTAGCAGGGGAATTCAGTTCTCCATTTTCATCAAAGGATAGATGTTTAAACAGAAGATCAATAAAGAAACAAAACATTGCAGTTAAATGACTAGTTAGATCAAATGGTCTTAAGATATATTTACAGAACATTCCATCCAAAACAGCAGAATACACTTTGCTCCAAGTATGCACAGAACGTTCTCCAGGACAGCTCACATGTGAGGCCACAAAACAAGTCTTAATAAATGTAAGAAGATTGAAATCCTATCACGCGTCACTTCTGATCACAATGATATTAATGGTATGAAACTAGAAATCAATTACAGAAAGAAAACTTGAGAATTCACAAACATGTGGAGAGTGTGCTCTTGAACAACACAAGGGTCAAAGAAGAAATAAAGAGAGAATTCAAAGATACCTTGAGACAATGGAAAATGGAAGTACAATGTACCAAAATGTATAGGAGGTAGCAAAAACAGTTCTAAGAGGAAAGTTCATAGCAATAAATGCCTATATGAATACACTAGAAAGATCTCAAATAAATAACCTAACTTCTTTACACCTCAAAGACATAGAAAAAGAAAAAGACATGAATCCAAAACTCAGGAGAAGGAAGGAAATAACCAAGATCAAAATGGAAATAAGTGAAATAAAGACTAAAAAGACAATAGAAAAGATCAATGTAATTAGGTATTGGATTTTTGGGAAGATAAACAAAATAGAGGAATATTTAGATAGTCTCACCAAGAAAAAGAGAGGACTCAAACAAATAGGATAATAAACAAAAGAGGTGACATTAAAACTGATACCACAAAAACACAAAGGATCATAAGAGACTACTTAAATAGTTATATAGCAACAAATTGGACAACCTAGAAGAAATGGATAAATTCCTAGAAACATACAACCTACCAAGATAGAATCAGGAAGAAATGGGAAACTGAATAGACTGATTACTAGTAAGAAGATTGAATCAGTAATCAAAAACCTCCCAACAAACAAAAGTCCAGGAGCAGATGGCTTCACTGGTGAATTCTACCGAACATTTGAAGAGTGAAGCTTTCCAAACTTTTTCAAAAAACAGAAGAGGAAGTAATACTTCCAACCTCATTTTATGAGGCCAGCATTATCCTGATACTAAACCCAGACGGGAATGTTATAAGAAAAGAAAACTATGTGCCAATACCCCTGATGAAAATAGATGCAAAAATTCTCAATAAAATATTAGCCAACCAAATTCAACAAATGCTAGAAAAACAATTTGTAACAGTGTGTGGTGATAGATGTTAACTAGATTTACTGCGGTGATCACTCTGCAGTATGTACATGTATCGAATCGGTATGCTGTACACTGGAAACCAATACAACTTGACATGTCATTTTATCTCAATTAAAATCAAAAAGGGTTCCAGTCTTAAAGACTGAGAGATTGGTTGATTCTTTTGTTAAAAATGGAGAGGCTAAAGATGACAACCTGCTGTTATGGTTTGAATTGTGTCTCCAAAAAATATATGTCATAACCCCTGGTACTTAAGAATATTATCTTATTTGAAAACAGATTCTTTGCATATGTAATCAAGTTAAGATAATGCCATACCTGATTACGTGGGCTCTAATCTGATATGGATGGTGTCCTTCTAGGAAGGGAAAACAGAGACAAGACACAGACAGGGAGAACACCATATGATGATGGAGGCGAAGATTGGAACAAAGATAAATGTACAAGCCAAGGAATGAGAAGGATTGTTGGCAACAACAGAGGCTAAAAGAAAGGCATAGAACACATTTTCCTTTAGAACCTTCAGAGAGTGTGTTCCTGATGACAGCTTGATTTTGGACTTCTGGTTTCCAGAAGCGTGAGAGAAAAAATTTCTGTTGTTTTAAGTACCCCGGTTGGTGGTACTTCATTATGGCAGCCACAGGAAACTAAAACAGCTACTTTTGGTTGGGGAGAGGGAAACGGTGGATTTATTGAACCAGAGTACATGTAAATTTTCAAGTAGATGTGTCAGGAATGGCAATGGAAATATAGAATTCTGCTTGGAGAGAGGGTTCAGAGCTTGATATACTTTTGGCAATTCTTTGGTGGTTCACCAAAGTACCGTCGTCATTTTGAAGAGGAAATGGGTAAAAGGAGAATTAAGGAAAAGGACTTTTGGTTTCGAAAAAGCAGAAAAGTAATGGCCATTGACATGTGAGAACATCAGGGTTGAACAGTTTATAAAAGCTAATGAAGACCGTTTCAAGGAGGAAGTGGCCAACAGCATGGCATGACTGAAGGTGATCTGAGGAAATGGACTGAAGAAAAAGCATGATTTTGGCTAGAAATGCTAATAATTCTTTGCATTTACACAATGATTTACAATTTGTAAGGCATTTTCATATTTTTTATCTTATTTGTTTACTACAACGCCTTAAGGGACAATATCATCCTTATTTTACAGCTGAGCTCACTCTGGAACAGGGAGGTTAAATCCTTGCTTGAAGTGACACAGCTTCTAAATAACAAGATCAAGATGTGAACCTAGATTTTTCAGAGTTCAAAGTTATGCTCTTTCCAAGGAATAATGGAATATCTTTTTAAATTCCTTTTAATAAGCCTTTACTCTCACTAGGTCGAGGCTAATGATTACTAAGAAATGACAATCAACCCTGCTTAATGCTTTAATTAGCATGCTGTACATTCAAAGATTTCCTCAGTGTGATTATAAGTTTTGTGTTTATAATTTTCAATTTTAAGATGTCAATAATTTTCATAATTTAATTACATAAGAATTATAAGGATAGTCCTATAATGACTAAAGTTAATAGAATTTTAATGTGTTAAGATAGAAATGGGCTCAAATTGTTATAAGACTTCCTATGTATTCAGCATCCTGAACACAGATTCACTCATTGGTCAAATGATCAAAGAAGACACAGTAAACTAAATTTTGGAAGCTTTCTAATGCAAATGTCTTGTGTGTGTGAAAAGGTAAGTGCTTGTTTTGGGAGTGGGAGGGAATGGATGGTGGAAATGTAGCATGTGATCCGGGGGTTTTTCCACATGTCTTGGGTTATAGTGCTCATAATCATTTCCCCACTAGCCTAATTACATGTAATTTTCTCTAGATTCCCGAAAATTCCTTCCAAGATGAAATAGTTTGGGAGGATCCTTCAAGAACTTCATAGAAGCAATGGGACTGTCTATGAAAACTCTGCTTACTCGAGAATCTCCAGAGTCACATCCTGCAGAGGAGAGGGGTGAGGGACTGGATGTCCTCAATAGAAAGTATTCAGATTTCGTTAGCCTTGACTTTTGGTGGAAACATAGATGTCTGTATTCCATATGTCCCATCTTTTGTGTTAGGTGACCATGTACGTGAAGGGCCTTTCAAGCAGTGAAATATTTTTCAATATAGAATAATTAAACAACCTGCCATCTGTACAGTCTGGCCCTATAGTTTACTTTACTTGTAATTGCTTCAATGCATTTTGAGCTTTTGAGAATCCCTGTTCCCATCATTTTATTGTTTTCCCTATTATTTTCATTCTGTTTTCACATTTACTGTATGTATCTGTACTTTTTAACTGAAATCTCTGTATATATCTACTGTCTCTCTCAGTTCTTGTTTGTCATTCTGTATTTGTCTTCTCTATCTTTCATTTTGTTTCTGCCCTTTTCCCTTTCCTTTTCCACACTTGGGCTCTTTATCCATTTATCTAGTGATAAATACAGAAATCCCAAAGTGAAGCAGCCGTACAGGGTGGTATAACATTTCACTTAGGAAGTGTGGACCTTCCCTTCCGCTTATCTCAGATAGACGACAAGCAGTGAGGAAGAGAATCTGAGAGTTTGGAATAATTCAGAGCCTAGAAATAGCTTGTTCAATACTTTACTGAGGTGGTGGCAATTTAGATATTTCAGAAGAAAGGCTATCATCTTCACTGTGTCTACTCTACAGAGAGAATGGTGCCCTGGAACCGGGTGGAGAAGCATTCCTGTTCTTTCCTTTACGTTAGATATTAAAATCATAACACCGGCCTGGAATATTTTCTTATTTTTATCTTTTTTATAACCCTATGTTTTGGTGTTTCTCTTTAAACAGTATAAACTTGAAGATTTTTCCCCCATTGGTCTTTGTTTTTTAAATGTGGGGTTGGGAGAGGCACTGCTTAGTTCATTTAGAGCTCTTTTAACTATTGAGATGTGATTCAATCATAACATTATTTTAGTTTGTTCCTTTTTAACGTAGGCATTTGCTTGTCTGATTTCTGAGGCTTTATATATTTGAGAAGTTTTTATCATGCGTCTCTATTTAAATGGCCATTTTGCTGGATAAAACATCTGGGTTGAAGTTTTTCCCCTTAACTTAAAAGAAATAATCCTCCATTGTCCTTTCTCATTCAGTGTTGCTTTGAAAGTATTTGATAGTGCATCTAAGTAGATCAACAAATACATGCAAATCATATGTGTAGAACCACAGCTATATGTCACCTTCCCACAGGTAAAGTTTCAATGGAATGAGCAATTCACAGTCAAAAATCATATCAACACACAAGGAAATAAGATATCATGAGTAAGCACAAGGGATAAACAAAGGAGCAGAATCAGATTCATAAAGACTTTGGACTTTTGAATTTTTAGACATGGAATATGCAATAAATATGACTAATATCTTTCAATACTTAGAATTCTCAAAATATAAGCAAGAGATAAAGGACAAAAGGAACAAGAAAACAGAGTCTGGTCCTAAACAAGAAGCTGAATTATGATGAACACTGACTCTCTCTTCCAAGATAAATCCCAGAAAATTTAGAGAAGATAAATAGAGAAACTGTAAGAAATCCTGAGGTATTGGTGTATACATGTATGATGGTAGTAGGGGCTGAAGAAGAGGACTTCCCAGCACAATTATAGTCGTTAAAACTGGAAAGAAAGTGTGAGGATTCTGATCTAGCTTCTCCACTGCTTCGTCTTGAGGGACACAGTGTTTACCCTACAACTTCAGCAAGACATAATTTTCCTCCAAGTGTCCTCAGCAATAAAATTCAGAATAACCTAATGTTGTAACGGTGATGAGTTAATCACTTATAAATGCAGTAGGAAGCTTAAAAGATAAAAGAAGTAAATATAACTATAAATACAATAATTTGTTAATAGTTACAAAAAATAAAAAGATGTATAATGTAACATCAACACATAAAACATGTGCGAGAGGGAACAAAAATGTTGAACTTTAGAATGCATTTGAACTTAAATTCTTATCAATTGAAAACTCACTGTTATAAGAAATATATTTTATGCGAGCCTCCTGGTAACTGCAAAGCAAACACCTATATTAGATATTCAAAAATAAAGAGAAAGGAATCAAAGCATATCAATTCAGAAAAATCAACAAATCACAAAAGAGGAAATCAGACAAGAAGGTAGAAAAAAATTACAAAACAGCCAGAAATTAATGAACAAAATGTTAATAAGTCCATACCAGTCATAAATTACTTTAAATGTAAACAGATTGAGTGCTCTAATCCAAAGACATAGAGTGGCTGAATGGATAAAACAAAAAGACCCAACTATATGTTGCTGGAAGAGACTTACTTCACCTTTATGAATGTACAGAACTGAAAACACAGGAACTAAAAACATAGTCCACGCAATGGATAAGAAGGCTGGGGTAGCTATTCTTAAGTCAGACAAAATAGACTTGAAGACAAAGATTGTAATAAGAGACTAAAGAGTCATTGTATGAAGACAAGGAGTCAATCCACCAACAGGCTATTACTTTTAAGAATGTTGATACAATCAACATCAGAGCACTTAAATATGTGAAGAAAATTTTATCAGACCAAAAGGGAAAAACGGACAGCAATGCAATGATACTTCATTAGCAGGGGAATTCAGTTCTCCATTTTCATCAAAGGATAGATGTTTAAACAGAAGATCAATAAAGAAACAAAACATTGCAGTTAAATGACTAGTTAGATCAAATGGTCTTAAGATATATTTACAGAACATTCCATCCAAAACAGCAGAATACACTTTGCTCCAAGTATGCACAGAACGTTCTCCAGGACAGCTCACATGTGAGGCCACAAAACAAGTCTTAATAAATGTAAGAAGATTGAAATCCTATCACGCGTCACTTCTGATCACAATGATATTAATGGTATGAAACTAGAAATCAATTACAGAAAGAAAACTTGAGAATTCACAAACATGTGGAGAGTGTGCTCTTGAACAACACAAGGGTCAAAGAAGAAATAAAGAGAGAATTCAAAGATACCTTGAGACAATGGAAAATGGAAGTACAATGTACCAAAATGTATAGGAGGTAGCAAAAACAGTTCTAAGAGGAAAGTTCATAGCAATAAATGCCTATATGAATACACTAGAAAGATCTCAAATAAATAACCTAACTTCTTTACACCTCAAAGACATAGAAAAAGAAAAAGACATGAATCCAAAACTCAGGAGAAGGAAGGAAATAACCAAGATCAAAATGGAAATAAGTGAAATAAAGACTAAAAAGACAATAGAAAAGATCAATGTAATTAGGTATTGGATTTTTGGGAAGATAAACAAAATAGAGGAATATTTAGATAGTCTCACCAAGAAAAAGAGAGGACTCAAACAAATAGGATAATAAACAAAAGAGGTGACATTAAAACTGATACCACAAAAACACAAAGGATCATAAGAGACTACTTAAATAGTTATATAGCAACAAATTGGACAACCTAGAAGAAATGGATAAATTCCTAGAAACATACAACCTACCAAGATAGAATCAGGAAGAAATGGGAAACTGAATAGACTGATTACTAGTAAGAAGATTGAATCAGTAATCAAAAACCTCCCAACAAACAAAAGTCCAGCAGCAGATGGCTTCACTGGTGAATTCTACCGAACATTTGAAGAGTGAAGCTTTCCAAACTTTTTCAAAAAACAGAAGAGGAAGTAATACTTCCAACCTCATTTTATGAGGCCAGCATTATCCTGATACTAAACCCAGACGGGAATGTTATAAGAAAAGAAAACTATGTGCCAATACCCCTGATGAAAATAGATGCAAAAATTCTCAATAAAATATTAGCCAACCAAATTCAACAAATGCTAGAAAAACAATTTGTAACAGTGTGTGGTGATAGATGTTAACTAGATTTACTGCGGTGATCACTCTGCAGTATGTACATGTATCGAATCGGTATGCTGTACACTGGAAACCAATACAACTTGACATGTCATTTTATCTCAATTAAAATCAAAAAGGGTTCCAGTCTTAAAGACTGAGAGATTGGTTGATTCTTTTGTTAAAAATGGAGAGGCTAAAGATGACAACCTGCTGTTATGGTTTGAATTGTGTCTCCAAAAAATATATGTCATAACCCCTGGTACTTAAGAATATTATCTTATTTGAAAACAGATTCTTTGCATATGTAATCAAGTTAAGATAATGCCATACCTGATTACGTGGGCTCTAATCTGATATGGATGGTGTCCTTCTAGGAAGGGAAAACAGAGACAAGACACAGACAGGGAGAACACCATATGATGATGGAGGCGAAGATTGGAACAAAGATAAATGTACAAGCCAAGGAATGAGAAGGATTGTTGGCAACAACAGAGGCTAAAAGAAAGGCATAGAACACATTTTCCTTTAGAACCTTCAGAGAGTGTGTTCCTGATGACAGCTTGATTTTGGACTTCTGGTTTCCAGAAGCGTGAGAGAAAAAATTTCTGTTGTTTTAAGTACCCCGGTTGGTGGTACTTCATTATGGCAGCCACAGGAAACTAAAACAGCTACTTTTGGTTGGGGAGAGGGAAACGGTGGATTTATTGAACCAGAGTACATGTAAATTTTCAAGTAGATGTGTCAGGAATGGCAATGGAAATATAGAATTCTGCTTGGAGAGAGGGTTCAGAGCTTGATATACTTTTGGCAATTCTTTGGTGGTTCACCAAAGTACCGTCGTCATTTTGAAGAGGAAATGGGTAAAAGGAGAATTAAGGAAAAGGACTTTTGGTTTCGAAAAAGCAGAAAAGTAATGGCCATTGACATGTGAGAACATCAGGGTTGAACAGTTTATAAAAGCTAATGAAGACCGTTTCAAGGAGGAAGTGGCCAACAGCATGGCATGACTGAAGGTGATCTGAGGAAATGGACTGAAGAAAAAGCATGATTTTGGCTAGAAATGCTAATAATTCTTTGCATTTACACAATGATTTACAATTTGTAAGGCATTTTCATATTTTTTATCTTATTTGTTTACTACAACGCCTTAAGGGACAATATCATCCTTATTTTACAGCTGAGCTCACTCTGGAACAGGGAGGTTAAATCCTTGCTTGAAGTGACACAGCTTCTAAATAACAAGATCAAGATGTGAACCTAGATTTTTCAGAGTTCAAAGTTATGCTCTTTCCAAGGAATAATGGAATATCTTTTTAAATTCCTTTTAATAAGCCTTTACTCTCACTAGGTCGAGGCTAATGATTACTAAGAAATGACAATCAACCCTGCTTAATGCTTTAATTAGCATGCTGTACATTCAAAGATTTCCTCAGTGTGATTATAAGTTTTGTGTTTATAATTTTCAATTTTAAGATGTCAATAATTTTCATAATTTAATTACATAAGAATTATAAGGATAGTCCTATAATGACTAAAGTTAATAGAATTTTAATGTGTTAAGATAGAAATGGGCTCAAATTGTTATAAGACTTCCTATGTATTCAGCATCCTGAACACAGATTCACTCATTGGTCAAATGATCAAAGAAGACACAGTAAACTAAATTTTGGAAGCTTTCTAATGCAAATGTCTTGTGTGTGTGAAAAGGTAAGTGCTTGTTTTGGGAGTGGGAGGGAATGGGTGGTGGAAATGTAGCATGTGATCCGGGGGTTTTTCCACATGTCTTGGGTTATAGTGCTCATAATCATTTCCCCACTAGCCTAATTACATGTAATTTTCTCTAGATTCCCGAAAATTCCTTCCAAGATGAAATAGTTTGGGAGGATCCTTCAAGAACTTCATAGAAGCAATGGGACTGTCTATGAAAACTCTGCTTACTCGAGAATCTCCAGAGTCACATCCTGCAGAGGAGAGGGGTGAGGGACTGGATGTCCTCAATAGAAAGTATTCAGATTTCGTTAGCCTTGACTTTTGGTGGAAACACAGATGTCTGTATTCCATATGTCCCATCTTTTGTGTTAGGTGACCATGTACGTGAAGGGCCTTTCAAGCAGTGAAATATTTTTCAATATAGAATAATTAAACAACCTGCCATCTGTACAGTCTGGCCCTATAGTTTACTTTACTTGTAATTGCTTCAATGCATTTTGAGCTTTTGAGAATCCCTGTTCCCATCATTTTATTGTTTTCCCTATTATTTTCATTCTGTTTTCACATTTACTGTATGTATCTGTACTTTTTAACTGAAATCTCTGTATATATCTACTGTCTCTCTCAGTTCTTGTTTGTCATTCTGTATTTGTCTTCTCTATCTTTCATTTTGTTTCTGCCCTTTTCCCTTTCCTTTTCCACACTTGGGCTCTTTATCCATTTATCTAGTGATAAATACAGAAATCCCAAAGTGAAGCAGCCGTACAGGGTGGTATAACATTTCACTTAGGAAGTGTGGACCTTCCCTTCCGCTTATCTCAGATAGACGACAAGCAGTGAGGAAGAGAATCTGAGAGTTTGGAATAATTCAGAGCCTAGAAATAGCTTGTTCAATACTTTACTGAGGTGGTGGCAATTTAGATATTTCAGAAGAAAGGCTATCATCTTCACTGTGTCTACTCTACAGAGAGAATGGTGCCCTGGAACCGGGTGGAGAAGCATTCCTGTTCTTTCCTTTACGTTAGATATTAAAATCATAACACCGGCCTGGAATATTTTCTTATTTTTATCTTTTTTATAACCCTATGTTTTGGTGTTTCTCTTTAAACAGTATAAACTTGAAGATTTTTCCCCCATTGGTCTTTGTTTTTTAAATGTGGGGTTGGGAGAGGCACTGCTTAGTTCATTTAGAGCTCTTTTAACTATTGAGATGTGATTCAATCATAACATTATTTTAGTTTGTTCCTTTTTAACGTAGGCATTTGCTTGTCTGATTTCTGAGGCTTTATATATTTGAGAAGTTTTTATCATGCGTCTCTATTTAAATGGCCATTTTGCTGGATAAAACATCTGGGTTGAAGTTTTTCCCCTTAACTTAAAAGAAATAATCCTCCATTGTCCTTTCTCATTCAGTGTTGCTTTGAAAGTATTTGATAGTGCATCTAAGTAGATCAACAAATACATGCAAATCATATGTGTAGAACCACAGCTATATGTCACCTTCCCACAGGTAAAGTTTCAATGGAATGAGCAATTCACAGTCAAAAATCATATCAACACACAAGGAAATAAGATATCATGAGTAAGCACAAGGGATAAACAAAGGAGCAGAATCAGATTCATAAAGACTTTGGACTTTTGAATTTTTAGACATGGAATATGCAATAAATATGACTAATATCTTTCAATACTTAGAATTCTCAAAATATAAGCAAGAGATAAAGGACAAAAGGAACAAGAAAACAGAGTCTGGTCCTAAACAAGAAGCTGAATTATGATGAACACTGACTCTCTCTTCCAAGATAAATCCCAGAAAATTTAGAGAAGATAAATAGAGAAACTGTAAGAAATCCTGAGGTATTGGTGTATACATGTATGATGGTAGTAGGGGCTGAAGAAGAGGACTTCCCAGCACAATTATAGTCGTTAAAACTGGAAAGAAAGTGTGAGGATTCTGATCTAGCTTCTCCACTGCTTCGTCTTGAGGGACACAGTGTTTACCCTACAACTTCAGCAAGACATAATTTTCCTCCAAGTGTCCTCAGCAATAAAATTCAGAATAACCTAATGTTGGAACGGTGATGAGTTAATCACTTATAAATGCAGTAGGAAGCTTAAAAGATAAAAGAAGTAAATATAACTATAAATACAATAATTTGTTAATAGTTACAAAAAATAAAAAGATGTATAATGTAACATCAACACATAAAACATGTGCGAGAGGGAACAAAAATGTTGAACTTTAGAATGCATTTGAACTTAAATTCTTATCAATTGAAAACTCACTGTTATAAGAAATATATTTTATGCGAGCCTCCTGGTAACTGCAAAGCAAACACCTATATTAGATATTCAAAAATAAAGAGAAAGGAATCAAAGCATATCAATTCAGAAAAATCAACAAATCACAAAAGAGGAAATCAGACAAGAAGGTAGAAAAAAATTACAAAACAGCCAGAAATTAATGAACAAAATGTTAATAAGTCCATACCAGTCATAAATTACTTTAAATGTAAACAGATTGAGTGCTCTAATCCAAAGACATAGAGTGGCTGAATGGATAAAACAAAAAGACCCAACTATATGTTGCTGGAAGAGACTTACTTCACCTTTATGAATGTACAGAACTGAAAACACAGGAACTAAAAACATAGTCCACGCAATGGATAAGAAGGCTGGGGTAGCTATTCTTAAGTCAGACAAAATAGACTTGAAGACAAAGATTGTAATAAGAGACTAAAGAGTCATTGTATGAAGACAAGGAGTCAATCCACCAACAGGCTATTACTTTTAAGAATGTTGATACAATCAACATCAGAGCACTTAAATATGTGAAGAAAATTTTATCAGACCAAAAGGGAAAAACGGACAGCAATGCAATGATACTTCATTAGCAGGGGAATTCAGTTCTCCATTTTCATCAAAGGATAGATGTTTAAACAGAAGATCAATAAAGAAACAAAACATTGCAGTTAAATGACTAGTTAGATCAAATGGTCTTAAGATATATTTACAGAACATTCCATCCAAAACAGCAGAATACACTTTGCTCCAAGTATGCACAGAACGTTCTCCAGGACAGCTCACATGTGAGGCCACAAAACAAGTCTTAATAAATGTAAGAAGATTGAAATCCTATCACGCGTCACTTCTGATCACAATGATATTAATGGTATGAAACTAGAAATCAATTACAGAAAGAAAACTTGAGAATTCACAAACATGTGGAGAGTGTGCTCTTGAACAACACAAGGGTCAAAGAAGAAATAAAGAGAGAATTCAAAGATACCTTGAGACAATGGAAAATGGAAGTACAATGTACCAAAATGTATAGGAGGTAGCAAAAACAGTTCTAAGAGGAAAGTTCATAGCAATAAATGCCTATATGAATACACTAGAAAGATCTCAAATAAATAACCTAACTTCTTTACACCTCAAAGACATAGAAAAAGAAAAAGACATGAATCCAAAACTCAGGAGAAGGAAGGAAATAACCAAGATCAAAATGGAAATAAGTGAAATAAAGACTAAAAAGACAATAGAAAAGATCAATGTAATTAGGTATTGGATTTTTGGGAAGATAAACAAAATAGAGGAATATTTAGATAGTCTCACCAAGAAAAAGAGAGGACTCAAACAAATAGGATAATAAACAAAAGAGGTGACATTAAAACTGATACCACAAAAACACAAAGGATCATAAGAGACTACTTAAATAGTTATATAGCAACAAATTGGACAACCTAGAAGAAATGGATAAATTCCTAGAAACATACAACCTACCAAGATAGAATCAGGAAGAAATGGGAAACTGAATAGACTGATTACTAGTAAGAAGATTGAATCAGTAATCAAAAACCTCCCAACAAACAAAAGTCCAGCAGCAGATGGCTTCACTGGTGAATTCTACCGAACATTTGAAGAGTGAAGCTTTCCAAACTTTTTCAAAAAACAGAAGAGGAAGTAATACTTCCAACCTCATTTTATGAGGCCAGCATTATCCTGATACTAAACCCAGACGGGAATGTTATAAGAAAAGAAAACTATGTGCCAATACCCCTGATGAAAATAGATGCAAAAATTCTCAATAAAATATTAGCCAACCAAATTCAACAAATGCTAGAAAAACAATTTGTAACAGTGTGTGGTGATAGATGTTAACTAGATTTACTGCGGTGATCACTCTGCAGTATGTACATGTATCGAATCGGTATGCTGTACACTGGAAACCAATACAACTTGACATGTCATTTTATCTCAATTAAAATCAAAAAGGGTTCCAGTCTTAAAGACTGAGAGATTGGTTGATTCTTTTGTTAAAAATGGAGAGGCTAAAGATGACAACCTGCTGTTATGGTTTGAATTGTGTCTCCAAAAAATATATGTCATAACCCCTGGTACTTAAGAATATTATCTTATTTGAAAACAGATTCTTTGCATATGTAATCAAGTTAAGATAATGCCATACTTGATTACGTGGGCTCTAATCTGATATGGATGGTGTCCTTCTAGGAAGGGAAAACAGAGACAAGACACAGACAGGGAGAACACCATATGATGATGGAGGCGAAGATTGGAACAAAGATAAATGTACAAGCCAAGGAATGAGAAGGATTGTTGGCAACAACAGAGGCTAAAAGAAAGGCATAGAACACATTTTCCTTTAGAACCTTCAGAGAGTGTGTTCCTGATGACAGCTTGATTTTGGACTTCTGGTTTCCAGAAGCGTGAGAGAAAAAATTTCTGTTGTTTTAAGTACCCCGGTTGGTGGTACTTCATTATGGCAGCCACAGGAAACTAAAACAGCTACTTTTGGTTGGGGAGAGGGAAACGGTGGATTTATTGAACCAGAGTACATGTAAATTTTCAAGTAGATGTGTCAGGAATGGCAATGGAAATATAGAATTCTGCTTGGAGAGAGGGTTCAGAGCTTGATATACTTTTGGCAATTCTTTGGTGGTTCACCAAAGTACCGTCGTCATTTTGAAGAGGAAATGGGTAAAAGGAGAATTAAGGAAAAGGACTTTTGGTTTCGAAAAAGCAGAAAAGTAATGGCCATTGACATGTGAGAACATCAGGGTTGAACAGTTTATAAAAGCTAATGAAGACCGTTTCAAGGAGGAAGTGGCCAACAGCATGGCATGACTGAAGGTGATCTGAGGAAATGGACTGAAGAAAAAGCATGATTTTGGCTAGAAATGCTAATAATTCTTTGCATTTACACAATGATTTACAATTTGTAAGGCATTTTCATATTTTTTATCTTATTTGTTTACTACAACGCCTTAAGGGACAATATCATCCTTATTTTACAGCTGAGCTCACTCTGGAACAGGGAGGTTAAATCCTTGCTTGAAGTGACACAGCTTCTAAATAACAAGATCAAGATGTGAACCTAGATTTTTCAGAGTTCAAAGTTATGCTCTTTCCAAGGAATAATGGAATATCTTTTTAAATTCCTTTTAATAAGCCTTTACTCTCACTAGGTCGAGGCTAATGATTACTAAGAAATGACAATCAACCCTGCTTAATGCTTTAATTAGCATGCTGTACATTCAAAGATTTCCTCAGTGTGATTATAAGTTTTGTGTTTATAATTTTCAATTTTAAGATGTCAATAATTTTCATAATTTAATTACATAAGAATTATAAGGATAGTCCTATAATGACTAAAGTTAATAGAATTTTAATGTGTTAAGATAGAAATGGGCTCAAATTGTTATAAGACTTCCTATGTATTCAGCATCCTGAACACAGATTCACTCATTGGTCAAATGATCAAAGAAGACACAGTAAACTAAATTTTGGAAGCTTTCTAATGCAAATGTCTTGTGTGTGTGAAAAGGTAAGTGCTTGTTTTGGGAGTGGGAGGGAATGGATGGTGGAAATGTAGCATGTGATCCGGGGGTTTTTCCACATGTCTTGGGTTATAGTGCTCATAATCATTTCCCCACTAGCCTAATTACATGTAATTTTCTCTAGATTCCCGAAAATTCCTTCCAAGATGAAATAGTTTGGGAGGATCCTTCAAGAACTTCATAGAAGCAATGGGACTGTCTATGAAAACTCTGCTTACTCGAGAATCTCCAGAGTCACATCCTGCAGAGGAGAGGGGTGAGGGACTGGATGTCCTCAATAGAAAGTATTCAGATTTCGTTAGCCTTGACTTTTGGTGGAAACATAGATGTCTGTATTCCATATGTCCCATCTTTTGTGTTAGGTGACCATGTACGTGAAGGGCCTTTCAAGCAGTGAAATATTTTTCAATATAGAATAATTAAACAACCTGCCATCTGTACAGTCTGGCCCTATAGTTTACTTTACTTGTAATTGCTTCAATGCATTTTGAGCTTTTGAGAATCCCTGTTCCCATCATTTTATTGTTTTCCCTATTATTTTCATTCTGTTTTCACATTTACTGTATGTATCTGTACTTTTTAACTGAAATCTCTGTATATATCTACTGTCTCTCTCAGTTCTTGTTTGTCATTCTGTATTTGTCTTCTCTATCTTTCATTTTGTTTCTGCCCTTTTCCCTTTCCTTTTCCACACTTGGGCTCTTTATCCATTTATCTAGTGATAAATACAGAAATCCCAAAGTGAAGCAGCCGTACAGGGTGGTATAACATTTCACTTAGGAAGTGTGGACCTTCCCTTCCGCTTATCTCAGATAGACGACAAGCAGTGAGGAAGAGAATCTGAGAGTTTGGAATAATTCAGAGCCTAGAAATAGCTTGTTCAATACTTTACTGAGGTGGTGGCAATTTAGATATTTCAGAAGAAAGGCTATCATCTTCACTGTGTCTACTCTACAGAGAGAATGGTGCCCTGGAACCGGGTGGAGAAGCATTCCTGTTCTTTCCTTTACATTAGATATTAAAATCATAACACCGGCCTGGAATATTTTCTTATTTTTATCTTTTTTATAACCCTATGTTTTGGTGTTTCTCTTTAAACAGTATAAACTTGAAGATTTTTCCCCCATTGGTCTTTGTTTTTTAAATGTGGGGTTGGGAGAGGCACTGCTTAGTTCATTTAGAGCTCTTTTAACTATTGAGATGTGATTCAATCATAACATTATTTTAGTTTGTTCCTTTTTAACGTAGGCATTTGCTTGTCTGATTTCTGAGGCTTTATATATTTGAGAAGTTTTTATCATGTGTCTCTATTTAAATGGCCATTTTGCTGGATAAAACATCTGGGTTGAAGTTTTTCCCCTTAACTTAAAAGAAATAATCCTCCATTGTCCTTTCTCATTCAGTGTTGCTTTGAAAGTATTTGATAGTGCATCTAAGTAGATCAACAAATACATGCAAATCATATGTGTAGAACCACAGCTATATGTCACCTTCCCACAGGTAAAGTTTCAATGGAATGAGCAATTCACAGTCAAAAATCATATCAACACACAAGGAAATAAGATATCATGAGTAAGCACAAGGGATAAACAAAGGAGCAGAATCAGATTCATAAAGACTTTGGACTTTTGAATTTTTAGACATGGAATATGCAATAAATATGACTAATATCTTTCAATACTTAGAATTCTCAAAATATAAGCAAGAGATAAAGGACAAAAGGAACAAGAAAACAGAGTCTGGTCCTAAACAAGAAGCTGAATTATGATGAACACTGACTCTCTCTTCCAAGATAAATCCCAGAAAATTTAGAGAAGATAAATAGAGAAACTGTAAGAAATCCTGAGGTATTGGTGTATACATGTATGATGGTAGTAGGGGCTGAAGAAGAGGACTTCCCAGCACAATTATAGTCGTTAAAACTGGAAAGAAAGTGTGAGGATTCTGATCTAGCTTCTCCACTGCTTCGTCTTGAGGGACACAGTGTTTACCCTACAACTTCAGCAAGACATAATTTTCCTCCAAGTGTCCTCAGCAATAAAATTCAGAATAACCTAATGTTGTAACGGTGATGAGTTAATCACTTATAAATGCAGTAGGAAGCTTAAAAGATAAAAGAAGTAAATATAACTATAAATACAATAATTTGTTAATAGTTACAAAAAATAAAAAGATGTATAATGTAACATCAACACATAAAACATGTGCGAGAGGGAACAAAAATGTTGAACTTTAGAATGCATTTGAACTTAAATTCTTATCAATTGAAAACTCACTGTTATAAGAAATATATTTTATGCGAGCCTCCTGGTAACTGCAAAGCAAACACCTATATTAGATATTCAAAAATAAAGAGAAAGGAATCAAAGCATATCAATTCAGAAAAATCAACAAATCACAAAAGAGGAAATCAGACAAGAAGGTAGAAAAAAATTACAAAACAGCCAGAAATTAATGAACAAAATGTTAATAAGTCCATACCAGTCATAAATTACTTTAAATGTAAACAGATTGAGTGCTCTAATCCAAAGACATAGAGTGGCTGAATGGATAAAACAAAAAGACCCAACTATATGTTGCTGGAAGAGACTTACTTCACCTTTATGAATGTACAGAACTGAAAACACAGGAACTAAAAACATAGTCCACGCAATGGATAAGAAGGCTGGGGTAGCTATTCTTAAGTCAGACAAAATAGACTTGAAGACAAAGATTGTAATAAGAGACTAAAGAGTCATTGTATGAAGACAAGGAGTCAATCCACCAACAGGCTATTACTTTTAAGAATGTTGATACAATCAACATCAGAGCACTTAAATATGTGAAGAAAATTTTATCAGACCAAAAGGGAAAAACGGACAGCAATGCAATGATACTTCATTAGCAGGGGAATTCAGTTCTCCATTTTCATCAAAGGATAGATGTTTAAACAGAAAATCAATAAAGAAACAAAACATTGCAGTTAAATGACTAGTTAGATCAAATGGTCTTAAGATATATTTACAGAACATTCCATCCAAAACAGCAGAATACACTTTGCTCCAAGTATGCACAGAACGTTCTCCAGGACAGCTCACATGTGAGGCCACAAAACAAGTCTTAATAAATGTAAGAAGATTGAAATCCTATCACGCGTCACTTCTGATCACAATGATATTAATGGTATGAAACTAGAAATCAATTACAGAAAGAAAACTTGAGAATTCACAAACATGTGGAGAGTGTGCTCTTGAACAACACAAGGGTCAAAGAAGAAATAAAGAGAGAATTCAAAGATACCTTGAGACAATGGAAAATGGAAGTACAATGTACCAAAATGTATAGGAGGTAGCAAAAACAGTTCTAAGAGGAAAGTTCATAGCAATAAATGCCTATATGAATACACTAGAAAGATCTCAAATAAATAACCTAACTTCTTTACACCTCAAAGACATAGAAAAAGAAAAAGACATGAATCCAAAACTCAGGAGAAGGAAGGAAATAACCAAGATCAAAATGGAAATAAGTGAAATAAAGACTAAAAAGACAATAGAAAAGATCAATGTAATTAGGTATTGGATTTTTGGGAAGATAAACAAAATAGAGGAATATTTAGATAGTCTCACCAAGAAAAAGAGAGGACTCAAACAAATAGGATAATAAACAAAAGAGGTGACATTAAAACTGATACCACAAAAACACAAAGGATCATAAGAGACTACTTAAATAGTTATATAGCAACAAATTGGACAACCTAGAAGAAATGGATAAATTCCTAGAAACATACAACCTACCAAGATAGAATCAGGAAGAAATGGGAAACTGAATAGACTGATTACTAGTAAGAAGATTGAATCAGTAATCAAAAACCTCCCAACAAACAAAAGTCCAGGAGCAGATGGCTTCACTGGTGAATTCTACCGAACATTTGAAGAGTGAAGCTTTCCAAACTTTTTCAAAAAACAGAAGAGGAAGTAATACTTCCAACCTCATTTTATGAGGCCAGCATTATCCTGATACTAAACCCAGACGGGAATGTTATAAGAAAAGAAAACTATGTGCCAATACCCCTGATGAAAATAGATGCAAAAATTCTCAATAAAATATTAGCCAACCAAATTCAACAAATGCTAGAAAAACAATTTGTAACAGTGTGTGGTGATAGATGTTAACTAGATTTACTGCAGTGATCACTCTGCAGTATGTACATGTATCGAATCGGTATGCTGTACACTGGAAACCAATACAACTTGACATGTCATTTTATCTCAATTAAAATCAAAAAGGGTTCCAGTCTTAAAGACTGAGAGATTGGTTGATTCTTTTGTTAAAAATGGAGAGGCTAAAGATGACAACCTGCTGTTATGGTTTGAATTGTGTCTCCAAAAAATATATGTCATAACCCCTGGTACTTAAGAATATTATCTTATTTGAAAACAGATTCTTTGCATATGTAATCAAGTTAAGATAATGCCATACTTGATTACGTGGGCTCTAATCTGATATGGATGGTGTCCTTCTAGGAAGGGAAAACAGAGACAAGACACAGACAGGGAGAACACCATATGATGATGGAGGCGAAGATTGGAACAAAGATAAATGTACAAGCCAAGGAATGAGAAGGATTGTTGGCAACAACAGAGGCTAAAAGAAAGGCATAGAACACATTTTCCTTTAGAACCTTCAGAGAGTGTGTTCCTGATGACAGCTTGATTTTGGACTTCTGGTTTCCAGAAGCGTGAGAGAAAAAATTTCTGTTGTTTTAAGTACCCCGGTTGGTGGTACTTCATTATGGCAGCCACAGGAAACTAAAACAGCTACTTTTGGTTGGGGAGAGGGAAACGGTGGATTTATTGAACCAGAGTACATGTAAATTTTCAAGTAGATGTGTCAGGAATGGCAATGGAAATATAGAATTCTGCTTGGAGAGAGGGTTCAGAGCTTGATATACTTTTGGCAATTCTTTGGTGGTTCACCAAAGTACCGTCGTCATTTTGAAGAGGAAATGGGTAAAAAGAGAATTAAGGAAAAGGACTTTTGGTTTCGAAAAAGCAGAAAAGTAATGGCCATTGACATGTGAGAACATCAGGGTTGAACAGTTTATAAAAGCTAATGAAGACCGTTTCAAGGAGGAAGTGGCCAACAGCATGGCATGACTGAAGGTGATCTGAGGAAATGGACTGAAGAAAAAGCATGATTTTGGCTAGAAATGCTAATAATTCTTTGCATTTACACAATGATTTACAATTTGTAAGGCATTTTCATATTTTTTATCTTATTTGTTTACTACAACGCCTTAAGGGACAATATCATCCTTATTTTACAGCTGAGCTCACTCTGGAACAGGGAGGTTAAATCCTTGCTTGAAGTGACACAGCTTCTAAATAACAAGATCAAGATGTGAACCTAGATTTTTCAGAGTTCAAAGTTATGCTCTTTCCAAGGAATAATGGAATATCTTTTTAAATTCCTTTTAATAAGCCTTTACTCTCACTAGGTCGAGGCTAATGATTACTAAGAAATGACAATCAACCCTGCTTAATGCTTTAATTAGCATGCTGTACATTCAAAGATTTCCTCAGTGTGATTATAAGTTTTGTGTTTATAATTTTCAATTTTAAGATGTCAATAATTTTCATAATTTAATTACATAAGAATTATAAGGATAGTCCTATAATGACTAAAGTTAATAGAATTTTAATGTGTTAAGATAGAAATGGGCTCAAATTGTTATAAGACTTCCTATGTATTCAGCATCCTGAACACAGATTCACTCATTGGTCAAATGATCAAAGAAGACACAGTAAACTAAATTTTGGAAGCTTTCTAATGCAAATGTCTTGTGTGTGTGAAAAGGTAAGTGCTTGTTTTGGGAGTGGGAGGGAATGGATGGTGGAAATGTAGCATGTGATCCGGGGGTTTTTCCACATGTCTTGGGTTATAGTGCTCATAATCATTTCCCCACTAGCCTAATTACATGTAATTTTCTCTAGATTCCCGAAAATTCCTTCCAAGATGAAATAGTTTGGGAGGATCCTTCAAGAACTTCATAGAAGCAATGGGACTGTCTATGAAAACTCTGCTTACTCGAGAATCTCCAGAGTCACATCCTGCAGAGGAGAGGGGTGAGGGACTGGATGTCCTCAATAGAAAGTATTCAGATTTCGTTAGCCTTGACTTTTGGTGGAAACATAGATGTCTGTATTCCATATGTCCCATCTTTTGTGTTAGGTGACCATGTACGTGAAGGGCCTTTCAAGCAGTGAAATATTTTTCAATATAGAATAATTAAACAACCTGCCATCTGTACAGTCTGGCCCTATAGTTTACTTTACTTGTAATTGCTTCAATGCATTTTGAGCTTTTGAGAATCCCTGTTCCCATCATTTTATTGTTTTCCCTATTATTTTCATTCTGTTTTCACATTTACTGTATGTATCTGTACTTTTTAACTGAAATCTCTGTATATATCTACTGTCTCTCTCAGTTCTTGTTTGTCATTCTGTATTTGTCTTCTCTATCTTTCATTTTGTTTCTGCCCTTTTCCCTTTCCTTTTCCACACTTGGGCTCTTTATCCATTTATCTAGTGATAAATACAGAAATCCCAAAGTGAAGCAGCCGTACAGGGTGGTATAACATTTCACTTAGGAAGTGTGAACCTTCCCTTCCGCTTATCTCAGATAGACGACAAGCAGTGAGGAAGAGAATCTGAGAGTTTGGAATAATTCAGAGCCTAGAAATAGCTTGTTCAATACTTTACTGAGGTGGTGGCAATTTAGATATTTCAGAAGAAAGGCTATCATCTTCACTGTGTCTACTCTACAGAGAGAATGGTGCCCTGGAACCGGGTGGAGAAGCATTCCTGTTCTTTCCTTTACGTTAGATATTAAAATCATAACACCGGCCTGGAATATTTTCTTATTTTTATCTTTTTTATAACCCTATGTTTTGGTGTTTCTCTTTAAACAGTATAAACTTGAAGATTTTTCCCCCATTGGTCTTTGTTTTTTAAATGTGGGGTTGGGAGAGGCACTGCTTAGTTCATTTAGAGCTCTTTTAACTATTGAGATGTGATTCAATCATAACATTATTTTAGTTTGTTCCTTTTTAACGTAGGCATTTGCTTGTCTGATTTCTGAGGCTTTATATATTTGAGAAGTTTTTATCATGCGTCTCTATTTAAATGGCCATTTTGCTGGATAAAACATCTGGGTTGAAGTTTTTCCCCTTAACTTAAAAGAAATAATCCTCCATTGTCCTTTCTCATTCAGTGTTGCTTTGAAAGTATTTGATAGTGCATCTAAGTAGATCAACAAATACATGCAAATCATATGTGTAGAACCACAGCTATATGTCACCTTCCCACAGGTAAAGTTTCAATGGAATGAGCAATTCACAGTCAAAAATCATATCAACACACAAGGAAATAAGATATCATGAGTAAGCACAAGGGATAAACAAAGGAGCAGAATCAGATTCATAAAGACTTTGGACTTTTGAATTTTTAGACATGGAATATGCAATAAATATGACTAATATCTTTGAATACTTAGAATTCTCAAAATATAAGCAAGAGATAAAGGACAAAAGGAACAAGAAAACAGAGTCTGGTCCTAAACAAGAAGCTGAATTATGATGAACACTGACTCTCTCTTCCAAGATAAATCCCAGAAAATTTAGAGAAGATAAATAGAGAAACTGTAAGAAATCCTGAGGTATTGGTGTATACATGTATGATGGTAGTAGGGGCTGAAGAAGAGGACTTCCCAGCACAATTATAGTCGTTAAAACTGGAAAGAAAGTGTGAGGATTCTGATCTAGCTTCTCCACTGCTTCGTCTTGAGGGACACAGTGTTTACCCTACAACTTCAGCAAGACATAATTTTCCTCCAAGTGTCCTCAGCAATAAAATTCAGAATAACCTAATGTTGTAACGGTGATGAGTTAATCACTTATAAATGCAGTATGAAGCTTAAAAGATAAAAGAAGTAAATATAACTATAAATACAATAATTTGTTAATAGTTACAAAAAATAAAAAGATGTATAATGTAACATCAACACATAAAACATGTGCGAGAGGGAACAAAAATGTTGAACTTTAGAATGCATTTGAACTTAAATTCTTATCAATTGAAAACTCACTGTTATAAGAAATATATTTTATGCGAGCCTCCTGGTAACTGCAAAGCAAACACCTATATTAGATATTCAAAAATAAAGAGAAAGGAATCAAAGCATATCAATTCAGAAAAATCAACAAATCACAAAAGAGGAAATCAGACAAGAAGGTAGAAAAAAATTACAAAACAGCCAGAAATTAATGAACAAAATGTTAATAAGTCCATACCAGTCATAAATTACTTTAAATGTAGACAGATTAAGTGCTCTAATCCAAAGACATAGAGTGGCTGAATGGATAAAACAAAAAGACCCAACTATATGTTGCTGGAAGAGACTTACTTCACCTTTATGAATGTACAGAACTGAAAACACAGGAACTAAAAACATAGTCCACGCAATGGATAAGAAGGCTGGGGTAGCTATTCTTAAGTCAGACAAAATAGACTTGAAGACAAAGATTGTAATAAGAGACTAAAGAGTCATTGTATGAAGACAAGGAGTCAATCCACCAACAGGCTATTACTTTTAAGAATGTTGATACAATCAACATCAGAGCACTTAAATATGTGAAGAAAATTTTATCAGACCAAAAGGGAAAAACGGACAGCAATGCAATGATACTTCATTAGCAGGGGAATTCAGTTCTCCATTTTCATCAAAGGATAGATGTTTAAACAGAAAATCAATAAAGAAACAAAACATTGCAGTTAAATGACTAGTTAGATCAAATGGTCTTAAGATATATTTACAGAACATTCCATCCAAAACAGCAGAATACACTTTGCTCCAAGTATGCACAGAACGTTCTCCAGGACAGCTCACATGTGAGGCCACAAAACAAGTCTTAATAAATGTAAGAAGATTGAAATCCTATCACGCGTCACTTCTGATCACAATGATATTAATGGTATGAAACTAGAAATCAATTACAGAAAGAAAACTTGAGAATTCACAAACATGTGGAGAGTGTGCTCTTGAACAACACAAGGGTCAAAGAAGAAATAAAGAGAGAATTCAAAGATACCTTGAGACAATGGAAAATGGAAGTACAATGTACCAAAATGTATAGGAGGTAGCAAAAACAGTTCTAAGAGGAAAGTTCATAGCAATAAATGCCTATATGAATACACTAGAAAGATCTCAAATAAATAACCTAACTTCTTTACACCTCAAAGACATAGAAAAAGAAAAAGACATGAATCCAAAACTCAGGAGAAGGAAGGAAATAACCAAGATCAAAATGGAAATAAATGAAATAAAGACTAAAAAGACAATAGAAAAGATCAATGTAATTAGGTATTGGATTTTTGGGAAGATAAACAAAATAGAGGAATATTTAGATAGTCTCACCAAGAAAAAGAGAGGACTCAAACAAATAGGATAATAAACAAAAGAGGTGACATTAAAACTGATACCACAAAAACACAAAGGATCATAAGAGACTACTTAAATAGTTATATAGCAACAAATTGGACAACCTAGAAGAAATGGATAAATTCCTAGAAACATACAACCTACCAAGATAGAATCAGGAAGAAATGGGAAACTGAATAGACTGATTACTAGTAAGAAGATTGAATCAGTAATCAAAAACCTCCCAACAAACAAAAGTCCAGGAGCAGATGGCTTCACTGGTGAATTCTACCGAACATTTGAAGAGTGAAGCTTTCCAAACTTTTTCAAAAAACAGAAGAGGAAGTAATACTTCCAACCTCATTTTATGAGGCCAGCATTATCCTGATACTAAACCCAGACGGGAATGTTATAAGAAAAGAAAACTATGTGCCAATACCCCTGATGAAAATAGATGCAAAAATTCTCAATAAAATATTAGCCAACCAAATTCAACAAATGCTAGAAAAACAATTTGTAACAGTGTGTGGTGATAGATGTTAACTAGATTTACTGCGGTGATCACTCTGCAGTATGTACATGTATCGAATCGGTATGCTGTACACTGGAAACCAATACAACTTGACATGTCATTTTATCTCAATTAAAATCAAAAAGGGTTCCAGTCTTAAAGACTGAGAGATTGGTTGATTCTTTTGTTAAAAATGGAGAGGCTAAAGATGACAACCTGCTGTTATGGTTTGAATTGTGTCTCCAAAAAATATATGTCATAACCCCTGGTACTTAAGAATATTATCTTATTTGAAAACAGATTCTTTGCATATGTAATCAAGTTAAGATAATGCCATACTTGATTACGTGGGCTCTAATCTGATATGGATGGTGTCCTTCTAGGAAGGGAAAACAGAGACAAGACACAGACAGGGAGAACACCATATGATGATGGAGGCGAAGATTGGAACAAAGATAAATGTACAAGCCAAGGAATGAGAAGGATTGTTGGCAACAACAGAGGCTAAAAGAAAGGCATAGAACACATTTTCCTTTAGAACCTTCAGAGAGTGTGTTCCTGATGACAGCTTGATTTTGGACTTCTGGTTTCCAGAAGCGTGAGAGAAAAAATTTCTGTTGTTTTAAGTACCCCGGTTGGTGGTACTTCATTATGGCAGCCACAGGAAACTAAAACAGCTACTTTTGGTTGGGGAGAGGGAAACGGTGGATTTATTGAACCAGAGTACATGTAAATTTTCAAGTAGATGTGTCAGGAATGGCAATGGAAATATAGAATTCTGCTTGGAGAGAGGGTTCAGAGCTTGATATACTTTTGGCAATTCTTTGGTGGTTCACCAAAGTACCGTCGTCATTTTGAAGAGGAAATGGGTAAAAAGAGAATTAAGGAAAAGGACTTTTGGTTTCGAAAAAGCAGAAAAGTAATGGCCATTGACATGTGAGAACATCAGGGTTGAACAGTTTATAAAAGCTAATGAAGACCGTTTCAAGGAGGAAGTGGCCAACAGCATGGCATGACTGAAGGTGATCTGAGGAAATGGACTGAAGAAAAAGCATGATTTTGGCTAGAAATGCTAATAATTCTTTGCATTTACACAATGATTTACAATTTGTAAGGCATTTTCATATTTTTTATCTTATTTGTTTACTACAACGCCTTAAGGGACAATATCATCCTTATTTTACAGCTGAGCTCACTCTGGAACAGGGAGGTTAAATCCTTGCTTGAAGTGACACAGCTTCTAAATAACAAGATCAAGATGTGAACCTAGATTTTTCAGAGTTCAAAGTTATGCTCTTTCCAAGGAATAATGGAATATCTTTTTAAATTCCTTTTAATAAGCCTTTACTCTCACTAGGTCGAGGCTAATGATTACTAAGAAATGACAATCAACCCTGCTTAATGCTTTAATTAGCATGCTGTACATTCAAAGATTTCCTCAGTGTGATTATAAGTTTTGTGTTTATAATTTTCAATTTTAAGATGTCAATAATTTTCATAATTTAATTACATAAGAATTATAAGGATAGTCCTATAATGACTAAAGTTAATAGAATTTTAATGTGTTAAGATAGAAATGGGCTCAAATTGTTATAAGACTTCCTATGTATTCAGCATCCTGAACACAGATTCACTCATTGGTCAAATGATCAAAGAAGACACAGTAAACTAAATTTTGGAAGCTTTCTAATGCAAATGTCTTGTGTGTGTGAAAAGGTAAGTGCTTGTTTTGGGAGTGGGAGGGAATGGATGGTGGAAATGTAGCATGTGATCCGGGGGTTTTTCCACATGTCTTGGGTTATAGTGCTCATAATCATTTCCCCACTAGCCTAATTACATGTAATTTTCTCTAGATTCCCGAAAATTCCTTCCAAGATGAAATAGTTTGGGAGGATCCTTCAAGAACTTCATAGAAGCAATGGGACTGTCTATGAAAACTCTGCTTACTCGAGAATCTCCAGAGTCACATCCTGCAGAGGAGAGGGGTGAGGGACTGGATGTCCTCAATAGAAAGTATTCAGATTTCGTTAGCCTTGACTTTTGGTGGAAACACAGATGTCTGTATTCCATATGTCCCATCTTTTGTGTTAGGTGACCATGTACGTGAAGGGCCTTTCAAGCAGTGAAATATTTTTCAATATAGAATAATTAAACAACCTGCCATCTGTACAGTCTGGCCCTATAGTTTACTTTACTTGTAATTGCTTCAATGCATTTTGAGCTTTTGAGAATCCCTGTTCCCATCATTTTATTGTTTTCCCTATTATTTTCATTCTGTTTTCACATTTACTGTATGTATCTGTACTTTTTAACTGAAATCTCTGTATATATCTACTGTCTCTCTCAGTTCTTGTTTGTCATTCTGTATTTGTCTTCTCTATCTTTCATTTTGTTTCTGCCCTTTTCCCTTTCCTTTTCCACACTTGGGCTCTTTATCCATTTATCTAGTGATAAATACAGAAATCCCAAAGTGAAGCAGCCGTACAGGGTGGTATAACATTTCACTTAGGAAGTGTGGACCTTCCCTTCCGCTTATCTCAGATAGACGACAAGCAGTGAGGAAGAGAATCTGAGAGTTTGGAATAATTCAGAGCCTAGAAATAGCTTGTTCAATACTTTACTGAGGTGGTGGCAATTTAGATATTTCAGAAGAAAGGCTATCATCTTCACTGTGTCTACTCTACAGAGAGAATGGTGCCCTGGAACCGGGTGGAGAAGCATTCCTGTTCTTTCCTTTACGTTAGATATTAAAATCATAACACCGGCCTGGAATATTTTCTTATTTTTATCTTTTTTATAACCCTATGTTTTGGTGTTTCTCTTTAAACAGTATAAACTTGAAGATTTTTCCCCCATTGGTCTTTGTTTTTTAAATGTGGGGTTGGGAGAGGCACTGCTTAGTTCATTTAGAGCTCTTTTAACTATTGAGATGTGATTCAATCATAACATTATTTTAGTTTGTTCCTTTTTAACGTAGGCATTTGCTTGTCTGATTTCTGAGGCTTTATATATTTGAGAAGTTTTTATCATGCGTCTCTATTTAAATGGCCATTTTGCTGGATAAAACATCTGGGTTGAAGTTTTTCCCCTTAACTTAAAAGAAATAATCCTCCATTGTCCTTTCTCATTCAGTGTTGCTTTGAAAGTATTTGATAGTGCATCTAAGTAGATCAACAAATACATGCAAATCATATGTGTAGAACCACAGCTATATGTCACCTTCCCACAGGTAAAGTTTCAATGGAATGAGCAATTCACAGTCAAAAATCATATCAACACACAAGGAAATAAGATATCATGAGTAAGCACAAGGGATAAACAAAGGAGCAGAATCAGATTCATAAAGACTTTGGACTTTTGAATTTTTAGACATGGAATATGCAATAAATATGACTAATATCTTTCAATACTTAGAATTCTCAAAATATAAGCAAGAGATAAAGGACAAAAGGAACAAGAAAACAGAGTCTGGTCCTAAACAAGAAGCTGAATTATGATGAACACTGACTCTCTCTTCCAAGATAAATCCCAGAAAATTTAGAGAAGATAAATAGAGAAACTGTAAGAAATCCTGAGGTATTGGTGTATACATGTATGATGGTAGTAGGGGCTGAAGAAGAGGACTTCCCAGCACAATTATAGTCGTTAAAACTGGAAAGAAAGTGTGAGGATTCTGATCTAGCTTCTCCACTGCTTCGTCTTGAGGGACACAGTGTTTACCCTACAACTTCAGCAAGACATAATTTTCCTCCAAGTGTCCTCAGCAATAAAATTCAGAATAACCTAATGTTGTAACGGTGATGAGTTAATCACTTATAAATGCAGTATGAAGCTTAAAAGATAAAAGAAGTAAATATAACTATAAATACAATAATTTGTTAATAGTTACAAAAAATAAAAAGATGTATAATGTAACATCAACACATAAAACATGTGCGAGAGGGAACAAAAATGTTGAACTTTAGAATGCATTTGAACTTAAATTCTTATCAATTGAAAACTCACTGTTATAAGAAATATATTTTATGCGAGCCTCCTGGTAACTGCAAAGCAAACACCTATATTAGATATTCAAAAATAAAGAGAAAGGAATCAAAGCATATCAATTCAGAAAAATCAACAAATCACAAAAGAGGAAATCAGACAAGAAGGTAGAAAAAAATTACAAAACAGCCAGAAATTAATGAACAAAATGTTAATAAGTCCATACCAGTCATAAATTACTTTAAATGTAGACAGATTAAGTGCTCTAATCCAAAGACATAGAGTGGCTGAATGGATAAAACAAAAAGACCCAACTATATGTTGCTGGAAGAGACTTACTTCACCTTTATGAATGTACAGAACTGAAAACACAGGAACTAAAAACATAGTCCACGCAATGGATAAGAAGGCTGGGGTAGCTATTCTTAAGTCAGACAAAATAGACTTGAAGACAAAGATTGTAATAAGAGACTAAAGAGTCATTGTATGAAGACAAGGAGTCAATCCACCAACAGGCTATTACTTTTAAGAATGTTGATACAATCAACATCAGAGCACTTAAATATGTGAAGAAAATTTTATCAGACCAAAAGGGAAAAACGGACAGCAATGCAATGATACTTCATTAGCAGGGGAATTCAGTTCTCCATTTTCATCAAAGGATAGATGTTTAAACAGAAAATCAATAAAGAAACAAAACATTGCAGTTAAATGACTAGTTAGATCAAATGGTCTTAAGATATATTTACAGAACATTCCATCCAAAACAGCAGAATACACTTTGCTCCAAGTATGCACAGAACGTTCTCCAGGACAGCTCACATGTGAGGCCACAAAACAAGTCTTAATAAATGTAAGAAGATTGAAATCCTATCACGCGTCACTTCTGATCACAATGATATTAATGGTATGAAACTAGAAATCAATTACAGAAAGAAAACTTGAGAATTCACAAACATGTGGAGAGTGTGCTCTTGAACAACACAAGGGTCAAAGAAGAAATAAAGAGAGAATTCAAAGATACCTTGAGACAATGGAAAATGGAAGTACAATGTACCAAAATGTATAGGAGGTAGCAAAAACAGTTCTAAGAGGAAAGTTCATAGCAATAAATGCCTATATGAATACACTAGAAAGATCTCAAATAAATAACCTAACTTCTTTACACCTCAAAGACATAGAAAAAGAAAAAGACATGAATCCAAAACTCAGGAGAAGGAAGGAAATAACCAAGATCAAAATGGAAATAAATGAAATAAAGACTAAAAAGACAATAGAAAAGATCAATGTAATTAGGTATTGGATTTTTGGGAAGATAAACAAAATAGAGGAATATTTAGATAGTCTCACCAAGAAAAAGAGAGGACTCAAACAAATAGGATAATAAACAAAAGAGGTGACATTAAAACTGATACCACAAAAACACAAAGGATCATAAGAGACTACTTAAATAGTTATATAGCAACAAATTGGACAACCTAGAAGAAATGGATAAATTCCTAGAAACATACAACCTACCAAGATAGAATCAGGAAGAAATGGGAAACTGAATAGACTGATTACTAGTAAGAAGATTGAATCAGTAATCAAAAACCTCCCAACAAACAAAAGTCCAGGAGCAGATGGCTTCACTGGTGAATTCTACCGAACATTTGAAGAGTGAAGCTTTCCAAACTTTTTCAAAAAACAGAAGAGGAAGTAATACTTCCAACCTCATTTTATGAGGCCAGCATTATCCTGATACTAAACCCAGACGGGAATGTTATAAGAAAAGAAAACTATGTGCCAATACCCCTGATGAAAATAGATGCAAAAATTCTCAATAAAATATTAGCCAACCAAATTCAACAAATGCTAGAAAAACAATTTGTAACAGTGTGTGGTGATAGATGTTAACTAGATTTACTGCGGTGATCACTCTGCAGTATGTACATGTATCGAATCGGTATGCTGTACACTGGAAACCAATACAACTTGACATGTCATTTTATCTCAATTAAAATCAAAAAGGGTTCCAGTCTTAAAGACTGAGAGATTGGTTGATTCTTTTGTTAAAAATGGAGAGGCTAAAGATGACAACCTGCTGTTATGGTTTGAATTGTGTCTCCAAAAAATATATGTCATAACCCCTGGTACTTAAGAATATTATCTTATTTGAAAACAGATTCTTTGCATATGTAATCAAGTTAAGATAATGCCATACTTGATTACGTGGGCTCTAATCTGATATGGATGGTGTCCTTCTAGGAAGGGAAAACAGAGACAAGACACAGACAGGGAGAACACCATATGATGATGGAGGCGAAGATTGGAACAAAGATAAATGTACAAGCCAAGGAATGAGAAGGATTGTTGGCAACAACAGAGGCTAAAAGAAAGGCATAGAACACATTTTCCTTTAGAACCTTCAGAGAGTGTGTTCCTGATGACAGCTTGATTTTGGACTTCTGGTTTCCAGAAGCGTGAGAGAAAAAATTTCTGTTGTTTTAAGTACCCCGGTTGGTGGTACTTCATTATGGCAGCCACAGGAAACTAAAACAGCTACTTTTGGTTGGGGAGAGGGAAACGGTGGATTTATTGAACCAGAGTACATGTAAATTTTCAAGTAGATGTGTCAGGAATGGCAATGGAAATATAGAATTCTGCTTGGAGAGAGGGTTCAGAGCTTGATATACTTTTGGCAATTCTTTGGTGGTTCACCAAAGTACCGTCGTCATTTTGAAGAGGAAATGGGTAAAAAGAGAATTAAGGAAAAGGACTTTTGGTTTCGAAAAAGCAGAAAAGTAATGGCCATTGACATGTGAGAACATCAGGGTTGAACAGTTTATAAAAGCTAATGAAGACCGTTTCAAGGAGGAAGTGGCCAACAGCATGGCATGACTGAAGGTGATCTGAGGAAATGGACTGAAGAAAAAGCATGATTTTGGCTAGAAATGCTAATAATTCTTTGCATTTACACAATGATTTACAATTTGTAAGGCATTTTCATATTTTTTATCTTATTTGTTTACTACAACGCCTTAAGGGACAATATCATCCTTATTTTACAGCTGAGCTCACTCTGGAACAGGGAGGTTAAATCCTTGCTTGAAGTGACACAGCTTCTAAATAACAAGATCAAGATGTGAACCTAGATTTTTCAGAGTTCAAAGTTATGCTCTTTCCAAGGAATAATGGAATATCTTTTTAAATTCCTTTTAATAAGCCTTTACTCTCACTAGGTCGAGGCTAATGATTACTAAGAAATGACAATCAACCCTGCTTAATGCTTTAATTAGCATGCTGTACATTCAAAGATTTCCTCAGTGTGATTATAAGTTTTGTGTTTATAATTTTCAATTTTAAGATGTCAATAATTTTCATAATTTAATTACATAAGAATTATAAGGATAGTCCTATAATGACTAAAGTTAATAGAATTTTAATGTGTTAAGATAGAAATGGGCTCAAATTGTTATAAGACTTCCTATGTATTCAGCATCCTGAACACAGATTCACTCATTGGTCAAATGATCAAAGAAGACACAGTAAACTAAATTTTGGAAGCTTTCTAATGCAAATGTCTTGTGTGTGTGAAAAGGTAAGTGCTTGTTTTGGGAGTGGGAGGGAATGGATGGTGGAAATGTAGCATGTGATCCGGGGGTTTTTCCACATGTCTTGGGTTATAGTGCTCATAATCATTTCCCCACTAGCCTAATTACATGTAATTTTCTCTAGATTCCCGAAAATTCCTTCCAAGATGAAATAGTTTGGGAGGATCCTTCAAGAACTTCATAGAAGCAATGGGACTGTCTATGAAAACTCTGCTTACTCGAGAATCTCCAGAGTCACATCCTGCAGAGGAGAGGGGTGAGGGACTGGATGTCCTCAATAGAAAGTATTCAGATTTCGTTAGCCTTGACTTTTGGTGGAAACACAGATGTCTGTATTCCATATGTCCCATCTTTTGTGTTAGGTGACCATGTACGTGAAGGGCCTTTCAAGCAGTGAAATATTTTTCAATATAGAATAATTAAACAACCTGCCATCTGTACAGTCTGGCCCTATAGTTTACTTTACTTGTAATTGCTTCAATGCATTTTGAGCTTTTGAGAATCCCTGTTCCCATCATTTTATTGTTTTCCCTATTATTTTCATTCTGTTTTCACATTTACTGTATGTATCTGTACTTTTTAACTGAAATCTCTGTATATATCTACTGTCTCTCTCAGTTCTTGTTTGTCATTCTGTATTTGTCTTCTCTATCTTTCATTTTGTTTCTGCCCTTTTCCCTTTCCTTTTCCACACTTGGGCTCTTTATCCATTTATCTAGTGATAAATACAGAAATCCCAAAGTGAAGCAGCCGTACAGGGTGGTATAACATTTCACTTAGGAAGTGTGGACCTTCCCTTCCGCTTATCTCAGATAGACGACAAGCAGTGAGGAAGAGAATCTGAGAGTTTGGAATAATTCAGAGCCTAGAAATAGCTTGTTCAATACTTTACTGAGGTGGTGGCAATTTAGATATTTCAGAAGAAAGGCTATCATCTTCACTGTGTCTACTCTACAGAGAGAATGGTGCCCTGGAACCGGGTGGAGAAGCATTCCTGTTCTTTCCTTTACGTTAGATATTAAAATCATAACACCGGCCTGGAATATTTTCTTATTTTTATCTTTTTTATAACCCTATGTTTTGGTGTTTCTCTTTAAACAGTATAAACTTGAAGATTTTTCCCCCATTGGTCTTTGTTTTTTAAATGTGGGGTTGGGAGAGGCACTGCTTAGTTCATTTAGAGCTCTTTTAACTATTGAGATGTGATTCAATCATAACATTATTTTAGTTTGTTCCTTTTTAACGTAGGCATTTGCTTGTCTGATTTCTGAGGCTTTATATATTTGAGAAGTTTTTATCATGCGTCTCTATTTAAATGGCCATTTTGCTGGATAAAACATCTGGGTTGAAGTTTTTCCCCTTAACTTAAAAGAAATAATCCTCCATTGTCCTTTCTCATTCAGTGTTGCTTTGAAAGTATTTGATAGTGCATCTAAGTAGATCAACAAATACATGCAAATCATATGTGTAGAACCACAGCTATATGTCACCTTCCCACAGGTAAAGTTTCAATGGAATGAGCAATTCACAGTCAAAAATCATATCAACACACAAGGAAATAAGATATCATGAGTAAGCACAAGGGATAAACAAAGGAGCAGAATCAGATTCATAAAGACTTTGGACTTTTGAATTTTTAGACATGGAATATGCAATAAATATGACTAATATCTTTCAATACTTAGAATTCTCAAAATATAAGCAAGAGATAAAGGACAAAAGGAACAAGAAAACAGAGTCTGGTCCTAAACAAGAAGCTGAATTATGATGAACACTGACTCTCTCTTCCAAGATAAATCCCAGAAAATTTAGAGAAGATAAATAGAGAAACTGTAAGAAATCCTGAGGTATTGGTGTATACATGTATGATGGTAGTAGGGGCTGAAGAAGAGGACTTCCCAGCACAATTATAGTCGTTAAAACTGGAAAGAAAGTGTGAGGATTCTGATCTAGCTTCTCCACTGCTTCGTCTTGAGGGACACAGTGTTTACCCTACAACTTCAGCAAGACATAATTTTCCTCCAAGTGTCCTCAGCAATAAAATTCAGAATAACCTAATGTTGGAACGGTGATGAGTTAATCACTTATAAATGCAGTAGGAAGCTTAAAAGATAAAAGAAGTAAATATAACTATAAATACAATAATTTGTTAATAGTTACAAAAAATAAAAAGATGTATAATGTAACATCAACACATAAAACATGTGCGAGAGGGAACAAAAATGTTGAACTTTAGAATGCATTTGAACTTAAATTCTTATCAATTGAAAACTCACTGTTATAAGAAATATATTTTATGCGAGCCTCCTGGTAACTGCAAAGCAAACACCTATATTAGATATTCAAAAATAAAGAGAAAGGAATCAAAGCATATCAATTCAGAAAAATCAACAAATCACAAAAGAGGAAATCAGACAAGAAGGTAGAAAAAAATTACAAAACAGCCAGAAATTAATGAACAAAATGTTAATAAGTCCATACCAGTCATAAATTACTTTAAATGTAAACAGATTGAGTGCTCTAATCCAAAGACATAGAGTGGCTGAATGGATAAAACAAAAAGACCCAACTATATGTTGCTGGAAGAGACTTACTTCACCTTTATGAATGTACAGAACTGAAAACACAGGAACTAAAAACATAGTCCACGCAATGGATAAGAAGGCTGGGGTAGCTATTCTTAAGTCAGACAAAATAGACTTGAAGACAAAGATTGTAATAAGAGACTAAAGAGTCATTGTATGAAGACAAGGAGTCAATCCACCAACAGGCTATTACTTTTAAGAATGTTGATACAATCAACATCAGAGCACTTAAATATGTGAAGAAAATTTTATCAGACCAAAAGGGAAAAACGGACAGCAATGCAATGATACTTCATTAGCAGGGGAATTCAGTTCTCCATTTTCATCAAAGGATAGATGTTTAAACAGAAAATCAATAAAGAAACAAAACATTGCAGTTAAATGACTAGTTAGATCAAATGGTCTTAAGATATATTTACAGAACATTCCATCCAAAACAGCAGAATACACTTTGCTCCAAGTATGCACAGAACGTTCTCCAGGACAGCTCACATGTGAGGCCACAAAACAAGTCTTAATAAATGTAAGAAGATTGAAATCCTATCACGCGTCACTTCTGATCACAATGATATTAATGGTATGAAACTAGAAATCAATTACAGAAAGAAAACTTGAGAATTCACAAACATGTGGAGAGTGTGCTCTTGAACAACACAAGGGTCAAAGAAGAAATAAAGAGAGAATTCAAAGATACCTTGAGACAATGGAAAATGGAAGTACAATGTACCAAAATGTATAGGAGGTAGCAAAAACAGTTCTAAGAGGAAAGTTCATAGCAATAAATGCCTATATGAATACACTAGAAAGATCTCAAATAAATAACCTAACTTCTTTACACCTCAAAGACATAGAAAAAGAAAAAGACATGAATCCAAAACTCAGGAGAAGGAAGGAAATAACCAAGATCAAAATGGAAATAAATGAAATAAAGACTAAAAAGACAATAGAAAAGATCAATGTAATTAGGTATTGGATTTTTGGGAAGATAAACAAAATAGAGGAATATTTAGATAGTCTGACCAAGAAAAAGAGAGGACTCAAACAAATAGGATAATAAACAAAAGAGGTGACATTAAAACTGATACCACAAAAACACAAAGGATCATAAGAGACTACTTAAATAGTTATATAGCAACAAATTGGACAACCTAGAAGAAATGGATAAATTCCTAGAAACATACAACCTACCAAGATAGAATCAGGAAGAAATGGGAAACTGAATAGACTGATTACTAGTAAGAAGATTGAATCAGTAATCAAAAACCTCCCAACAAACAAAAGTCCAGGAGCAGATGGCTTCACTGGTGAATTCTACCGAACATTTGAAGAGTGAAGCTTTCCAAACTTTTTCAAAAAACAGAAGAGGAAGTAATACTTCCAACCTCATTTTATGAGGCCAGCATTATCCTGATACTAAACCCAGACGGGAATGTTATAAGAAAAGAAAACTATGTGCCAATACCCCTGATGAAAATAGATGCAAAAATTCTCAATAAAATATTAGCCAACCAAATTCAACAAATGCTAGAAAAACAATTTGTAACAGTGTGTGGTGATAGATGTTAACTAGATTTACTGCGGTGATCACTCTGCAGTATGTACATGTATCGAATCGGTATGCTGTACACTGGAAACCAATACAACTTGACATGTCATTTTATCTCAATTAAAATCAAAAAGGGTTCCAGTCTTAAAGACTGAGAGATTGGTTGATTCTTTTGTTAAAAATGGAGAGGCTAAAGATGACAACCTGCTGTTATGGTTTGAATTGTGTCTCCAAAAAATATATGTCATAACCCCTGGTACTTAAGAATATTATCTTATTTGAAAACAGATTCTTTGCATATGTAATCAAGTTAAGATAATGCCATACTTGATTACGTGGGCTCTAATCTGATATGGATGGTGTCCTTCTAGGAAGGGAAAACAGAGACAAGACACAGACAGGGAGAACACCATATGATGATGGAGGCGAAGATTGGAACAAAGATAAATGTACAAGCCAAGGAATGAGAAGGATTGTTGGCAACAACAGAGGCTAAAAGAAAGGCATAGAACACATTTTCCTTTAGAACCTTCAGAGAGTGTGTTCCTGATGACAGCTTGATTTTGGACTTCTGGTTTCCAGAAGCGTGAGAGAAAAAATTTCTGTTGTTTTAAGTACCCCGGTTGGTGGTACTTCATTATGGCAGCCACAGGAAACTAAAACAGCTACTTTTGGTTGGGGAGAGGGAAACGGTGGATTTATTGAACCAGAGTACATGTAAATTTTCAAGTAGATGTGTCAGGAATGGCAATGGAAATATAGAATTCTGCTTGGAGAGAGGGTTCAGAGCTTGATATACTTTTGGCAATTCTTTGGTGGTTCACCAAAGTACCGTCGTCATTTTGAAGAGGAAATGGGTAAAAAGAGAATTAAGGAAAAGGACTTTTGGTTTCGAAAAAGCAGAAAAGTAATGGCCATTGACATGTGAGAACATCAGGGTTGAACAGTTTATAAAAGCTAATGAAGACCGTTTCAAGGAGGAAGTGGCCAACAGCATGGCATGACTGAAGGTGATCTGAGGAAATGGACTGAAGAAAAAGCATGATTTTGGCTAGAAATGCTAATAATTCTTTGCATTTACACAATGATTTACAATTTGTAAGGCATTTTCATATTTTTTATCTTATTTGTTTACTACAACGCCTTAAGGGACAATATCATCCTTATTTTACAGCTGAGCTCACTCTGGAACAGGGAGGTTAAATCCTTGCTTGAAGTGACACAGCTTCTAAATAACAAGATCAAGATGTGAACCTAGATTTTTCAGAGTTCAAAGTTATGCTCTTTCCAAGGAATAATGGAATATCTTTTTAAATTCCTTTTAATAAGCCTTTACTCTCACTAGGTCGAGGCTAATGATTACTAAGAAATGACAATCAACCCTGCTTAATGCTTTAATTAGCATGCTGTACATTCAAAGATTTCCTCAGTGTGATTATAAGTTTTGTGTTTATAATTTTCAATTTTAAGATGTCAATAATTTTCATAATTTAATTACATAAGAATTATAAGGATAGTCCTATAATGACTAAAGTTAATAGAATTTTAATGTGTTAAGATAGAAATGGGCTCAAATTGTTATAAGACTTCCTATGTATTCAGCATCCTGAACACAGATTCACTCATTGGTCAAATGATCAAAGAAGACACAGTAAACTAAATTTTGGAAGCTTTCTAATGCAAATGTCTTGTGTGTGTGAAAAGGTAAGTGCTTGTTTTGGGAGTGGGAGGGAATGGATGGTGGAAATGTAGCATGTGATCCGGGGGTTTTTCCACATGTCTTGGGTTATAGTGCTCATAATCATTTCCCCACTAGCCTAATTACATGTAATTTTCTCTAGATTCCCGAAAATTCCTTCCAAGATGAAATAGTTTGGGAGGATCCTTCAAGAACTTCATAGAAGCAATGGGACTGTCTATGAAAACTCTGCTTACTCGAGAATCTCCAGAGTCACATCCTGCAGAGGAGAGGGGTGAGGGACTGGATGTCCTCAATAGAAAGTATTCAGATTTCGTTACCCTTGACTTTTGGTGGAAACATAGATGTCTGTATTCCATATGTCCCATCTTTTGTGTTAGGTGACCATGTACGTGAAGGGCCTTTCAAGCAGTGAAATATTTTTCAATATAGAATAATTAAACAACCTGCCATCTGTACAGTCTGGCCCTATAGTTTACTTTACTTGTAATTGCTTCAATGCATTTTGAGCTTTTGAGAATCCCTGTTCCCATCATTTTATTGTTTTCCCTATTATTTTCATTCTGTTTTCACATTTACTGTATGTATCTGTACTTTTTAACTGAAATCTCTGTATATATCTACTGTCTCTCTCAGTTCTTGTTTGTCATTCTGTATTTGTCTTCTCTATCTTTCATTTTGTTTCTGCCCTTTTCCCTTTCCTTTTCCACACTTGGGCTCTTTATCCATTTATCTAGTGATAAATACAGAAATCCCAAAGTGAAGCAGCCGTACAGGGTGGTATAACATTTCACTTAGGAAGTGTGGACCTTCCCTTCCGCTTATCTCAGATAGACGACAAGCAGTGAGGAAGAGAATCTGAGAGTTTGGAATAATTCAGAGCCTAGAAATAGCTTGTTCAATACTTTACTGAGGTGGTGGCAATTTAGATATTTCAGAAGAAAGGCTATCATCTTCACTGTGTCTACTCTACAGAGAGAATGGTGCCCTGGAACCGGGTGGAGAAGCATTCCTGTTCTTTCCTTTACGTTAGATATTAAAATCATAACACCGGCCTGGAATATTTTCTTATTTTTATCTTTTTTATAACCCTATGTTTTGGTGTTTCTCTTTAAACAGTATAAACTTGAAGATTTTTCCCCCATTGGTCTTTGTTTTTTAAATGTGGGGTTGGGAGAGGCACTGCTTAGTTCATTTAGAGCTCTTTTAACTATTGAGATGTGATTCAATCATAACATTATTTTAGTTTGTTCCTTTTTAACGTAGGCATTTGCTTGTCTGATTTCTGAGGCTTTATATATTTGAGAAGTTTTTATCATGCGTCTCTATTTAAATGGCCATTTTGCTGGATAAAACATCTGGGTTGAAGTTTTTCCCCTTAACTTAAAAGAAATAATCCTCCATTGTCCTTTCTCATTCAGTGTTGCTTTGAAAGTATTTGATAGTGCATCTAAGTAGATCAACAAATACATGCAAATCATATGTGTAGAACCACAGCTATATGTCACCTTCCCACAGGTAAAGTTTCAATGGAATGAGCAATTCACAGTCAAAAATCATATCAACACACAAGGAAATAAGATATCATGAGTAAGCACAAGGGATAAACAAAGGAGCAGAATCAGATTCATAAAGACTTTGGACTTTTGAATTTTTAGACATGGAATATGCAATAAATATGACTAATATCTTTCAATACTTAGAATTCTCAAAATATAAGCAAGAGATAAAGGACAAAAGGAACAAGAAAACAGAGTCTGGTCCTAAACAAGAAGCTGAATTATGATGAACACTGACTCTCTCTTCCAAGATAAATCCCAGAAAATTTAGAGAAGATAAATAGAGAAACTGTAAGAAATCCTGAGGTATTGGTGTATACATGTATGATGGTAGTAGGGGCTGAAGAAGAGGACTTCCCAGCACAATTATAGTCGTTAAAACTGGAAAGAAAGTGTGAGGATTCTGATCTAGCTTCTCCACTGCTTCGTCTTGAGGGACACAGTGTTTACCCTACAACTTCAGCAAGACATAATTTTCCTCCAAGTGTCCTCAGCAATAAAATTCAGAATAACCTAATGTTGTAACGGTGATGAGTTAATCACTTATAAATGCAGTATGAAGCTTAAAAGATAAAAGAAGTAAATATAACTATAAATACAATAATTTGTTAATAGTTACAAAAAATAAAAAGATGTATAATGTAACATCAACACATAAAACATGTGCGAGAGGGAACAAAAATGTTGAACTTTAGAATGCATTTGAACTTAAATTCTTATCAATTGAAAACTCACTGTTATAAGAAATATATTTTATGCGAGCCTCCTGGTAACTGCAAAGCAAACACCTATATTAGATATTCAAAAATAAAGAGAAAGGAATCAAAGCATATCAATTCAGAAAAATCAACAAATCACAAAAGAGGAAATCAGACAAGAAGGTAGAAAAAAATTACAAAACAGCCAGAAATTAATGAACAAAATGTTAATAAGTCCATACCAGTCATAAATTACTTTAAATGTAGACAGATTAAGTGCTCTAATCCAAAGACATAGAGTGGCTGAATGGATAAAACAAAAAGACCCAACTATATGTTGCTGGAAGAGACTTACTTCACCTTTATGAATGTACAGAACTGAAAACACAGGAACTAAAAACATAGTCCACGCAATGGATAAGAAGGCTGGGGTAGCTATTCTTAAGTCAGACAAAATAGACTTGAAGACAAAGATTGTAATAAGAGACTAAAGAGTCATTGTATGAAGACAAGGAGTCAATCCACCAACAGGCTATTACTTTTAAGAATGTTGATACAATCAACATCAGAGCACTTAAATATGTGAAGAAAATTTTATCAGACCAAAAGGGAAAAACGGACAGCAATGCAATGATACTTCATTAGCAGGGGAATTCAGTTCTCCATTTTCATCAAAGGATAGATGTTTAAACAGAAAATCAATAAAGAAACAAAACATTGCAGTTAAATGACTAGTTAGATCAAATGGTCTTAAGATATATTTACAGAACATTCCATCCAAAACAGCAGAATACACTTTGCTCCAAGTATGCACAGAACGTTCTCCAGGACAGCTCACATGTGAGGCCACAAAACAAGTCTTAATAAATGTAAGAAGATTGAAATCCTATCACGCGTCACTTCTGATCACAATGATATTAATGGTATGAAACTAGAAATCAATTACAGAAAGAAAACTTGAGAATTCACAAACATGTGGAGAGTGTGCTCTTGAACAACACAAGGGTCAAAGAAGAAATAAAGAGAGAATTCAAAGATACCTTGAGACAATGGAAAATGGAAGTACAATGTACCAAAATGTATAGGAGGTAGCAAAAACAGTTCTAAGAGGAAAGTTCATAGCAATAAATGCCTATATGAATACACTAGAAAGATCTCAAATAAATAACCTAACTTCTTTACACCTCAAAGACATAGAAAAAGAAAAAGACATGAATCCAAAACTCAGGAGAAGGAAGGAAATAACCAAGATCAAAATGGAAATAAATGAAATAAAGACTAAAAAGACAATAGAAAAGATCAATGTAATTAGGTATTGGATTTTTGGGAAGATAAACAAAATAGAGGAATATTTAGATAGTCTCACCAAGAAAAAGAGAGGACTCAAACAAATAGGATAATAAACAAAAGAGGTGACATTAAAACTGATACCACAAAAACACAAAGGATCATAAGAGACTACTTAAATAGTTATATAGCAACAAATTGGACAACCTAGAAGAAATGGATAAATTCCTAGAAACATACAACCTACCAAGATAGAATCAGGAAGAAATGGGAAACTGAATAGACTGATTACTAGTAAGAAGATTGAATCAGTAATCAAAAACCTCCCAACAAACAAAAGTCCAGGAGCAGATGGCTTCACTGGTGAATTCTACCGAACATTTGAAGAGTGAAGCTTTCCAAACTTTTTCAAAAAACAGAAGAGGAAGTAATACTTCCAACCTCATTTTATGAGGCCAGCATTATCCTGATACTAAACCCAGACGGGAATGTTATAAGAAAAGAAAACTATGTGCCAATACCCCTGATGAAAATAGATGCAAAAATTCTCAATAAAATATTAGCCAACCAAATTCAACAAATGCTAGAAAAACAATTTGTAACAGTGTGTGGTGATAGATGTTAACTAGATTTACTGCGGTGATCACTCTGCAGTATGTACATGTATCGAATCGGTATGCTGTACACTGGAAACCAATACAACTTGACATGTCATTTTATCTCAATTAAAATCAAAAAGGGTTCCAGTCTTAAAGACTGAGAGATTGGTTGATTCTTTTGTTAAAAATGGAGAGGCTAAAGATGACAACCTGCTGTTATGGTTTGAATTGTGTCTCCAAAAAATATATGTCATAACCCCTGGTACTTAAGAATATTATCTTATTTGAAAATAGATTCTTTGCATATGTAATCAAGTTAAGATAATGCCATACCTGATTACGTGGGCTCTAATCTGATATGGATGGTGTCCTTCTAGGAAGGGAAAACAGAGACAAGACACAGACAGGGAGAACACCATATGATGATGGAGGCGAAGATTGGAACAAAGATAAATGTACAAGCCAAGGAATGAGAAGGATTGTTGGCAACAACAGAGGCTAAAAGAAAGGCATAGAACACATTTTCCTTTAGAACCTTCAGAGAGTGTGTTCCTGATGACAGCTTGATTTTGGACTTCTGGTTTCCAGAAGCGTGAGAGAAAAAATTTCTGTTGTTTTAAGTACCCCGGTTGGTGGTACTTCATTATGGCAGCCACAGGAAACTAAAACAGCTACTTTTGGTTGGGGAGAGGGAAACGGTGGATTTATTGAACCAGAGTACATGTAAATTTTCAAGTAGATGTGTCAGGAATGGCAATGGAAATATAGAATTCTGCTTGGAGAGAGGGTTCAGAGCTTGATATACTTTTGGCAATTCTTTGGTGGTTCACCAAAGTACCGTCGTCATTTTGAAGAGGAAATGGGTAAAAAGAGAATTAAGGAAAAGGACTTTTGGTTTCGAAAAAGCAGAAAAGTAATGGCCATTGACATGTGAGAACATCAGGGTTGAACAGTTTATAAAAGCTAATGAAGACCGTTTCAAGGAGGAAGTGGCCAACAGCATGGCATGACTGAAGGTGATCTGAGGAAATGGACTGAAGAAAAAGCATGATTTTGGCTAGAAATGCTAATAATTCTTTGCATTTACACAATGATTTACAATTTGTAAGGCATTTTCATATTTTTTATCTTATTTGTTTACTACAACACCTTAAGGGACAATATCATCCTTATTTTACAGCTGAGCTCACTCTGGAACAGGGAGGTTAAATCCTTGCTTGAAGTGACACAGCTTCTAAATAACAAGATCAAGATGTGAACCTAGATTTTTCAGAGTTCAAAGTTATGCTCTTTCCAAGGAATAATGGAATATCTTTTTAAATTCCTTTTAATAAGCCTTTACTCTCACTAGGTCGAGGCTAATGATTACTAAGAAATGACAATCAACCCTGCTTAATGCTTTAATTAGCATGCTGTACATTCAAAGATTTCCTCAGTGTGATTATAAGTTTTGTGTTTATAATTTTCAATTTTAAGATGTCAATAATTTTCATAATTTAATTACATAAGAATTATAAGGATAGTCCTATAATGACTAAAGTTAATAGAATTTTAATGTGTTAAGATAGAAATGGGCTCAAATTGTTATAAGATTTCCTATGTATTCAGCATCCTGAACACAGATTCACTCATTGGTCAAATGATCAAAGAAGACACAGTAAACTAAATTTTGGAAGCTTTCTAATGCAAATGTCTTGTGTGTGTGTGAAAATGTAAGTGCTTGTTTTGGGAGTGGGAGGGAATGGATGGTGGAAATGTAGCATGTGATCCGGGGGTTTTTCCACATGTCTTGGGTTATAGTGCTCATAATCATTTCCCCACTAGCCTAATTACATGTAATTTTCTCTAGATTCCAGAAAATTCCTTCCAAGATGAAATAGTTTGGGAGGATCCTTCAAGAACTTCATAGAAGCAATGGGACTGTCTATGAAAACTCTGCTTACTCGAGAATCTCCAGAGTCACATCCTGCAGAGGAGAGGGGTGAGGGACTGGATGTCCTCAATAGAAAGTATTCAGATTTCGTTAGCCTTGACTTTTGGTGGAAACATAGATGTCTGTATTCCATATGTCCCATCTTTTGTGTTAGGTGACCATGTACGTGAAGGGCCTTTCAAGCAGTGAAATATTCTTCAATATAGAATAATTAAACAACCTGCCATCTGTACAGTCTGGCCCTATATTTTACTTTACTTGTAATTGCTTCAATGCATTTTGAGCTTTTGAGAATCCCTGTTCCCATCATTTTATTGTTTTCCCTATTATTTTCATTCTGTTTTCACATTTACTGTATGTATCTGTACTTTTTAACTGAAATCTCTGTATATATCTACTGTCTCTCTCAGTTCTTGTTTGTCATTCTGTATTTGTCTTCTCTATCTTTCATTTTGTTTCTGCCCTTTTCCCTTTCCTTTTCCACACTTGGGCTCTTTATCCATTTATCTAGTGATAAATACAGAAATCCCAAAGTGAAGCAGCAGTACAGGGTGGTATAACATTTCACTTAGGAAGTGTGGACCTTCCCTTCCGCTTATCTCAGATAGACGACAAGCAGTGAGGAAGAGAATCTGAGAGTTTGGAATAATTCAGAGCCTAGAAATAGCTTGTTCAATACTTTACTGAGGTGGTGGCAATTTAGATATTTCAGAAGAAAGGCTATCTTCACTGTGTCTACTCTACAGAGAGAATGGTGCCCTGGAACCGGGTGGAGAAGCATTCCTGTTCTTTCCTTTACATTAGATATTAAAATCATAACACCGGCCTGGAATATTTTCTTATTTTTATCTTTTTTATAACCCTATGTTTTGGTGTTTCTCTTTAAACAGTATAAACTTGAAGATTTTTCCCCCATTAGCCTTTGTTTTTTAAATGTGGGGTTGGGAGAGGCACTGCTTAGTTCATTTAGAGCTCTTTTAACTATTGAGATGTGATTCAATCATAACATTATTTTAGTTTGTTCCTTTTTAACGTAGGCATTTGCTTGTCTGATTTCTGAGGCTTTATATATTTGAGAAGTTTTTATCATGCGTCTCTATTTAAATGGCCATTTTACTGGATAAAACATCTGGGTTGAAGTTTTTCCCCTTAATTTAAAAGAAATAATCCTCCATTGTCCTTTCTCATTCAGTGTTGCTTTGAAAGTATTTGATAGTGCATCTAAGTAGATCAACAAATAAATGCAAATCATATGTGTAGAACCACAGCTATATGTCACCTTCCCACAGGTAAAGTTTCAATGGAATGAGCAATTCACAGTCAAAAATCATATCAACACACAAGGAAATAAGATATCATGAGTAAGCACAAGGGATAAACAAAGGAGCAGAATCAGATTCATAAAGACTTTGGATTTTTGAATTTTTAGACATGGAATATGCAATAAATATGACCAATATCTTTCAATACTTAGAATTCTCAAAATATAAGCAAGAGATAAAGGACAAAAGGAACAAAAAAACAGAGTCTGGTCCTAAACAAGAAGCTGAATTATGATGAACACTGACTCTCTCTTCCAAGATAAATCCCAGAAAATTTAGAGAAGATAAATAGAGAAACTGTAAGAAATCCTGAGGTATTGGTGTATACATGTATGATGGTAGTAGGGGCTGAAGAAGAGGACTTCCCAGCACAATTATAGTCGTTAAAACTGGAAAGAAAGTGTGAGGATTCTGATCTAGCTTCTCCACTGCTTTGTCTTGAGGGACACAGTGTTTACCCTACAACTTCAGCAAGACATAATTTTCCTCCAAGTGTCCTCAGCAATAAAATCAGAGCAACATAGAACCCCTGTGTTTGTAAGGGGCCGAGAAAAAAGGTAAAGGGTTATGACTAACAACCTCAGGCAGTTATTTCCCCAACTCTCCCATTCCACTGCAGGATTGATACCATCCTCACCTCAAGAGCTTGCTCTGGGTGACACAAAATGGGGTCTGGTCTTCTGCAATACACAACATCTCAGAGAGGATTTAATACTCAGAGGGGAAAATGAGCATACAGGCCCCAAATCACAAGGCACTTAAAGAAAGTAGCCATTTCAATAAAAAGAAAAAAATGCTAGATTAAAAAATTTAACAAAAATGGAGAAATATAAAATGAGCCTAGTAAATGGCTTCAAAGAAATAAGAGAAAGTATTACCAGCATGAATCAAATAAAACAATAAATAAAAATAGAACCAAGGTGAAATGACATAAAATATATATTTGTTTTAATAAATACCACAGTAGGTAACAAGTACAATGGTACATCTGTACAGGAATTAGTGAACTGGAAGAACAGAATGAGGAAATCTCATATACGAAAGAAGGAAAAGAAAACAAAAGAGACCAGCAAAATTGGAGAGAGATGATGGACAGAAGTAAAATTATTAAAATTCAGATAATAGGACTTAAAGAATGAGAAAAATAAATATGGAGATGATGAAATGCCTGAAGAGATATTGGAGATAAATTTTTTGAAATTCAGACCATAAATAGAAATTTATGTTTAAAAGAGCAAATAGAATTCCAAAGAGGAGAGCTAAGGAAAAACCCACATTGAAACACATTAAATTTAGGAATCTCAAAGACAGGTGAGGTTGTGGTTCAAGATCATGAAGTAGAAGTCCCGCAAGGTGAGAGTGAACTAAGAGACTGTTCATAAAGCCATTATGCAACCTTACTGAGTTTTACCCCCAGGAGCCGGTACAGAAGCAACAGAATGAAAGGCGCCCATTGTTTCTGTGAAAGAAGTCTATTTGCTTGTCTTAATAGCTATGGAGTGAGGGGTAAACTTCTAATTGAACACACATGTAAGGATTGAGTTCAATTTTCTCCATAGATGAGGGATGCCAGTGTGCACCACCTTTATACTCAACCTCTGCTTCACCCAAGGTTGCCAGTGTCTCTGTGAAAGGAGCTTGTGAACACACCTGGTGCCCGGGCTTTTGTGGCTGTCATGGAGAATACTCATCCCTTGATAACCTGGCCCTGGTAGACATCAGACCTTGTATTCTTAGGTTCAATGGGATGGTAGCAAGCACAGAAATAGTTCTTAGCTGGCTATACTCCTAATGCTCAGTGCAGACAAAAACACCAATCTCCTAGTCTTCTCTTGAAAGACGCATGTTTATGTGCTCTAAAAGCTGCTACCTGAAGGTATGGCTTCCAATGAGCCTTGATCTAGGTGCTGACTGAGATCCTTTCCTTTGGGAAACTGACAGATTTTGTTATACCCTCAACTACTGGGAGTCACTAAGTACAAAGAAAGCTGCTTGGACAATCACAAAGTATAGAAAGACATCTGAGAGCTAGGGCAGAGTTGAATGATAACAATCATCTGCTACATGAGACTATTAATTCAAAACTAGGACGGCGAGGTGTCTTTTATTTACTGTGCAGAATACAACAAAGAGGGTGAAGGAAAATGAAGAAACAAAAGAACACGTACCAAAGGAAAGAATAAGATAAAGACTCAGAAAGACTTTAAGGAGATGGAGATAAGTGACTTATCTGATAAAGAGTTCAATAAAAGTGTCATAAAGATGCTCACCAAAGCCATGGGAACAAAGCATGAACAAAGTGACAATTTCAGTAAAGAGATAAAAATATAAGAAAGTGTCCAAAAAATTTTCAGACATGAAGAATACAATAACTGAATTGAAAAATTTAATAGAAGGGTTCAACATCAGACCAGATAGTGTGCCAGAAAGCATTAGTGAACTCAAAGACAGGGTAGTGGCATCCATCCAATCAAAAGGACAGAAAGGAAAAAGAATGCAAAAGAGTGAAGATAGCTTAAAGGACTTATGAGACAACATCAGGCAGACTAATATGTATGCTACAGGAGCGCCAGAAAGAGAAGAGTGAGAGAATGAGGCAGAAAACATAACTAATGAAATAACTGCTGAAAACTTCTGTAACCTGGGGAAGTAAACAAACATCCAGATCCAGAGTGTCTAGGCAGATCCAAAAAAGATGAATACAAAGAGATCCACGCCAAGGTACGTTATAATTAAATTGTTGAAAGTTAAAGAAAAGCAGAGAATCCTAAAATCAGCAAGAGGAAAACAACTTGCTAGTTACAAGGGAACTCCATAAAACCATCAGCAGATTTTTCAGCAGGAACTTTTCAGCCCAGAGGTGAGTGCCACAATATATTCAAAGGACTGAAAGAAAAAACCTACAAACTGAGAAGACTCTATGCAGCAAAACTGTCCTTCAGAATTGAAGGAGAGATGAGGAGTTTTCTGGAGAAGCAAAAGCTAATAAAGGAGTTCATCACCACTAGACTAGCCTTGCAAGAAATGTTAAAAGGACTTCTTTAAGCTGAAACAAAAGGGTGCTAATTGTAGCAGGAAAACATATAAAAGTATAAATATCATAGGTAAAGGGAAATATGTAGCTAAATTCAGAATAACCTAATGTTGTAACGGTGATGAGTTAATCACTTATAAATGCAGTAGGAAGCTTAAAAGATAAAAGAAGTAAATATAACTATAAATACAATAATTTGTTAATAGTTACAAAAAATAAAAAGATGTATAATGTAACATCAACACATAAAACATGTGCGAGAGGGAACAAAAATGTTGAACTTTAGAATGCATTTGAACTTAAATTCTTATCAATTGAAAACTCACTGTTATAAAAAATATATTTTATGCGAGCCTCCTGGTAACTGCAAAGCAAACACCTATATTAGATATTCAAAAATAAAGAGAAAGGAATCAAAGCATATCAATTCAGAAAAATCAACAAATCACAAAAGAGGAAATCAGACAAGAAGGTAGAAAAAAATTACAAAACAGCCAGAAATTAATGAACAAAATGTTAATAAGTCCATACCAGTCATAAATTACTTTAAATGTAAACAGATTAAGTGCTCTAATCCAAAGACATAGAGTGGCTGAATGGATAAAACAAAAAGACCCAACTATATGTTGCTGGAAGAGACTTACTTCACCTTTATGAATGTACAGAACTGAAAACACAGGAACTAAAAACATAGTCCACGCAATGGATAAGAAGGCTGGGGTAGCTATTCTTAAGTCAGACAAAATAGACTTGAAGACAAAGATTGTAATAAGAGACTAAAGAGTCATTGTATGAAGACAAGGAGTCAATCCACCAACAGGCTATTACTTTTAAGAATGTTGATACAATCAACATCAGAGCACTTAAATATGTGAAGAAAATTTTATCAGACCAAAAGGGAAAAACGGACAGCAATGCAATGATACTTCATTAGCAGGGGAATTCAGTTCTCCATTTTCATCAAAGGATAGATGTTTAAACAGAAAATCAATAAAGAAACAAAACATTGCAGTTAAATGACTAGTTAGATCAAATGGTCTTAAGATATATTTACAGAACATTCCATCCAAAACAGCAGAATACACTTTGCTCCAAGTATGCACAGAACGTTCTCCAGGACAGCTCACATGTGAGGCCACAAAACAAGTCTTAATAAATGTAAGAAGATTGAAATCCTATCACGCGTCACTTCTGATCACAATGATATTAATGGTATGAAACTAGAAATCAATTACAGAAAGAAAACTTGAGAATTCACAAACATGTGGAGAGTGTGCTCTTGAACAACACAAGGGTCAAAGAAGAAATAAAGAGAGAATTCAAAGATACCTTGAGACAATGGAAAATGGAAGTACAATGTACCAAAATGTATAGGAGGTAGCAAAAACAGTTCTAAGAGGAAAGTTCATAGCAATAAATGCCTATATGAATACACTAGAAAGATCTCAAATAAATAACCTAACTTCTTTACACCTCAAAGACATAGAAAAAGAAAAAGACATGAATCCAAAACTCAGGAGAAGGAAGGAAATAACCAAGATCAAAATGGAAATAAATGAAATAAAGACTAAAAAGACAATAGAAAAGATCAATGTAATTAGGTATTGGATTTTTGGGAAGATAAACAAAATAGAGGAATATTTAGATAGTCTCACCAAGAAAAAGAGAGGACTCAAACAAATAGGATAATAAACAAAAGAGGTGACATTAAAACTGATACCACAAAAACACAAAGGATCATAAGAGACTACTTAAATAGTTATATAGCAACAAATTGGACAACCTAGAAGAAATGGATAAATTCCTAGAAACATACAACCTACCAAGATAGAATCAGGAAGAAATGGGAAACTGAATAGACTGATTACTAGTAAGAAGATTGAATCAGTAATCAAAAACCTCCCAACAAACAAAAGTCCAGGAGCAGATGGCTTCACTGGTGAATTCTACCGAACATTTGAAGAGTGAAGCTTTCCAAACTTTTTCAAAAAACAGAAGAGGAAGTAATACTTCCAACCTCATTTTATGAGGCCAGCATTATCCTGATACTAAACCCAGACGGGAATGTTATAAGAAAAGAAAACTATGTGCCAATACCCCTGATGAAAATAGATGCAAAAATTCTCAATAAAATATTAGCCAACCAAATTCAACAAATGCTAGAAAAACAATTTGTAACAGTGTGTGGTGATAGATGTTAACTAGATTTACTGCGGTGATCACTCTGCAGTATGTACATGTATCGAATCGGTATGCTGTACACTGGAAACCAATACAACTTGACATGTCATTTTATCTCAATTAAAATCAAAAAGGGTTCCAGTCTTAAAGACTGAGAGATTGGTTGATTCTTTTGTTAAAAATGGAGAGGCTAAAGATGACAACCTGCTGTTATGGTTTGAATTGTGTCTCCAAAAAATATATGTCATAACCCCTGGTACTTAAGAATATTATCTTATTTGAAAATAGATTCTTTGCATATGTAATCAAGTTAAGATAATGCCATACTTGATTACGTGGGCTCTAATCTGATATGGATGGTGTCCTTCTAGGAAGGGAAAACAGAGACAAGACACAGACAGGGAGAACACCATATGATGATGGAGGTGAAGATTGGAACAAAGATAAATGTACAAGCCAAGGAATGAGAAGGATTGTTGGCAACAACAGAGGCTAAAAGAAAGGCATAGAACACATTTTCCTTTAGAACCTTCAGAGAGTGTGTTCCTGATGACAGCTTGATTTTGGACTTCTGGTTTCCAGAAGCGTGAGAGAAAAAATTTCTGTTGTTTTAAGTACCCCGGTTGGTGGTACTTCATTATGGCAGCCACAGGAAACTAAAACAGCTACTTTTGGTTGGGGAGAGGGAAACGGTGGATTTATTGAACCAGAGTACATGTAAATTTTCAAGTAGATGTGTCAGGAATGGCAATGGAAATATAGAATTCTGCTTGGAGAGAGGGTTCAGAGCTTGATATACTTTTGGCAATTCTTTGGTGGTTCACCAAAGTACCGTCGTCATTTTGAAGAGGAAATGGGTAAAAAGAGAATTAAGGAAAAGGACTTTTGGTTTCGAAAAAGCAGAAAAGTAATGGCCATTGACATGTGAGAACATCAGGGTTGAACAGTTTATAAAAGCTAATGAAGACCGTTTCAAGGAGGAAGTGGCCAACAGCATGGCATGACTGAAGGTGATCTGAGGAAATGGACTGAAGAAAAAGCATGATTTTGGCTAGAAATGCTAATAATTCTTTGCATTTACACAATGATTTACAATTTGTAAGGCATTTTCATATTTTTTATCTTATTTGTTTACTACAACACCTTAAGGGACAATATCATCCTTATTTTACAGCTGAGCTCACTCTGGAACAGGGAGGTTAAATCCTTGCTTGAAGTGACACAGCTTCTAAATAACAAGATCAAGATGTGAACCTAGATTTTTCAGAGTTCAAAGTTATGCTCTTTCCAAGGAATAATGGAATATCTTTTTAAATTCCTTTTAATAAGCCTTTACTCTCACTAGGTCGAGGCTAATGATTACTAAGAAATGACAATCAACCCTGCTTAATGCTTTAATTAGCATGCTGTACATTCAAAGATTTCCTCAGTGTGATTATAAGTTTTGTGTTTATAATTTTCAATTTTAAGATGTCAATAATTTTCATAATTTAATTACATAAGAATTATAAGGATAGTCCTATAATGACTAAAGTTAATAGAATTTTAATGTGTTAAGATAGAAATGGGCTCAAATTGTTATAAGATTTCCTATGTATTCAGCATCCTGAACACAGATTGACTCATTGGTCAAATGATCAAAGAAGACACAGTAAACTAAATTTTGGAAGCTTTCTAATGCAAATGTCTTGTGTGTGTGAAAAGGTAAGTGCTTGTTTTGGGAGTGGGAGGGAATGGATGGTGGAAATGTAGCATGTGATCCGGGGGTTTTTCCACATGTCTTGGGTTATAGTGCTCATAATCATTTCCCCACTAGCCTAATTACATGTAATTTTCTCTAGATTCCCGAAAATTCCTTCCAAGATGAAATAGTTTGGGAGGATCCTTCAAGAACTTCATAGGAGCAATGGGACTGTCTATGAAAACTCTGCTTACTCGAGAATCTCCAGAGTCACATCCTGCAGAGGAGAGGGGTGAGGGACTGGATGTCCTCAATAGAAAGTATTCAGATTTCGTTAGCCTTGACTTTTGGTGGAAACATAGATGTCTGTATTCCATATGTCCCATCTTTTGTGTTAGGTGACCATGTACGTGAAGGGCCTTTCAAGCAGTGAAATATTCTTCAATATAGAATAATTAAACAACCTGCCATCTGTACAGTCTGGCCCTATATTTTACTTTACTTGTAATTGCTTCAATGCATTTTGAGCTTTTGAGAATCCCTGTTCCCATCATTTTATTGTTTTCCCTATTATTTTCATTCTGTTTTCACATTTACTGTATGTATCTGTACTTTTTAACTGAAATCTCTGTATATATCTACTGTCTCTCTCAGTTCTTGTTTGTCATTCTGTATTTGTCTTCTCTATCTTTCATTTTGTTTCTGCCCTTTTCCCTTTCCTTTTCCACACTTGGGCTCTTTATCCATTTATCTAGTGATAAATACAGAAATCCCAAAGTGAAGCAGCAGTACAGGGTGGTATAACATTTCACTTAGGAAGTGTGGACCTTCCCTTCCGCTTATCTCAGATAGACGACAAGCAGTGAGGAAGAGAATCTGAGAGTTTGGAATAATTCAGAGCCTAGAAATAGCTTGTTCAATACTTTACTGAGGTGGTGGCAATTTAGATATTTCAGAAGAAAGGCTATCTTCACTGTGTCTACTCTACAGAGAGAATGGTGCCCTGGAACCGGGTGGAGAAGCATTCCTGTTCTTTCCTTTACATTAGATATTAAAATCATAACACCGGCCTGGAATATTTTCTTATTTTTATCTTTTTTATAACCCTATGTTTTGGTGTTTCTCTTTAAACAGTATAAACTTGAAGATTTTTCCCCCATTAGCCTTTGTTTTTTAAATGTGGGGTTGGGAGAGGCACTGCTTAGTTCATTTAGAGCTCTTTTAACTATTGAGATGTGATTCAATCATAACATTATTTTAGTTTGTTCCTTTTTAACGTAGGCATTTGCTTGTCTGATTTCTGAGGCTTTATATATTTGAGAAGTTTTTATCATGCGTCTCTATTTAAATGGCCATTTTACTGGATAAAACATCTGGGTTGAAGTTTTTCCCCTTAATTTAAAAGAAATAATCCTCCATTGTCCTTTCTCATTCAGTGTTGCTTTGAAAGTATTTGATAGTGCATCTAAGTAGATCAACAAATAAATGCAAATCATATGTGTAGAACCACAGCTATATGTCACCTTCCCACAGGTAAAGTTTCAATGGAATGAGCAATTCACAGTCAAAAATCATATCAACACACAAGGAAATAAGATATCATGAGTAAGCACAAGGGATAAACAAAGGAGCAGAATCAGATTCATAAAGACTTTGGATTTTTGAATTTTTAGACATGGAATATGCAATAAATATGACCAATATCTTTCAATACTTAGAATTCTCAAAATATAAGCAAGAGATAAAGGACAAAAGGAACAAAAAAACAGAGTCTGGTCCTAAACAAGAAGCTGAATTATGATGAACACTGACTCTCTCTTCCAAGATAAATCCCAGAAAATTTAGAGAAGATAAATAGAGAAACTGTAAGAAATCCTGAGGTATTGGTGTATACATGTATGATGGTAGTAGGGGCTGAAGAAGAGGACTTCCCAGCACAATTATAGTCGTTAAAACTGGAAAGAAAGTGTGAGGATTCTGATCTAGCTTCTCCACTGCTTTGTCTTGAGGGACACAGTGTTTACCCTACAACTTCAGCAAGACATAATTTTCCTCCAAGTGTCCTCAGCAATAAAATCAGAGCAACATAGAACCCCTGTGTTTGTAAGGGGCCGAGAAAAAAGGTAAAGGGTTATGACTAACAACCTCAGGCAGTTATTTCCCCAACTCTCCCATTCCACTGCAGGATTGATACCATCCTCACCTCAAGAGCTTGCTCTGGGTGACACAAAATGGGGTCTGGTCTTCTGCAATACACAACATCTCAGAGAGGATTTAATACTCAGAGGGGAAAATGAGCATACAGGCCCCAAATCACAAGGCACTTAAAGAAAGTAGCCATTTCAATAAAAAGAAAAAAATGCTAGATTAAAAAATTTAACAAAAATGGAGAAATATAAAATGAGCCTAGTAAATGGCTTCAAAGAAATAAGAGAAAGTATTACCAGCATGAATCAAATAAAACAATAAATAAAAATAGAACCAAGGTGAAATGACATAAAATATATATTTGTTTTAATAAATACCACAGTAGGTAACAAGTACAATGGTACATCTGTACAGGAATTAGTGAACTGGAAGAACAGAATGAGGAAATCTCATATACGAAAGAAGGAAAAGAAAACAAAAGAGACCAGCAAAATTGGAGAGAGATGATGGACAGAAGTAAAATTATTAAAATTCAGATAATAGGACTTAAAGAATGAGAAAAATAAATATGGAGATGATGAAATGCCTGAAGAGATATTGGAGATAAATTTTTTGAAATTCAGACCATAAATAGAAATTTATGTTTAAAAGAGCAAATAGAATTCCAAAGAGGAGAGCTAAGGAAAAACCCACATTGAAACACATTAAATTTAGGAATCTCAAAGACAGATGAGGTTGTGGTTCAAGATCATGAAGTAGAAGTCCCGCAAGGTGAGAGTGAACTAAGAGACTGTTCATAAAGCCATTATGCAACCTTACTGAGTTTTACCCCCAGGAGCCGGTACAGAAGCAACAGAATGAAAGGCGCCCATTGTTTCTGTGAAAGAAGTCTATTTGCTTGTCTTAATAGCTATGGAGTGAGGGGTAAACTTCTAATTGAACACACATGTAAGGATTGAGTTCAATTTTCTCCATAGATGAGGGATGCCAGTGTGCACCACCTTTATACTCAACCTCTGCTTCACCCAAGGTTGCCAGTGTCTCTGTGAAAGGAGCTTGTGAACACACCTGGTGCCCGGGCTTTTGTGGCTGTCATGGAGAATACTCATCCCTTGATAACCTGGCCCTGGTAGACATCAGACCTTGTATTCTTAGGTTCAATGGGATGGTAGCAAGCACAGAAATAGTTCTTAGCTGGCTATACTCCTAATGCTCAGTGCAGACAAAAACACCAATCTCCTAGTCTTCTCTTGAAAGACGCATGTTTATGTGCTCTAAAAGCTGCTACCTGAAGGTATGGCTTCCAATGAGCCTTGATCTAGGTGCTGACTGAGATCCTTTCCTTTGGGAAACTGACAGATTTTGTTATACCCTCAACTACTGGGAGTCACTAAGTACAAAGAAAGCTGCTTGGACAATCACAAAGTATAGAAAGACATCTGAGAGCTAGGGCAGAGTTGAATGATAACAATCATCTGCTACATGAGACTATTAATTCAAAACTAGGACGGCGAGGTGTCTTTTATTTACTGTGCAGAATACAACAAAGAGGGTGAAGGAAAATGAAGAAACAAAAGAACACGTACCAAAGGAAAGAATAAGATAAAGACTCAGAAAGACTTTAAGGAGATGGAGATAAGTGACTTATCTGATAAAGAGTTCAATAAAAGTGTCATAAAGATGCTCACCAAAGCCATGGGAACAAAGCATGAACAAAGTGACAATTTCAGTAAAGAGATAAAAATATAAGAAAGTGTCCAAAAAATTTTCAGACATGAAGAATACAATAACTGAATTGAAAAATTTAATAGAAGGGTTCAACATCAGACCAGATAGTGTGCCAGAAAGCATTAGTGAACTCAAAGACAGGGTAGTGGCATCCATCCAATCAAAAGGACAGAAAGGAAAAAGAATGCAAAAGAGTGAAGATAGCTTAAAGGACTTATGAGACAACATCAGGCAGACTAATATGTATGCTACAGGAGCGCCAGAAAGAGAAGAGTGAGAGAATGAGGCAGAAAACATAACTAATGAAATAACTGCTGAAAACTTCTGTAACCTGGGGAAGTAAACAAACATCCAGATCCAGAGTGTCTAGGCAGATCCAAAAAAGATGAATACAAAGAGATCCACGCCAAGGTACGTTATAATTAAATTGTTGAAAGTTAAAGAAAAGCAGAGAATCCTAAAATCAGCAAGAGGAAAACAACTTGCTAGTTACAAGGGAACTCCATAAAACCATCAGCAGATTTTTCAGCAGGAACTTTTCAGCCCAGAGGTGAGTGCCACAATATATTCAAAGGACTGAAAGAAAAAACCTACAAACTGAGAAGACTCTATGCAGCAAAACTGTCCTTCAGAATTGAAGGAGAGATGAGGAGTTTTCTGGAGAAGCAAAAGCTAATAAAGGAGTTCATCACCACTAGACTAGCCTTGCAAGAAATGTTAAAAGGACTTCTTTAAGCTGAAACAAAAGGGTGCTAATTGTAGCAGGAAAACATATAAAAGTATAAATATCATAGGTAAAGGGAAATATGTAGCTAAATTCAGAATAACCTAATGTTGTAACGGTGATGAGTTAATCACTTATAAATGCAGTAGGAAGCTTAAAAGATAAAAGAAGTAAATATAACTATAAATACAATAATTTGTTAATAGTTACAAAAAATAAAAAGATGTATAATGTAACATCAACACATAAAACATGTGCGAGAGGGAACAAAAATGTTGAACTTTAGAATGCATTTGAACTTAAATTCTTATCAATTGAAAACTCACTGTTATAAGAAATATATTTTATGCGAGCCTCCTGGTAACTGCAAAGCAAACACCTATATTAGATATTCAAAAATAAAGAGAAAGGAATCAAAGCATATCAATTCAGAAAAATCAACAAATCACAAAAGAGGAAATCAGACAAGAAGGTAGAAAAAAATTACAAAACAGCCAGAAATTAATGAACAAAATGTTAATAAGTCCATACCAGTCATAAATTACTTTAAATGTAGACAGATTAAGTGCTCTAATCCAAAGACATAGAGTGGCTGAATGGATAAAACAAAAAGACCCAACTATATGTTGCTGGAAGAGACTTACTTCACCTTTATGAATGTACAGAACTGAAAACACAGGAACTAAAAACATAGTCCACGCAATGGATAAGAAGGCTGGGGTAGCTATTCTTAAGTCAGACAAAATAGACTTGAAGACAAAGATTGTAATAAGAGACTAAAGAGTCATTGTATGAAGACAAGGAGTCAATCCACCAACAGGCTATTACTTTTAAGAATGTTGATACAATCAACATCAGAGCACTTAAATATGTGAAGAAAATTTTATCAGACCAAAAGGGAAAAACGGACAGCAATGCAATGATACTTCATTAGCAGGGGAATTCAGTTCTCCATTTTCATCAAAGGATAGATGTTTAAACAGAAAATCAATAAAGAAACAAAACATTGCAGTTAAATGACTAGTTAGATCAAATGGTCTTAAGATATATTTACAGAACATTCCATCCAAAACAGCAGAATACACTTTGCTCCAAGTATGCACAGAACGTTCTCCAGGACAGCTCACATGTGAGGCCACAAAACAAGTCTTAATAAATGTAAGAAGATTGAAATCCTATCACGCGTCACTTCTGATCACAATGATATTAATGGTATGAAACTAGAAATCAATTACAGAAAGAAAACTTGAGAATTCACAAACATGTGGAGAGTGTGCTCTTGAACAACACAAGGGTCAAAGAAGAAATAAAGAGAGAATTCAAAGATACCTTGAGACAATGGAAAATGGAAGTACAATGTACCAAAATGTATAGGAGGTAGCAAAAACAGTTCTAAGAGGAAAGTTCATAGCAATAAATGCCTATATGAATACACTAGAAAGATCTCAAATAAATAACCTAACTTCTTTACACCTCAAAGACATAGAAAAAGAAAAAGACATGAATCCAAAACTCAGGAGAAGGAAGGAAATAACCAAGATCAAAATGGAAATAAATGAAATAAAGACTAAAAAGACAATAGAAAAGATCAATGTAATTAGGTATTGGATTTTTGGGAAGATAAACAAAATAGAGGAATATTTAGATAGTCTCACCAAGAAAAAGAGAGGACTCAAACAAATAGGATAATAAACAAAAGAGGTGACATTAAAACTGATACCACAAAAACACAAAGGATCATAAGAGACTACTTAAATAGTTATATAGCAACAAATTGGACAACCTAGAAGAAATGGATAAATTCCTAGAAACATACAACCTACCAAGATAGAATCAGGAAGAAATGGGAAACTGAATAGACTGATTACTAGTAAGAAGATTGAATCAGTAATCAAAAACCTCCCAACAAACAAAAGTCCAGGAGCAGATGGCTTCACTGGTGAATTCTACCGAACATTTGAAGAGTGAAGCTTTCCAAACTTTTTCAAAAAACAGAAGAGGAAGTAATACTTCCAACCTCATTTTATGAGGCCAGCATTATCCTGATACTAAACCCAGACGGGAATGTTATAAGAAAAGAAAACTATGTGCCAATACCCCTGATGAAAATAGATGCAAAAATTCTCAATAAAATATTAGCCAACCAAATTCAACAAATGCTAGAAAAACAATTTGTAACAGTGTGTGGTGATAGATGTTAACTAGATTTACTGCGGTGATCACTCTGCAGTATGTACATGTATCGAATCGGTATGCTGTACACTGGAAACCAATACAACTTGACATGTCATTTTATCTCAATTAAAATCAAAAAGGGTTCCAGTCTTAAAGACTGAGAGATTGGTTGATTCTTTTGTTAAAAATGGAGAGGCTAAAGATGACAACCTGCTGTTATGGTTTGAATTGTGTCTCCAAAAAATATATGTCATAACCCCTGGTACTTAAGAATATTATCTTATTTGAAAATAGATTCTTTGCATATGTAATCAAGTTAAGATAATGCCATACTTGATTACGTGGGCTCTAATCTGATATGGATGGTGTCCTTCTAGGAAGGGAAAACAGAGACAAGACACAGACAGGGAGAACACCATATGATGATGGAGGCGAAGATTGGAACAAAGATAAATGTACAAGCCAAGGAATGAGAAGGATTGTTGGCAACAACAGAGGCTAAAAGAAAGGCATAGAACACATTTTCCTTTAGAACCTTCAGAGAGTGTGTTCCTGATGACAGCTTGATTTTGGACTTCTGGTTTCCAGAAGCGTGAGAGAAAAAATTTCTGTTGTTTTAAGTACCCCGGTTGGTGGTACTTCATTATGGCAGCCACAGGAAACTAAAACAGCTACTTTTGGTTGGGGAGAGGGAAACAGTGGACTTATTGAACCAGAGTACATGTAAATTTTCAAGTAGATGTGTCAGGAATGGCAATGGAAATATAGAATTCTGCTTGGAGAGAGGGTTCAGAGCTTGATATACTTTTGGCAATTCTTTGGTGGTTCACCAAAGTACCGTCGTCATTTTGAAGAGGAAATGGGTAAAAAGAGAATTAAGGAAAAGGACTTTTGGTTTCGAAAAAGCAGAAAAGTAATGGCCATTGACATGTGAGAACATCAGGGTTGAACAGTTTATAAAAGCTAATGAAGACCGTTTCAAGGAGGAAGTGGCCAACAGCATGGCATGACTGAAGGTGATCTGAGGAAATGGACTGAAGAAAAAGCATGATTTTGGCTAGAAATGCTAATAATTCTTTGCATTTACACAATGATTTACAATTTGTAAGGCATTTTCATATTTTTTATCTTATTTGTTTACTACAACACCTTAAGGGACAATATCATCCTTATTTTACAGCTGAGCTCACTCTGGAACAGGGAGGTTAAATCCTTGCTTGAAGTGACACAGCTTCTAAATAACAAGATCAAGATGTGAACCTAGATTTTTCAGAGTTCAAAGTTATGCTCTTTCCAAGGAATAATGGAATATCTTTTTAAATTCCTTTTAATAAGCCTTTACTCTCACTAGGTCGAGGCTAATGATTACTAAGAAATGACAATCAACCCTGCTTAATGCTTTAATTAGCATGCTGTACATTCAAAGATTTCCTCAGTGTGATTATAAGTTTTGTGTTTATAATTTTCAATTTTAAGATGTCAATAATTTTCATAATTTAATTACATAAGAATTATAAGGATAGTCCTATAATGACTAAAGTTAATAGAATTTTAATGTGTTAAGATAGAAATGGGCTCAAATTGTTATAAGATTTCCTATGTATTCAGCATCCTGAACACAGATTGACTCATTGGTCAAATGATCAAAGAAGACACAGTAAACTAAATTTTGGAAGCTTTCTAATGCAAATGTCTTGTGTGTGTGTGAAAATGTAAGTGCTTGTTTTGGGAGTGGGAGGGAATGGATGGTGGAAATGTAGCATGTGATCCGGGGGTTTTTCCACATGTCTTGGGTTATAGTGCTCATAATCATTTCCCCACTAGCCTAATTACATGTAATTTTCTCTAGATTCCCGAAAATTCCTTCCAAGATGAAATAGTTTGGGAGGATCCTTCAAGAACTTCATAGAAGCAATGGGACTGTCTATGAAAACTCTGCTTACTTGAGAATCTCCAGAGTCACATCCTGCAGAGGAGAGGGGTGAGGGACTGGATGTCCTCAATAGAAAGTATTCAGATTTCGTTACCCTTGACTTTTGGTGGAAACATAGATGTCTGTATTCCATATGTCCCATCTTTTGTGTTAGGTGACCATGTACGTGAAGGGCCTTTCAAGCAGTGAAATATTCTTCAATATAGAATAATTAAACAACCTGCCATCTGTACAGTCTGGCCCTATATTTTACTTTACTTGTAATTGCTTCAATGCATTTTGAGCTTTTGAGAATCCCTGTTCCCATCATTTTATTGTTTTCCCTATTATTTTCATTCTGTTTTCACATTTACTGTATGTATCTGTACTTTTTAACTGAAATCTCTGTATATATCTACTGTCTCTCTCAGTTCTTGTTTGTCATTCTGTATTTGTCTTCTCTATCTTTCATTTTGTTTCTGCCCTTTTCCCTTTCCTTTTCCACACTTGGGCTCTTTATCCATTTATCTAGTGATAAATACAGAAATCCCAAAGTGAAGCAGCAGTACAGGGTGGTATAACATTTCACTTAGGAAGTGTGGACCTTCCCTTCCGCTTATCTCAGATAGACGACAAGCAGTGAGGAAGAGAATCTGAGAGTTTGGAATAATTCAGAGCCTAGAAATAGCTTGTTCAATACTTTACTGAGGTGGTGGCAATTTAGATATTTCAGAAGAAAGGCTATCTTCACTGTGTCTACTCTACAGAGAGAATGGTGCCCTGGAACCGGGTGGAGAAGCATTCCTGTTCTTTCCTTTACATTAGATATTAAAATCATAACACCGGCCTGGAATATTTTCTTATTTTTATCTTTTTTATAACCCTATGTTTTGGTGTTTCTCTTTAAACAGTATAAACTTGAAGATTTTTCCCCCATTAGCCTTTGTTTTTTAAATGTGGGGTTGGGAGAGGCACTGCTTAGTTCATTTAGAGCTCTTTTAACTATTGAGATGTGATTCAATCATAACATTATTTTAGTTTGTTCCTTTTTAACGTAGGCATTTGCTTGTCTGATTTCTGAGGCTTTATATATTTGAGAAGTTTTTATCATGCGTCTCTATTTAAATGACCATTTTACTGGATAAAACATCTGGGTTGAAGTTTTTCCCCTTAATTTAAAAGAAATAATCCTCCATTGTCCTTTCTCATTCAGTGTTGCTTTGAAAGTATTTGATAGTGCATCTAAGTAGATCAACAAATAAATGCAAATCATATGTGTAGAACCACAGCTATATGTCACCTTCCCACAGGTAAAGTTTCAATGGAATGAGCAATTCACAGTCAAAAATCATATCAACACACAAGGAAATAAGATATCATGAGTAAGCACAAGGGATAAACAAAGGAGCAGAATCAGATTCATAAAGACTTTGGATTTTTGAATTTTTAGACATGGAATATGCAATAAATATGACCAATATCTTTCAATACTTAGAATTCTCAAAATATAAGCAAGAGATAAAGGACAAAAGGAACAAAAAAACAGAGTCTGGTCCTAAACAAGAAGCTGAATTATGATGAACACTGACTCTCTCTTCCAAGATAAATCCCAGAAAATTTAGAGAAGATAAATAGAGAAACTGTAAGAAATCCTGAGGTATTGGTGTATACATGTATGATGGTAGTAGGGGCTGAAGAAGAGGACTTCCCAGCACAATTATAGTCGTTAAAACTGGAAAGAAAGTGTGAGGATTCTGATCTAGCTTCTCCACTGCTTTGTCTTGAGGGACACAGTGTTTACCCTACAACTTCAGCAAGACATAATTTTCCTCCAAGTGTCCTCAGCAATAAAATCAGAGCAACATAGAACCCCTGTGTTTGTAAGGGGCCGAGAAAAAAGGTAAAGGGTTATGACTAACAACCTCAGGCAGTTATTTCCCCAACTCTCCCATTCCACTGCAGGATTGATACCATCCTCACCTCAAGAGCTTGCTCTGGGTGACACAAAATGGGGTCTGGTCTTCTGCAATACACAACATCTCAGAGAGGATTTAATACTCAGAGGGGAAAATGAGCATACAGGCCCCAAATCACAAGGCACTTAAAGAAAGTAGCCATTTCAATAAAAAGAAAAAAATGCTAGATTAAAAAATTTAACAAAAATGGAGAAATATAAAATGAGCCTAGTAAATGGCTTCAAAGAAATAAGAGAAAGTATTACCAGCATGAATCAAATAAAACAATAAATAAAAATAGAACCAAGGTGAAATGACATAAAATATATATTTGTTTTAATAAATACCACAGTAGGTAACAAGTACAATGGTACATCTGTACAGGAATTAGTGAACTGGAAGAACAGAATGAGGAAATCTCATATACGAAAGAAGGAAAAGAAAACAAAAGAGACCAGCAAAATTGGAGAGAGATGATGGACAGAAGTAAAATTATTAAAATTCAGATAATAGGACTTAAAGAATGAGAAAAATAAATATGGAGATGATGAAATGCCTGAAGAGATATTGGAGATAAATTTTTTGAAATTCAGACCATAAATAGAAATTTATGTTTAAAAGAGCAAATAGAATTCCAAAGAGGAGAGCTAAGGAAAAACCCACATTGAAACACATTAAATTTAGGAATCTCAAAGACAGATGAGGTTGTGGTTCAAGATCATGAAGTAGAAGTCCCGCAAGGTGAGAGTGAACTAAGAGACTGTTCATAAAGCCATTATGCAACCTTACTGAGTTTTACCCCCAGGAGCCGGTACAGAAGCAACAGAATGAAAGGCGCCCATTGTTTCTGTGAAAGAAGTCTATTTGCTTGTCTTAATAGCTATGGAGTGAGGGGTAAACTTCTAATTGAACACACATGTAAGGATTGAGTTCAATTTTCTCCATAGATGAGGGATGCCAGTGTGCACCACCTTTATACTCAACCTCTGCTTCACCCAAGGTTGCCAGTGTCTCTGTGAAAGGAGCTTGTGAACACACCTGGTGCCCGGGCTTTTGTGGCTGTCATGGAGAATACTCATCCCTTGATAACCTGGCCCTGGTAGACATCAGACCTTGTATTCTTAGGTTCAATGGGATGGTAGCAAGCACAGAAATAGTTCTTAGCTGGCTATACTCCTAATGCTCAGTGCAGACAAAAACACCAATCTCCTAGTCTTCTCTTGAAAGACGCATGTTTATGTGCTCTAAAAGCTGCTACCTGAAGGTATGGCTTCCAATGAGCCTTGATCTAGGTGCTGACTGAGATCCTTTCCTTTGGGAAACTGACAGATTTTGTTATACCCTCAACTACTGGGAGTCACTAAGTACAAAGAAAGCTGCTTGGACAATCACAAAGTATAGAAAGACATCTGAGAGCTAGGGCAGAGTTGAATGATAACAATCATCTGCTACATGAGACTATTAATTCAAAACTAGGACGGCGAGGTGTCTTTTATTTACTGTGCAGAATACAACAAAGAGGGTGAAGGAAAATGAAGAAACAAAAGAACACGTACCAAAGGAAAGAATAAGATAAAGACTCAGAAAGACTTTAAGGAGATGGAGATAAGTGACTTATCTGATAAAGAGTTCAATAAAAGTGTCATAAAGATGCTCACCAAAGCCATGGGAACAAAGCATGAACAAAGTGACAATTTCAGTAAAGAGATAAAAATATAAGAAAGTGTCCAAAAAATTTTCAGACATGAAGAATACAATAACTGAATTGAAAAATTTAATAGAAGGGTTCAACATCAGACCAGATAGTGTGCCAGAAAGCATTAGTGAACTCAAAGACAGGGTAGTGGCATCCATCCAATCAAAAGGACAGAAAGGAAAAAGAATGCAAAAGAGTGAAGATAGCTTAAAGGACTTATGAGACAACATCAGGCAGACTAATATGTATGCTACAGGAGCGCCAGAAAGAGAAGAGTGAGAGAATGAGGCAGAAAACATAACTAATGAAATAACTGCTGAAAACTTCTGTAACCTGGGGAAGTAAACAAACATCCAGATCCAGAGTGTCTAGGCAGATCCAAAAAAGATGAATACAAAGAGATCCACGCCAAGGTACGTTATAATTAAATTGTTGAAAGTTAAAGAAAAGCAGAGAATCCTAAAATCAGCAAGAGGAAAACAACTTGCTAGTTACAAGGGAACTCCATAAAACCATCAGCAGATTTTTCAGCAGGAACTTTTCAGCCCAGAGGTGAGTGCCACAATATATTCAAAGGACTGAAAGAAAAAACCTACAAACTGAGAAGACTCTATGCAGCAAAACTGTCCTTCAGAATTGAAGGAGAGATGAGGAGTTTTCTGGAGAAGCAAAAGCTAATAAAGGAGTTCATCACCACTAGACTAGCCTTGCAAGAAATGTTAAAAGGACTTCTTTAAGCTGAAACAAAAGGGTGCTAATTGTAGCAGGAAAACATATAAAAGTATAAATATCATAGGTAAAGGGAAATATGTAGCTAAATTCAGAATAACCTAATGTTGTAACGGTGATGAGTTAATCACTTATAAATGCAGTAGGAAGCTTAAAAGATAAAAGAAGTAAATATAACTATAAATACAATAATTTGTTAATAGTTACAAAAAATAAAAAGATGTATAATGTAACATCAACACATAAAACATGTGCGAGAGGGAACAAAAATGTTGAACTTTAGAATGCATTTGAACTTAAATTCTTATCAATTGAAAACTCACTGTTATAAGAAATATATTTTATGCGAGCCTCCTGGTAACTGCAAAGCAAACACCTATATTAGATATTCAAAAATAAAGAGAAAGGAATCAAAGCATATCAATTCAGAAAAATCAACAAATCACAAAAGAGGAAATCAGACAAGAAGGTAGAAAAAAATTACAAAACAGCCAGAAATTAATGAACAAAATGTTAATAAGTCCATACCAGTCATAAATTACTTTAAATGTAGACAGATTAAGTGCTCTAATCCAAAGACATAGAGTGGCTGAATGGATAAAACAAAAAGACCCAACTATATGTTGCTGGAAGAGACTTACTTCACCTTTATGAATGTACAGAACTGAAAACACAGGAACTAAAAACATAGTCCACGCAATGGATAAGAAGGCTGGGGTAGCTATTCTTAAGTCAGACAAAATAGACTTGAAGACAAAGATTGTAATAAGAGACTAAAGAGTCATTGTATGAAGACAAGGAGTCAATCCACCAACAGGCTATTACTTTTAAGAATGTTGATACAATCAACATCAGAGCACTTAAATATGTGAAGAAAATTTTATCAGACCAAAAGGGAAAAACGGACAGCAATGCAATGATACTTCATTAGCAGGGGAATTCAGTTCTCCATTTTCATCAAAGGATAGATGTTTAAACAGAAAATCAATAAAGAAACAAAACATTGCAGTTAAATGACTAGTTAGATCAAATGGTCTTAAGATATATTTACAGAACATTCCATCCAAAACAGCAGAATACACTTTGCTCCAAGTATGCACAGAACGTTCTCCAGGACAGCTCACATGTGAGGCCACAAAACAAGTCTTAATAAATGTAAGAAGATTGAAATCCTATCACGCGTCACTTCTGATCACAATGATATTAATGGTATGAAACTAGAAATCAATTACAGAAAGAAAACTTGAGAATTCACAAACATGTGGAGAGTGTGCTCTTGAACAACACAAGGGTCAAAGAAGAAATAAAGAGAGAATTCAAAGATACCTTGAGACAATGGAAAATGGAAGTACAATGTACCAAAATGTATAGGAGGTAGCAAAAACAGTTCTAAGAGGAAAGTTCATAGCAATAAATGCCTATATGAATACACTAGAAAGATCTCAAATAAATAACCTAACTTCTTTACACCTCAAAGACATAGAAAAAGAAAAAGACATGAATCCAAAACTCAGGAGAAGGAAGGAAATAACCAAGATCAAAATGGAAATAAATGAAATAAAGACTAAAAAGACAATAGAAAAGATCAATGTAATTAGGTATTGGATTTTTGGGAAGATAAACAAAATAGAGGAATATTTAGATAGTCTCACCAAGAAAAAGAGAGGACTCAAACAAATAGGATAATAAACAAAAGAGGTGACATTAAAACTGATACCACAAAAACACAAAGGATCATAAGAGACTACTTAAATAGTTATATAGCAACAAATTGGACAACCTAGAAGAAATGGATAAATTCCTAGAAACATACAACCTACCAAGATAGAATCAGGAAGAAATGGGAAACTGAATAGACTGATTACTAGTAAGAAGATTGAATCAGTAATCAAAAACCTCCCAACAAACAAAAGTCCAGGAGCAGATGGCTTCACTGGTGAATTCTACCGAACATTTGAAGAGTGAAGCTTTCCAAACTTTTTCAAAAAACAGAAGAGGAAGTAATACTTCCAACCTCATTTTATGAGGCCAGCATTATCCTGATACTAAACCCAGACGGGAATGTTATAAGAAAAGAAAACTATGTGCCAATACCCCTGATGAAAATAGATGCAAAAATTCTCAATAAAATATTAGCCAACCAAATTCAACAAATGCTAGAAAAACAATTTGTAACAGTGTGTGGTGATAGATGTTAACTAGATTTACTGCGGTGATCACTCTGCAGTATGTACATGTATCGAATCGGTATGCTGTACACTGGAAACCAATACAACTTGACATGTCATTTTATCTCAATTAAAATCAAAAAGGGTTCCAGTCTTAAAGACTGAGAGATTGGTTGATTCTTTTGTTAAAAATGGAGAGGCTAAAGATGACAACCTGCTGTTATGGTTTGAATTGTGTCTCCAAAAAATATATGTCATAACCCCTGGTACTTAAGAATATTATCTTATTTGAAAACAGATTCTTTGCATATGTAATCAAGTTAAGATAATGCCATACTTGATTACGTGGGCTCTAATCTGATATGGATGGTGTCCTTCTAGGAAGGGAAAACAGAGACAAGACACAGACAGGGAGAACACCATATGATGATGGAGGCGAAGATTGGAACAAAGATAAATGTACAAGCCAAGGAATGAGAAGGATTGTTGGCAACAACAGAGGCTAAAAGAAAGGCATAGAACACATTTTCCTTTAGAACCTTCAGAGAGTGTGTTCCTGATGACAGCTTGATTTTGGACTTCTGGTTTCCAGAAGCGTGAGAGAAAAAATTTCTGTTGTTTTAAGTACCCCGGTTGGTGGTACTTCATTATGGCAGCCACAGGAAACTAAAACAGCTACTTTTGGTTGGGGAGAGGGAAACGGTGGATTTATTGAACCAGAGTACATGTAAATTTTCAAGTAGATGTGTCAGGAATGGCAATGGAAATATAGAATTCTGCTTGGAGAGAGGGTTCAGAGCTTGATATACTTTTGGCAATTCTTTGGTGGTTCACCAAAGTACCGTCGTCATTTTGAAGAGGAAATGGGTAAAAAGAGAATTAAGGAAAAGGACTTTTGGTTTCGAAAAAGCAGAAAAGTAATGGCCATTGACATGTGAGAACATCAGGGTTGAACAGTTTATAAAAGCTAATGAAGACCGTTTCAAGGAGGAAGTGGCCAACAGCATGGCATGACTGAAGGTGATCTGAGGAAATGGACTGAAGAAAAAGCATGATTTTGGCTAGAAATGCTAATAATTCTTTGCATTTACACAATGATTTACAATTTGTAAGGCATTTTCATATTTTTTATCTTATTTGTTTACTACAACACCTTAAGGGACAATATCATCCTTATTTTACAGCTGAGCTCACTCTGGAACAGGGAGGTTAAATCCTTGCTTGAAGTGACACAGCTTCTAAATAACAAGATCAAGATGTGAACCTAGATTTTCAGAGTTCAAAGTTATGCTCTTTCCAAGGAATAATGGAATATCTTTTTAAATTCCTTTTAATAAGCCTTTACTCTCACTAGGTCGAGGCTAATGATTACTAAGAAATGACAATCAACCCTGCTTAATGCTTTAATTAGCATGCTGTACATTCAAAGATTTCCTCAGTGTGATTATAAGTTTTGTGTTTATAATTTTCAATTTTAAGATGTCAATAATTTTCATAATTTAATTACATAAGAATTATAAGGATAGTCCTATAATGACTAAAGTTAATAGAATTTTAATGTGTTAAGATAGAAATGGGCTCAAATTGTTATAAGATTTCCTATGTATTCAGCATCCTGAACACAGATTGACTCATTGGTCAAATGATCAAAGAAGACACAGTAAACTAAATTTTGGAAGCTTTCTAATGCAAATGTCTTGTGTGTGTGTGAAAATGTAAGTGCTTGTTTTGGGAGTGGGAGGGAATGGATGGTGGAAATGTAGCATGTGATCCGGGGGTTTTTCCACATGTCTTGGGTTATAGTGCTCATAATCATTTCCCCACTAGCCTAATTACATGTAATTTTCTCTAGATTCCCGAAAATTCCTTCCAAGATGAAATAGTTTGGGAGGATCCTTCAAGAACTTCATAGAAGCAATGGGACTGTCTATGAAAACTCTGCTTACTTGAGAATCTCCAGAGTCACATCCTGCAGAGGAGAGGGGTGAGGGACTGGATGTCCTCAATAGAAAGTATTCAGATTTCGTTACCCTTGACTTTTGGTGGAAACATAGATGTCTGTATTCCATATGTCCCATCTTTTGTGTTAGGTGACCATGTACGTGAAGGGCCTTTCAAGCAGTGAAATATTCTTCAATATAGAATAATTAAACAACCTGCCATCTGTACAGTCTGGCCCTATAGTTTACTTTACTTGTAATTGCTTCAATGCATTTTGAGCTTTTGAGAATCCCTGTTCCCATCATTTTATTGTTTTCCCTATTATTTTCATTCTGTTTTCACATTTACTGTATGTATCTGTACTTTTTAACTGAAATCTCTGTATATATCTACTGTCTCTCTCAGTTCTTGTTTGTCATTCTGTATTTGTCTTCTCTATCTTTCATTTTGTTTCTGCCCTTTTCCCTTTCCTTTTCCACACTTGGGCTCTTTATCCATTTATCTAGTGATAAATACAGAAATCCCAAAGTGAAGCAGCAGTACAGGGTGGTATAACATTTCACTTAGGAAGTGTGGACCTTCCCTTCCGCTTATCTCAGATAGACGACAAGCAGTGAGGAAGAGAATCTGAGAGTTTGGAATAATTCAGAGCCTAGAAATAGCTTGTTCAATACTTTACTGAGGTGGTGGCAATTTAGATATTTCAGAAGAAAGGCTATCTTCACTGTGTCTACTCTACAGAGAGAATGGTGCCCTGGAACCGGGTGGAGAAGCATTCCTGTTCTTTCCTTTACATTAGATATTAAAATCATAACACCGGCCTGGAATATTTTCTTATTTTTATCTTTTTTATAACCCTATGTTTTGGTGTTTCTCTTTAAACAGTATAAACTTGAAGATTTTTCCCCCATTAGCCTTTGTTTTTTAAATGTGGGGTTGGGAGAGGCACTGCTTAGTTCATTTAGAGCTCTTTTAACTATTGAGATGTGATTCAATCATAACATTATTTTAGTTTGTTCCTTTTTAACGTAGGCATTTGCTTGTCTGATTTCTGAGGCTTTATATATTTGAGAAGTTTTTATCATGCGTCTCTATTTAAATGACCATTTTACTGGATAAAACATCTGGGTTGAAGTTTTTCCCCTTAATTTAAAAGAAATAATCCTCCATTGTCCTTTCTCATTCAGTGTTGCTTTGAAAGTATTTGATAGTGCATCTAAGTAGATCAACAAATAAATGCAAATCATATGTGTAGAACCACAGCTATATGTCACCTTCCCACAGGTAAAGTTTCAATGGAATGAGCAATTCACAGTCAAAAATCATATCAACACACAAGGAAATAAGATATCATGAGTAAGCACAAGGGATAAACAAAGGAGCAGAATCAGATTCATAAAGACTTTGGATTTTTGAATTTTTAGACATGGAATATGCAATAAATATGACCAATATCTTTCAATACTTAGAATTCTCAAAATATAAGCAAGAGATAAAGGACAAAAGGAACAAAAAAACAGAGTCTGGTCCTAAACAAGAAGCTGAATTATGATGAACACTGACTCTCTCTTCCAAGATAAATCCCAGAAAATTTAGAGAAGATAAATAGAGAAACTGTAAGAAATCCTGAGGTATTGGTGTATACATGTATGATGGTAGTAGGGGCTGAAGAAGAGGACTTCCCAGCACAATTATAGTCGTTAAAACTGGAAAGAAAGTGTGAGGATTCTGATCTAGCTTCTCCACTGCTTTGTCTTGAGGGACACAGTGTTTACCCTACAACTTCAGCAAGACATAATTTTCCTCCAAGTGTCCTCAGCCATAAAATCAGAGCAACATAGAACCCCTGTGTTTGTAAGGGGCCGAGAAAAAAGGTAAAGGGTTATGACTAACAACCTCAGGCAGTTATTTCCCCAACTCTCCCATTCCACTGCAGGATTGATACCATCCTCACCTCAAGAGCTTGCTCTGGGTGACACAAAATGGGGTCTGGTCTTCTGCAATACACAACATCTCAGAGAGGATTTAATACTCAGAGGGGAAAATGAGCATACAGGCCCCAAATCACAAGGCACTTAAAGAAAGTAGCCATTTCAATAAAAAGAAAAAAATGCTAGATTAAAAAATTTAACAAAAATGGAGAAATATAAAATGAGCCTAGTAAATGGCTTCAAAGAAATAAGAGAAAGTATTACCAGCATGAATCAAATAAAACAATAAATAAAAATAGAACCAAGGTGAAATGACATAAAATATATATTTGTTTTAATAAATACCACAGTAGGTAACAAGTACAATGGTACATCTGTACAGGAATTAGTGAACTGGAAGAACAGAATGAGGAAATCTCATATACGAAAGAAGGAAAAGAAAACAAAAGAGACCAGCAAAATTGGAGAGAGATGATGGACAGAAGTAAAATTATTAAAATTCAGATAATAGGACTTAAAGAATGAGAAAAATAAATATGGAGATGATGAAATGCCTGAAGAGATATTGGAGATAAATTTTTTGAAATTCAGACCATAAATAGAAATTTATGTTTAAAAGAGCAAATAGAATTCCAAAGAGGAGAGCTAAGGAAAAACCCACATTGAAACACATTAAATTTAGGAATCTCAAAGACAGGTGAGGTTGTGGTTCAAGATCATGAAGTAGAAGTCCCGCAAGGTGAGAGTGAACTAAGAGACTGTTCATAAAGCCATTATGCAACCTTACTGAGTTTTACCCCCAGGAGCCGGTACAGAAGCAACAGAATGAAAGGCGCCCATTGTTTCTGTGAAAGAAGTCTATTTGCTTGTCTTAATAGCTATGGAGTGAGGGGTAAACTTCTAATTGAACACACATGTAAGGATTGAGTTCAATTTTCTCCATAGATGAGGGATGCCAGTGTGCACCACCTTTATACTCAACCTCTGCTTCACCCAAGGTTGCCAGTGTCTCTGTGAAAGGAGCTTGTGAACACACCTGGTGCCCGGGCTTTTGTGGCTGTCATGGAGAATACTCATCCCTTGATAACCTGGCCCTGGTAGACATCAGACCTTGTATTCTTAGGTTCAATGGGATGGTAGCAAGCACAGAAATAGTTCTTAGCTGGCTATACTCCTAATGCTCAGTGCAGACAAAAACACCAATCTCCTAGTCTTCTCTTGAAAGACGCATGTTTATGTGCTCTAAAAGCTGCTACCTGAAGGTATGGCTTCCAATGAGCCTTGATCTAGGTGCTGACTGAGATCCTTTCCTTTGGGAAACTGACAGATTTTGTTATACCCTCAACTACTGGGAGTCACTAAGTACAAAGAAAGCTGCTTGGACAATCACAAAGTATAGAAAGACATCTGAGAGCTAGGGCAGAGTTGAATGATAACAATCATCTGCTACATGAGACTATTAATTCAAAACTAGGACGGCGAGGTGTCTTTTATTTACTGTGCAGAATACAACAAAGAGGGTGAAGGAAAATGAAGAAACAAAAGAACACGTACCAAAGGAAAGAATAAGATAAAGACTCAGAAAGACTTTAAGGAGATGGAGATAAGTGACTTATCTGATAAAGAGTTCAATAAAAGTGTCATAAAGATGCTCACCAAAGCCATGGGAACAAAGCATGAACAAAGTGACAATTTCAGTAAAGAGATAAAAATATAAGAAAGTGTCCAAAAAATTTTCAGACATGAAGAATACAATAACTGAATTGAAAAATTTAATAGAAGGGTTCAACATCAGACCAGATAGTGTGCCAGAAAGCATTAGTGAACTCAAAGACAGGGTAGTGGCATCCATCCAATCAAAAGGACAGAAAGGAAAAAGAATGCAAAAGAGTGAAGATAGCTTAAAGGACTTATGAGACAACATCAGGCAGACTAATATGTATGCTACAGGAGCGCCAGAAAGAGAAGAGTGAGAGAATGAGGCAGAAAACATAACTAATGAAATAACTGCTGAAAACTTCTGTAACCTGGGGAAGTAAACAAACATCCAGATCCAGAGTGTCTAGGCAGATCCAAAAAAGATGAATACAAAGAGATCCACGCCAAGGTACGTTATAATTAAATTGTTGAAAGTTAAAGAAAAGCAGAGAATCCTAAAATCAGCAAGAGGAAAACAACTTGCTAGTTACAAGGGAACTCCATAAAACCATCAGCAGATTTTTCAGCAGGAACTTTTCAGCCCAGAGGTGAGTGCCACAATATATTCAAAGGACTGAAAGAAAAAACCTACAAACTGAGAAGACTCTATGCAGCAAAACTGTCCTTCAGAATTGAAGGAGAGATGAGGAGTTTTCTGGAGAAGCAAAAGCTAATAAAGGAGTTCATCACCACTAGACTAGCCTTGCAAGAAATGTTAAAAGGACTTCTTTAAGCTGAAACAAAAGGGTGCTAATTGTAGCAGGAAAACATATAAAAGTATAAATATCATAGGTAAAGGGAAATATGTAGCTAAATTCAGAATAACCTAATGTTGTAACGGTGATGAGTTAATCACTTATAAATGCAGTAGGAAGCTTAAAAGATAAAAGAAGTAAATATAACTATAAATACAATAATTTGTTAATAGTTACAAAAAATAAAAAGATGTATAATGTAACATCAACACATAAAACATGTGCGAGAGGGAACAAAAATGTTGAACTTTAGAATGCATTTGAACTTAAATTCTTATCAATTGAAAACTCACTGTTATAAGAAATATATTTTATGCGAGCCTCCTGGTAACTGCAAAGCAAACACCTATATTAGATATTCAAAAATAAAGAGAAAGGAATCAAAGCATATCAATTCAGAAAAATCAACAAATCACAAAAGAGGAAATCAGACAAGAAGGTAGAAAAAAATTACAAAACAGCCAGAAATTAATGAACAAAATGTTAATAAGTCCATACCAGTCATAAATTACTTTAAATGTAGACAGATTAAGTGCTCTAATCCAAAGACATAGAGTGGCTGAATGGATAAAACAAAAAGACCCAACTATATGTTGCTGGAAGAGACTTACTTCACCTTTATGAATGTACAGAACTGAAAACACAGGAACTAAAAACATAGTCCACGCAATGGATAAGAAGGCTGGGGTAGCTATTCTTAAGTCAGACAAAATAGACTTGAAGACAAAGATTGTAATAAGAGACTAAAGAGTCATTGTATGAAGACAAGGAGTCAATCCACCAACAGGCTATTACTTTTAAGAATGTTGATACAATCAACATCAGAGCACTTAAATATGTGAAGAAAATTTTATCAGACCAAAAGGGAAAAACGGACAGCAATGCAATGATACTTCATTAGCAGGGGAATTCAGTTCTCCATTTTCATCAAAGGATAGATGTTTAAACAGAAAATCAATAAAGAAACAAAACATTGCAGTTAAATGACTAGTTAGATCAAATGGTCTTAAGATATATTTACAGAACATTCCATCCAAAACAGCAGAATACACTTTGCTCCAAGTATGCACAGAACGTTCTCCAGGACAGCTCACATGTGAGGCCACAAAACAAGTCTTAATAAATGTAAGAAGATTGAAATCCTATCACGCGTCACTTCTGATCACAATGATATTAATGGTATGAAACTAGAAATCAATTACAGAAAGAAAACTTGAGAATTCACAAACATGTGGAGAGTGTGCTCTTGAACAACACAAGGGTCAAAGAAGAAATAAAGAGAGAATTCAAAGATACCTTGAGACAATGGAAAATGGAAGTACAATGTACCAAAATGTATAGGAGGTAGCAAAAACAGTTCTAAGAGGAAAGTTCATAGCAATAAATGCCTATATGAATACACTAGAAAGATCTCAAATAAATAACCTAACTTCTTTACACCTCAAAGACATAGAAAAAGAAAAAGACATGAATCCAAAACTCAGGAGAAGGAAGGAAATAACCAAGATCAAAATGGAAATAAATGAAATAAAGACTAAAAAGACAATAGAAAAGATCAATGTAATTAGGTATTGGATTTTTGGGAAGATAAACAAAATAGAGGAATATTTAGATAGTCTCACCAAGAAAAAGAGAGGACTCAAACAAATAGGATAATAAACAAAAGAGGTGACATTAAAACTGATACCACAAAAACACAAAGGATCATAAGAGACTACTTAAATAGTTATATAGCAACAAATTGGACAACCTAGAAGAAATGGATAAATTCCTAGAAACATACAACCTACCAAGATAGAATCAGGAAGAAATGGGAAACTGAATAGACTGATTACTAGTAAGAAGATTGAATCAGTAATCAAAAACCTCCCAACAAACAAAAGTCCAGGAGCAGATGGCTTCACTGGTGAATTCTACCGAACATTTGAAGAGTGAAGCTTTCCAAACTTTTTCAAAAAACAGAAGAGGAAGTAATACTTCCAACCTCATTTTATGAGGCCAGCATTATCCTGATACTAAACCCAGACGGGAATGTTATAAGAAAAGAAAACTATGTGCCAATACCCCTGATGAAAATAGATGCAAAAATTCTCAATAAAATATTAGCCAACCAAATTCAACAAATGCTAGAAAAACAATTTGTAACAGTGTGTGGTGATAGATGTTAACTAGATTTACTGCGGTGATCACTCTGCAGTATGTACATGTATCGAATCGGTATGCTGTACACTGGAAACCAATACAACTTGACATGTCATTTTATCTCAATTAAAATCAAAAAGGGTTCCAGTCTTAAAGACTGAGAGATTGGTTGATTCTTTTGTTAAAAATGGAGAGGCTAAAGATGACAACCTGCTGTTATGGTTTGAATTGTGTCTCCAAAAAATATATGTCATAACCCCTGGTACTTAAGAATATTATCTTATTTGAAAACAGATTCTTTGCATATGTAATCAAGTTAAGATAATGCCATACCTGATTACGTGGGCTCTAATCTGATATGGATGGTGTCCTTCTAGGAAGGGAAAACAGAGACAAGACACAGACAGGGAGAACACCATATGATGATGGAGGCGAAGATTGGAACAAAGATAAATGTACAAGCCAAGGAATGAGAAGGATTGTTGGCAACAACAGAGGCTAAAAGAAAGGCATAGAACACATTTTCCTTTAGAACCTTCAGAGAGTGTGTTCCTGATGACAGCTTGATTTTGGACTTCTGGTTTCCAGAAGCGTGAGAGAAAAAATTTCTGTTGTTTTAAGTACCCCGGTTGGTGGTACTTCATTATGGCAGCCACAGGAAACTAAAACAGCTACTTTTGGTTGGGGAGAGGGAAACAGTGGATTTATTGAACCAGAGTACATGTAAATTTTCAAGTAGATGTGTCAGGAATGGCAATGGAAATATAGAATTCTGCTTGGAGAGAGGGTTCAGAGCTTGATATACTTTTGGCAATTCTTTGGTGGTTCACCAAAGTACCGTCGTCATTTTGAAGAGGAAATGGGTAAAAAGAGAATTAAGGAAAAGGACTTTTGGTTTCGAAAAAGCAGAAAAGTAATGGCCATTGACATGTGAGAACATCAGGGTTGAACAGTTTATAAAAGCTAATGAAGACCGTTTCAAGGAGGAAGTGGCCAACAGCATGGCATGACTGAAGGTGATCTGAGGAAATGGACTGAAGAAAAAGCATGATTTTGGCTAGAAATGCTAATAATTCTTTGCATTTACACAATGATTTACAATTTGTAAGGCATTTTCATATTTTTTATCTTATTTGTTTACTACAACACCTTAAGGGACAATATCATCCTTATTTTACAGCTGAGCTCACTCTGGAACAGGGAGGTTAAATCCTTGCTTGAAGTGACACAGCTTCTAAATAACAAGATCAAGATGTGAACCTAGATTTTTCAGAGTTCAAAGTTATGCTCTTTCCAAGGAATAATGGAATATCTTTTTAAATTCCTTTTAATAAGCCTTTACTCTCACTAGGTCGAGGCTAATGATTACTAAGAAATGACAATCAACCCTGCTTAATGCTTTAATTAGCATGCTGTACATTCAAAGATTTCCTCAGTGTGATTATAAGTTTTGTGTTTATAATTTTCAATTTTAAGATGTCAATAATTTTCATAATTTAATTACATAAGAATTATAAGGATAGTCCTATAATGACTAAAGTTAATAGAATTTTAATGTGTTAAGATAGAAATGGGCTCAAATTGTTATAAGATTTCCTATGTATTCAGCATCCTGAACACAGATTGACTCATTGGTCAAATGATCAAAGAAGACACAGTAAACTAAATTTTGGAAGCTTTCTAATGCAAATGTCTTGTGTGTGTGTGAAAATGTAAGTGCTTGTTTTGGGAGTGGGAGGGAATGGATGGTGGAAATGTAGCATGTGATCCGGGGGTTTTTCCACATGTCTTGGGTTATAGTGCTCATAATCATTTCCCCACTAGCCTAATTACATGTAATTTTCTCTAGATTCCCGAAAATTCCTTCCAAGATGAAATAGTTTGGGAGGATCCTTCAAGAACTTCATAGAAGCAATGGGACTGTCTATGAAAACTCTGCTTACTTGAGAATCTCCAGAGTCACATCCTGCAGAGGAGAGGGGTGAGGGACTGGATGTCCTCAATAGAAAGTATTCAGATTTCGTTACCCTTGACTTTTGGTGGAAACATAGATGTCTGTATTCCATATGTCCCATCTTTTGTGTTAGGTGACCATGTACGTGAAGGGCCTTTCAAGCAGTGAAATATTCTTCAATATAGAATAATTAAACAACCTGCCATCTGTACAGTCTGGCCCTATAGTTTACTTTACTTGTAATTGCTTCAATGCATTTTGAGCTTTTGAGAATCCCTGTTCCCATCATTTTATTGTTTTCCCTATTATTTTCATTCTGTTTTCACATTTACTGTATGTATCTGTACTTTTTAACTGAAATCTCTGTATATATCTACTGTCTCTCTCAGTTCTTGTTTGTCATTCTGTATTTGTCTTCTCTATCTTTCATTTTGTTTCTGCCCTTTTCCCTTTCCTTTTCCACACTTGGGCTCTTTATCCATTTATCTAGTGATAAATACAGAAATCCCAAAGTGAAGCAGCAGTACAGGGTGGTATAACATTTCACTTAGGAAGTGTGGACCTTCCCTTCCGCTTATCTCAGATAGACGACAAGCAGTGAGGAAGAGAATCTGAGAGTTTGGAATAATTCAGAGCCTAGAAATAGCTTGTTCAATACTTTACTGAGGTGGTGGCAATTTAGATATTTCAGAAGAAAGGCTATCTTCACTGTGTCTACTCTACAGAGAGAATGGTGCCCTGGAACCGGGTGGAGAAGCATTCCTGTTCTTTCCTTTACATTAGATATTAAAATCATAACACCGGCCTGGAATATTTTCTTATTTTTATCTTTTTTATAACCCTATGTTTTGGTGTTTCTCTTTAAACAGTATAAACTTGAAGATTTTTCCCCCATTAGCCTTTGTTTTTTAAATGTGGGGTTGGGAGAGGCACTGCTTAGTTCATTTAGAGCTCTTTTAACTATTGAGATGTGATTCAATCATAACATTATTTTAGTTTGTTCCTTTTTAACGTAGGCATTTGCTTGTCTGATTTCTGAGGCTTTATATATTTGAGAAGTTTTTATCATGCGTCTCTATTTAAATGACCATTTTACTGGATAAAACATCTGGGTTGAAGTTTTTCCCCTTAATTTAAAAGAAATAATCCTCCATTGTCCTTTCTCATTCAGTGTTGCTTTGAAAGTATTTGATAGTGCATCTAAGTAGATCAACAAATAAATGCAAATCATATGTGTAGAACCACAGCTATATGTCACCTTCCCACAGGTAAAGTTTCAATGGAATGAGCAATTCACAGTCAAAAATCATATCAACACACAAGGAAATAAGATATCATGAGTAAGCACAAGGGATAAACAAAGGAGCAGAATCAGATTCATAAAGACTTTGGATTTTTGAATTTTTAGACATGGAATATGCAATAAATATGACCAATATCTTTCAATACTTAGAATTCTCAAAATATAAGCAAGAGATAAAGGACAAAAGGAACAAAAAAACAGAGTCTGGTCCTAAACAAGAAGCTGAATTATGATGAACACTGACTCTCTCTTCCAAGATAAATCCCAGAAAATTTAGAGAAGATAAATAGAGAAACTGTAAGAAATCCTGAGGTATTGGTGTATACATGTATGATGGTAGTAGGGGCTGAAGAAGAGGACTTCCCAGCACAATTATAGTCGTTAAAACTGGAAAGAAAGTGTGAGGATTCTGATCTAGCTTCTCCACTGCTTTGTCTTGAGGGACACAGTGTTTACCCTACAACTTCAGCAAGACATAATTTTCCTCCAAGTGTCCTCAGCAATAAAATCAGAGCAACATAGAACCCCTGTGTTTGTAAGGGGCCGAGAAAAAAGGTAAAGGGTTATGACTAACAACCTCAGGCAGTTATTTCCCCAACTCTCCCATTCCACTGCAGGATTGATACCATCCTCACCTCAAGAGCTTGCTCTGGGTGACACAAAATGGGGTCTGGTCTTCTGCAATACACAACATCTCAGAGAGGATTTAATACTCAGAGGGGAAAATGAGCATACAGGCCCCAAATCACAAGGCACTTAAAGAAAGTAGCCATTTCAATAAAAAGAAAAAAATGCTAGATTAAAAAATTTAACAAAAATGGAGAAATATAAAATGAGCCTAGTAAATGGCTTCAAAGAAATAAGAGAAAGTATTACCAGCATGAATCAAATAAAACAATAAATAAAAATAGAACCAAGGTGAAATGACATAAAATATATATTTGTTTTAATAAATACCACAGTAGGTAACAAGTACAATGGTACATCTGTACAGGAATTAGTGAACTGGAAGAACAGAATGAGGAAATCTCATATACGAAAGAAGGAAAAGAAAACAAAAGAGACCAGCAAAATTGGAGAGAGATGATGGACAGAAGTAAAATTATTAAAATTCAGATAATAGGACTTAAAGAATGAGAAAAATAAATATGGAGATGATGAAATGCCTGAAGAGATATTGGAGATAAATTTTTTGAAATTCAGACCATAAATAGAAATTTATGTTTAAAAGAGCAAATAGAATTCCAAAGAGGAGAGCTAAGGAAAAACCCACATTGAAACACATTAAATTTAGGAATCTCAAAGACAGATGAGGTTGTGGTTCAAGATCATGAAGTAGAAGTCCCGCAAGGTGAGAGTGAACTAAGAGACTGTTCATAAAGCCATTATGCAACCTTACTGAGTTTTACCCCCAGGAGCCGGTACAGAAGCAACAGAATGAAAGGCGCCCATTGTTTCTGTGAAAGAAGTCTATTTGCTTGTCTTAATAGCTATGGAGTGAGGGGTAAACTTCTAATTGAACACACATGTAAGGATTGAGTTCAATTTTCTCCATAGATGAGGGATGCCAGTGTGCACCACCTTTATACTCAACCTCTGCTTCACCCAAGGTTGCCAGTGTCTCTGTGAAAGGAGCTTGTGAACACACCTGGTGCCCGGGCTTTTGTGGCTGTCATGGAGAATACTCATCCCTTGATAACCTGGCCCTGGTAGACATCAGACCTTGTATTCTTAGGTTCAATGGGATGGTAGCAAGCACAGAAATAGTTCTTAGCTGGCTATACTCCTAATGCTCAGTGCAGACAAAAACACCAATCTCCTAGTCTTCTCTTGAAAGACGCATGTTTATGTGCTCTAAAAGCTGCTACCTGAAGGTATGGCTTCCAATGAGCCTTGATCTAGGTGCTGACTGAGATCCTTTCCTTTGGGAAACTGACAGATTTTGTTATACCCTCAACTACTGGGAGTCACTAAGTACAAAGAAAGCTGCTTGGACAATCACAAAGTATAGAAAGACATCTGAGAGCTAGGGCAGAGTTGAATGATAACAATCATCTGCTACATGAGACTATTAATTCAAAACTAGGACGGCGAGGTGTCTTTTATTTACTGTGCAGAATACAACAAAGAGGGTGAAGGAAAATGAAGAAACAAAAGAACACGTACCAAAGGAAAGAATAAGATAAAGACTCAGAAAGACTTTAAGGAGATGGAGATAAGTGACTTATCTGATAAAGAGTTCAATAAAAGTGTCATAAAGATGCTCACCAAAGCCATGGGAACAAAGCATGAACAAAGTGACAATTTCAGTAAAGAGATAAAAATATAAGAAAGTGTCCAAAAAATTTTCAGACATGAAGAATACAATAACTGAATTGAAAAATTTAATAGAAGGGTTCAACATCAGACCAGATAGTGTGCCAGAAAGCATTAGTGAACTCAAAGACAGGGTAGTGGCATCCATCCAATCAAAAGGACAGAAAGGAAAAAGAATGCAAAAGAGTGAAGATAGCTTAAAGGACTTATGAGACAACATCAGGCAGACTAATATGTATGCTACAGGAGCGCCAGAAAGAGAAGAGTGAGAGAATGAGGCAGAAAACATAACTAATGAAATAACTGCTGAAAACTTCTGTAACCTGGGGAAGTAAACAAACATCCAGATCCAGAGTGTCTAGGCAGATCCAAAAAAGATGAATACAAAGAGATCCACGCCAAGGTACGTTATAATTAAATTGTTGAAAGTTAAAGAAAAGCAGAGAATCCTAAAATCAGCAAGAGGAAAACAACTTGCTAGTTACAAGGGAACTCCATAAAACCATCAGCAGATTTTTCAGCAGGAACTTTTCAGCCCAGAGGTGAGTGCCACAATATATTCAAAGGACTGAAAGAAAAAACCTACAAACTGAGAAGACTCTATGCAGCAAAACTGTCCTTCAGAATTGAAGGAGAGATGAGGAGTTTTCTGGAGAAGCAAAAGCTAATAAAGGAGTTCATCACCACTAGACTAGCCTTGCAAGAAATGTTAAAAGGACTTCTTTAAGCTGAAACAAAAGGGTGCTAATTGTAGCAGGAAAACATATAAAAGTATAAATATCATAGGTAAAGGGAAATATGTAGCTAAATTCAGAATAACCTAATGTTGTAACGGTGATGAGTTAATCACTTATAAATGCAGTAGGAAGCTTAAAAGATAAAAGAAGTAAATATAACTATAAATACAATAATTTGTTAATAGTTACAAAAAATAAAAAGATGTATAATGTAACATCAACACATAAAACATGTGCGAGAGGGAACAAAAATGTTGAACTTTAGAATGCATTTGAACTTAAATTCTTATCAATTGAAAACTCACTGTTATAAAAAATATATTTTATGCGAGCCTCCTGGTAACTGCAAAGCAAACACCTATATTAGATATTCAAAAATAAAGAGAAAGGAATCAAAGCATATCAATTCAGAAAAATCAACAAATCACAAAAGAGGAAATCAGACAAGAAGGTAGAAAAAAATTACAAAACAGCCAGAAATTAATGAACAAAATGTTAATAAGTCCATACCAGTCATAAATTACTTTAAATGTAGACAGATTAAGTGCTCTAATCCAAAGACATAGAGTGGCTGAATGGATAAAACAAAAAGACCCAACTATATGTTGCTGGAAGAGACTTACTTCACCTTTATGAATGTACAGAACTGAAAACACAGGAACTAAAAACATAGTCCACGCAATGGATAAGAAGGCTGGGGTAGCTATTCTTAAGTCAGACAAAATAGACTTGAAGACAAAGATTGTAATAAGAGACTAAAGAGTCATTGTATGAAGACAAGGAGTCAATCCACCAACAGGCTATTACTTTTAAGAATGTTGATACAATCAACATCAGAGCACTTAAATATGTGAAGAAAATTTTATCAGACCAAAAGGGAAAAACGGACAGCAATGCAATGATACTTCATTAGCAGGGGAATTCAGTTCTCCATTTTCATCAAAGGATAGATGTTTAAACAGAAAATCAATAAAGAAACAAAACATTGCAGTTAAATGACTAGTTAGATCAAATGGTCTTAAGATATATTTACAGAACATTCCATCCAAAACAGCAGAATACACTTTGCTCCAAGTATGCACAGAACGTTCTCCAGGACAGCTCACATGTGAGGCCACAAAACAAGTCTTAATAAATGTAAGAAGATTGAAATCCTATCACGCGTCACTTCTGATCACAATGATATTAATGGTATGAAACTAGAAATCAATTACAGAAAGAAAACTTGAGAATTCACAAACATGTGGAGAGTGTGCTCTTGAACAACACAAGGGTCAAAGAAGAAATAAAGAGAGAATTCAAAGATACCTTGAGACAATGGAAAATGGAAGTACAATGTACCAAAATGTATAGGAGGTAGCAAAAACAGTTCTAAGAGGAAAGTTCATAGCAATAAATGCCTATATGAATACACTAGAAAGATCTCAAATAAATAACCTAACTTCTTTACACCTCAAAGACATAGAAAAAGAAAAAGACATGAATCCAAAACTCAGGAGAAGGAAGGAAATAACCAAGATCAAAATGGAAATAAATGAAATAAAGACTAAAAAGACAATAGAAAAGATCAATGTAATTAGGTATTGGATTTTTGGGAAGATAAACAAAATAGAGGAATATTTAGATAGTCTCACCAAGAAAAAGAGAGGACTCAAACAAATAGGATAATAAACAAAAGAGGTGACATTAAAACTGATACCACAAAAACACAAAGGATCATAAGAGACTACTTAAATAGTTATATAGCAACAAATTGGACAACCTAGAAGAAATGGATAAATTCCTAGAAACATACAACCTACCAAGATAGAATCAGGAAGAAATGGGAAACTGAATAGACTGATTACTAGTAAGAAGATTGAATCAGTAATCAAAAACCTCCCAACAAACAAAAGTCCAGGAGCAGATGGCTTCACTGGTGAATTCTACCGAACATTTGAAGAGTGAAGCTTTCCAAACTTTTTCAAAAAACAGAAGAGGAAGTAATACTTCCAACCTCATTTTATGAGGCCAGCATTATCCTGATACTAAACCCAGACGGGAATGTTATAAGAAAAGAAAACTATGTGCCAATACCCCTGATGAAAATAGATGCAAAAATTCTCAATAAAATATTAGCCAACCAAATTCAACAAATGCTAGAAAAACAATTTGTAACAGTGTGTGGTGATAGATGTTAACTAGATTTACTGCGGTGATCACTCTGCAGTATGTACATGTATCGAATCGGTATGCTGTACACTGGAAACCAATACAACTTGACATGTCATTTTATCTCAATTAAAATCAAAAAGGGTTCCAGTCTTAAAGACTGAGAGATTGGTTGATTCTTTTGTTAAAAATGGAGAGGCTAAAGATGACAACCTGCTGTTATGGTTTGAATTGTGTCTCCAAAAAATATATGTCATAACCCCTGGTACTTAAGAATATTATCTTATTTGAAAATAGATTCTTTGCATATGTAATCAAGTTAAGATAATGCCATACTTGATTACGTGGGCTCTAATCTGATATGGATGGTGTCCTTCTAGGAAGGGAAAACAGAGACAAGACACAGACAGGGAGAACACCATATGATGATGGAGGCGAAGATTGGAACAAAGATAAATGTACAAGCCAAGGAATGAGAAGGATTGTTGGCAACAACAGAGGCTAAAAGAAAGGCATAGAACACATTTTCCTTTAGAACCTTCAGAGAGTGTGTTCCTGATGACAGCTTGATTTTGGACTTCTGGTTTCCAGAAGCGTGAGAGAAAAAATTTCTGTTGTTTTAAGTACCCCGGTTGGTGGTACTTCATTATGGCAGCCACAGGAAACTAAAACAGCTACTTTTGGTTGGGGAGAGGGAAACAGTGGACTTATTGAACCAGAGTACATGTAAATTTTCAAGTAGATGTGTCAGGAATGGCAATGGAAATATAGAATTCTGCTTGGAGAGAGGGTTCAGAGCTTGATATACTTTTGGCAATTCTTTGGTGGTTCACCAAAGTACCGTCGTCATTTTGAAGAGGAAATGGGTAAAAAGAGAATTAAGGAAAAGGACTTTTGGTTTCGAAAAAGCAGAAAAGTAATGGCCATTGACATGTGAGAACATCAGGGTTGAACAGTTTATAAAAGCTAATGAAGACCGTTTCAAGGAGGAAGTGGCCAACAGCATGGCATGACTGAAGGTGATCTGAGGAAATGGACTGAAGAAAAAGCATGATTTTGGCTAGAAATGCTAATAATTCTTTGCATTTACACAATGATTTACAATTTGTAAGGCATTTTCATATTTTTTATCTTATTTGTTTACTACAACACCTTAAGGGACAATATCATCCTTATTTTACAGCTGAGCTCACTCTGGAACAGGGAGGTTAAATCCTTGCTTGAAGTGACACAGCTTCTAAATAACAAGATCAAGATGTGAACCTAGATTTTTCAGAGTTCAAAGTTATGCTCTTTCCAAGGAATAATGGAATATCTTTTTAAATTCCTTTTAATAAGCCTTTACTCTCACTAGGTCGAGGCTAATGATTACTAAGAAATGACAATCAACCCTGCTTAATGCTTTAATTAGCATGCTGTACATTCAAAGATTTCCTCAGTGTGATTATAAGTTTTGTGTTTATAATTTTCAATTTTAAGATGTCAATAATTTTCATAATTTAATTACATAAGAATTATAAGGATAGTCCTATAATGACTAAAGTTAATAGAATTTTAATGTGTTAAGATAGAAATGGGCTCAAATTGTTATAAGATTTCCTATGTATTCAGCATCCTGAACACAGATTGACTCATTGGTCAAATGATCAAAGAAGACACAGTAAACTAAATTTTGGAAGCTTTCTAATGCAAATGTCTTGTGTGTGTGTGAAAATGTAAGTGCTTGTTTTGGGAGTGGGAGGGAATGGATGGTGGAAATGTAGCATGTGATCCGGGGGTTTTTCCACATGTCTTGGGTTATAGTGCTCATAATCATTTCCCCACTAGCCTAATTACATGTAATTTTCTCTAGATTCCCGAAAATTCCTTCCAAGATGAAATAGTTTGGGAGGATCCTTCAAGAACTTCATAGAAGCAATGGGACTGTCTATGAAAACTCTGCTTACTTGAGAATCTCCAGAGTCACATCCTGCAGAGGAGAGGGGTGAGGGACTGGATGTCCTCAATAGAAAGTATTCAGATTTCGTTACCCTTGACTTTTGGTGGAAACATAGATGTCTGTATTCCATATGTCCCATCTTTTGTGTTAGGTGACCATGTACGTGAAGGGCCTTTCAAGCAGTGAAATATTCTTCAATATAGAATAATTAAACAACCTGCCATCTGTACAGTCTGGCCCTATAGTTTACTTTACTTGTAATTGCTTCAATGCATTTTGAGCTTTTGAGAATCCCTGTTCCCATCATTTTATTGTTTTCCCTATTATTTTCATTCTGTTTTCACATTTACTGTATGTATCTGTACTTTTTAACTGAAATCTCTGTATATATCTACTGTCTCTCTCAGTTCTTGTTTGTCATTCTGTATTTGTCTTCTCTATCTTTCATTTTGTTTCTGCCCTTTTCCCTTTCCTTTTCCACACTTGGGCTCTTTATCCATTTATCTAGTGATAAATACAGAAATCCCAAAGTGAAGCAGCAGTACAGGGTGGTATAACATTTCACTTAGGAAGTGTGGACCTTCCCTTCCGCTTATCTCAGATAGACGACAAGCAGTGAGGAAGAGAATCTGAGAGTTTGGAATAATTCAGAGCCTAGAAATAGCTTGTTCAATACTTTACTGAGGTGGTGGCAATTTAGATATTTCAGAAGAAAGGCTATCTTCACTGTGTCTACTCTACAGAGAGAATGGTGCCCTGGAACCGGGTGGAGAAGCATTCCTGTTCTTTCCTTTACATTAGATATTAAAATCATAACACCGGCCTGGAATATTTTCTTATTTTTATCTTTTTTATAACCCTATGTTTTGGTGTTTCTCTTTAAACAGTATAAACTTGAAGATTTTTCCCCCATTAGCCTTTGTTTTTTAAATGTGGGGTTGGGAGAGGCACTGCTTAGTTCATTTAGAGCTCTTTTAACTATTGAGATGTGATTCAATCATAACATTATTTTAGTTTGTTCCTTTTTAACGTAGGCATTTGCTTGTCTGATTTCTGAGGCTTTATATATTTGAGAAGTTTTTATCATGCGTCTCTATTTAAATGACCATTTTACTGGATAAAACATCTGGGTTGAAGTTTTTCCCCTTAATTTAAAAGAAATAATCCTCCATTGTCCTTTCTCATTCAGTGTTGCTTTGAAAGTATTTGATAGTGCATCTAAGTAGATCAACAAATAAATGCAAATCATATGTGTAGAACCACAGCTATATGTCACCTTCCCACAGGTAAAGTTTCAATGGAATGAGCAATTCACAGTCAAAAATCATATCAACACACAAGGAAATAAGATATCATGAGTAAGCACAAGGGATAAACAAAGGAGCAGAATCAGATTCATAAAGACTTTGGATTTTTGAATTTTTAGACATGGAATATGCAATAAATATGACCAATATCTTTCAATACTTAGAATTCTCAAAATATAAGCAAGAGATAAAGGACAAAAGGAACAAAAAAACAGAGTCTGGTCCTAAACAAGAAGCTGAATTATGATGAACACTGACTCTCTCTTCCAAGATAAATCCCAGAAAATTTAGAGAAGATAAATAGAGAAACTGTAAGAAATCCTGAGGTATTGGTGTATACATGTATGATGGTAGTAGGGGCTGAAGAAGAGGACTTCCCAGCACAATTATAGTCGTTAAAACTGGAAAGAAAGTGTGAGGATTCTGATCTAGCTTCTCCACTGCTTTGTCTTGAGGGACACAGTGTTTACCCTACAACTTCAGCAAGACATAATTTTCCTCCAAGTGTCCTCAGCAATAAAATCAGAGCAACATAGAACCCCTGTGTTTGTAAGGGGCCGAGAAAAAAGGTAAAGGGTTATGACTAACAACCTCAGGCAGTTATTTCCCCAACTCTCCCATTCCACTGCAGGATTGATACCATCCTCACCTCAAGAGCTTGCTCTGGGTGACACAAAATGGGGTCTGGTCTTCTGCAATACACAACATCTCAGAGAGGATTTAATACTCAGAGGGGAAAATGAGCATACAGGCCCCAAATCACAAGGCACTTAAAGAAAGTAGCCATTTCAATAAAAAGAAAAAAATGCTAGATTAAAAAATTTAACAAAAATGGAGAAATATAAAATGAGCCTAGTAAATGGCTTCAAAGAAATAAGAGAAAGTATTACCAGCATGAATCAAATAAAACAATAAATAAAAATAGAACCAAGGTGAAATGACATAAAATATATATTTGTTTTAATAAATACCACAGTAGGTAACAAGTACAATGGTACATCTGTACAGGAATTAGTGAACTGGAAGAACAGAATGAGGAAATCTCATATACGAAAGAAGGAAAAGAAAACAAAAGAGACCAGCAAAATTGGAGAGAGATGATGGACAGAAGTAAAATTATTAAAATTCAGATAATAGGACTTAAAGAATGAGAAAAATAAATATGGAGATGATGAAATGCCTGAAGAGATATTGGAGATAAATTTTTTGAAATTCAGACCATAAATAGAAATTTATGTTTAAAAGAGCAAATAGAATTCCAAAGAGGAGAGCTAAGGAAAAACCCACATTGAAACACATTAAATTTAGGAATCTCAAAGACAGATGAGGTTGTGGTTCAAGATCATGAAGTAGAAGTCCCGCAAGGTGAGAGTGAACTAAGAGACTGTTCATAAAGCCATTATGCAACCTTACTGAGTTTTACCCCCAGGAGCCGGTACAGAAGCAACAGAATGAAAGGCGCCCATTGTTTCTGTGAAAGAAGTCTATTTGCTTGTCTTAATAGCTATGGAGTGAGGGGTAAACTTCTAATTGAACACACATGTAAGGATTGAGTTCAATTTTCTCCATAGATGAGGGATGCCAGTGTGCACCACCTTTATACTCAACCTCTGCTTCACCCAAGGTTGCCAGTGTCTCTGTGAAAGGAGCTTGTGAACACACCTGGTGCCCGGGCTTTTGTGGCTGTCATGGAGAATACTCATCCCTTGATAACCTGGCCCTGGTAGACATCAGACCTTGTATTCTTAGGTTCAATGGGATGGTAGCAAGCACAGAAATAGTTCTTAGCTGGCTATACTCCTAATGCTCAGTGCAGACAAAAACACCAATCTCCTAGTCTTCTCTTGAAAGACGCATGTTTATGTGCTCTAAAAGCTGCTACCTGAAGGTATGGCTTCCAATGAGCCTTGATCTAGGTGCTGACTGAGATCCTTTCCTTTGGGAAACTGACAGATTTTGTTATACCCTCAACTACTGGGAGTCACTAAGTACAAAGAAAGCTGCTTGGACAATCACAAAGTATAGAAAGACATCTGAGAGCTAGGGCAGAGTTGAATGATAACAATCATCTGCTACATGAGACTATTAATTCAAAACTAGGACGGCGAGGTGTCTTTTATTTACTGTGCAGAATACAACAAAGAGGGTGAAGGAAAATGAAGAAACAAAAGAACACGTACCAAAGGAAAGAATAAGATAAAGACTCAGAAAGACTTTAAGGAGATGGAGATAAGTGACTTATCTGATAAAGAGTTCAATAAAAGTGTCATAAAGATGCTCACCAAAGCCATGGGAACAAAGCATGAACAAAGTGACAATTTCAGTAAAGAGATAAAAATATAAGAAAGTGTCCAAAAAATTTTCAGACATGAAGAATACAATAACTGAATTGAAAAATTTAATAGAAGGGTTCAACATCAGACCAGATAGTGTGCCAGAAAGCATTAGTGAACTCAAAGACAGGGTAGTGGCATCCATCCAATCAAAAGGACAGAAAGGAAAAAGAATGCAAAAGAGTGAAGATAGCTTAAAGGACTTATGAGACAACATCAGGCAGACTAATATGTATGCTACAGGAGCGCCAGAAAGAGAAGAGTGAGAGAATGAGGCAGAAAACATAACTAATGAAATAACTGCTGAAAACTTCTGTAACCTGGGGAAGTAAACAAACATCCAGATCCAGAGTGTCTAGGCAGATCCAAAAAAGATGAATACAAAGAGATCCACGCCAAGGTACGTTATAATTAAATTGTTGAAAGTTAAAGAAAAGCAGAGAATCCTAAAATCAGCAAGAGGAAAACAACTTGCTAGTTACAAGGGAACTCCATAAAACCATCAGCAGATTTTTCAGCAGGAACTTTTCAGCCCAGAGGTGAGTGCCACAATATATTCAAAGGACTGAAAGAAAAAACCTACAAACTGAGAAGACTCTATGCAGCAAAACTGTCCTTCAGAATTGAAGGAGAGATGAGGAGTTTTCTGGAGAAGCAAAAGCTAATAAAGGAGTTCATCACCACTAGACTAGCCTTGCAAGAAATGTTAAAAGGACTTCTTTAAGCTGAAACAAAAGGGTGCTAATTGTAGCAGGAAAACATATAAAAGTATAAATATCATAGGTAAAGGGAAATATGTAGCTAAATTCAGAATAACCTAATGTTGTAACGGTGATGAGTTAATCACTTATAAATGCAGTAGGAAGCTTAAAAGATAAAAGAAGTAAATATAACTATAAATACAATAATTTGTTAATAGTTACAAAAAATAAAAAGATGTATAATGTAACATCAACACATAAAACATGTGCGAGAGGGAACAAAAATGTTGAACTTTAGAATGCATTTGAACTTAAATTCTTATCAATTGAAAACTCACTGTTATAAAAAATATATTTTATGCGAGCCTCCTGGTAACTGCAAAGCAAACACCTATATTAGATATTCAAAAATAAAGAGAAAGGAATCAAAGCATATCAATTCAGAAAAATCAACAAATCACAAAAGAGGAAATCAGACAAGAAGGTAGAAAAAAATTACAAAACAGCCAGAAATTAATGAACAAAATGTTAATAAGTCCATACCAGTCATAAATTACTTTAAATGTAGACAGATTAAGTGCTCTAATCCAAAGACATAGAGTGGCTGAATGGATAAAACAAAAAGACCCAACTATATGTTGCTGGAAGAGACTTACTTCACCTTTATGAATGTACAGAACTGAAAACACAGGAACTAAAAACATAGTCCACGCAATGGATAAGAAGGCTGGGGTAGCTATTCTTAAGTCAGACAAAATAGACTTGAAGACAAAGATTGTAATAAGAGACTAAAGAGTCATTGTATGAAGACAAGGAGTCAATCCACCAACAGGCTATTACTTTTAAGAATGTTGATACAATCAACATCAGAGCACTTAAATATGTGAAGAAAATTTTATCAGACCAAAAGGGAAAAACGGACAGCAATGCAATGATACTTCATTAGCAGGGGAATTCAGTTCTCCATTTTCATCAAAGGATAGATGTTTAAACAGAAAATCAATAAAGAAACAAAACATTGCAGTTAAATGACTAGTTAGATCAAATGGTCTTAAGATATATTTACAGAACATTCCATCCAAAACAGCAGAATACACTTTGCTCCAAGTATGCACAGAACGTTCTCCAGGACAGCTCACATGTGAGGCCACAAAACAAGTCTTAATAAATGTAAGAAGATTGAAATCCTATCACGCGTCACTTCTGATCACAATGATATTAATGGTATGAAACTAGAAATCAATTACAGAAAGAAAACTTGAGAATTCACAAACATGTGGAGAGTGTGCTCTTGAACAACACAAGGGTCAAAGAAGAAATAAAGAGAGAATTCAAAGATACCTTGAGACAATGGAAAATGGAAGTACAATGTACCAAAATGTATAGGAGGTAGCAAAAACAGTTCTAAGAGGAAAGTTCATAGCAATAAATGCCTATATGAATACACTAGAAAGATCTCAAATAAATAACCTAACTTCTTTACACCTCAAAGACATAGAAAAAGAAAAAGACATGAATCCAAAACTCAGGAGAAGGAAGGAAATAACCAAGATCAAAATGGAAATAAATGAAATAAAGACTAAAAAGACAATAGAAAAGATCAATGTAATTAGGTATTGGATTTTTGGGAAGATAAACAAAATAGAGGAATATTTAGATAGTCTCACCAAGAAAAAGAGAGGACTCAAACAAATAGGATAATAAACAAAAGAGGTGACATTAAAACTGATACCACAAAAACACAAAGGATCATAAGAGACTACTTAAATAGTTATATAGCAACAAATTGGACAACCTAGAAGAAATGGATAAATTCCTAGAAACATACAACCTACCAAGATAGAATCAGGAAGAAATGGGAAACTGAATAGACTGATTACTAGTAAGAAGATTGAATCAGTAATCAAAAACCTCCCAACAAACAAAAGTCCAGGAGCAGATGGCTTCACTGGTGAATTCTACCGAACATTTGAAGAGTGAAGCTTTCCAAACTTTTTCAAAAAACAGAAGAGGAAGTAATACTTCCAACCTCATTTTATGAGGCCAGCATTATCCTGATACTAAACCCAGACGGGAATGTTATAAGAAAAGAAAACTATGTGCCAATACCCCTGATGAAAATAGATGCAAAAATTCTCAATAAAATATTAGCCAACCAAATTCAACAAATGCTAGAAAAACAATTTGTAACAGTGTGTGGTGATAGATGTTAACTAGATTTACTGCGGTGATCACTCTGCAGTATGTACATGTATCGAATCGGTATGCTGTACACTGGAAACCAATACAACTTGACATGTCATTTTATCTCAATTAAAATCAAAAAGGGTTCCAGTCTTAAAGACTGAGAGATTGGTTGATTCTTTTGTTAAAAATGGAGAGGCTAAAGATGACAACCTGCTGTTATGGTTTGAATTGTGTCTCCAAAAAATATATGTCATAACCCCTGGTACTTAAGAATATTATCTTATTTGAAAATAGATTCTTTGCATATGTAATCAAGTTAAGATAATGCCATACTTGATTACGTGGGCTCTAATCTGATATGGATGGTGTCCTTCTAGGAAGGGAAAACAGAGACAAGACACAGACAGGGAGAACACCATATGATGATGGAGGCGAAGATTGGAACAAAGATAAATGTACAAGCCAAGGAATGAGAAGGATTGTTGGCAACAACAGAGGCTAAAAGAAAGGCATAGAACACATTTTCCTTTAGAACCTTCAGAGAGTGTGTTCCTGATGACAGCTTGATTTTGGACTTCTGGTTTCCAGAAGCGTGAGAGAAAAAATTTCTGTTGTTTTAAGTACCCCGGTTGGTGGTACTTCATTATGGCAGCCACAGGAAACTAAAACAGCTACTTTTGGTTGGGGAGAGGGAAACAGTGGACTTATTGAACCAGAGTACATGTAAATTTTCAAGTAGATGTGTCAGGAATGGCAATGGAAATATAGAATTCTGCTTGGAGAGAGGGTTCAGAGCTTGATATACTTTTGGCAATTCTTTGGTGGTTCACCAAAGTACCGTCGTCATTTTGAAGAGGAAATGGGTAAAAAGAGAATTAAGGAAAAGGACTTTTGGTTTCGAAAAAGCAGAAAAGTAATGGCCATTGACATGTGAGAACATCAGGGTTGAACAGTTTATAAAAGCTAATGAAGACCGTTTCAAGGAGGAAGTGGCCAACAGCATGGCATGACTGAAGGTGATCTGAGGAAATGGACTGAAGAAAAAGCATGATTTTGGCTAGAAATGCTAATAATTCTTTGCATTTACACAATGATTTACAATTTGTAAGGCATTTTCATATTTTTTATCTTATTTGTTTACTACAACACCTTAAGGGACAATATCATCCTTATTTTACAGCTGAGCTCACTCTGGAACAGGGAGGTTAAATCCTTGCTTGAAGTGACACAGCTTCTAAATAACAAGATCAAGATGTGAACCTAGATTTTTCAGAGTTCAAAGTTATGCTCTTTCCAAGGAATAATGGAATATCTTTTTAAATTCCTTTTAATAAGCCTTTACTCTCACTAGGTCGAGGCTAATGATTACTAAGAAATGACAATCAACCCTGCTTAATGCTTTAATTAGCATGCTGTACATTCAAAGATTTCCTCAGTGTGATTATAAGTTTTGTGTTTATAATTTTCAATTTTAAGATGTCAATAATTTTCATAATTTAATTACATAAGAATTATAAGGATAGTCCTATAATGACTAAAGTTAATAGAATTTTAATGTGTTAAGATAGAAATGGGCTCAAATTGTTATAAGATTTCCTATGTATTCAGCATCCTGAACACAGATTGACTCATTGGTCAAATGATCAAAGAAGACACAGTAAACTAAATTTTGGAAGCTTTCTAATGCAAATGTCTTGTGTGTGTGTGAAAATGTAAGTGCTTGTTTTGGGAGTGGGAGGGAATGGATGGTGGAAATGTAGCATGTGATCCGGGGGTTTTTCCACATGTCTTGGGTTATAGTGCTCATAATCATTTCCCCACTAGCCTAATTACATGTAATTTTCTCTAGATTCCCGAAAATTCCTTCCAAGATGAAATAGTTTGGGAGGATCCTTCAAGAACTTCATAGAAGCAATGGGACTGTCTATGAAAACTCTGCTTACTTGAGAATCTCCAGAGTCACATCCTGCAGAGGAGAGGGGTGAGGGACTGGATGTCCTCAATAGAAAGTATTCAGATTTCGTTACCCTTGACTTTTGGTGGAAACATAGATGTCTGTATTCCATATGTCCCATCTTTTGTGTTAGGTGACCATGTACGTGAAGGGCCTTTCAAGCAGTGAAATATTCTTCAATATAGAATAATTAAACAACCTGCCATCTGTACAGTCTGGCCCTATAGTTTACTTTACTTGTAATTGCTTCAATGCATTTTGAGCTTTTGAGAATCCCTGTTCCCATCATTTTATTGTTTTCCCTATTATTTTCATTCTGTTTTCACATTTACTGTATGTATCTGTACTTTTTAACTGAAATCTCTGTATATATCTACTGTCTCTCTCAGTTCTTGTTTGTCATTCTGTATTTGTCTTCTCTATCTTTCATTTTGTTTCTGCCCTTTTCCCTTTCCTTTTCCACACTTGGGCTCTTTATCCATTTATCTAGTGATAAATACAGAAATCCCAAAGTGAAGCAGCAGTACAGGGTGGTATAACATTTCACTTAGGAAGTGTGGACCTTCCCTTCCGCTTATCTCAGATAGACGACAAGCAGTGAGGAAGAGAATCTGAGAGTTTGGAATAATTCAGAGCCTAGAAATAGCTTGTTCAATACTTTACTGAGGTGGTGGCAATTTAGATATTTCAGAAGAAAGGCTATCTTCACTGTGTCTACTCTACAGAGAGAATGGTGCCCTGGAACCGGGTGGAGAAGCATTCCTGTTCTTTCCTTTACATTAGATATTAAAATCATAACACCGGCCTGGAATATTTTCTTATTTTTATCTTTTTTATAACCCTATGTTTTGGTGTTTCTCTTTAAACAGTATAAACTTGAAGATTTTTCCCCCATTAGCCTTTGTTTTTTAAATGTGGGGTTGGGAGAGGCACTGCTTAGTTCATTTAGAGCTCTTTTAACTATTGAGATGTGATTCAATCATAACATTATTTTAGTTTGTTCCTTTTTAACGTAGGCATTTGCTTGTCTGATTTCTGAGGCTTTATATATTTGAGAAGTTTTTATCATGCGTCTCTATTTAAATGACCATTTTACTGGATAAAACATCTGGGTTGAAGTTTTTCCCCTTAATTTAAAAGAAATAATCCTCCATTGTCCTTTCTCATTCAGTGTTGCTTTGAAAGTATTTGATAGTGCATCTAAGTAGATCAACAAATAAATGCAAATCATATGTGTAGAACCACAGCTATATGTCACCTTCCCACAGGTAAAGTTTCAATGGAATGAGCAATTCACAGTCAAAAATCATATCAACACACAAGGAAATAAGATATCATGAGTAAGCACAAGGGATAAACAAAGGAGCAGAATCAGATTCATAAAGACTTTGGATTTTTGAATTTTTAGACATGGAATATGCAATAAATATGACCAATATCTTTCAATACTTAGAATTCTCAAAATATAAGCAAGAGATAAAGGACAAAAGGAACAAAAAAACAGAGTCTGGTCCTAAACAAGAAGCTGAATTATGATGAACACTGACTCTCTCTTCCAAGATAAATCCCAGAAAATTTAGAGAAGATAAATAGAGAAACTGTAAGAAATCCTGAGGTATTGGTGTATACATGTATGATGGTAGTAGGGGCTGAAGAAGAGGACTTCCCAGCACAATTATAGTCGTTAAAACTGGAAAGAAAGTGTGAGGATTCTGATCTAGCTTCTCCACTGCTTTGTCTTGAGGGACACAGTGTTTACCCTACAACTTCAGCAAGACATAATTTTCCTCCAAGTGTCCTCAGCAATAAAATCAGAGCAACATAGAACCCCTGTGTTTGTAAGGGGCCGAGAAAAAAGGTAAAGGGTTATGACTAACAACCTCAGGCAGTTATTTCCCCAACTCTCCCATTCCACTGCAGGATTGATACCATCCTCACCTCAAGAGCTTGCTCTGGGTGACACAAAATGGGGTCTGGTCTTCTGCAATACACAACATCTCAGAGAGGATTTAATACTCAGAGGGGAAAATGAGCATACAGGCCCCAAATCACAAGGCACTTAAAGAAAGTAGCCATTTCAATAAAAAGAAAAAAATGCTAGATTAAAAAATTTAACAAAAATGGAGAAATATAAAATGAGCCTAGTAAATGGCTTCAAAGAAATAAGAGAAAGTATTACCAGCATGAATCAAATAAAACAATAAATAAAAATAGAACCAAGGTGAAATGACATAAAATATATATTTGTTTTAATAAATACCACAGTAGGTAACAAGTACAATGGTACATCTGTACAGGAATTAGTGAACTGGAAGAACAGAATGAGGAAATCTCATATACGAAAGAAGGAAAAGAAAACAAAAGAGACCAGCAAAATTGGAGAGAGATGATGGACAGAAGTAAAATTATTAAAATTCAGATAATAGGACTTAAAGAATGAGAAAAATAAATATGGAGATGATGAAATGCCTGAAGAGATATTGGAGATAAATTTTTTGAAATTCAGACCATAAATAGAAATTTATGTTTAAAAGAGCAAATAGAATTCCAAAGAGGAGAGCTAAGGAAAAACCCACATTGAAACACATTAAATTTAGGAATCTCAAAGACAGATGAGGTTGTGGTTCAAGATCATGAAGTAGAAGTCCCGCAAGGTGAGAGTGAACTAAGAGACTGTTCATAAAGCCATTATGCAACCTTACTGAGTTTTACCCCCAGGAGCCGGTACAGAAGCAACAGAATGAAAGGCGCCCATTGTTTCTGTGAAAGAAGTCTATTTGCTTGTCTTAATAGCTATGGAGTGAGGGGTAAACTTCTAATTGAACACACATGTAAGGATTGAGTTCAATTTTCTCCATAGATGAGGGATGCCAGTGTGCACCACCTTTATACTCAACCTCTGCTTCACCCAAGGTTGCCAGTGTCTCTGTGAAAGGAGCTTGTGAACACACCTGGTGCCCGGGCTTTTGTGGCTGTCATGGAGAATACTCATCCCTTGATAACCTGGCCCTGGTAGACATCAGACCTTGTATTCTTAGGTTCAATGGGATGGTAGCAAGCACAGAAATAGTTCTTAGCTGGCTATACTCCTAATGCTCAGTGCAGACAAAAACACCAATCTCCTAGTCTTCTCTTGAAAGACGCATGTTTATGTGCTCTAAAAGCTGCTACCTGAAGGTATGGCTTCCAATGAGCCTTGATCTAGGTGCTGACTGAGATCCTTTCCTTTGGGAAACTGACAGATTTTGTTATACCCTCAACTACTGGGAGTCACTAAGTACAAAGAAAGCTGCTTGGACAATCACAAAGTATAGAAAGACATCTGAGAGCTAGGGCAGAGTTGAATGATAACAATCATCTGCTACATGAGACTATTAATTCAAAACTAGGACGGCGAGGTGTCTTTTATTTACTGTGCAGAATACAACAAAGAGGGTGAAGGAAAATGAAGAAACAAAAGAACACGTACCAAAGGAAAGAATAAGATAAAGACTCAGAAAGACTTTAAGGAGATGGAGATAAGTGACTTATCTGATAAAGAGTTCAATAAAAGTGTCATAAAGATGCTCACCAAAGCCATGGGAACAAAGCATGAACAAAGTGACAATTTCAGTAAAGAGATAAAAATATAAGAAAGTGTCCAAAAAATTTTCAGACATGAAGAATACAATAACTGAATTGAAAAATTTAATAGAAGGGTTCAACATCAGACCAGATAGTGTGCCAGAAAGCATTAGTGAACTCAAAGACAGGGTAGTGGCATCCATCCAATCAAAAGGACAGAAAGGAAAAAGAATGCAAAAGAGTGAAGATAGCTTAAAGGACTTATGAGACAACATCAGGCAGACTAATATGTATGCTACAGGAGCGCCAGAAAGAGAAGAGTGAGAGAATGAGGCAGAAAACATAACTAATGAAATAACTGCTGAAAACTTCTGTAACCTGGGGAAGTAAACAAACATCCAGATCCAGAGTGTCTAGGCAGATCCAAAAAAGATGAATACAAAGAGATCCACGCCAAGGTACGTTATAATTAAATTGTTGAAAGTTAAAGAAAAGCAGAGAATCCTAAAATCAGCAAGAGGAAAACAACTTGCTAGTTACAAGGGAACTCCATAAAACCATCAGCAGATTTTTCAGCAGGAACTTTTCAGCCCAGAGGTGAGTGCCACAATATATTCAAAGGACTGAAAGAAAAAACCTACAAACTGAGAAGACTCTATGCAGCAAAACTGTCCTTCAGAATTGAAGGAGAGATGAGGAGTTTTCTGGAGAAGCAAAAGCTAATAAAGGAGTTCATCACCACTAGACTAGCCTTGCAAGAAATGTTAAAAGGACTTCTTTAAGCTGAAACAAAAGGGTGCTAATTGTAGCAGGAAAACATATAAAAGTATAAATATCATAGGTAAAGGGAAATATGTAGCTAAATTCAGAATAACCTAATGTTGTAACGGTGATGAGTTAATCACTTATAAATGCAGTAGGAAGCTTAAAAGATAAAAGAAGTAAATATAACTATAAATACAATAATTTGTTAATAGTTACAAAAAATAAAAAGATGTATAATGTAACATCAACACATAAAACATGTGCGAGAGGGAACAAAAATGTTGAACTTTAGAATGCATTTGAACTTAAATTCTTATCAATTGAAAACTCACTGTTATAAGAAATATATTTTATGCGAGCCTCCTGGTAACTGCAAAGCAAACACCTATATTAGATATTCAAAAATAAAGAGAAAGGAATCAAAGCATATCAATTCAGAAAAATCAACAAATCACAAAAGAGGAAATCAGACAAGAAGGTAGAAAAAAATTACAAAACAGCCAGAAATTAATGAACAAAATGTTAATAAGTCCATACCAGTCATAAATTACTTTAAATGTAGACAGATTAAGTGCTCTAATCCAAAGACATAGAGTGGCTGAATGGATAAAACAAAAAGACCCAACTATATGTTGCTGGAAGAGACTTACTTCACCTTTATGAATGTACAGAACTGAAAACACAGGAACTAAAAACATAGTCCACGCAATGGATAAGAAGGCTGGGGTAGCTATTCTTAAGTCAGACAAAATAGACTTGAAGACAAAGATTGTAATAAGAGACTAAAGAGTCATTGTATGAAGACAAGGAGTCAATCCACCAACAGGCTATTACTTTTAAGAATGTTGATACAATCAACATCAGAGCACTTAAATATGTGAAGAAAATTTTATCAGACCAAAAGGGAAAAACGGACAGCAATGCAATGATACTTCATTAGCAGGGGAATTCAGTTCTCCATTTTCATCAAAGGATAGATGTTTAAACAGAAAATCAATAAAGAAACAAAACATTGCAGTTAAATGACTAGTTAGATCAAATGGTCTTAAGATATATTTACAGAACATTCCATCCAAAACAGCAGAATACACTTTGCTCCAAGTATGCACAGAACGTTCTCCAGGACAGCTCACATGTGAGGCCACAAAACAAGTCTTAATAAATGTAAGAAGATTGAAATCCTATCACGCGTCACTTCTGATCACAATGATATTAATGGTATGAAACTAGAAATCAATTACAGAAAGAAAACTTGAGAATTCACAAACATGTGGAGAGTGTGCTCTTGAACAACACAAGGGTCAAAGAAGAAATAAAGAGAGAATTCAAAGATACCTTGAGACAATGGAAAATGGAAGTACAATGTACCAAAATGTATAGGAGGTAGCAAAAACAGTTCTAAGAGGAAAGTTCATAGCAATAAATGCCTATATGAATACACTAGAAAGATCTCAAATAAATAACCTAACTTCTTTACACCTCAAAGACATAGAAAAAGAAAAAGACATGAATCCAAAACTCAGGAGAAGGAAGGAAATAACCAAGATCAAAATGGAAATAAATGAAATAAAGACTAAAAAGACAATAGAAAAGATCAATGTAATTAGGTATTGGATTTTTGGGAAGATAAACAAAATAGAGGAATATTTAGATAGTCTCACCAAGAAAAAGAGAGGACTCAAACAAATAGGATAATAAACAAAAGAGGTGACATTAAAACTGATACCACAAAAACACAAAGGATCATAAGAGACTACTTAAATAGTTATATAGCAACAAATTGGACAACCTAGAAGAAATGGATAAATTCCTAGAAACATACAACCTACCAAGATAGAATCAGGAAGAAATGGGAAACTGAATAGACTGATTACTAGTAAGAAGATTGAATCAGTAATCAAAAACCTCCCAACAAACAAAAGTCCAGGAGCAGATGGCTTCACTGGTGAATTCTACCGAACATTTGAAGAGTGAAGCTTTCCAAACTTTTTCAAAAAACAGAAGAGGAAGTAATACTTCCAACCTCATTTTATGAGGCCAGCATTATCCTGATACTAAACCCAGACGGGAATGTTATAAGAAAAGAAAACTATGTGCCAATACCCCTGATGAAAATAGATGCAAAAATTCTCAATAAAATATTAGCCAACCAAATTCAACAAATGCTAGAAAAACAATTTGTAACAGTGTGTGGTGATAGATGTTAACTAGATTTACTGCGGTGATCACTCTGCAGTATGTACATGTATCGAATCGGTATGCTGTACACTGGAAACCAATACAACTTGACATGTCATTTTATCTCAATTAAAATCAAAAAGGGTTCCAGTCTTAAAGACTGAGAGATTGGTTGATTCTTTTGTTAAAAATGGAGAGGCTAAAGATGACAACCTGCTGTTATGGTTTGAATTGTGTCTCCAAAAAATATATGTCATAACCCCTGGTACTTAAGAATATTATCTTATTTGAAAATAGATTCTTTGCATATGTAATCAAGTTAAGATAATGCCATACCTGATTACGTGGGCTCTAATCTGATATGGATGGTGTCCTTCTAGGAAGGGAAAACAGAGACAAGACACAGACAGGGAGAACACCATATGATGATGGAGGCGAAGATTGGAACAAAGATAAATGTACAAGCCAAGGAATGAGAAGGATTGTTGGCAACAACAGAGGCTAAAAGAAAGGCATAGAACACATTTTCCTTTAGAACCTTCAGAGAGTGTGTTCCTGATGACAGCTTGATTTTGGACTTCTGGTTTCCAGAAGCGTGAGAGAAAAAATTTCTGTTGTTTTAAGTACCCCGGTTGGTGGTACTTCATTATGGCAGCCACAGGAAACTAAAACAGCTACTTTTGGTTGGGGAGAGGGAAACGGTGGATTTATTGAACCAGAGTACATGTAAATTTTCAAGTAGATGTGTCAGGAATGGCAATGGAAATATAGAATTCTGCTTGGAGAGAGGGTTCAGAGCTTGATATACTTTTGGCAATTCTTTGGTGGTTCACCAAAGTACCGTCGTCATTTTGAAGAGGAAATGGGTAAAAAGAGAATTAAGGAAAAGGACTTTTGGTTTCGAAAAAGCAGAAAAGTAATGGCCATTGACATGTGAGAACATCAGGGTTGAACAGTTTATAAAAGCTAATGAAGACCGTTTCAAGGAGGAAGTGGCCAACAGCATGGCATGACTGAAGGTGATCTGAGGAAATGGACTGAAGAAAAAGCATGATTTTGGCTAGAAATGCTAATAATTCTTTGCATTTACACAATGATTTACAATTTGTAAGGCATTTTCATATTTTTTATCTTATTTGTTTACTACAACACCTTAAGGGACAATATCATCCTTATTTTACAGCTGAGCTCACTCTGGAACAGGGAGGTTAAATCCTTGCTTGAAGTGACACAGCTTCTAAATAACAAGATCAAGATGTGAACCTAGATTTTTCAGAGTTCAAAGTTATGCTCTTTCCAAGGAATAATGGAATATCTTTTTAAATTCCTTTTAATAAGCCTTTACTCTCACTAGGTCGAGGCTAATGATTACTAAGAAATGACAATCAACCCTGCTTAATGCTTTAATTAGCATGCTGTACATTCAAAGATTTCCTCAGTGTGATTATAAGTTTTGTGTTTATAATTTTCAATTTTAAGATGTCAATAATTTTCATAATTTAATTACATAAGAATTATAAGGATAGTCCTATAATGACTAAAGTTAATAGAATTTTAATGTGTTAAGATAGAAATGGGCTCAAATTGTTATAAGATTTCCTATGTATTCAGCATCCTGAACACAGATTCACTCATTGGTCAAATGATCAAAGAAGACACAGTAAACTAAATTTTGGAAGCTTTCTAATGCAAATGTCTTGTGTGTGTGTGAAAATGTAAGTGCTTGTTTTGGGAGTGGGAGGGAATGGATGGTGGAAATGTAGCATGTGATCCGGGGGTTTTTCCACATGTCTTGGGTTATAGTGCTCATAATCATTTCCCCACTAGCCTAATTACATGTAATTTTCTCTAGATTCCAGAAAATTCCTTCCAAGATGAAATAGTTTGGGAGGATCCTTCAAGAACTTCATAGAAGCAATGGGACTGTCTATGAAAACTCTGCTTACTCGAGAATCTCCAGAGTCACATCCTGCAGAGGAGAGGGGTGAGGGACTGGATGTCCTCAATAGAAAGTATTCAGATTTCGTTAGCCTTGACTTTTGGTGGAAACATAGATGTCTGTATTCCATATGTCCCATCTTTTGTGTTAGGTGACCATGTACGTGAAGGGCCTTTCAAGCAGTGAAATATTCTTCAATATAGAATAATTAAACAACCTGCCATCTGTACAGTCTGGCCCTATATTTTACTTTACTTGTAATTGCTTCAATGCATTTTGAGCTTTTGAGAATCCCTGTTCCCATCATTTTATTGTTTTCCCTATTATTTTCATTCTGTTTTCACATTTACTGTATGTATCTGTACTTTTTAACTGAAATCTCTGTATATATCTACTGTCTCTCTCAGTTCTTGTTTGTCATTCTGTATTTGTCTTCTCTATCTTTCATTTTGTTTCTGCCCTTTTCCCTTTCCTTTTCCACACTTGGGCTCTTTATCCATTTATCTAGTGATAAATACAGAAATCCCAAAGTGAAGCAGCCGTACAGGGTGGTATAACATTTCACTTAGGAAGTGTGGACCTTCCCTTCCGCTTATCTCAGATAGACGACAAGCAGTGAGGAAGAGAATCTGAGAGTTTGGAATAATTCAGAGCCTAGAAATAGCTTGTTCAATACTTTACTGAGGTGGTGGCAATTTAGATATTTCAGAAGAAAGGCTATCTTCACTGTGTCTACTCTACAGAGAGAATGGTGCCCTGGAACCGGGTGGAGAAGCATTCCTGTTCTTTCCTTTACATTAGATATTAAAATCATAACACCGGCCTGGAATATTTTCTTATTTTTATCTTTTTTATAACCCTATGTTTTGGTGTTTCTCTTTAAACAGTATAAACTTGAAGATTTTTCCCCCATTAGCCTTTGTTTTTTAAATGTGGGGTTGGGAGAGGCACTGCTTAGTTCATTTAGAGCTCTTTTAACTATTGAGATGTGATTCAATCATAACATTATTTTAGTTTGTTCCTTTTTAACGTAGGCATTTGCTTGTCTGATTTCTGAGGCTTTATATATTTGAGAAGTTTTTATCATGCGTCTCTATTTAAATGGCCATTTTACTGGATAAAACATCTGGGTTGAAGTTTTTCCCCTTAATTTAAAAGAAATAATCCTCCATTGTCCTTTCTCATTCAGTGTTGCTTTGAAAGTATTTGATAGTGCATCTAAGTAGATCAACAAATAAATGCAAATCATATGTGTAGAACCACAGCTATATGTCACCTTCCCACAGGTAAAGTTTCAATGGAATGAGCAATTCACAGTCAAAAATCATATCAACACACAAGGAAATAAGATATCATGAGTAAGCACAAGGGATAAACAAAGGAGCAGAATCAGATTCATAAAGACTTTGGATTTTTGAATTTTTAGACATGGAATATGCAATAAATATGACCAATATCTTTCAATACTTAGAATTCTCAAAATATAAGCAAGAGATAAAGGACAAAAGGAACAAAAAAACAGAGTCTGGTCCTAAACAAGAAGCTGAATTATGATGAACACTGACTCTCTCTTCCAAGATAAATCCCAGAAAATTTAGAGAAGATAAATAGAGAAACTGTAAGAAATCCTGAGGTATTGGTGTATACATGTATGATGGTAGTAGGGGCTGAAGAAGAGGACTTCCCAGCACAATTATAGTCGTTAAAACTGGAAAGAAAGTGTGAGGATTCTGATCTAGCTTCTCCACTGCTTTGTCTTGAGGGACACAGTGTTTACCCTACAACTTCAGCAAGACATAATTTTCCTCCAAGTGTCCTCAGCAATAAAATCAGAGCAACATAGAACCCCTGTGTTTGTAAGGGGCCGAGAAAAAAGGTAAAGGGTTATGACTAACAACCTCAGGCAGTTATTTCCCCAACTCTCCCATTCCACTGCAGGATTGATACCATCCTCACCTCAAGATCTTGCTCTGGGTGACACAAAATGGGGTCTGGTCTTCTGCAATACACAACATCTCAGAGAGGATTTAATACTCAGAGGGGAAAATGAGCATACAGGCCCCAAATCACAAGGCACTTAAAGAAAGTAGCCATTTCAATAAAAAGAAAAAAATGCTAGATTAAAAAATTTAACAAAAATGGAGAAATATAAAATGAGCCTAGTAAATGGCTTCAAAGAAATAAGAGAAAGTATTACCAGCATGAATCAAATAAAACAATAAATAAAAATAGAACCAAGGTGAAATGACATAAAATATATATTTGTTTTAATAAATACCACAGTAGGTAACAAGTACAATGGTACATCTGTACAGGAATTAGTGAACTGGAAGAACAGAATGAGGAAATCTCATATACGAAAGAAGGAAAAGAAAACAAAAGAGACCAGCAAAATTGGAGAGAGATGATGGACAGAAGTAAAATTATTAAAATTCAGATAATAGGACTTAAAGAATGAGAAAAATAAATATGGAGATGATGAAATGCCTGAAGAGATATTGGAGATAAATTTTTTGAAATTCAGACCATAAATAGAAATTTATGTTTAAAAGAGCAAATAGAATTCCAAAGAGGAGAGCTAAGGAAAAACCCACATTGAAACACATTAAATTTAGGAATCTCAAAGACAGATGAGGTTGTGGTTCAAGATCATGAAGTAGAAGTCCCGCAAGGTGAGAGTGAACTAAGAGACTGTTCATAAAGCCATTATGCAACCTTACTGAGTTTTACCCCCAGGAGCCGGTACAGAAGCAACAGAATGAAAGGCGCCCATTGTTTCTGTGAAAGAAGTCTATTTGCTTGTCTTAATAGCTATGGAGTGAGGGGTAAACTTCTAATTGAACACACATGTAAGGATTGAGTTCAATTTTCTCCATAGATGAGGGATGCCAGTGTGCACCACCTTTATACTCAACCTCTGCTTCACCCAAGGTTGCCAGTGTCTCTGTGAAAGGAGCTTGTGAACACACCTGGTGCCCGGGCTTTTGTGGCTGTCATGGAGAATACTCATCCCTTGATAACCTGGCCCTGGTAGACATCAGACCTTGTATTCTTAGGTTCAATGGGATGGTAGCAAGCACAGAAATAGTTCTTAGCTGGCTATACTCCTAATGCTCAGTGCAGACAAAAACACCAATCTCCTAGTCTTCTCTTGAAAGACGCATGTTTATGTGCTCTAAAAGCTGCTACCTGAAGGTATGGCTTCCAATGAGCCTTGATCTAGGTGCTGACTGAGATCCTTTCCTTTGGGAAACTGACAGATTTTGTTATACCCTCAACTACTGGGAGTCACTAAGTACAAAGAAAGCTGCTTGGACAATCACAAAGTATAGAAAGACATCTGAGAGCTAGGGCAGAGTTGAATGATAACAATCATCTGCTACATGAGACTATTAATTCAAAACTAGGACGGCGAGGTGTCTTTTATTTACTGTGCAGAATACAACAAAGAGGGTGAAGGAAAATGAAGAAACAAAAGAACACGTACCAAAGGAAAGAATAAGATAAAGACTCAGAAAGACTTTAAGGAGATGGAGATAAGTGACTTATCTGATAAAGAGTTCAATAAAAGTGTCATAAAGATGCTCACCAAAGCCATGGGAACAAAGCATGAACAAAGTGACAATTTCAGTAAAGAGATAAAAATATAAGAAAGTGTCCAAAAAATTTTCAGACATGAAGAATACAATAACTGAATTGAAAAATTTAATAGAAGGGTTCAACATCAGACCAGATAGTGTGCCAGAAAGCATTAGTGAACTCAAAGACAGGGTAGTGGCATCCATCCAATCAAAAGGACAGAAAGGAAAAAGAATGCAAAAGAGTGAAGATAGCTTAAAGGACTTATGAGACAACATCAGGCAGACTAATATGTATGCTACAGGAGCGCCAGAAAGAGAAGAGTGAGAGAATGAGGCAGAAAACATAACTAATGAAATAACTGCTGAAAACTTCTGTAACCTGGGGAAGTAAACAAACATCCAGATCCAGAGTGTCTAGGCAGATCCAAAAAAGATGAATACAAAGAGATCCACGCCAAGGTACGTTATAATTAAATTGTTGAAAGTTAAAGAAAAGCAGAGAATCCTAAAATCAGCAAGAGGAAAACAACTTGCTAGTTACAAGGGAACTCCATAAAACCATCAGCAGATTTTTCAGCAGGAACTTTTCAGCCCAGAGGTGAGTGCCACAATATATTCAAAGGACTGAAAGAAAAAACCTACAAACTGAGAAGACTCTATGCAGCAAAACTGTCCTTCAGAATTGAAGGAGAGATGAGGAGTTTTCTGGAGAAGCAAAAGCTAATAAAGGAGTTCATCACCACTAGACTAGCCTTGCAAGAAATGTTAAAAGGACTTCTTTAAGCTGAAACAAAAGGGTGCTAATTGTAGCAGGAAAACATATAAAAGTATAAATATCATAGGTAAAGGGAAATATGTAGCTAAATTCAGAATAACCTAATGTTGTAACGGTGATGAGTTAATCACTTATAAATGCAGTAGGAAGCTTAAAAGATAAAAGAAGTAAATATAACTATAAATACAATAATTTGTTAATAGTTACAAAAAATAAAAAGATGTATAATGTAACATCAACACATAAAACATGTGCGAGAGGGAACAAAAATGTTGAACTTTAGAATGCATTTGAACTTAAATTCTTATCAATTGAAAACTCACTGTTATAAGAAATATATTTTATGCGAGCCTCCTGGTAACTGCAAAGCAAACACCTATATTAGATATTCAAAAATAAAGAGAAAGGAATCAAAGCATATCAATTCAGAAAAATCAACAAATCACAAAAGAGGAAATCAGACAAGAAGGTAGAAAAAAATTACAAAACAGCCAGAAATTAATGAACAAAATGTTAATAAGTCCATACCAGTCATAAATTACTTTAAATGTAGACAGATTAAGTGCTCTAATCCAAAGACATAGAGTGGCTGAATGGATAAAACAAAAAGACCCAACTATATGTTGCTGGAAGAGACTTACTTCACCTTTATGAATGTACAGAACTGAAAACACAGGAACTAAAAACATAGTCCACGCAATGGATAAGAAGGCTGGGGTAGCTATTCTTAAGTCAGACAAAATAGACTTGAAGACAAAGATTGTAATAAGAGACTAAAGAGTCATTGTATGAAGACAAGGAGTCAATCCACCAACAGGCTATTACTTTTAAGAATGTTGATACAATCAACATCAGAGCACTTAAATATGTGAAGAAAATTTTATCAGACCAAAAGGGAAAAACGGACAGCAATGCAATGATACTTCATTAGCAGGGGAATTCAGTTCTCCATTTTCATCAAAGGATAGATGTTTAAACAGAAAATCAATAAAGAAACAAAACATTGCAGTTAAATGACTAGTTAGATCAAATGGTCTTAAGATATATTTACAGAACATTCCATCCAAAACAGCAGAATACACTTTGCTCCAAGTATGCACAGAACGTTCTCCAGGACAGCTCACATGTGAGGCCACAAAACAAGTCTTAATAAATGTAAGAAGATTGAAATCCTATCACGCGTCACTTCTGATCACAATGATATTAATGGTATGAAACTAGAAATCAATTACAGAAAGAAAACTTGAGAATTCACAAACATGTGGAGAGTGTGCTCTTGAACAACACAAGGGTCAAAGAAGAAATAAAGAGAGAATTCAAAGATACCTTGAGACAATGGAAAATGGAAGTACAATGTACCAAAATGTATAGGAGGTAGCAAAAACAGTTCTAAGAGGAAAGTTCATAGCAATAAATGCCTATATGAATACACTAGAAAGATCTCAAATAAATAACCTAACTTCTTTACACCTCAAAGACATAGAAAAAGAAAAAGACATGAATCCAAAACTCAGGAGAAGGAAGGAAATAACCAAGATCAAAATGGAAATAAATGAAATAAAGACTAAAAAGACAATAGAAAAGATCAATGTAATTAGGTATTGGATTTTTGGGAAGATAAACAAAATAGAGGAATATTTAGATAGTCTCACCAAGAAAAAGAGAGGACTCAAACAAATAGGATAATAAACAAAAGAGGTGACATTAAAACTGATACCACAAAAACACAAAGGATCATAAGAGACTACTTAAATAGTTATATAGCAACAAATTGGACAACCTAGAAGAAATGGATAAATTCCTAGAAACATACAACCTACCAAGATAGAATCAGGAAGAAATGGGAAACTGAATAGACTGATTACTAGTAAGAAGATTGAATCAGTAATCAAAAACCTCCCAACAAACAAAAGTCCAGGAGCAGATGGCTTCACTGGTGAATTCTACCGAACATTTGAAGAGTGAAGCTTTCCAAACTTTTTCAAAAAACAGAAGAGGAAGTAATACTTCCAACCTCATTTTATGAGGCCAGCATTATCCTGATACTAAACCCAGACGGGAATGTTATAAGAAAAGAAAACTATGTGCCAATACCCCTGATGAAAATAGATGCAAAAATTCTCAATAAAATATTAGCCAACCAAATTCAACAAATGCTAGAAAAACAATTTGTAACAGTGTGTGGTGATAGATGTTAACTAGATTTACTGCGGTGATCACTCTGCAGTATGTACATGTATCGAATCGGTATGCTGTACACTGGAAACCAATACAACTTGACATGTCATTTTATCTCAATTAAAATCAAAAAGGGTTCCAGTCTTAAAGACTGAGAGATTGGTTGATTCTTTTGTTAAAAATGGAGAGGCTAAAGATGACAACCTGCTGTTATGGTTTGAATTGTGTCTCCAAAAAATATATGTCATAACCCCTGGTACTTAAGAATATTATCTTATTTGAAAACAGATTCTTTGCATATGTAATCAAGTTAAGATAATGCCATACTTGATTACGTGGGCTCTAATCTGATATGGATGGTGTCCTTCTAGGAAGGGAAAACAGAGACAAGACACAGACAGGGAGAACACCATATGATGATGGAGGCGAAGATTGGAACAAAGATAAATGTACAAGCCAAGGAATGAGAAGGATTGTTGGCAACAACAGAGGCTAAAAGAAAGGCATAGAACACATTTTCCTTTAGAACCTTCAGAGAGTGTGTTCCTGATGACAGCTTGATTTTGGACTTCTGGTTTCCAGAAGCGTGAGAGAAAAAATTTCTGTTGTTTTAAGTACCCCGGTTGGTGGTACTTCATTATGGCAGCCACAGGAAACTAAAACAGCTACTTTTGGTTGGGGAGAGGGAAACGGTGGATTTATTGAACCAGAGTACATGTAAATTTTCAAGTAGATGTGTCAGGAATGGCAATGGAAATATAGAATTCTGCTTGGAGAGAGGGTTCAGAGCTTGATATACTTTTGGCAATTCTTTGGTGGTTCACCAAAGTACCGTCGTCATTTTGAAGAGGAAATGGGTAAAAAGAGAATTAAGGAAAAGGACTTTTGGTTTCGAAAAAGCAGAAAAGTAATGGCCATTGACATGTGAGAACATCAGGGTTGAACAGTTTATAAAAGCTAATGAAGACCGTTTCAAGGAGGAAGTGGCCAACAGCATGGCATGACTGAAGGTGATCTGAGGAAATGGACTGAAGAAAAAGCATGATTTTGGCTAGAAATGCTAATAATTCTTTGCATTTACACAATGATTTACAATTTGTAAGGCATTTTCATATTTTTTATCTTATTTGTTTACTACAACACCTTAAGGGACAATATCATCCTTATTTTACAGCTGAGCTCACTCTGGAACAGGGAGGTTAAATCCTTGCTTGAAGTGACACAGCTTCTAAATAACAAGATCAAGATGTGAACCTAGATTTTCAGAGTTCAAAGTTATGCTCTTTCCAAGGAATAATGGAATATCTTTTTAAATTCCTTTTAATAAGCCTTTACTCTCACTAGGTCGAGGCTAATGATTACTAAGAAATGACAATCAACCCTGCTTAATGCTTTAATTAGCATGCTGTACATTCAAAGATTTCCTCAGTGTGATTATAAGTTTTGTGTTTATAATTTTCAATTTTAAGATGTCAATAATTTTCATAATTTAATTACATAAGAATTATAAGGATAGTCCTATAATGACTAAAGTTAATAGAATTTTAATGTGTTAAGATAGAAATGGGCTCAAATTGTTATAAGATTTCCTATGTATTCAGCATCCTGAACACAGATTCACTCATTGGTCAAATGATCAAAGAAGACACAGTAAACTAAATTTTGGAAGCTTTCTAATGCAAATGTCTTGTGTGTGTGTGAAAATGTAAGTGCTTGTTTTGGGAGTGGGAGGGAATGGATGGTGGAAATGTAGCATGTGATCCGGGGGTTTTTCCACATGTCTTGGGTTATAGTGCTCATAATCATTTCCCCACTAGCCTAATTACATGTAATTTTCTCTAGATTCCCGAAAATTCCTTCCAAGATGAAATAGTTTGGGAGGATCCTTCAAGAACTTCATAGAAGCAATGGGACTGTCTATGAAAACTCTGCTTACTCGAGAATCTCCAGAGTCACATCCTGCAGAGGAGAGGGGTGAGGGACTGGATGTCCTCAATAGAAAGTATTCAGATTTCGTTAGCCTTGACTTTTGGTGGAAACATAGATGTCTGTATTCCATATGTCCCATCTTTTGTGTTAGGTGACCATGTACGTGAAGGGCCTTTCAAGCAGTGAAATATTCTTCAATATAGAATAATTAAACAACCTGCCATCTGTACAGTCTGGCCCTATATTTTACTTTACTTGTAATTGCTTCAATGCATTTTGAGCTTTTGAGAATCCCTGTTCCCATCATTTTATTGTTTTCCCTATTATTTTCATTCTGTTTTCACATTTACTGTATGTATCTGTACTTTTTAACTGAAATCTCTGTATATATCTACTGTCTCTCTCAGTTCTTGTTTGTCATTCTGTATTTGTCTTCTCTATCTTTCATTTTGTTTCTGCCCTTTTCCCTTTCCTTTTCCACACTTGGGCTCTTTATCCATTTATCTAGTGATAAATACAGAAATCCCAAAGTGAAGCAGCAGTACAGGGTGGTATAACATTTCACTTAGGAAGTGTGGACCTTCCCTTCCGCTTATCTCAGATAGACGACAAGCAGTGAGGAAGAGGATCTGAGAGTTTGGAATAATTCAGAGCCTAGAAATAGCTTGTTCAATACTTTACTGAGGTGGTGGCAATTTAGATATTTCAGAAGAAAGGCTATCTTCACTGTGTCTACTCTACAGAGAGAATGGTGCCCTGGAACCGGGTGGAGAAGCATTCCTGTTCTTTCCTTTACATTAGATATTAAAATCATAACACCGGCCTGGAATATTTTCTTATTTTTATCTTTTTTATAACCCTATGTTTTGGTGTTTCTCTTTAAACAGTATAAACTTGAAGATTTTTCCCCCATTAGCCTTTGTTTTTTAAATGTGGGGTTGGGAGAGGCACTGCTTAGTTCATTTAGAGCTCTTTTAACTATTGAGATGTGATTCAATCATAACATTATTTTAGTTTGTTCCTTTTTAACGTAGGCATTTGCTTGTCTGATTTCTGAGGCTTTATATATTTGAGAAGTTTTTATCATGCGTCTCTATTTAAATGGCCATTTTACTGGATAAAACATCTGGGTTGAAGTTTTTCCCCTTAATTTAAAAGAAATAATCCTCCATTGTCCTTTCTCATTCAGTGTTGCTTTGAAAGTATTTGATAGTGCATCTAAGTAGATCAACAAATAAATGCAAATCATATGTGTAGAACCACAGCTATATGTCACCTTCCCACAGGTAAAGTTTCAATGGAATGAGCAATTCACAGTCAAAAATCATATCAACACACAAGGAAATAAGATATCATGAGTAAGCACAAGGGATAAACAAAGGAGCAGAATCAGATTCATAAAGACTTTGGATTTTTGAATTTTTAGACATGGAATATGCAATAAATATGACCAATATCTTTCAATACTTAGAATTCTCAAAATATAAGCAAGAGATAAAGGACAAAAGGAACAAAAAAACAGAGTCTGGTCCTAAACAAGAAGCTGAATTATGATGAACACTGACTCTCTCTTCCAAGATAAATCCCAGAAAATTTAGAGAAGATAAATAGAGAAACTGTAAGAAATCCTGAGGTATTGGTGTATACATGTATGATGGTAGTAGGGGCTGAAGAAGAGGACTTCCCAGCACAATTATAGTCGTTAAAACTGGAAAGAAAGTGTGAGGATTCTGATCTAGCTTCTCCACTGCTTTGTCTTGAGGGACACAGTGTTTACCCTACAACTTCAGCAAGACATAATTTTCCTCCAAGTGTCCTCAGCAATAAAATCAGAGCAACATAGAACCCCTGTGTTTGTAAGGGGCCGAGAAAAAAGGTAAAGGGTTATGACTAACAACCTCAGGCAGTTATTTCCCCAACTCTCCCATTCCACTGCAGGATTGATACCATCCTCACCTCAAGAGCTTGCTCTGGGTGACACAAAATGGGGTCTGGTCTTCTGCAATACACAACATCTCAGAGAGGATTTAATACTCAGAGGGGAAAATGAGCATACAGGCCCCAAATCACAAGGCACTTAAAGAAAGTAGCCATTTCAATAAAAAGAAAAAAATGCTAGATTAAAAAATTTAACAAAAATGGAGAAATATAAAATGAGCCTAGTAAATGGCTTCAAAGAAATAAGAGAAAGTATTACCAGCATGAATCAAATAAAACAATAAATAAAAATAGAACCAAGGTGAAATGACATAAAATATATATTTGTTTTAATAAATACCACAGTAGGTAACAAGTACAATGGTACATCTGTACAGGAATTAGTGAACTGGAAGAACAGAATGAGGAAATCTCATATACGAAAGAAGGAAAAGAAAACAAAAGAGACCAGCAAAATTGGAGAGAGATGATGGACAGAAGTAAAATTATTAAAATTCAGATAATAGGACTTAAAGAATGAGAAAAATAAATATGGAGATGATGAAATGCCTGAAGAGATATTGGAGATAAATTTTTTGAAATTCAGACCATAAATAGAAATTTATGTTTAAAAGAGCAAATAGAATTCCAAAGAGGAGAGCTAAGGAAAAACCCACATTGAAACACATTAAATTTAGGAATCTCAAAGACAGATGAGGTTGTGGTTCAAGATCATGAAGTAGAAGTCCCGCAAGGTGAGAGTGAACTAAGAGACTGTTCATAAAGCCATTATGCAACCTTACTGAGTTTTACCCCCAGGAGCCGGTACAGAAGCAACAGAATGAAAGGCGCCCATTGTTTCTGTGAAAGAAGTCTATTTGCTTGTCTTAATAGCTATGGAGTGAGGGGTAAACTTCTAATTGAACACACATGTAAGGATTGAGTTCAATTTTCTCCATAGATGAGGGATGCCAGTGTGCACCACCTTTATACTCAACCTCTGCTTCACCCAAGGTTGCCAGTGTCTCTGTGAAAGGAGCTTGTGAACACACCTGGTGCCCGGGCTTTTGTGGCTGTCATGGAGAATACTCATCCCTTGATAACCTGGCCCTGGTAGACATCAGACCTTGTATTCTTAGGTTCAATGGGATGGTAGCAAGCACAGAAATAGTTCTTAGCTGGCTATACTCCTAATGCTCAGTGCAGACAAAAACACCAATCTCCTAGTCTTCTCTTGAAAGACGCATGTTTATGTGCTCTAAAAGCTGCTACCTGAAGGTATGGCTTCCAATGAGCCTTGATCTAGGTGCTGACTGAGATCCTTTCCTTTGGGAAACTGACAGATTTTGTTATACCCTCAACTACTGGGAGTCACTAAGTACAAAGAAAGCTGCTTGGACAATCACAAAGTATAGAAAGACATCTGAGAGCTAGGGCAGAGTTGAATGATAACAATCATCTGCTACATGAGACTATTAATTCAAAACTAGGACGGCGAGGTGTCTTTTATTTACTGTGCAGAATACAACAAAGAGGGTGAAGGAAAATGAAGAAACAAAAGAACACGTACCAAAGGAAAGAATAAGATAAAGACTCAGAAAGACTTTAAGGAGATGGAGATAAGTGACTTATCTGATAAAGAGTTCAATAAAAGTGTCATAAAGATGCTCACCAAAGCCATGGGAACAAAGCATGAACAAAGTGACAATTTCAGTAAAGAGATAAAAATATAAGAAAGTGTCCAAAAAATTTTCAGACATGAAGAATACAATAACTGAATTGAAAAATTTAATAGAAGGGTTCAACATCAGACCAGATAGTGTGCCAGAAAGCATTAGTGAACTCAAAGACAGGGTAGTGGCATCCATCCAATCAAAAGGACAGAAAGGAAAAAGAATGCAAAAGAGTGAAGATAGCTTAAAGGACTTATGAGACAACATCAGGCAGACTAATATGTATGCTACAGGAGCGCCAGAAAGAGAAGAGTGAGAGAATGAGGCAGAAAACATAACTAATGAAATAACTGCTGAAAACTTCTGTAACCTGGGGAAGTAAACAAACATCCAGATCCAGAGTGTCTAGGCAGATCCAAAAAAGATGAATACAAAGAGATCCACGCCAAGGTACGTTATAATTAAATTGTTGAAAGTTAAAGAAAAGCAGAGAATCCTAAAATCAGCAAGAGGAAAACAACTTGCTAGTTACAAGGGAACTCCATAAAACCATCAGCAGATTTTTCAGCAGGAACTTTTCAGCCCAGAGGTGAGTGCCACAATATATTCAAAGGACTGAAAGAAAAAACCTACAAACTGAGAAGACTCTATGCAGCAAAACTGTCCTTCAGAATTGAAGGAGAGATGAGGAGTTTTCTGGAGAAGCAAAAGCTAATAAAGGAGTTCATCACCACTAGACTAGCCTTGCAAGAAATGTTAAAAGGACTTCTTTAAGCTGAAACAAAAGGGTGCTAATTGTAGCAGGAAAACATATAAAAGTATAAATATCATAGGTAAAGGGAAATATGTAGCTAAATTCAGAATAACCTAATGTTGTAACGGTGATGAGTTAATCACTTATAAATGCAGTAGGAAGCTTAAAAGATAAAAGAAGTAAATATAACTATAAATACAATAATTTGTTAATAGTTACAAAAAATAAAAAGATGTATAATGTAACATCAACACATAAAACATGTGCGAGAGGGAACAAAAATGTTGAACTTTAGAATGCATTTGAACTTAAATTCTTATCAATTGAAAACTCACTGTTATAAGAAATATATTTTATGCGAGCCTCCTGGTAACTGCAAAGCAAACACCTATATTAGATATTCAAAAATAAAGAGAAAGGAATCAAAGCATATCAATTCAGAAAAATCAACAAATCACAAAAGAGGAAATCAGACAAGAAGGTAGAAAAAAATTACAAAACAGCCAGAAATTAATGAACAAAATGTTAATAAGTCCATACCAGTCATAAATTACTTTAAATGTAGACAGATTAAGTGCTCTAATCCAAAGACATAGAGTGGCTGAATGGATAAAACAAAAAGACCCAACTATATGTTGCTGGAAGAGACTTACTTCACCTTTATGAATGTACAGAACTGAAAACACAGGAACTAAAAACATAGTCCACGCAATGGATAAGAAGGCTGGGGTAGCTATTCTTAAGTCAGACAAAATAGACTTGAAGACAAAGATTGTAATAAGAGACTAAAGAGTCATTGTATGAAGACAAGGAGTCAATCCACCAACAGGCTATTACTTTTAAGAATGTTGATACAATCAACATCAGAGCACTTAAATATGTGAAGAAAATTTTATCAGACCAAAAGGGAAAAACGGACAGCAATGCAATGATACTTCATTAGCAGGGGAATTCAGTTCTCCATTTTCATCAAAGGATAGATGTTTAAACAGAAAATCAATAAAGAAACAAAACATTGCAGTTAAATGACTAGTTAGATCAAATGGTCTTAAGATATATTTACAGAACATTCCATCCAAAACAGCAGAATACACTTTGCTCCAAGTATGCACAGAACGTTCTCCAGGACAGCTCACATGTGAGGCCACAAAACAAGTCTTAATAAATGTAAGAAGATTGAAATCCTATCACGCGTCACTTCTGATCACAATGATATTAATGGTATGAAACTAGAAATCAATTACAGAAAGAAAACTTGAGAATTCACAAACATGTGGAGAGTGTGCTCTTGAACAACACAAGGGTCAAAGAAGAAATAAAGAGAGAATTCAAAGATACCTTGAGACAATGGAAAATGGAAGTACAATGTACCAAAATGTATAGGAGGTAGCAAAAACAGTTCTAAGAGGAAAGTTCATAGCAATAAATGCCTATATGAATACACTAGAAAGATCTCAAATAAATAACCTAACTTCTTTACACCTCAAAGACATAGAAAAAGAAAAAGACATGAATCCAAAACTCAGGAGAAGGAAGGAAATAACCAAGATCAAAATGGAAATAAATGAAATAAAGACTAAAAAGACAATAGAAAAGATCAATGTAATTAGGTATTGGATTTTTGGGAAGATAAACAAAATAGAGGAATATTTAGATAGTCTCACCAAGAAAAAGAGAGGACTCAAACAAATAGGATAATAAACAAAAGAGGTGACATTAAAACTGATACCACAAAAACACAAAGGATCATAAGAGACTACTTAAATAGTTATATAGCAACAAATTGGACAACCTAGAAGAAATGGATAAATTCCTAGAAACATACAACCTACCAAGATAGAATCAGGAAGAAATGGGAAACTGAATAGACTGATTACTAGTAAGAAGATTGAATCAGTAATCAAAAACCTCCCAACAAACAAAAGTCCAGGAGCAGATGGCTTCACTGGTGAATTCTACCGAACATTTGAAGAGTGAAGCTTTCCAAACTTTTTCAAAAAACAGAAGAGGAAGTAATACTTCCAACCTCATTTTATGAGGCCAGCATTATCCTGATACTAAACCCAGACGGGAATGTTATAAGAAAAGAAAACTATGTGCCAATACCCCTGATGAAAATAGATGCAAAAATTCTCAATAAAATATTAGCCAACCAAATTCAACAAATGCTAGAAAAACAATTTGTAACAGTGTGTGGTGATAGATGTTAACTAGATTTACTGCGGTGATCACTCTGCAGTATGTACATGTATCGAATCGGTATGCTGTACACTGGAAACCAATACAACTTGACATGTCATTTTATCTCAATTAAAATCAAAAAGGGTTCCAGTCTTAAAGACTGAGAGATTGGTTGATTCTTTTGTTAAAAATGGAGAGGCTAAAGATGACAACCTGCTGTTATGGTTTGAATTGTGTCTCCAAAAAATATATGTCATAACCCCTGGTACTTAAGAATATTATCTTATTTGAAAATAGATTCTTTGCATATGTAATCAAGTTAAGATAATGCCATACTTGATTACGTGGGCTCTAATCTGATATGGATGGTGTCCTTCTAGGAAGGGAAAACAGAGACAAGACACAGACAGGGAGAACACCATATGATGATGGAGGCGAAGATTGGAACAAAGATAAATGTACAAGCCAAGGAATGAGAAGGATTGTTGGCAACAACAGAGGCTGAAAGAAAGGCATAGAACACATTTTCCTTTAGAACCTTCAGAGAGTGTGTTCCTGATGACAGCTTGATTTTGGACTTCTGGTTTCCAGAAGCGTGAGAGAAAAAATTTCTGTTGTTTTAAGTACCCCGGTTGGTGGTACTTCATTATGGCAGCCACAGGAAACTAAAACAGCTACTTTTGGTTGGGGAGAGGGAAACGGTGGATTTATTGAACCAGAGTACATGTAAATTTTCAAGTAGATGTGTCAGGAATGGCAATGGAAATATAGAATTCTGCTTGGAGAGAGGGTTCAGAGCTTGATATACTTTTGGCAATTCTTTGGTGGTTCACCAAAGTACCGTCGTCATTTTGAAGAGGAAATGGGTAAAAAGAGAATTAAGGAAAAGGACTTTTGGTTTCGAAAAAGCAGAAAAGTAATGGCCATTGACATGTGAGAACATCAGGGTTGAACAGTTTATAAAAGCTAATGAAGACCGTTTCAAGGAGGAAGTGGCCAACAGCATGGCATGACTGAAGGTGATCTGAGGAAATGGACTGAAGAAAAAGCATGATTTTGGCTAGAAATGCTAATAATTCTTTGCATTTACACAATGATTTACAATTTGTAAGGCATTTTCATATTTTTTATCTTATTTGTTTACTACAACACCTTAAGGGACAATATCATCCTTATTTTACAGCTGAGCTCACTCTGGAACAGGGAGGTTAAATCCTTGCTTGAAGTGACACAGCTTCTAAATAACAAGATCAAGATGTGAACCTAGATTTTTCAGAGTTCAAAGTTATGCTCTTTCCAAGGAATAATGGAATATCTTTTTAAATTCCTTTTAATAAGCCTTTACTCTCACTAGGTCGAGGCTAATGATTACTAAGAAATGACAATCAACCCTGCTTAATGCTTTAATTAGCATGCTGTACATTCAAAGATTTCCTCAGTGTGATTATAAGTTTTGTGTTTATAATTTTCAATTTTAAGATGTCAATAATTTTCATAATTTAATTACATAAGAATTATAAGGATAGTCCTATAATGACTAAAGTTAATAGAATTTTAATGTGTTAAGATAGAAATGGGCTCAAATTGTTATAAGATTTCCTATGTATTCAGCATCCTGAACACAGATTCACTCATTGGTCAAATGATCAAAGAAGACACAGTAAACTAAATTTTGGAAGCTTTCTAATGCAAATGTCTTGTGTGTGTGTGAAAATGTAAGTGCTTGTTTTGGGAGTGGGAGGGAATGGATGGTGGAAATGTAGCATGTGATCCGGGGGTTTTTCCACATGTCTTGGGTTATAGTGCTCATAATCATTTCCCCACTAGCCTAATTACATGTAATTTTCTCTAGATTCCCGAAAATTCCTTCCAAGATGAAATAGTTTGGGAGGATCCTTCAAGAACTTCATAGAAGCAATGGGACTGTCTATGAAAACTCTGCTTACTCGAGAATCTCCAGAGTCACATCCTGCAGAGGAGAGGGGTGAGGGACTGGATGTCCTCAATAGAAAGTATTCAGATTTCGTTAGCCTTGACTTTTGGTGGAAACATAGATGTCTGTATTCCATATGTCCCATCTTTTGTGTTAGGTGACCATGTACGTGAAGGGCCTTTCAAGCAGTGAAATATTCTTCAATATAGAATAATTAAACAACCTGCCATCTGTACAGTCTGGCCCTATATTTTACTTTACTTGTAATTGCTTCAATGCATTTTGAGCTTTTGAGAATCCCTGTTCCCATCATTTTATTGTTTTCCCTATTATTTTCATTCTGTTTTCACATTTACTGTATGTATCTGTACTTTTTAACTGAAATCTCTGTATATATCTACTGTCTCTCTCAGTTCTTGTTTGTCATTCTGTATTTGTCTTCTCTATCTTTCATTTTGTTTCTGCCCTTTTCCCTTTCCTTTTCCACACTTGGGCTCTTTATCCATTTATCTAGTGATAAATACAGAAATCCCAAAGTGAAGCAGCAGTACAGGGTGGTATAACATTTCACTTAGGAAGTGTGGACCTTCCCTTCCGCTTATCTCAGATAGACGACAAGCAGTGAGGAAGAGGATCTGAGAGTTTGGAATAATTCAGAGCCTAGAAATAGCTTGTTCAATACTTTACTGAGGTGGTGGCAATTTAGATATTTCAGAAGAAAGGCTATCTTCACTGTGTCTACTCTACAGAGAGAATGGTGCCCTGGAACCGGGTGGAGAAGCATTCCTGTTCTTTCCTTTACATTAGATATTAAAATCATAACACCGGCCTGGAATATTTTCTTATTTTTATCTTTTTTATAACCCTATGTTTTGGTGTTTCTCTTTAAACAGTATAAACTTGAAGATTTTTCCCCCATTAGCCTTTGTTTTTTAAATGTGGGGTTGGGAGAGGCACTGCTTAGTTCATTTAGAGCTCTTTTAACTATTGAGATGTGATTCAATCATAACATTATTTTAGTTTGTTCCTTTTTAACGTAGGCATTTGCTTGTCTGATTTCTGAGGCTTTATATATTTGAGAAGTTTTTATCATGCGTCTCTATTTAAATGGCCATTTTACTGGATAAAACATCTGGGTTGAAGTTTTTCCCCTTAATTTAAAAGAAATAATCCTCCATTGTCCTTTCTCATTCAGTGTTGCTTTGAAAGTATTTGATAGTGCATCTAAGTAGATCAACAAATAAATGCAAATCATATGTGTAGAACCACAGCTATATGTCACCTTCCCACAGGTAAAGTTTCAATGGAATGAGCAATTCACAGTCAAAAATCATATCAACACACAAGGAAATAAGATATCATGAGTAAGCACAAGGGATAAACAAAGGAGCAGAATCAGATTCATAAAGACTTTGGATTTTTGAATTTTTAGACATGGAATATGCAATAAATATGACCAATATCTTTCAATACTTAGAATTCTCAAAATATAAGCAAGAGATAAAGGACAAAAGGAACAAAAAAACAGAGTCTGGTCCTAAACAAGAAGCTGAATTATGATGAACACTGACTCTCTCTTCCAAGATAAATCCCAGAAAATTTAGAGAAGATAAATAGAGAAACTGTAAGAAATCCTGAGGTATTGGTGTATACATGTATGATGGTAGTAGGGGCTGAAGAAGAGGACTTCCCAGCACAATTATAGTCGTTAAAACTGGAAAGAAAGTGTGAGGATTCTGATCTAGCTTCTCCACTGCTTTGTCTTGAGGGACACAGTGTTTACCCTACAACTTCAGCAAGACATAATTTTCCTCCAAGTGTCCTCAGCCATAAAATCAGAGCAACATAGAACCCCTGTGTTTGTAAGGGGCCGAGAAAAAAGGTAAAGGGTTATGACTAACAACCTCAGGCAGTTATTTCCCCAACTCTCCCATTCCACTGCAGGATTGATACCATCCTCACCTCAAGAGCTTGCTCTGGGTGACACAAAATGGGGTCTGGTCTTCTGCAATACACAACATCTCAGAGAGGATTTAATACTCAGAGGGGAAAATGAGCATACAGGCCCCAAATCACAAGGCACTTAAAGAAAGTAGCCATTTCAATAAAAAGAAAAAAATGCTAGATTAAAAAATTTAACAAAAATGGAGAAATATAAAATGAGCCTAGTAAATGGCTTCAAAGAAATAAGAGAAAGTATTACCAGCATGAATCAAATAAAACAATAAATAAAAATAGAACCAAGGTGAAATGACATAAAATATATATTTGTTTTAATAAATACCACAGTAGGTAACAAGTACAATGGTACATCTGTACAGGAATTAGTGAACTGGAAGAACAGAATGAGGAAATCTCATATACGAAAGAAGGAAAAGAAAACAAAAGAGACCAGCAAAATTGGAGAGAGATGATGGACAGAAGTAAAATTATTAAAATTCAGATAATAGGACTTAAAGAATGAGAAAAATAAATATGGAGATGATGAAATGCCTGAAGAGATATTGGAGATAAATTTTTTGAAATTCAGACCATAAATAGAAATTTATGTTTAAAAGAGCAAATAGAATTCCAAAGAGGAGAGCTAAGGAAAAACCCACATTGAAACACATTAAATTTAGGAATCTCAAAGACAGGTGAGGTTGTGGTTCAAGATCATGAAGTAGAAGTCCCGCAAGGTGAGAGTGAACTAAGAGACTGTTCATAAAGCCATTATGCAACCTTACTGAGTTTTACCCCCAGGAGCCGGTACAGAAGCAACAGAATGAAAGGCGCCCATTGTTTCTGTGAAAGAAGTCTATTTGCTTGTCTTAATAGCTATGGAGTGAGGGGTAAACTTCTAATTGAACACACATGTAAGGATTGAGTTCAATTTTCTCCATAGATGAGGGATGCCAGTGTGCACCACCTTTATACTCAACCTCTGCTTCACCCAAGGTTGCCAGTGTCTCTGTGAAAGGAGCTTGTGAACACACCTGGTGCCCGGGCTTTTGTGGCTGTCATGGAGAATACTCATCCCTTGATAACCTGGCCCTGGTAGACATCAGACCTTGTATTCTTAGGTTCAATGGGATGGTAGCAAGCACAGAAATAGTTCTTAGCTGGCTATACTCCTAATGCTCAGTGCAGACAAAAACACCAATCTCCTAGTCTTCTCTTGAAAGACGCATGTTTATGTGCTCTAAAAGCTGCTACCTGAAGGTATGGCTTCCAATGAGCCTTGATCTAGGTGCTGACTGAGATCCTTTCCTTTGGGAAACTGACAGATTTTGTTATACCCTCAACTACTGGGAGTCACTAAGTACAAAGAAAGCTGCTTGGACAATCACAAAGTATAGAAAGACATCTGAGAGCTAGGGCAGAGTTGAATGATAACAATCATCTGCTACATGAGACTATTAATTCAAAACTAGGACGGCGAGGTGTCTTTTATTTACTGTGCAGAATACAACAAAGAGGGTGAAGGAAAATGAAGAAACAAAAGAACACGTACCAAAGGAAAGAATAAGATAAAGACTCAGAAAGACTTTAAGGAGATGGAGATAAGTGACTTATCTGATAAAGAGTTCAATAAAAGTGTCATAAAGATGCTCACCAAAGCCATGGGAACAAAGCATGAACAAAGTGACAATTTCAGTAAAGAGATAAAAATATAAGAAAGTGTCCAAAAAATTTTCAGACATGAAGAATACAATAACTGAATTGAAAAATTTAATAGAAGGGTTCAACATCAGACCAGATAGTGTGCCAGAAAGCATTAGTGAACTCAAAGACAGGGTAGTGGCATCCATCCAATCAAAAGGACAGAAAGGAAAAAGAATGCAAAAGAGTGAAGATAGCTTAAAGGACTTATGAGACAACATCAGGCAGACTAATATGTATGCTACAGGAGCGCCAGAAAGAGAAGAGTGAGAGAATGAGGCAGAAAACATAACTAATGAAATAACTGCTGAAAACTTCTGTAACCTGGGGAAGTAAACAAACATCCAGATCCAGAGTGTCTAGGCAGATCCAAAAAAGATGAATACAAAGAGATCCACGCCAAGGTACGTTATAATTAAATTGTTGAAAGTTAAAGAAAAGCAGAGAATCCTAAAATCAGCAAGAGGAAAACAACTTGCTAGTTACAAGGGAACTCCATAAAACCATCAGCAGATTTTTCAGCAGGAACTTTTCAGCCCAGAGGTGAGTGCCACAATATATTCAAAGGACTGAAAGAAAAAACCTACAAACTGAGAAGACTCTATGCAGCAAAACTGTCCTTCAGAATTGAAGGAGAGATGAGGAGTTTTCTGGAGAAGCAAAAGCTAATAAAGGAGTTCATCACCACTAGACTAGCCTTGCAAGAAATGTTAAAAGGACTTCTTTAAGCTGAAACAAAAGGGTGCTAATTGTAGCAGGAAAACATATAAAAGTATAAATATCATAGGTAAAGGGAAATATGTAGCTAAATTCAGAATAACCTAATGTTGTAACGGTGATGAGTTAATCACTTATAAATGCAGTAGGAAGCTTAAAAGATAAAAGAAGTAAATATAACTATAAATACAATAATTTGTTAATAGTTACAAAAAATAAAAAGATGTATAATGTAACATCAACACATAAAACATGTGCGAGAGGGAACAAAAATGTTGAACTTTAGAATGCATTTGAACTTAAATTCTTATCAATTGAAAACTCACTGTTATAAGAAATATATTTTATGCGAGCCTCCTGGTAACTGCAAAGCAAACACCTATATTAGATATTCAAAAATAAAGAGAAAGGAATCAAAGCATATCAATTCAGAAAAATCAACAAATCACAAAAGAGGAAATCAGACAAGAAGGTAGAAAAAAATTACAAAACAGCCAGAAATTAATGAACAAAATGTTAATAAGTCCATACCAGTCATAAATTACTTTAAATGTAGACAGATTAAGTGCTCTAATCCAAAGACATAGAGTGGCTGAATGGATAAAACAAAAAGACCCAACTATATGTTGCTGGAAGAGACTTACTTCACCTTTATGAATGTACAGAACTGAAAACACAGGAACTAAAAACATAGTCCACGCAATGGATAAGAAGGCTGGGGTAGCTATTCTTAAGTCAGACAAAATAGACTTGAAGACAAAGATTGTAATAAGAGACTAAAGAGTCATTGTATGAAGACAAGGAGTCAATCCACCAACAGGCTATTACTTTTAAGAATGTTGATACAATCAACATCAGAGCACTTAAATATGTGAAGAAAATTTTATCAGACCAAAAGGGAAAAACGGACAGCAATGCAATGATACTTCATTAGCAGGGGAATTCAGTTCTCCATTTTCATCAAAGGATAGATGTTTAAACAGAAAATCAATAAAGAAACAAAACATTGCAGTTAAATGACTAGTTAGATCAAATGGTCTTAAGATATATTTACAGAACATTCCATCCAAAACAGCAGAATACACTTTGCTCCAAGTATGCACAGAACGTTCTCCAGGACAGCTCACATGTGAGGCCACAAAACAAGTCTTAATAAATGTAAGAAGATTGAAATCCTATCACGCGTCACTTCTGATCACAATGATATTAATGGTATGAAACTAGAAATCAATTACAGAAAGAAAACTTGAGAATTCACAAACATGTGGAGAGTGTGCTCTTGAACAACACAAGGGTCAAAGAAGAAATAAAGAGAGAATTCAAAGATACCTTGAGACAATGGAAAATGGAAGTACAATGTACCAAAATGTATAGGAGGTAGCAAAAACAGTTCTAAGAGGAAAGTTCATAGCAATAAATGCCTATATGAATACACTAGAAAGATCTCAAATAAATAACCTAACTTCTTTACACCTCAAAGACATAGAAAAAGAAAAAGACATGAATCCAAAACTCAGGAGAAGGAAGGAAATAACCAAGATCAAAATGGAAATAAATGAAATAAAGACTAAAAAGACAATAGAAAAGATCAATGTAATTAGGTATTGGATTTTTGGGAAGATAAACAAAATAGAGGAATATTTAGATAGTCTCACCAAGAAAAAGAGAGGACTCAAACAAATAGGATAATAAACAAAAGAGGTGACATTAAAACTGATACCACAAAAACACAAAGGATCATAAGAGACTACTTAAATAGTTATATAGCAACAAATTGGACAACCTAGAAGAAATGGATAAATTCCTAGAAACATACAACCTACCAAGATAGAATCAGGAAGAAATGGGAAACTGAATAGACTGATTACTAGTAAGAAGATTGAATCAGTAATCAAAAACCTCCCAACAAACAAAAGTCCAGGAGCAGATGGCTTCACTGGTGAATTCTACCGAACATTTGAAGAGTGAAGCTTTCCAAACTTTTTCAAAAAACAGAAGAGGAAGTAATACTTCCAACCTCATTTTATGAGGCCAGCATTATCCTGATACTAAACCCAGACGGGAATGTTATAAGAAAAGAAAACTATGTGCCAATACCCCTGATGAAAATAGATGCAAAAATTCTCAATAAAATATTAGCCAACCAAATTCAACAAATGCTAGAAAAACAATTTGTAACAGTGTGTGGTGATAGATGTTAACTAGATTTACTGCGGTGATCACTCTGCAGTATGTACATGTATCGAATCGGTATGCTGTACACTGGAAACCAATACAACTTGACATGTCATTTTATCTCAATTAAAATCAAAAAGGGTTCCAGTCTTAAAGACTGAGAGATTGGTTGATTCTTTTGTTAAAAATGGAGAGGCTAAAGATGACAACCTGCTGTTATGGTTTGAATTGTGTCTCCAAAAAATATATGTCATAACCCCTGGTACTTAAGAATATTATCTTATTTGAAAATAGATTCTTTGCATATGTAATCAAGTTAAGATAATGCCATACTTGATTACGTGGGCTCTAATCTGATATGGATGGTGTCCTTCTAGGAAGGGAAAACAGAGACAAGACACAGACAGGGAGAACACCATATGATGATGGAGGCGAAGATTGGAACAAAGATAAATGTACAAGCCAAGGAATGAGAAGGATTGTTGGCAACAACAGAGGCTGAAAGAAAGGCATAGAACACATTTTCCTTTAGAACCTTCAGAGAGTGTGTTCCTGATGACAGCTTGATTTTGGACTTCTGGTTTCCAGAAGCGTGAGAGAAAAAATTTCTGTTGTTTTAAGTACCCCGGTTGGTGGTACTTCATTATGGCAGCCACAGGAAACTAAAACAGCTACTTTTGGTTGGGGAGAGGGAAACGGTGGATTTATTGAACCAGAGTACATGTAAATTTTCAAGTAGATGTGTCAGGAATGGCAATGGAAATATAGAATTCTGCTTGGAGAGAGGGTTCAGAGCTTGATATACTTTTGGCAATTCTTTGGTGGTTCACCAAAGTACCGTCGTCATTTTGAAGAGGAAATGGGTAAAAAGAGAATTAAGGAAAAGGACTTTTGGTTTCGAAAAAGCAGAAAAGTAATGGCCATTGACATGTGAGAACATCAGGGTTGAACAGTTTATAAAAGCTAATGAAGACCGTTTCAAGGAGGAAGTGGCCAACAGCATGGCATGACTGAAGGTGATCTGAGGAAATGGACTGAAGAAAAAGCATGATTTTGGCTAGAAATGCTAATAATTCTTTGCATTTACACAATGATTTACAATTTGTAAGGCATTTTCATATTTTTTATCTTATTTGTTTACTACAACACCTTAAGGGACAATATCATCCTTATTTTACAGCTGAGCTCACTCTGGAACAGGGAGGTTAAATCCTTGCTTGAAGTGACACAGCTTCTAAATAACAAGATCAAGATGTGAACCTAGATTTTTCAGAGTTCAAAGTTATGCTCTTTCCAAGGAATAATGGAATATCTTTTTAAATTCCTTTTAATAAGCCTTTACTCTCACTAGGTCGAGGCTAATGATTACTAAGAAATGACAATCAACCCTGCTTAATGCTTTAATTAGCATGCTGTACATTCAAAGATTTCCTCAGTGTGATTATAAGTTTTGTGTTTATAATTTTCAATTTTAAGATGTCAATAATTTTCATAATTTAATTACATAAGAATTATAAGGATAGTCCTATAATGACTAAAGTTAATAGAATTTTAATGTGTTAAGATAGAAATGGGCTCAAATTGTTATAAGATTTCCTATGTATTCAGCATCCTGAACACAGATTCACTCATTGGTCAAATGATCAAAGAAGACACAGTAAACTAAATTTTGGAAGCTTTCTAATGCAAATGTCTTGTGTGTGTGTGAAAATGTAAGTGCTTGTTTTGGGAGTGGGAGGGAATGGATGGTGGAAATGTAGCATGTGATCCGGGGGTTTTTCCACATGTCTTGGGTTATAGTGCTCATAATCATTTCCCCACTAGCCTAATTACATGTAATTTTCTCTAGATTCCCGAAAATTCCTTCCAAGATGAAATAGTTTGGGAGGATCCTTCAAGAACTTCATAGAAGCAATGGGACTGTCTATGAAAACTCTGCTTACTCGAGAATCTCCAGAGTCACATCCTGCAGAGGAGAGGGGTGAGGGACTGGATGTCCTCAATAGAAAGTATTCAGATTTCGTTAGCCTTGACTTTTGGTGGAAACATAGATGTCTGTATTCCATATGTCCCATCTTTTGTGTTAGGTGACCATGTACGTGAAGGGCCTTTCAAGCAGTGAAATATTCTTCAATATAGAATAATTAAACAACCTGCCATCTGTACAGTCTGGCCCTATATTTTACTTTACTTGTAATTGCTTCAATGCATTTTGAGCTTTTGAGAATCCCTGTTCCCATCATTTTATTGTTTTCCCTATTATTTTCATTCTGTTTTCACATTTACTGTATGTATCTGTACTTTTTAACTGAAATCTCTGTATATATCTACTGTCTCTCTCAGTTCTTGTTTGTCATTCTGTATTTGTCTTCTCTATCTTTCATTTTGTTTCTGCCCTTTTCCCTTTCCTTTTCCACACTTGGGCTCTTTATCCATTTATCTAGTGATAAATACAGAAATCCCAAAGTGAAGCAGCAGTACAGGGTGGTATAACATTTCACTTAGGAAGTGTGGACCTTCCCTTCCGCTTATCTCAGATAGACGACAAGCAGTGAGGAAGAGAATCTGAGAGTTTGGAATAATTCAGAGCCTAGAAATAGCTTGTTCAATACTTTACTGAGGTGGTGGCAATTTAGATATTTCAGAAGAAAGGCTATCTTCACTGTGTCTACTCTACAGAGAGAATGGTGCCCTGGAACCGGGTGGAGAAGCATTCCTGTTCTTTCCTTTACATTAGATATTAAAATCATAACACCGGCCTGGAATATTTTCTTATTTTTATCTTTTTTATAACCCTATGTTTTGGTGTTTCTCTTTAAACAGTATAAACTTGAAGATTTTTCCCCCATTAGCCTTTGTTTTTTAAATGTGGGGTTGGGAGAGGCACTGCTTAGTTCATTTAGAGCTCTTTTAACTATTGAGATGTGATTCAATCATAACATTATTTTAGTTTGTTCCTTTTTAACGTAGGCATTTGCTTGTCTGATTTCTGAGGCTTTATATATTTGAGAAGTTTTTATCATGCGTCTCTATTTAAATGGCCATTTTACTGGATAAAACATCTGGGTTGAAGTTTTTCCCCTTAATTTAAAAGAAATAATCCTCCATTGTCCTTTCTCATTCAGTGTTGCTTTGAAAGTATTTGATAGTGCATCTAAGTAGATCAACAAATAAATGCAAATCATATGTGTAGAACCACAGCTATATGTCACCTTCCCACAGGTAAAGTTTCAATGGAATGAGCAATTCACAGTCAAAAATCATATCAACACACAAGGAAATAAGATAGCATGAGTAAGCACAAGGGATAAACAAAGGAGCAGAATCAGATTCATAAAGACTTTGGATTTTTGAATTTTTAGACATGGAATATGCAATAAATATGACCAATATCTTTCAATACTTAGAATTCTCAAAATATAAGCAAGAGATAAAGGACAAAAGGAACAAAAAAACAGAGTCTGGTCCTAAACAAGAAGCTGAATTATGATGAACACTGACTCTCTCTTCCAAGATAAATCCCAGAAAATTTAGAGAAGATAAATAGAGAAACTGTAAGAAATCCTGAGGTATTGGTGTATACATGTATGATGGTAGTAGGGGCTGAAGAAGAGGACTTCCCAGCACAATTATAGTCGTTAAAACTGGAAAGAAAGTGTGAGGATTCTGATCTAGCTTCTCCACTGCTTTGTCTTGAGGGACACAGTGTTTACCCTACAACTTCAGCAAGACATAATTTTCCTCCAAGTGTCCTCAGCCATAAAATCAGAGCAACATAGAACCCCTGTGTTTGTAAGGGGCCGAGAAAAAAGGTAAAGGGTTATGACTAACAACCTCAGGCAGTTATTTCCCCAACTCTCCCATTCCACTGCAGGATTGATACCATCCTCACCTCAAGAGCTTGCTCTGGGTGACACAAAATGGGGTCTGGTCTTCTGCAATACACAACATCTCAGAGAGGATTTAATACTCAGAGGGGAAAATGAGCATACAGGCCCCAAATCACAAGGCACTTAAAGAAAGTAGCCATTTCAATAAAAAGAAAAAAATGCTAGATTAAAAAATTTAACAAAAATGGAGAAATATAAAATGAGCCTAGTAAATGGCTTCAAAGAAATAAGAGAAAGTATTACCAGCATGAATCAAATAAAACAATAAATAAAAATAGAACCAAGGTGAAATGACATAAAATATATATTTGTTTTAATAAATACCACAGTAGGTAACAAGTACAATGGTACATCTGTACAGGAATTAGTGAACTGGAAGAACAGAATGAGGAAATCTCATATACGAAAGAAGGAAAAGAAAACAAAAGAGACCAGCAAAATTGGAGAGAGATGATGGACAGAAGTAAAATTATTAAAATTCAGATAATAGGACTTAAAGAATGAGAAAAATAAATATGGAGATGATGAAATGCCTGAAGAGATATTGGAGATAAATTTTTTGAAATTCAGACCATAAATAGAAATTTATGTTTAAAAGAGCAAATAGAATTCCAAAGAGGAGAGCTAAGGAAAAACCCACATTGAAACACATTAAATTTAGGAATCTCAAAGACAGGTGAGGTTGTGGTTCAAGATCATGAAGTAGAAGTCCCGCAAGGTGAGAGTGAACTAAGAGACTGTTCATAAAGCCATTATGCAACCTTACTGAGTTTTACCCCCAGGAGCCGGTACAGAAGCAACAGAATGAAAGGCGCCCATTGTTTCTGTGAAAGAAGTCTATTTGCTTGTCTTAATAGCTATGGAGTGAGGGGTAAACTTCTAATTGAACACACATGTAAGGATTGAGTTCAATTTTCTCCATAGATGAGGGATGCCAGTGTGCACCACCTTTATACTCAACCTCTGCTTCACCCAAGGTTGCCAGTGTCTCTGTGAAAGGAGCTTGTGAACACACCTGGTGCCCGGGCTTTTGTGGCTGTCATGGAGAATACTCATCCCTTGATAACCTGGCCCTGGTAGACATCAGACCTTGTATTCTTAGGTTCAATGGGATGGTAGCAAGCACAGAAATAGTTCTTAGCTGGCTATACTCCTAATGCTCAGTGCAGACAAAAACACCAATCTCCTAGTCTTCTCTTGAAAGACGCATGTTTATGTGCTCTAAAAGCTGCTACCTGAAGGTATGGCTTCCAATGAGCCTTGATCTAGGTGCTGACTGAGATCCTTTCCTTTGGGAAACTGACAGATTTTGTTATACCCTCAACTACTGGGAGTCACTAAGTACAAAGAAAGCTGCTTGGACAATCACAAAGTATAGAAAGACATCTGAGAGCTAGGGCAGAGTTGAATGATAACAATCATCTGCTACATGAGACTATTAATTCAAAACTAGGACGGCGAGGTGTCTTTTATTTACTGTGCAGAATACAACAAAGAGGGTGAAGGAAAATGAAGAAACAAAAGAACACGTACCAAAGGAAAGAATAAGATAAAGACTCAGAAAGACTTTAAGGAGATGGAGATAAGTGACTTATCTGATAAAGAGTTCAATAAAAGTGTCATAAAGATGCTCACCAAAGCCATGGGAACAAAGCATGAACAAAGTGACAATTTCAGTAAAGAGATAAAAATATAAGAAAGTGTCCAAAAAATTTTCAGACATGAAGAATACAATAACTGAATTGAAAAATTTAATAGAAGGGTTCAACATCAGACCAGATAGTGTGCCAGAAAGCATTAGTGAACTCAAAGACAGGGTAGTGGCATCCATCCAATCAAAAGGACAGAAAGGAAAAAGAATGCAAAAGAGTGAAGATAGCTTAAAGGACTTATGAGACAACATCAGGCAGACTAATATGTATGCTACAGGAGCGCCAGAAAGAGAAGAGTGAGAGAATGAGGCAGAAAACATAACTAATGAAATAACTGCTGAAAACTTCTGTAACCTGGGGAAGTAAACAAACATCCAGATCCAGAGTGTCTAGGCAGATCCAAAAAAGATGAATACAAAGAGATCCACGCCAAGGTACGTTATAATTAAATTGTTGAAAGTTAAAGAAAAGCAGAGAATCCTAAAATCAGCAAGAGGAAAACAACTTGCTAGTTACAAGGGAACTCCATAAAACCATCAGCAGATTTTTCAGCAGGAACTTTTCAGCCCAGAGGTGAGTGCCACAATATATTCAAAGGACTGAAAGAAAAAACCTACAAACTGAGAAGACTCTATGCAGCAAAACTGTCCTTCAGAATTGAAGGAGAGATGAGGAGTTTTCTGGAGAAGCAAAAGCTAATAAAGGAGTTCATCACCACTAGACTAGCCTTGCAAGAAATGTTAAAAGGACTTCTTTAAGCTGAAACAAAAGGGTGCTAATTGTAGCAGGAAAACATATAAAAGTATAAATATCATAGGTAAAGGGAAATATGTAGCTAAATTCAGAATAACCTAATGTTGTAACGGTGATGAGTTAATCACTTATAAATGCAGTAGGAAGCTTAAAAGATAAAAGAAGTAAATATAACTATAAATACAATAATTTGTTAATAGTTACAAAAAATAAAAAGATGTATAATGTAACATCAACACATAAAACATGTGCGAGAGGGAACAAAAATGTTGAACTTTAGAATGCATTTGAACTTAAATTCTTATCAATTGAAAACTCACTGTTATAAGAAATATATTTTATGCGAGCCTCCTGGTAACTGCAAAGCAAACACCTATATTAGATATTCAAAAATAAAGAGAAAGGAATCAAAGCATATCAATTCAGAAAAATCAACAAATCACAAAAGAGGAAATCAGACAAGAAGGTAGAAAAAAATTACAAAACAGCCAGAAATTAATGAACAAAATGTTAATAAGTCCATACCAGTCATAAATTACTTTAAATGTAGACAGATTAAGTGCTCTAATCCAAAGACATAGAGTGGCTGAATGGATAAAACAAAAAGACCCAACTATATGTTGCTGGAAGAGACTTACTTCACCTTTATGAATGTACAGAACTGAAAACACAGGAACTAAAAACATAGTCCACGCAATGGATAAGAAGGCTGGGGTAGCTATTCTTAAGTCAGACAAAATAGACTTGAAGACAAAGATTGTAATAAGAGACTAAAGAGTCATTGTATGAAGACAAGGAGTCAATCCACCAACAGGCTATTACTTTTAAGAATGTTGATACAATCAACATCAGAGCACTTAAATATGTGAAGAAAATTTTATCAGACCAAAAGGGAAAAACGGACAGCAATGCAATGATACTTCATTAGCAGGGGAATTCAGTTCTCCATTTTCATCAAAGGATAGATGTTTAAACAGAAAATCAATAAAGAAACAAAACATTGCAGTTAAATGACTAGTTAGATCAAATGGTCTTAAGATATATTTACAGAACATTCCATCCAAAACAGCAGAATACACTTTGCTCCAAGTATGCACAGAACGTTCTCCAGGACAGCTCACATGTGAGGCCACAAAACAAGTCTTAATAAATGTAAGAAGATTGAAATCCTATCACGCGTCACTTCTGATCACAATGATATTAATGGTATGAAACTAGAAATCAATTACAGAAAGAAAACTTGAGAATTCACAAACATGTGGAGAGTGTGCTCTTGAACAACACAAGGGTCAAAGAAGAAATAAAGAGAGAATTCAAAGATACCTTGAGACAATGGAAAATGGAAGTACAATGTACCAAAATGTATAGGAGGTAGCAAAAACAGTTCTAAGAGGAAAGTTCATAGCAATAAATGCCTATATGAATACACTAGAAAGATCTCAAATAAATAACCTAACTTCTTTACACCTCAAAGACATAGAAAAAGAAAAAGACATGAATCCAAAACTCAGGAGAAGGAAGGAAATAACCAAGATCAAAATGGAAATAAATGAAATAAAGACTAAAAAGACAATAGAAAAGATCAATGTAATTAGGTATTGGATTTTTGGGAAGATAAACAAAATAGAGGAATATTTAGATAGTCTCACCAAGAAAAAGAGAGGACTCAAACAAATAGGATAATAAACAAAAGAGGTGACATTAAAACTGATACCACAAAAACACAAAGGATCATAAGAGACTACTTAAATAGTTATATAGCAACAAATTGGACAACCTAGAAGAAATGGATAAATTCCTAGAAACATACAACCTACCAAGATAGAATCAGGAAGAAATGGGAAACTGAATAGACTGATTACTAGTAAGAAGATTGAATCAGTAATCAAAAACCTCCCAACAAACAAAAGTCCAGGAGCAGATGGCTTCACTGGTGAATTCTACCGAACATTTGAAGAGTGAAGCTTTCCAAACTTTTTCAAAAAACAGAAGAGGAAGTAATACTTCCAACCTCATTTTATGAGGCCAGCATTATCCTGATACTAAACCCAGACGGGAATGTTATAAGAAAAGAAAACTATGTGCCAATACCCCTGATGAAAATAGATGCAAAAATTCTCAATAAAATATTAGCCAACCAAATTCAACAAATGCTAGAAAAACAATTTGTAACAGTGTGTGGTGATAGATGTTAACTAGATTTACTGCGGTGATCACTCTGCAGTATGTACATGTATCGAATCGGTATGCTGTACACTGGAAACCAATACAACTTGACATGTCATTTTATCTCAATTAAAATCAAAAAGGGTTCCAGTCTTAAAGACTGAGAGATTGGTTGATTCTTTTGTTAAAAATGGAGAGGCTAAAGATGACAACCTGCTGTTATGGTTTGAATTGTGTCTCCAAAAAATATATGTCATAACCCCTGGTACTTAAGAATATTATCTTATTTGAAAACAGATTCTTTGCATATGTAATCAAGTTAAGATAATGCCATACTTGATTACGTGGGCTCTAATCTGATATGGATGGTGTCCTTCTAGGAAGGGAAAACAGAGACAAGACACAGACAGGGAGAACACCATATGATGATGGAGGCGAAGATTGGAACAAAGATAAATGTACAAGCCAAGGAATGAGAAGGATTGTTGGCAACAACAGAGGCTAAAAGAAAGGCATAGAACACATTTTCCTTTAGAACCTTCAGAGAGTGTGTTCCTGATGACAGCTTGATTTTGGACTTCTGGTTTCCAGAAGCGTGAGAGAAAAAATTTCTGTTGTTTTAAGTACCCCGGTTGGTGGTACTTCATTATGGCAGCCACAGGAAACTAAAACAGCTACTTTTGGTTGGGGAGAGGGAAACGGTGGATTTATTGAACCAGAGTACATGTAAATTTTCAAGTAGATGTGTCAGGAATGGCAATGGAAATATAGAATTCTGCTTGGAGAGAGGGTTCAGAGCTTGATATACTTTTGGCAATTCTTTGGTGGTTCACCAAAGTACCGTCGTCATTTTGAAGAGGAAATGGGTAAAAAGAGAATTAAGGAAAAGGACTTTTGGTTTCGAAAAAGCAGAAAAGTAATGGCCATTGACATGTGAGAACATCAGGGTTGAACAGTTTATAAAAGCTAATGAAGACCGTTTCAAGGAGGAAGTGGCCAACAGCATGGCATGACTGAAGGTGATCTGAGGAAATGGACTGAAGAAAAAGCATGATTTTGGCTAGAAATGCTAATAATTCTTTGCATTTACACAATGATTTACAATTTGTAAGGCATTTTCATATTTTTTATCTTATTTGTTTACTACAACACCTTAAGGGACAATATCATCCTTATTTTACAGCTGAGCTCACTCTGGAACAGGGAGGTTAAATCCTTGCTTGAAGTGACACAGCTTCTAAATAACAAGATCAAGATGTGAACCTAGATTTTCAGAGTTCAAAGTTATGCTCTTTCCAAGGAATAATGGAATATCTTTTTAAATTCCTTTTAATAAGCCTTTACTCTCACTAGGTCGAGGCTAATGATTACTAAGAAATGACAATCAACCCTGCTTAATGCTTTAATTAGCATGCTGTACATTCAAAGATTTCCTCAGTGTGATTATAAGTTTTGTGTTTATAATTTTCAATTTTAAGATGTCAATAATTTTCATAATTTAATTACATAAGAATTATAAGGATAGTCCTATAATGACTAAAGTTAATAGAATTTTAATGTGTTAAGATAGAAATGGGCTCAAATTGTTATAAGATTTCCTATGTATTCAGCATCCTGAACACAGATTCACTCATTGGTCAAATGATCAAAGAAGACACAGTAAACTAAATTTTGGAAGCTTTCTAATGCAAATGTCTTGTGTGTGTGTGAAAATGTAAGTGCTTGTTTTGGGAGTGGGAGGGAATGGATGGTGGAAATGTAGCATGTGATCCGGGGGTTTTTCCACATGTCTTGGGTTATAGTGCTCATAATCATTTCCCCACTAGCCTAATTACATGTAATTTTCTCTAGATTCCCGAAAATTCCTTCCAAGATGAAATAGTTTGGGAGGATCCTTCAAGAACTTCATAGAAGCAATGGGACTGTCTATGAAAACTCTGCTTACTCGAGAATCTCCAGAGTCACATCCTGCAGAGGAGAGGGGTGAGGGACTGGATGTCCTCAATAGAAAGTATTCAGATTTCGTTAGCCTTGACTTTTGGTGGAAACATAGATGTCTGTATTCCATATGTCCCATCTTTTGTGTTAGGTGACCATGTACGTGAAGGGCCTTTCAAGCAGTGAAATATTCTTCAATATAGAATAATTAAACAACCTGCCATCTGTACAGTCTGGCCCTATATTTTACTTTACTTGTAATTGCTTCAATGCATTTTGAGCTTTTGAGAATCCCTGTTCCCATCATTTTATTGTTTTCCCTATTATTTTCATTCTGTTTTCACATTTACTGTATGTATCTGTACTTTTTAACTGAAATCTCTGTATATATCTACTGTCTCTCTCAGTTCTTGTTTGTCATTCTGTATTTGTCTTCTCTATCTTTCATTTTGTTTCTGCCCTTTTCCCTTTCCTTTTCCACACTTGGGCTCTTTATCCATTTATCTAGTGATAAATACAGAAATCCCAAAGTGAAGCAGCAGTACAGGGTGGTATAACATTTCACTTAGGAAGTGTGGACCTTCCCTTCCGCTTATCTCAGATAGACGACAAGCAGTGAGGAAGAGGATCTGAGAGTTTGGAATAATTCAGAGCCTAGAAATAGCTTGTTCAATACTTTACTGAGGTGGTGGCAATTTAGATATTTCAGAAGAAAGGCTATCTTCACTGTGTCTACTCTACAGAGAGAATGGTGCCCTGGAACCGGGTGGAGAAGCATTCCTGTTCTTTCCTTTACATTAGATATTAAAATCATAACACCGGCCTGGAATATTTTCTTATTTTTATCTTTTTTATAACCCTATGTTTTGGTGTTTCTCTTTAAACAGTATAAACTTGAAGATTTTTCCCCCATTAGCCTTTGTTTTTTAAATGTGGGGTTGGGAGAGGCACTGCTTAGTTCATTTAGAGCTCTTTTAACTATTGAGATGTGATTCAATCATAACATTATTTTAGTTTGTTCCTTTTTAACGTAGGCATTTGCTTGTCTGATTTCTGAGGCTTTATATATTTGAGAAGTTTTTATCATGCGTCTCTATTTAAATGGCCATTTTACTGGATAAAACATCTGGGTTGAAGTTTTTCCCCTTAATTTAAAAGAAATAATCCTCCATTGTCCTTTCTCATTCAGTGTTGCTTTGAAAGTATTTGATAGTGCATCTAAGTAGATCAACAAATAAATGCAAATCATATGTGTAGAACCACAGCTATATGTCACCTTCCCACAGGTAAAGTTTCAATGGAATGAGCAATTCACAGTCAAAAATCATATCAACACACAAGGAAATAAGATATCATGAGTAAGCACAAGGGATAAACAAAGGAGCAGAATCAGATTCATAAAGACTTTGGATTTTTGAATTTTTAGACATGGAATATGCAATAAATATGACCAATATCTTTCAATACTTAGAATTCTCAAAATATAAGCAAGAGATAAAGGACAAAAGGAACAAAAAAACAGAGTCTGGTCCTAAACAAGAAGCTGAATTATGATGAACACTGACTCTCTCTTCCAAGATAAATCCCAGAAAATTTAGAGAAGATAAATAGAGAAACTGTAAGAAATCCTGAGGTATTGGTGTATACATGTATGATGGTAGTAGGGGCTGAAGAAGAGGACTTCCCAGCACAATTATAGTCGTTAAAACTGGAAAGAAAGTGTGAGGATTCTGATCTAGCTTCTCCACTGCTTTGTCTTGAGGGACACAGTGTTTACCCTACAACTTCAGCAAGACATAATTTTCCTCCAAGTGTCCTCAGCAATAAAATCAGAGCAACATAGAACCCCTGTGTTTGTAAGGGGCCGAGAAAAAAGGTAAAGGGTTATGACTAACAACCTCAGGCAGTTATTTCCCCAACTCTCCCATTCCACTGCAGGATTGATACCATCCTCACCTCAAGAGCTTGCTCTGGGTGACACAAAATGGGGTCTGGTCTTCTGCAATACACAACATCTCAGAGAGGATTTAATACTCAGAGGGGAAAATGAGCATACAGGCCCCAAATCACAAGGCACTTAAAGAAAGTAGCCATTTCAATAAAAAGAAAAAAATGCTAGATTAAAAAATTTAACAAAAATGGAGAAATATAAAATGAGCCTAGTAAATGGCTTCAAAGAAATAAGAGAAAGTATTACCAGCATGAATCAAATAAAACAATAAATAAAAATAGAACCAAGGTGAAATGACATAAAATATATATTTGTTTTAATAAATACCACAGTAGGTAACAAGTACAATGGTACATCTGTACAGGAATTAGTGAACTGGAAGAACAGAATGAGGAAATCTCATATACGAAAGAAGGAAAAGAAAACAAAAGAGACCAGCAAAATTGGAGAGAGATGATGGACAGAAGTAAAATTATTAAAATTCAGATAATAGGACTTAAAGAATGAGAAAAATAAATATGGAGATGATGAAATGCCTGAAGAGATATTGGAGATAAATTTTTTGAAATTCAGACCATAAATAGAAATTTATGTTTAAAAGAGCAAATAGAATTCCAAAGAGGAGAGCTAAGGAAAAACCCACATTGAAACACATTAAATTTAGGAATCTCAAAGACAGATGAGGTTGTGGTTCAAGATCATGAAGTAGAAGTCCCGCAAGGTGAGAGTGAACTAAGAGACTGTTCATAAAGCCATTATGCAACCTTACTGAGTTTTACCCCCAGGAGCCGGTACAGAAGCAACAGAATGAAAGGCGCCCATTGTTTCTGTGAAAGAAGTCTATTTGCTTGTCTTAATAGCTATGGAGTGAGGGGTAAACTTCTAATTGAACACACATGTAAGGATTGAGTTCAATTTTCTCCATAGATGAGGGATGCCAGTGTGCACCACCTTTATACTCAACCTCTGCTTCACCCAAGGTTGCCAGTGTCTCTGTGAAAGGAGCTTGTGAACACACCTGGTGCCCGGGCTTTTGTGGCTGTCATGGAGAATACTCATCCCTTGATAACCTGGCCCTGGTAGACATCAGACCTTGTATTCTTAGGTTCAATGGGATGGTAGCAAGCACAGAAATAGTTCTTAGCTGGCTATACTCCTAATGCTCAGTGCAGACAAAAACACCAATCTCCTAGTCTTCTCTTGAAAGACGCATGTTTATGTGCTCTAAAAGCTGCTACCTGAAGGTATGGCTTCCAATGAGCCTTGATCTAGGTGCTGACTGAGATCCTTTCCTTTGGGAAACTGACAGATTTTGTTATACCCTCAACTACTGGGAGTCACTAAGTACAAAGAAAGCTGCTTGGACAATCACAAAGTATAGAAAGACATCTGAGAGCTAGGGCAGAGTTGAATGATAACAATCATCTGCTACATGAGACTATTAATTCAAAACTAGGACGGCGAGGTGTCTTTTATTTACTGTGCAGAATACAACAAAGAGGGTGAAGGAAAATGAAGAAACAAAAGAACACGTACCAAAGGAAAGAATAAGATAAAGACTCAGAAAGACTTTAAGGAGATGGAGATAAGTGACTTATCTGATAAAGAGTTCAATAAAAGTGTCATAAAGATGCTCACCAAAGCCATGGGAACAAAGCATGAACAAAGTGACAATTTCAGTAAAGAGATAAAAATATAAGAAAGTGTCCAAAAAATTTTCAGACATGAAGAATACAATAACTGAATTGAAAAATTTAATAGAAGGGTTCAACATCAGACCAGATAGTGTGCCAGAAAGCATTAGTGAACTCAAAGACAGGGTAGTGGCATCCATCCAATCAAAAGGACAGAAAGGAAAAAGAATGCAAAAGAGTGAAGATAGCTTAAAGGACTTATGAGACAACATCAGGCAGACTAATATGTATGCTACAGGAGCGCCAGAAAGAGAAGAGTGAGAGAATGAGGCAGAAAACATAACTAATGAAATAACTGCTGAAAACTTCTGTAACCTGGGGAAGTAAACAAACATCCAGATCCAGAGTGTCTAGGCAGATCCAAAAAAGATGAATACAAAGAGATCCACGCCAAGGTACGTTATAATTAAATTGTTGAAAGTTAAAGAAAAGCAGAGAATCCTAAAATCAGCAAGAGGAAAACAACTTGCTAGTTACAAGGGAACTCCATAAAACCATCAGCAGATTTTTCAGCAGGAACTTTTCAGCCCAGAGGTGAGTGCCACAATATATTCAAAGGACTGAAAGAAAAAACCTACAAACTGAGAAGACTCTATGCAGCAAAACTGTCCTTCAGAATTGAAGGAGAGATGAGGAGTTTTCTGGAGAAGCAAAAGCTAATAAAGGAGTTCATCACCACTAGACTAGCCTTGCAAGAAATGTTAAAAGGACTTCTTTAAGCTGAAACAAAAGGGTGCTAATTGTAGCAGGAAAACATATAAAAGTATAAATATCATAGGTAAAGGGAAATATGTAGCTAAATTCAGAATAACCTAATGTTGTAACGGTGATGAGTTAATCACTTATAAATGCAGTAGGAAGCTTAAAAGATAAAAGAAGTAAATATAACTATAAATACAATAATTTGTTAATAGTTACAAAAAATAAAAAGATGTATAATGTAACATCAACACATAAAACATGTGCGAGAGGGAACAAAAATGTTGAACTTTAGAATGCATTTGAACTTAAATTCTTATCAATTGAAAACTCACTGTTATAAGAAATATATTTTATGCGAGCCTCCTGGTAACTGCAAAGCAAACACCTATATTAGATATTCAAAAATAAAGAGAAAGGAATCAAAGCATATCAATTCAGAAAAATCAACAAATCACAAAAGAGGAAATCAGACAAGAAGGTAGAAAAAAATTACAAAACAGCCAGAAATTAATGAACAAAATGTTAATAAGTCCATACCAGTCATAAATTACTTTAAATGTAGACAGATTAAGTGCTCTAATCCAAAGACATAGAGTGGCTGAATGGATAAAACAAAAAGACCCAACTATATGTTGCTGGAAGAGACTTACTTCACCTTTATGAATGTACAGAACTGAAAACACAGGAACTAAAAACATAGTCCACGCAATGGATAAGAAGGCTGGGGTAGCTATTCTTAAGTCAGACAAAATAGACTTGAAGACAAAGATTGTAATAAGAGACTAAAGAGTCATTGTATGAAGACAAGGAGTCAATCCACCAACAGGCTATTACTTTTAAGAATGTTGATACAATCAACATCAGAGCACTTAAATATGTGAAGAAAATTTTATCAGACCAAAAGGGAAAAACGGACAGCAATGCAATGATACTTCATTAGCAGGGGAATTCAGTTCTCCATTTTCATCAAAGGATAGATGTTTAAACAGAAAATCAATAAAGAAACAAAACATTGCAGTTAAATGACTAGTTAGATCAAATGGTCTTAAGATATATTTACAGAACATTCCATCCAAAACAGCAGAATACACTTTGCTCCAAGTATGCACAGAACGTTCTCCAGGACAGCTCACATGTGAGGCCACAAAACAAGTCTTAATAAATGTAAGAAGATTGAAATCCTATCACGCGTCACTTCTGATCACAATGATATTAATGGTATGAAACTAGAAATCAATTACAGAAAGAAAACTTGAGAATTCACAAACATGTGGAGAGTGTGCTCTTGAACAACACAAGGGTCAAAGAAGAAATAAAGAGAGAATTCAAAGATACCTTGAGACAATGGAAAATGGAAGTACAATGTACCAAAATGTATAGGAGGTAGCAAAAACAGTTCTAAGAGGAAAGTTCATAGCAATAAATGCCTATATGAATACACTAGAAAGATCTCAAATAAATAACCTAACTTCTTTACACCTCAAAGACATAGAAAAAGAAAAAGACATGAATCCAAAACTCAGGAGAAGGAAGGAAATAACCAAGATCAAAATGGAAATAAATGAAATAAAGACTAAAAAGACAATAGAAAAGATCAATGTAATTAGGTATTGGATTTTTGGGAAGATAAACAAAATAGAGGAATATTTAGATAGTCTCACCAAGAAAAAGAGAGGACTCAAACAAATAGGATAATAAACAAAAGAGGTGACATTAAAACTGATACCACAAAAACACAAAGGATCATAAGAGACTACTTAAATAGTTATATAGCAACAAATTGGACAACCTAGAAGAAATGGATAAATTCCTAGAAACATACAACCTACCAAGATAGAATCAGGAAGAAATGGGAAACTGAATAGACTGATTACTAGTAAGAAGATTGAATCAGTAATCAAAAACCTCCCAACAAACAAAAGTCCAGGAGCAGATGGCTTCACTGGTGAATTCTACCGAACATTTGAAGAGTGAAGCTTTCCAAACTTTTTCAAAAAACAGAAGAGGAAGTAATACTTCCAACCTCATTTTATGAGGCCAGCATTATCCTGATACTAAACCCAGACGGGAATGTTATAAGAAAAGAAAACTATGTGCCAATACCCCTGATGAAAATAGATGCAAAAATTCTCAATAAAATATTAGCCAACCAAATTCAACAAATGCTAGAAAAACAATTTGTAACAGTGTGTGGTGATAGATGTTAACTAGATTTACTGCGGTGATCACTCTGCAGTATGTACATGTATCGAATCGGTATGCTGTACACTGGAAACCAATACAACTTGACATGTCATTTTATCTCAATTAAAATCAAAAAGGGTTCCAGTCTTAAAGACTGAGAGATTGGTTGATTCTTTTGTTAAAAATGGAGAGGCTAAAGATGACAACCTGCTGTTATGGTTTGAATTGTGTCTCCAAAAAATATATGTCATAACCCCTGGTACTTAAGAATATTATCTTATTTGAAAACAGATTCTTTGCATATGTAATCAAGTTAAGATAATGCCATACTTGATTACGTGGGCTCTAATCTGATATGGATGGTGTCCTTCTAGGAAGGGAAAACAGAGACAAGACACAGACAGGGAGAACACCATATGATGATGGAGGCGAAGATTGGAACAAAGATAAATGTACAAGCCAAGGAATGAGAAGGATTGTTGGCAACAACAGAGGCTAAAAGAAAGGCATAGAACACATTTTCCTTTAGAACCTTCAGAGAGTGTGTTCCTGATGACAGCTTGATTTTGGACTTCTGGTTTCCAGAAGCGTGAGAGAAAAAATTTCTGTTGTTTTAAGTACCCCGGTTGGTGGTACTTCATTATGGCAGCCACAGGAAACTAAAACAGCTACTTTTGGTTGGGGAGAGGGAAACAGTGGATTTATTGAACCAGAGTACATGTAAATTTTCAAGTAGATGTGTCAGGAATGGCAATGGAAATATAGAATTCTGCTTGGAGAGAGGGTTCAGAGCTTGATATACTTTTGGCAATTCTTTGGTGGTTCACCAAAGTACCGTCGTCATTTTGAAGAGGAAATGGGTAAAAAGAGAATTAAGGAAAAGGACTTTTGGTTTCGAAAAAGCAGAAAAGTAATGGCCATTGACATGTGAGAACATCAGGGTTGAACAGTTTATAAAAGCTAATGAAGACCGTTTCAAGGAGGAAGTGGCCAACAGCATGGCATGACTGAAGGTGATCTGAGGAAATGGACTGAAGAAAAAGCATGATTTTGGCTAGAAATGCTAATAATTCTTTGCATTTACACAATGATTTACAATTTGTAAGGCATTTTCATATTTTTTATCTTATTTGTTTACTACAACACCTTAAGGGACAATATCATCCTTATTTTACAGCTGAGCTCACTCTGGAACAGGGAGGTTAAATCCTTGCTTGAAGTGACACAGCTTCTAAATAACAAGATCAAGATGTGAACCTAGATTTTCAGAGTTCAAAGTTATGCTCTTTCCAAGGAATAATGGAATATCTTTTTAAATTCCTTTTAATAAGCCTTTACTCTCACTAGGTCGAGGCTAATGATTACTAAGAAATGACAATCAACCCTGCTTAATGCTTTAATTAGCATGCTGTACATTCAAAGATTTCCTCAGTGTGATTATAAGTTTTGTGTTTATAATTTTCAATTTTAAGATGTCAATAATTTTCATAATTTAATTACATAAGAATTATAAGGATAGTCCTATAATGACTAAAGTTAATAGAATTTTAATGTGTTAAGATAGAAATGGGCTCAAATTGTTATAAGATTTCCTATGTATTCAGCATCCTGAACACAGATTGACTCATTGGTCAAATGATCAAAGAAGACACAGTAAACTAAATTTTGGAAGCTTTCTAATGCAAATGTCTTGTGTGTGTGTGAAAATGTAAGTGCTTGTTTTGGGAGTGGGAGGGAATGGATGGTGGAAATGTAGCATGTGATCCGGGGGTTTTTCCACATGTCTTGGGTTATAGTGCTCATAATCATTTCCCCACTAGCCTAATTACATGTAATTTTCTCTAGATTCCCGAAAATTCCTTCCAAGATGAAATAGTTTGGGAGGATCCTTCAAGAACTTCATAGAAGCAATGGGACTGTCTATGAAAACTCTGCTTACTCGAGAATCTCCAGAGTCACATCCTGCAGAGGAGAGGGGTGAGGGACTGGATGTCCTCAATAGAAAGTATTCAGATTTCGTTAGCCTTGACTTTTGGTGGAAACATAGATGTCTGTATTCCATATGTCCCATCTTTTGTGTTAGGTGACCATGTACGTGAAGGGCCTTTCAAGCAGTGAAATATTTTTCAATATAGAATAATTAAACAACCTGCCATCTGTACAGTCTGGCCCTATAGTTTACTTTACTTGTAATTGCTTCAATGCATTTTGAGCTTTTGAGAATCCCTGTTCCCATCATTTTATTGTTTTCCCTATTATTTTCATTCTGTTTTCACATTTACTGTATGTATCTGTACTTTTTAACTGAAATCTCTGTATATATCTACTGTCTCTCTCAGTTCTTGTTTGTCATTCTGTATTTGTCTTCTCTATCTTTCATTTTGTTTCTGCCCTTTTCCCTTTCCTTTTCCACACTTGGGCTCTTTATCCATTTATCTAGTGATAAATACAGAAATCCCAAAGTGAAGCAGCCGTACAGGGTGGTATAACATTTCACTTAGGAAGTGTGGACCTTCCCTTCCGCTTATCTCAGATAGACGACAAGCAGTGAGGAAGAGAATCTGAGAGTTTGGAATAATTCAGAGCCTAGAAATAGCTTGTTCAATACTTTACTGAGGTGGTGGCAATTTAGATATTTCAGAAGAAAGGCTATCATCTTCACTGTGTCTACTCTACAGAGAGAATGGTGCCCTGGAACCGGGTGGAGAAGCATTCCTGTTCTTTCCTTTACGTTAGATATTAAAATCATAACACCGGCCTGGAATATTTTCTTATTTTTATCTTTTTTATAACCCTATGTTTTGGTGTTTCTCTTTAAACAGTATAAACTTGAAGATTTTTCCCCCATTAGTCTTTGTTTTTTAAATGTGGGGTTGGGAGAGGCACTGCTTAGTTCATTTAGAGCTCTTTTAACTATTGAGATGTGATTCAATCATAACATTATTTTAGTTTGTTCCTTTTTAACGTAGGCATTTGCTTGTCTGATTTCTGAGGCTTTATATATTTGAGAAGTTTTTATCATGCGTCTCTATTTAAATGGCCATTTTGCTGGATAAAACATCTGGGTTGAAGTTTTTCCCCTTAACTTAAAAGAAATAATCCTCCATTGTCCTTTCTCATTCAGTGTTGCTTTGAAAGTATTTGATAGTGCATCTAAGTAGATCAACAAATACATGTAAATCATATGTGTAGAACCACAGCTATATGTCACCTTCCCACAGGTAAAGTTTCAATGGAATGAGCAATTCACAGTCAAAAATCATATCAACACACAAGGAAATAAGATATCATGAGTAAGCACAAGGGATAAACAAAGGAGCAGAATCAGATTCATAAAGACTTTGGATTTTTGAATTTTTAGACATGGAATATGCAATAAATATGACTAATATCTTTCAATACTTAGAATTCTCAAAATATAAGCAAGAGATAAAGGACAAAAGGAACAAGAAAACAGAGTCTGGTCCTAAACAAGAAGCTGAATTATGATGAACACTGACTCTCTCTTCCAAGATAAATCCCAGAAAATTTAGAGAAGATAAATAGAGAAACTGTAAGAAATCCTGAGGTATTGGTGTATACATGTATGATGGTAGTAGGGGCTGAAGAAGAGGACTTCCCAGCACAATTATAGTCGTTAAAACTGGAAAGAAAGTGTGAGGATTCTGATCTAGCTTCTCCACTGCTTTGTCTTGAGGGACACAGTGTTTACCCTACAACTTCAGCAAGACATAATTTTCCTCCAAGTGTCCTCAGCCATAAAATCAGAGCAACATAGAACCCCTGTGTTTGTAAGGGGCCGAGAAAAAAGGTAAAGGGTTATGACTAACAACCTCAGGCAGTTATTTCCCCAACTCTCCCATTCCACTGCAGGATTGATACCATCCTCACCTCAAGAGCTTGCTCTGGGTGACACAAAATGGGGTCTGGTCTTCTGCAATACACAACATCTCAGAGAGGATTTAATACTCAGAGGGGAAAATGAGCATACAGGCCCCAAATCACAAGGCACTTAAAGAAAGTAGCCATTTCAATAAAAAGAAAAAAATGCTAGATTAAAAAATTTAACAAAAATGGAGAAATATAAAATGAGCCTAGTAAATGGCTTCAAAGAAATAAGAGAAAGTATTACCAGCATGAATCAAATAAAACAATAAATAAAAATAGAACCAAGGTGAAATGACATAAAATATATATTTGTTTTAATAAATACCACAGTAGGTAACAAGTACAATGGTACATCTGTACAGGAATTAGTGAACTGGAAGAACAGAATGAGGAAATCTCATATACGAAAGAAGGAAAAGAAAACAAAAGAGACCAGCAAAATTGGAGAGAGATGATGGACAGAAGTAAAATTATTAAAATTCAGATAATAGGACTTAAAGAATGAGAAAAATAAATATGGAGATGATGAAATGCCTGAAGAGATATTGGAGATAAATTTTTTGAAATTCAGACCATAAATAGAAATTTATGTTTAAAAGAGCAAATAGAATTCCAAAGAGGAGAGCTAAGGAAAAACCCACATTGAAACACATTAAATTTAGGAATCTCAAAGACAGATGAGGTTGTGGTTCAAGATCATGAAGTAGAAGTCCCGCAAGGTGAGAGTGAACTAAGAGACTGTTCATAAAGCCATTATGCAACCTTACTGAGTTTTACCCCCAGGAGCCGGTACAGAAGCAACAGAATGAAAGGCGCCCATTGTTTCTGTGAAAGAAGTCTATTTGCTTGTCTTAATAGCTATGGAGTGAGGGGTAAACTTCTAATTGAACACACATGTAAGGATTGAGTTCAATTTTCTCCATAGATGAGGGATGCCAGTGTGCACCACCTTTATACTCAACCTCTGCTTCACCCAAGGTTGCCAGTGTCTCTGTGAAAGGAGCTTGTGAACACACCTGGTGCCCGGGCTTTTGTGGCTGTCATGGAGAATACTCATCCCTTGATAACCTGGCCCTGGTAGACATCAGACCTTGTATTCTTAGGTTCAATGGGATGGTAGCAAGCACAGAAATAGTTCTTAGCTGGCTATACTCCTAATGCTCAGTGCAGACAAAAACACCAATCTCCTAGTCTTCTCTTGAAAGACGCATGTTTATGTGCTCTAAAAGCTGCTACCTGAAGGTATGGCTTCCAATGAGCCTTGATCTAGGTGCTGACTGAGATCCTTTCCTTTGGGAAACTGACAGATTTTGTTATACCCTCAACTACTGGGAGTCACTAAGTACAAAGAAAGCTGCTTGGACAATCACAAAGTATAGAAAGACATCTGAGAGCTAGGGCAGAGTTGAATGATAACAATCATCTGCTACATGAGACTATTAATTCAAAACTAGGACGGCGAGGTGTCTTTTATTTACTGTGCAGAATACAACAAAGAGGGTGAAGGAAAATGAAGAAACAAAAGAACACGTACCAAAGGAAAGAATAAGATAAAGACTCAGAAAGACTTTAAGGAGATGGAGATAAGTGACTTATCTGATAAAGAGTTCAATAAAAGTGTCATAAAGATGCTCACCAAAGCCATGGGAACAAAGCATGAACAAAGTGACAATTTCAGTAAAGAGATAAAAATATAAGAAAGTGTCCAAAAAATTTTCAGACATGAAGAATACAATAACTGAATTGAAAAATTTAATAGAAGGGTTCAACATCAGACCAGATAGTGTGCCAGAAAGCATTAGTGAACTCAAAGACAGGGTAGTGGCATCCATCCAATCAAAAGGACAGAAAGGAAAAAGAATGCAAAAGAGTGAAGATAGCTTAAAGGACTTATGAGACAACATCAGGCAGACTAATATGTATGCTACAGGAGCGCCAGAAAGAGAAGAGTGAGAGAATGAGGCAGAAAACATAACTAATGAAATAACTGCTGAAAACTTCTGTAACCTGGGGAAGTAAACAAACATCCAGATCCAGAGTGTCTAGGCAGATCCAAAAAAGATGAATACAAAGAGATCCACGCCAAGGTACGTTATAATTAAATTGTTGAAAGTTAAAGAAAAGCAGAGAATCCTAAAATCAGCAAGAGGAAAACAACTTGCTAGTTACAAGGGAACTCCATAAAACCATCAGCAGATTTTTCAGCAGGAACTTTTCAGCCCAGAGGTGAGTGCCACAATATATTCAAAGGACTGAAAGAAAAAACCTACAAACTGAGAAGACTCTATGCAGCAAAACTGTCCTTCAGAATTGAAGGAGAGATGAGGAGTTTTCTGGAGAAGCAAAAGCTAATAAAGGAGTTCATCACCACTAGACTAGCCTTGCAAGAAATGTTAAAAGGACTTCTTTAAGCTGAAACAAAAGGGTGCTAATTGTAGCAGGAAAACATATAAAAGTATAAATATCATAGGTAAAGGGAAATATGTAGCTAAATTCAGAATAACCTAATGTTGTAACGGTGATGAGTTAATCACTTATAAATGCAGTAGGAAGCTTAAAAGATAAAAGAAGTAAATATAACTATAAATACAATAATTTGTTAATAGTTACAAAAAATAAAAAGATGTATAATGTAACATCAACACATAAAACATGTGCGAGAGGGAACAAAAATGTTGAACTTTAGAATGCATTTGAACTTAAATTCTTATCAATTGAAAACTCACTGTTATAAGAAATATATTTTATGCGAGCCTCCTGGTAACTGCAAAGCAAACACCTATATTAGATATTCAAAAATAAAGAGAAAGGAATCAAAGCATATCAATTCAGAAAAATCAACAAATCACAAAAGAGGAAATCAGACAAGAAGGTAGAAAAAAATTACAAAACAGCCAGAAATTAATGAACAAAATGTTAATAAGTCCATACCAGTCATAAATTACTTTAAATGTAGACAGATTAAGTGCTCTAATCCAAAGACATAGAGTGGCTGAATGGATAAAACAAAAAGACCCAACTATATGTTGCTGGAAGAGACTTACTTCACCTTTATGAATGTACAGAACTGAAAACACAGGAACTAAAAACATAGTCCACGCAATGGATAAGAAGGCTGGGGTAGCTATTCTTAAGTCAGACAAAATAGACTTGAAGACAAAGATTGTAATAAGAGACTAAAGAGTCATTGTATGAAGACAAGGAGTCAATCCACCAACAGGCTATTACTTTTAAGAATGTTGATACAATCAACATCAGAGCACTTAAATATGTGAAGAAAATTTTATCAGACCAAAAGGGAAAAACGGACAGCAATGCAATGATACTTCATTAGCAGGGGAATTCAGTTCTCCATTTTCATCAAAGGATAGATGTTTAAACAGAAAATCAATAAAGAAACAAAACATTGCAGTTAAATGACTAGTTAGATCAAATGGTCTTAAGATATATTTACAGAACATTCCATCCAAAACAGCAGAATACACTTTGCTCCAAGTATGCACAGAACGTTCTCCAGGACAGCTCACATGTGAGGCCACAAAACAAGTCTTAATAAATGTAAGAAGATTGAAATCCTATCACGCGTCACTTCTGATCACAATGATATTAATGGTATGAAACTAGAAATCAATTACAGAAAGAAAACTTGAGAATTCACAAACATGTGGAGAGTGTGCTCTTGAACAACACAAGGGTCAAAGAAGAAATAAAGAGAGAATTCAAAGATACCTTGAGACAATGGAAAATGGAAGTACAATGTACCAAAATGTATAGGAGGTAGCAAAAACAGTTCTAAGAGGAAAGTTCATAGCAATAAATGCCTATATGAATACACTAGAAAGATCTCAAATAAATAACCTAACTTCTTTACACCTCAAAGACATAGAAAAAGAAAAAGACATGAATCCAAAACTCAGGAGAAGGAAGGAAATAACCAAGATCAAAATGGAAATAAATGAAATAAAGACTAAAAAGACAATAGAAAAGATCAATGTAATTAGGTATTGGATTTTTGGGAAGATAAACAAAATAGAGGAATATTTAGATAGTCTCACCAAGAAAAAGAGAGGACTCAAACAAATAGGATAATAAACAAAAGAGGTGACATTAAAACTGATACCACAAAAACACAAAGGATCATAAGAGACTACTTAAATAGTTATATAGCAACAAATTGGACAACCTAGAAGAAATGGATAAATTCCTAGAAACATACAACCTACCAAGATAGAATCAGGAAGAAATGGGAAACTGAATAGACTGATTACTAGTAAGAAGATTGAATCAGTAATCAAAAACCTCCCAACAAACAAAAGTCCAGGAGCAGATGGCTTCACTGGTGAATTCTACCGAACATTTGAAGAGTGAAGCTTTCCAAACTTTTTCAAAAAACAGAAGAGGAAGTAATACTTCCAACCTCATTTTATGAGGCCAGCATTATCCTGATACTAAACCCAGACGGGAATGTTATAAGAAAAGAAAACTATGTGCCAATACCCCTGATGAAAATAGATGCAAAAATTCTCAATAAAATATTAGCCAACCAAATTCAACAAATGCTAGAAAAACAATTTGTAACAGTGTGTGGTGATAGATGTTAACTAGATTTACTGCGGTGATCACTCTGCAGTATGTACATGTATCGAATCGGTATGCTGTACACTGGAAACCAATACAACTTGACATGTCATTTTATCTCAATTAAAATCAAAAAGGGTTCCAGTCTTAAAGACTGAGAGATTGGTTGATTCTTTTGTTAAAAATGGAGAGGCTAAAGATGACAACCTGCTGTTATGGTTTGAATTGTGTCTCCAAAAAATATATGTCATAACCCCTGGTACTTAAGAATATTATCTTATTTGAAAACAGATTCTTTGCATATGTAATCAAGTTAAGATAATGCCATACCTGATTACGTGGGCTCTAATCTGATATGGATGGTGTCCTTCTAGGAAGGGAAAACAGAGACAAGACACAGACAGGGAGAACACCATATGATGATGGAGGCGAAGATTGGAACAAAGATAAATGTACAAGCCAAGGAATGAGAAGGATTGTTGGCAACAACAGAGGCTAAAAGAAAGGCATAGAACACATTTTCCTTTAGAACCTTCAGAGAGTGTGTTCCTGATGACAGCTTGATTTTGGACTTCTGGTTTCCAGAAGCGTGAGAGAAAAAATTTCTGTTGTTTTAAGTACCCCGGTTGGTGGTACTTCATTATGGCAGCCACAGGAAACTAAAACAGCTACTTTTGGTTGGGGAGAGGGAAACAGTGGATTTATTGAACCAGAGTACATGTAAATTTTCAAGTAGATGTGTCAGGAATGGCAATGGAAATATAGAATTCTGCTTGGAGAGAGGGTTCAGAGCTTGATATACTTTTGGCAATTCTTTGGTGGTTCACCAAAGTACCGTCGTCATTTTGAAGAGGAAATGGGTAAAAAGAGAATTAAGGAAAAGGACTTTTGGTTTCGAAAAAGCAGAAAAGTAATGGCCATTGACATGTGAGAACATCAGGGTTGAACAGTTTATAAAAGCTAATGAAGACCGTTTCAAGGAGGAAGTGGCCAACAGCATGGCATGACTGAAGGTGATCTGAGGAAATGGACTGAAGAAAAAGCATGATTTTGGCTAGAAATGCTAATAATTCTTTGCATTTACACAATGATTTACAATTTGTAAGGCATTTTCATATTTTTTATCTTATTTGTTTACTACAACACCTTAAGGGACAATATCATCCTTATTTTACAGCTGAGCTCACTCTGGAACAGGGAGGTTAAATCCTTGCTTGAAGTGACACAGCTTCTAAATAACAAGATCAAGATGTGAACCTAGATTTTCAGAGTTCAAAGTTATGCTCTTTCCAAGGAATAATGGAATATCTTTTTAAATTCCTTTTAATAAGCCTTTACTCTCACTAGGTCGAGGCTAATGATTACTAAGAAATGACAATCAACCCTGCTTAATGCTTTAATTAGCATGCTGTACATTCAAAGATTTCCTCAGTGTGATTATAAGTTTTGTGTTTATAATTTTCAATTTTAAGATGTCAATAATTTTCATAATTTAATTACATAAGAATTATAAGGATAGTCCTATAATGACTAAAGTTAATAGAATTTTAATGTGTTAAGATAGAAATGGGCTCAAATTGTTATAAGATTTCCTATGTATTCAGCATCCTGAACACAGATTCACTCATTGGTCAAATGATCAAAGAAGACACAGTAAACTAAATTTTGGAAGCTTTCTAATGCAAATGTCTTGTGTGTGTGTGAAAATGTAAGTGCTTGTTTTGGGAGTGGGAGGGAATGGATGGTGGAAATGTAGCATGTGATCCGGGGGTTTTTCCACATGTCTTGGGTTATAGTGCTCATAATCATTTCCCCACTAGCCTAATTACATGTAATTTTCTCTAGATTCCCGAAAATTCCTTCCAAGATGAAATAGTTTGGGAGGATCCTTCAAGAACTTCATAGAAGCAATGGGACTGTCTATGAAAACTCTGCTTACTTGAGAATCTCCAGAGTCACATCCTGCAGAGGAGAGGGGTGAGGGACTGGATGTCCTCAATAGAAAGTATTCAGATTTCGTTAGCCTTGACTTTTGGTGGAAACATAGATGTCTGTATTCCATATGTCCCATCTTTTGTGTTAGGTGACCATGTACGTGAAGGGCCTTTCAAGCAGTGAAATATTCTTCAATATAGAATAATTAAACAACCTGCCATCTGTACAGTCTGGCCCTATATTTTACTTTACTTGTAATTGCTTCAATGCATTTTGAGCTTTTGAGAATCCCTGTTCCCATCATTTTATTGTTTTCCCTATTATTTTCATTCTGTTTTCACATTTACTGTATGTATCTGTACTTTTTAACTGAAATCTCTGTATATATCTACTGTCTCTCTCAGTTCTTGTTTGTCATTCTGTATTTGTCTTCTCTATCTTTCATTTTGTTTCTGCCCTTTTCCCTTTCCTTTTCCACACTTGGGCTCTTTATCCATTTATCTAGTGATAAATACAGAAATCCCAAAGTGAAGCAGCAGTACAGGGTGGTATAACATTTCACTTAGGAAGTGTGGACCTTCCCTTCCGCTTATCTCAGATAGACGACAAGCAGTGAGGAAGAGGATCTGAGAGTTTGGAATAATTCAGAGCCTAGAAATAGCTTGTTCAATACTTTACTGAGGTGGTGGCAATTTAGATATTTCAGAAGAAAGGCTATCTTCACTGTGTCTACTCTACAGAGAGAATGGTGCCCTGGAACCGGGTGGAGAAGCATTCCTGTTCTTTCCTTTACATTAGATATTAAAATCATAACACCGGCCTGGAATATTTTCTTATTTTTATCTTTTTTATAACCCTATGTTTTGGTGTTTCTCTTTAAACAGTATAAACTTGAAGATTTTTCCCCCATTAGCCTTTGTTTTTTAAATGTGGGGTTGGGAGAGGCACTGCTTAGTTCATTTAGAGCTCTTTTAACTATTGAGATGTGATTCAATCATAACATTATTTTAGTTTGTTCCTTTTTAACGTAGGCATTTGCTTGTCTGATTTCTGAGGCTTTATATATTTGAGAAGTTTTTATCATGCGTCTCTATTTAAATGGCCATTTTACTGGATAAAACATCTGGGTTGAAGTTTTTCCCCTTAATTTAAAAGAAATAATCCTCCATTGTCCTTTCTCATTCAGTGTTGCTTTGAAAGTATTTGATAGTGCATCTAAGTAGATCAACAAATAAATGCAAATCATATGTGTAGAACCACAGCTATATGTCACCTTCCCACAGGTAAAGTTTCAATGGAATGAGCAATTCACAGTCAAAAATCATATCAACACACAAGGAAATAAGATATCATGAGTAAGCACAAGGGATAAACAAAGGAGCAGAATCAGATTCATAAAGACTTTGGATTTTTGAATTTTTAGACATGGAATATGCAATAAATATGACCAATATCTTTCAATACTTAGAATTCTCAAAATATAAGCAAGAGATAAAGGACAAAAGGAACAAAAAAACAGAGTCTGGTCCTAAACAAGAAGCTGAATTATGATGAACACTGACTCTCTCTTCCAAGATAAATCCCAGAAAATTTAGAGAAGATAAATAGAGAAACTGTAAGAAATCCTGAGGTATTGGTGTATACATGTATGATGGTAGTAGGGGCTGAAGAAGAGGACTTCCCAGCACAATTATAGTCGTTAAAACTGGAAAGAAAGTGTGAGGATTCTGATCTAGCTTCTCCACTGCTTTGTCTTGAGGGACACAGTGTTTACCCTACAACTTCAGCAAGACATAATTTTCCTCCAAGTGTCCTCAGCAATAAAATCAGAGCAACATAGAACCCCTGTGTTTGTAAGGGGCCGAGAAAAAAGGTAAAGGGTTATGACTAACAACCTCAGGCAGTTATTTCCCCAACTCTCCCATTCCACTGCAGGATTGATACCATCCTCACCTCAAGAGCTTGCTCTGGGTGACACAAAATGGGGTCTGGTCTTCTGCAATACACAACATCTCAGAGAGGATTTAATACTCAGAGGGGAAAATGAGCATACAGGCCCCAAATCACAAGGCACTTAAAGAAAGTAGCCATTTCAATAAAAAGAAAAAAATGCTAGATTAAAAAATTTAACAAAAATGGAGAAATATAAAATGAGCCTAGTAAATGGCTTCAAAGAAATAAGAGAAAGTATTACCAGCATGAATCAAATAAAACAATAAATAAAAATAGAACCAAGGTGAAATGACATAAAATATATATTTGTTTTAATAAATACCACAGTAGGTAACAAGTACAATGGTACATCTGTACAGGAATTAGTGAACTGGAAGAACAGAATGAGGAAATCTCATATACGAAAGAAGGAAAAGAAAACAAAAGAGACCAGCAAAATTGGAGAGAGATGATGGACAGAAGTAAAATTATTAAAATTCAGATAATAGGACTTAAAGAATGAGAAAAATAAATATGGAGATGATGAAATGCCTGAAGAGATATTGGAGATAAATTTTTTGAAATTCAGACCATAAATAGAAATTTATGTTTAAAAGAGCAAATAGAATTCCAAAGAGGAGAGCTAAGGAAAAACCCACATTGAAACACATTAAATTTAGGAATCTCAAAGACAGATGAGGTTGTGGTTCAAGATCATGAAGTAGAAGTCCCGCAAGGTGAGAGTGAACTAAGAGACTGTTCATAAAGCCATTATGCAACCTTACTGAGTTTTACCCCCAGGAGCCGGTACAGAAGCAACAGAATGAAAGGCGCCCATTGTTTCTGTGAAAGAAGTCTATTTGCTTGTCTTAATAGCTATGGAGTGAGGGGTAAACTTCTAATTGAACACACATGTAAGGATTGAGTTCAATTTTCTCCATAGATGAGGGATGCCAGTGTGCACCACCTTTATACTCAACCTCTGCTTCACCCAAGGTTGCCAGTGTCTCTGTGAAAGGAGCTTGTGAACACACCTGGTGCCCGGGCTTTTGTGGCTGTCATGGAGAATACTCATCCCTTGATAACCTGGCCCTGGTAGACATCAGACCTTGTATTCTTAGGTTCAATGGGATGGTAGCAAGCACAGAAATAGTTCTTAGCTGGCTATACTCCTAATGCTCAGTGCAGACAAAAACACCAATCTCCTAGTCTTCTCTTGAAAGACGCATGTTTATGTGCTCTAAAAGCTGCTACCTGAAGGTATGGCTTCCAATGAGCCTTGATCTAGGTGCTGACTGAGATCCTTTCCTTTGGGAAACTGACAGATTTTGTTATACCCTCAACTACTGGGAGTCACTAAGTACAAAGAAAGCTGCTTGGACAATCACAAAGTATAGAAAGACATCTGAGAGCTAGGGCAGAGTTGAATGATAACAATCATCTGCTACATGAGACTATTAATTCAAAACTAGGACGGCGAGGTGTCTTTTATTTACTGTGCAGAATACAACAAAGAGGGTGAAGGAAAATGAAGAAACAAAAGAACACGTACCAAAGGAAAGAATAAGATAAAGACTCAGAAAGACTTTAAGGAGATGGAGATAAGTGACTTATCTGATAAAGAGTTCAATAAAAGTGTCATAAAGATGCTCACCAAAGCCATGGGAACAAAGCATGAACAAAGTGACAATTTCAGTAAAGAGATAAAAATATAAGAAAGTGTCCAAAAAATTTTCAGACATGAAGAATACAATAACTGAATTGAAAAATTTAATAGAAGGGTTCAACATCAGACCAGATAGTGTGCCAGAAAGCATTAGTGAACTCAAAGACAGGGTAGTGGCATCCATCCAATCAAAAGGACAGAAAGGAAAAAGAATGCAAAAGAGTGAAGATAGCTTAAAGGACTTATGAGACAACATCAGGCAGACTAATATGTATGCTACAGGAGCGCCAGAAAGAGAAGAGTGAGAGAATGAGGCAGAAAACATAACTAATGAAATAACTGCTGAAAACTTCTGTAACCTGGGGAAGTAAACAAACATCCAGATCCAGAGTGTCTAGGCAGATCCAAAAAAGATGAATACAAAGAGATCCACGCCAAGGTACGTTATAATTAAATTGTTGAAAGTTAAAGAAAAGCAGAGAATCCTAAAATCAGCAAGAGGAAAACAACTTGCTAGTTACAAGGGAACTCCATAAAACCATCAGCAGATTTTTCAGCAGGAACTTTTCAGCCCAGAGGTGAGTGCCACAATATATTCAAAGGACTGAAAGAAAAAACCTACAAACTGAGAAGACTCTATGCAGCAAAACTGTCCTTCAGAATTGAAGGAGAGATGAGGAGTTTTCTGGAGAAGCAAAAGCTAATAAAGGAGTTCATCACCACTAGACTAGCCTTGCAAGAAATGTTAAAAGGACTTCTTTAAGCTGAAACAAAAGGGTGCTAATTGTAGCAGGAAAACATATAAAAGTATAAATATCATAGGTAAAGGGAAATATGTAGCTAAATTCAGAATAACCTAATGTTGTAACGGTGATGAGTTAATCACTTATAAATGCAGTAGGAAGCTTAAAAGATAAAAGAAGTAAATATAACTATAAATACAATAATTTGTTAATAGTTACAAAAAATAAAAAGATGTATAATGTAACATCAACACATAAAACATGTGCGAGAGGGAACAAAAATGTTGAACTTTAGAATGCATTTGAACTTAAATTCTTATCAATTGAAAACTCACTGTTATAAGAAATATATTTTATGCGAGCCTCCTGGTAACTGCAAAGCAAACACCTATATTAGATATTCAAAAATAAAGAGAAAGGAATCAAAGCATATCAATTCAGAAAAATCAACAAATCACAAAAGAGGAAATCAGACAAGAAGGTAGAAAAAAATTACAAAACAGCCAGAAATTAATGAACAAAATGTTAATAAGTCCATACCAGTCATAAATTACTTTAAATGTAGACAGATTAAGTGCTCTAATCCAAAGACATAGAGTGGCTGAATGGATAAAACAAAAAGACCCAACTATATGTTGCTGGAAGAGACTTACTTCACCTTTATGAATGTACAGAACTGAAAACACAGGAACTAAAAACATAGTCCACGCAATGGATAAGAAGGCTGGGGTAGCTATTCTTAAGTCAGACAAAATAGACTTGAAGACAAAGATTGTAATAAGAGACTAAAGAGTCATTGTATGAAGACAAGGAGTCAATCCACCAACAGGCTATTACTTTTAAGAATGTTGATACAATCAACATCAGAGCACTTAAATATGTGAAGAAAATTTTATCAGACCAAAAGGGAAAAACGGACAGCAATGCAATGATACTTCATTAGCAGGGGAATTCAGTTCTCCATTTTCATCAAAGGATAGATGTTTAAACAGAAAATCAATAAAGAAACAAAACATTGCAGTTAAATGACTAGTTAGATCAAATGGTCTTAAGATATATTTACAGAACATTCCATCCAAAACAGCAGAATACACTTTGCTCCAAGTATGCACAGAACGTTCTCCAGGACAGCTCACATGTGAGGCCACAAAACAAGTCTTAATAAATGTAAGAAGATTGAAATCCTATCACGCGTCACTTCTGATCACAATGATATTAATGGTATGAAACTAGAAATCAATTACAGAAAGAAAACTTGAGAATTCACAAACATGTGGAGAGTGTGCTCTTGAACAACACAAGGGTCAAAGAAGAAATAAAGAGAGAATTCAAAGATACCTTGAGACAATGGAAAATGGAAGTACAATGTACCAAAATGTATAGGAGGTAGCAAAAACAGTTCTAAGAGGAAAGTTCATAGCAATAAATGCCTATATGAATACACTAGAAAGATCTCAAATAAATAACCTAACTTCTTTACACCTCAAAGACATAGAAAAAGAAAAAGACATGAATCCAAAACTCAGGAGAAGGAAGGAAATAACCAAGATCAAAATGGAAATAAATGAAATAAAGACTAAAAAGACAATAGAAAAGATCAATGTAATTAGGTATTGGATTTTTGGGAAGATAAACAAAATAGAGGAATATTTAGATAGTCTCACCAAGAAAAAGAGAGGACTCAAACAAATAGGATAATAAACAAAAGAGGTGACATTAAAACTGATACCACAAAAACACAAAGGATCATAAGAGACTACTTAAATAGTTATATAGCAACAAATTGGACAACCTAGAAGAAATGGATAAATTCCTAGAAACATACAACCTACCAAGATAGAATCAGGAAGAAATGGGAAACTGAATAGACTGATTACTAGTAAGAAGATTGAATCAGTAATCAAAAACCTCCCAACAAACAAAAGTCCAGGAGCAGATGGCTTCACTGGTGAATTCTACCGAACATTTGAAGAGTGAAGCTTTCCAAACTTTTTCAAAAAACAGAAGAGGAAGTAATACTTCCAACCTCATTTTATGAGGCCAGCATTATCCTGATACTAAACCCAGACGGGAATGTTATAAGAAAAGAAAACTATGTGCCAATACCCCTGATGAAAATAGATGCAAAAATTCTCAATAAAATATTAGCCAACCAAATTCAACAAATGCTAGAAAAACAATTTGTAACAGTGTGTGGTGATAGATGTTAACTAGATTTACTGCGGTGATCACTCTGCAGTATGTACATGTATCGAATCGGTATGCTGTACACTGGAAACCAATACAACTTGACATGTCATTTTATCTCAATTAAAATCAAAAAGGGTTCCAGTCTTAAAGACTGAGAGATTGGTTGATTCTTTTGTTAAAAATGGAGAGGCTAAAGATGACAACCTGCTGTTATGGTTTGAATTGTGTCTCCAAAAAATATATGTCATAACCCCTGGTACTTAAGAATATTATCTTATTTGAAAATAGATTCTTTGCATATGTAATCAAGTTAAGATAATGCCATACTTGATTACGTGGGCTCTAATCTGATATGGATGGTGTCCTTCTAGGAAGGGAAAACAGAGACAAGACACAGACAGGGAGAACACCATATGATGATGGAGGCGAAGATTGGAACAAAGATAAATGTACAAGCCAAGGAATGAGAAGGATTGTTGGCAACAACAGAGGCTAAAAGAAAGGCATAGAACACATTTTCCTTTAGAACCTTCAGAGAGTGTGTTCCTGATGACAGCTTGATTTTGGACTTCTGGTTTCCAGAAGCGTGAGAGAAAAAATTTCTGTTGTTTTAAGTACCCCGGTTGGTGGTACTTCATTATGGCAGCCACAGGAAACTAAAACAGCTACTTTTGGTTGGGGAGAGGGAAACAGTGGATTTATTGAACCAGAGTACATGTAAATTTTCAAGTAGATGTGTCAGGAATGGCAATGGAAATATAGAATTCTGCTTGGAGAGAGGGTTCAGAGCTTGATATACTTTTGGCAATTCTTTGGTGGTTCACCAAAGTACCGTCGTCATTTTGAAGAGGAAATGGGTAAAAAGAGAATTAAGGAAAAGGACTTTTGGTTTCGAAAAAGCAGAAAAGTAATGGCCATTGACATGTGAGAACATCAGGGTTGAACAGTTTATAAAAGCTAATGAAGACCGTTTCAAGGAGGAAGTGGCCAACAGCATGGCATGACTGAAGGTGATCTGAGGAAATGGACTGAAGAAAAAGCATGATTTTGGCTAGAAATGCTAATAATTCTTTGCATTTACACAATGATTTACAATTTGTAAGGCATTTTCATATTTTTTATCTTATTTGTTTACTACAACACCTTAAGGGACAATATCATCCTTATTTTACAGCTGAGCTCACTCTGGAACAGGGAGGTTAAATCCTTGCTTGAAGTGACACAGCTTCTAAATAACAAGATCAAGATGTGAACCTAGATTTTCAGAGTTCAAAGTTATGCTCTTTCCAAGGAATAATGGAATATCTTTTTAAATTCCTTTTAATAAGCCTTTACTCTCACTAGGTCGAGGCTAATGATTACTAAGAAATGACAATCAACCTTGCTTAATGCTTTAATTAGCATGCTGTACATTCAAAGATTTCCTCAGTGTGATTATAAGTTTTGTGTTTATAATTTTCAATTTTAAGATGTCAATAATTTTCATAATTTAATTACATAAGAATTATAAGGATAGTCCTATAATGACTAAAGTTAATAGAATTTTAATGTGTTAAGATAGAAATGGGCTCAAATTGTTATAAGATTTCCTATGTATTCAGCATCCTGAACACAGATTCACTCATTGGTCAAATGATCAAAGAAGACACAGTAAACTAAATTTTGGAAGCTTTCTAATGCAAATGTCTTGTGTGTGTGTGAAAATGTAAGTGCTTGTTTTGGGAGTGGGAGGGAATGGATGGTGGAAATGTAGCATGTGATCCGGGGGTTTTTCCACATGTCTTGGGTTATAGTGCTCATAATCATTTCCCCACTAGCCTAATTACATGTAATTTTCTCTAGATTCCAGAAAATTCCTTCCAAGATGAAATAGTTTGGGAGGATCCTTCAAGAACTTCATAGAAGCAATGGGACTGTCTATGAAAACTCTGCTTACTCGAGAATCTCCAGAGTCACATCCTGCAGAGGAGAGGGGTGAGGGACTGGATGTCCTCAATAGAAAGTATTCAGATTTCGTTACCCTTGACTTTTGGTGGAAACATAGATGTCTGTATTCCATATGTCCCATCTTTTGTGTTAGGTGACCATGTACGTGAAGGGCCTTTCAAGCAGTGAAATATTCTTCAATATAGAATAATTAAACAACCTGCCATCTGTACAGTCTGGCCCTATATTTTACTTTACTTGTAATTGCTTCAATGCATTTTGAGCTTTTGAGAATCCCTGTTCCCATCATTTTATTGTTTTCCCTATTATTTTCATTCTGTTTTCACATTTACTGTATGTATCTGTACTTTTTAACTGAAATCTCTGTATATATCTACTGTCTCTCTCAGTTCTTGTTTGTCATTCTGTATTTGTCTTCTCTATCTTTCATTTTGTTTCTGCCCTTTTCCCTTTCCTTTTCCACACTTGGGCTCTTTATCCATTTATCTAGTGATAAATACAGAAATCCCAAAGTGAAGCAGCAGTACAGGGTGGTATAACATTTCACTTAGGAAGTGTGGACCTTCCCTTCCGCTTATCTCAGATAGACGACAAGCAGTGAGGAAGAGAATCTGAGAGTTTGGAATAATTCAGAGCCTAGAAATAGCTTGTTCAATACTTTACTGAGGTGGTGGCAATTTAGATATTTCAGAAGAAAGGCTATCTTCACTGTGTCTACTCTACAGAGAGAATGGTGCCCTGGAACCGGGTGGAGAAGCATTCCTGTTCTTTCCTTTACATTAGATATTAAAATCATAACACCGGCCTGGAATATTTTCTTATTTTTATCTTTTTTATAACCCTATGTTTTGGTGTTTCTCTTTAAACAGTATAAACTTGAAGATTTTTCCCCCATTAGCCTTTGTTTTTTAAATGTGGGGTTGGGAGAGGCACTGCTTAGTTCATTTAGAGCTCTTTTAACTATTGAGATGTGATTCAATCATAACATTATTTTAGTTTGTTCCTTTTTAACGTAGGCATTTGCTTGTCTGATTTCTGAGGCTTTATATATTTGAGAAGTTTTTATCATGCGTCTCTATTTAAATGGCCATTTTACTGGATAAAACATCTGGGTTGAAGTTTTTCCCCTTAATTTAAAAGAAATAATCCTCCATTGTCCTTTCTCATTCAGTGTTGCTTTGAAAGTATTTGATAGTGCATCTAAGTAGATCAACAAATAAATGCAAATCATATGTGTAGAACCACAGCTATATGTCACCTTCCCACAGGTAAAGTTTCAATGGAATGAGCAATTCACAGTCAAAAATCATATCAACACACAAGGAAATAAGATATCATGAGTAAGCACAAGGGATAAACAAAGGAGCAGAATCAGATTCATAAAGACTTTGGATTTTTGAATTTTTAGACATGGAATATGCAATAAATATGACCAATATCTTTCAATACTTAGAATTCTCAAAATATAAGCAAGAGATAAAGGACAAAAGGAACAAAAAAACAGAGTCTGGTCCTAAACAAGAAGCTGAATTATGATGAACACTGACTCTCTCTTCCAAGATAAATCCCAGAAAATTTAGAGAAGATAAATAGAGAAACTGTAAGAAATCCTGAGGTATTGGTGTATACATGTATGATGGTAGTAGGGGCTGAAGAAGAGGACTTCCCAGCACAATTATAGTCGTTAAAACTGGAAAGAAAGTGTGAGGATTCTGATCTAGCTTCTCCACTGCTTTGTCTTGAGGGACACAGTGTTTACCCTACAACTTCAGCAAGACATAATTTTCCTCCAAGTGTCCTCAGCAATAAAATCAGAGCAACATAGAACCCCTGTGTTTGTAAGGGGCCGAGAAAAAAGGTAAAGGGTTATGACTAACAACCTCAGGCAGTTATTTCCCCAACTCTCCCATTCCACTGCAGGATTGATACCATCCTCACCTCAAGAGCTTGCTCTGGGTGACACAAAATGGGGTCTGGTCTTCTGCAATACACAACATCTCAGAGAGGATTTAATACTCAGAGGGGAAAATGAGCATACAGGCCCCAAATCACAAGGCACTTAAAGAAAGTAGCCATTTCAATAAAAAGAAAAAAATGCTAGATTAAAAAATTTAACAAAAATGGAGAAATATAAAATGAGCCTAGTAAATGGCTTCAAAGAAATAAGAGAAAGTATTACCAGCATGAATCAAATAAAACAATAAATAAAAATAGAACCAAGGTGAAATGACATAAAATATATATTTGTTTTAATAAATACCACAGTAGGTAACAAGTACAATGGTACATCTGTACAGGAATTAGTGAACTGGAAGAACAGAATGAGGAAATCTCATATACGAAAGAAGGAAAAGAAAACAAAAGAGACCAGCAAAATTGGAGAGAGATGATGGACAGAAGTAAAATTATTAAAATTCAGATAATAGGACTTAAAGAATGAGAAAAATAAATATGGAGATGATGAAATGCCTGAAGAGATATTGGAGATAAATTTTTTGAAATTCAGACCATAAATAGAAATTTATGTTTAAAAGAGCAAATAGAATTCCAAAGAGGAGAGCTAAGGAAAAACCCACATTGAAACACATTAAATTTAGGAATCTCAAAGACAGGTGAGGTTGTGGTTCAAGATCATGAAGTAGAAGTCCCGCAAGGTGAGAGTGAACTAAGAGACTGTTCATAAAGCCATTATGCAACCTTACTGAGTTTTACCCCCAGGAGCCGGTACAGAAGCAACAGAATGAAAGGCGCCCATTGTTTCTGTGAAAGAAGTCTATTTGCTTGTCTTAATAGCTATGGAGTGAGGGGTAAACTTCTAATTGAACACACATGTAAGGATTGAGTTCAATTTTCTCCATAGATGAGGGATGCCAGTGTGCACCACCTTTATACTCAACCTCTGCTTCACCCAAGGTTGCCAGTGTCTCTGTGAAAGGAGCTTGTGAACACACCTGGTGCCCGGGCTTTTGTGGCTGTCATGGAGAATACTCATCCCTTGATAACCTGGCCCTGGTAGACATCAGACCTTGTATTCTTAGGTTCAATGGGATGGTAGCAAGCACAGAAATAGTTCTTAGCTGGCTATACTCCTAATGCTCAGTGCAGACAAAAACACCAATCTCCTAGTCTTCTCTTGAAAGACGCATGTTTATGTGCTCTAAAAGCTGCTACCTGAAGGTATGGCTTCCAATGAGCCTTGATCTAGGTGCTGACTGAGATCCTTTCCTTTGGGAAACTGACAGATTTTGTTATACCCTCAACTACTGGGAGTCACTAAGTACAAAGAAAGCTGCTTGGACAATCACAAAGTATAGAAAGACATCTGAGAGCTAGGGCAGAGTTGAATGATAACAATCATCTGCTACATGAGACTATTAATTCAAAACTAGGACGGCGAGGTGTCTTTTATTTACTGTGCAGAATACAACAAAGAGGGTGAAGGAAAATGAAGAAACAAAAGAACACGTACCAAAGGAAAGAATAAGATAAAGACTCAGAAAGACTTTAAGGAGATGGAGATAAGTGACTTATCTGATAAAGAGTTCAATAAAAGTGTCATAAAGATGCTCACCAAAGCCATGGGAACAAAGCATGAACAAAGTGACAATTTCAGTAAAGAGATAAAAATATAAGAAAGTGTCCAAAAAATTTTCAGACATGAAGAATACAATAACTGAATTGAAAAATTTAATAGAAGGGTTCAACATCAGACCAGATAGTGTGCCAGAAAGCATTAGTGAACTCAAAGACAGGGTAGTGGCATCCATCCAATCAAAAGGACAGAAAGGAAAAAGAATGCAAAAGAGTGAAGATAGCTTAAAGGACTTATGAGACAACATCAGGCAGACTAATATGTATGCTACAGGAGCGCCAGAAAGAGAAGAGTGAGAGAATGAGGCAGAAAACATAACTAATGAAATAACTGCTGAAAACTTCTGTAACCTGGGGAAGTAAACAAACATCCAGATCCAGAGTGTCTAGGCAGATCCAAAAAAGATGAATACAAAGAGATCCACGCCAAGGTACGTTATAATTAAATTGTTGAAAGTTAAAGAAAAGCAGAGAATCCTAAAATCAGCAAGAGGAAAACAACTTGCTAGTTACAAGGGAACTCCATAAAACCATCAGCAGATTTTTCAGCAGGAACTTTTCAGCCCAGAGGTGAGTGCCACAATATATTCAAAGGACTGAAAGAAAAAACCTACAAACTGAGAAGACTCTATGCAGCAAAACTGTCCTTCAGAATTGAAGGAGAGATGAGGAGTTTTCTGGAGAAGCAAAAGCTAATAAAGGAGTTCATCACCACTAGACTAGCCTTGCAAGAAATGTTAAAAGGACTTCTTTAAGCTGAAACAAAAGGGTGCTAATTGTAGCAGGAAAACATATAAAAGTATAAATATCATAGGTAAAGGGAAATATGTAGCTAAATTCAGAATAACCTAATGTTGTAACGGTGATGAGTTAATCACTTATAAATGCAGTAGGAAGCTTAAAAGATAAAAGAAGTAAATATAACTATAAATACAATAATTTGTTAATAGTTACAAAAAATAAAAAGATGTATAATGTAACATCAACACATAAAACATGTGCGAGAGGGAACAAAAATGTTGAACTTTAGAATGCATTTGAACTTAAATTCTTATCAATTGAAAACTCACTGTTATAAGAAATATATTTTATGCGAGCCTCCTGGTAACTGCAAAGCAAACACCTATATTAGATATTCAAAAATAAAGAGAAAGGAATCAAAGCATATCAATTCAGAAAAATCAACAAATCACAAAAGAGGAAATCAGACAAGAAGGTAGAAAAAAATTACAAAACAGCCAGAAATTAATGAACAAAATGTTAATAAGTCCATACCAGTCATAAATTACTTTAAATGTAGACAGATTAAGTGCTCTAATCCAAAGACATAGAGTGGCTGAATGGATAAAACAAAAAGACCCAACTATATGTTGCTGGAAGAGACTTACTTCACCTTTATGAATGTACAGAACTGAAAACACAGGAACTAAAAACATAGTCCACGCAATGGATAAGAAGGCTGGGGTAGCTATTCTTAAGTCAGACAAAATAGACTTGAAGACAAAGATTGTAATAAGAGACTAAAGAGTCATTGTATGAAGACAAGGAGTCAATCCACCAACAGGCTATTACTTTTAAGAATGTTGATACAATCAACATCAGAGCACTTAAATATGTGAAGAAAATTTTATCAGACCAAAAGGGAAAAACGGACAGCAATGCAATGATACTTCATTAGCAGGGGAATTCAGTTCTCCATTTTCATCAAAGTATAGATGTTTAAACAGAAAATCAATAAAGAAACAAAACATTGCAGTTAAATGACTAGTTAGATCAAATGGTCTTAAGATATATTTACAGAACATTCCATCCAAAACAGCAGAATACACTTTGCTCCAAGTATGCACAGAACGTTCTCCAGGACAGCTCACATGTGAGGCCACAAAACAAGTCTTAATAAATGTAAGAAGATTGAAATCCTATCACGCGTCACTTCTGATCACAATGATATTAATGGTATGAAACTAGAAATCAATTACAGAAAGAAAACTTGAGAATTCACAAACATGTGGAGAGTGTGCTCTTGAACAACACAAGGGTCAAAGAAGAAATAAAGAGAGAATTCAAAGATACCTTGAGACAATGGAAAATGGAAGTACAATGTACCAAAATGTATAGGAGGTAGCAAAAACAGTTCTAAGAGGAAAGTTCATAGCAATAAATGCCTATATGAATACACTAGAAAGATCTCAAATAAATAACCTAACTTCTTTACACCTCAAAGACATAGAAAAAGAAAAAGACATGAATCCAAAACTCAGGAGAAGGAAGGAAATAACCAAGATCAAAATGGAAATAAATGAAATAAAGACTAAAAAGACAATAGAAAAGATCAATGTAATTAGGTATTGGATTTTTGGGAAGATAAACAAAATAGAGGAATATTTAGATAGTCTCACCAAGAAAAAGAGAGGACTCAAACAAATAGGATAATAAACAAAAGAGGTGACATTAAAACTGATACCACAAAAACACAAAGGATCATAAGAGACTACTTAAATAGTTATATAGCAACAAATTGGACAACCTAGAAGAAATGGATAAATTCCTAGAAACATACAACCTACCAAGATAGAATCAGGAAGAAATGGGAAACTGAATAGACTGATTACTAGTAAGAAGATTGAATCAGTAATCAAAAACCTCCCAACAAACAAAAGTCCAGGAGCAGATGGCTTCACTGGTGAATTCTACCGAACATTTGAAGAGTGAAGCTTTCCAAACTTTTTCAAAAAACAGAAGAGGAAGTAATACTTCCAACCTCATTTTATGAGGCCAGCATTATCCTGATACTAAACCCAGACGGGAATGTTATAAGAAAAGAAAACTATGTGCCAATACCCCTGATGAAAATAGATGCAAAAATTCTCAATAAAATATTAGCCAACCAAATTCAACAAATGCTAGAAAAACAATTTGTAACAGTGTGTGGTGATAGATGTTAACTAGATTTACTGCGGTGATCACTCTGCAGTATGTACATGTATCGAATCGGTATGCTGTACACTGGAAACCAATACAACTTGACATGTCATTTTATCTCAATTAAAATCAAAAAGGGTTCCAGTCTTAAAGACTGAGAGATTGGTTGATTCTTTTGTTAAAAATGGAGAGGCTAAAGATGACAACCTGCTGTTATGGTTTGAATTGTGTCTCCAAAAAATATATGTCATAACCCCTGGTACTTAAGAATATTATCTTATTTGAAAATAGATTCTTTGCATATGTAATCAAGTTAAGATAATGCCATACTTGATTACGTGGGCTCTAATCTGATATGGATGGTGTCCTTCTAGGAAGGGAAAACAGAGACAAGACACAGACAGGGAGAACACCATATGATGATGGAGGCGAAGATTGGAACAAAGATAAATGTACAAGCCAAGGAATGAGAAGGATTGTTGGCAACAACAGAGGCTAAAAGAAAGGCATAGAACACATTTTCCTTTAGAACCTTCAGAGAGTGTGTTCCTGATGACAGCTTGATTTTGGACTTCTGGTTTCCAGAAGCGTGAGAGAAAAAATTTCTGTTGTTTTAAGTACCCCGGTTGGTGGTACTTCATTATGGCAGCCACAGGAAACTAAAACAGCTACTTTTGGTTGGGGAGAGGGAAACAGTGGATTTATTGAACCAGAGTACATGTAAATTTTCAAGTAGATGTGTCAGGAATGGCAATGGAAATATAGAATTCTGCTTGGAGAGAGGGTTCAGAGCTTGATATACTTTTGGCAATTCTTTGGTGGTTCACCAAAGTACCGTCGTCATTTTGAAGAGGAAATGGGTAAAAAGAGAATTAAGGAAAAGGACTTTTGGTTTCGAAAAAGCAGAAAAGTAATGGCCATTGACATGTGAGAACATCAGGGTTGAACAGTTTATAAAAGCTAATGAAGACCGTTTCAAGGAGGAAGTGGCCAACAGCATGGCATGACTGAAGGTGATCTGAGGAAATGGACTGAAGAAAAAGCATGATTTTGGCTAGAAATGCTAATAATTCTTTGCATTTACACAATGATTTACAATTTGTAAGGCATTTTCATATTTTTTATCTTATTTGTTTACTACAACACCTTAAGGGACAATATCATCCTTATTTTACAGCTGAGCTCACTCTGGAACAGGGAGGTTAAATCCTTGCTTGAAGTGACACAGCTTCTAAATAACAAGATCAAGATGTGAACCTAGATTTTCAGAGTTCAAAGTTATGCTCTTTCCAAGGAATAATGGAATATCTTTTTAAATTCCTTTTAATAAGCCTTTACTCTCACTAGGTCGAGGCTAATGATTACTAAGAAATGACAATCAACCTTGCTTAATGCTTTAATTAGCATGCTGTACATTCAAAGATTTCCTCAGTGTGATTATAAGTTTTGTGTTTATAATTTTCAATTTTAAGATGTCAATAATTTTCATAATTTAATTACATAAGAATTATAAGGATAGTCCTATAATGACTAAAGTTAATAGAATTTTAATGTGTTAAGATAGAAATGGGCTCAAATTGTTATAAGATTTCCTATGTATTCAGCATCCTGAACACAGATTCACTCATTGGTCAAATGATCAAAGAAGACACAGTAAACTAAATTTTGGAAGCTTTCTAATGCAAATGTCTTGTGTGTGTGTGAAAATGTAAGTGCTTGTTTTGGGAGTGGGAGGGAATGGATGGTGGAAATGTAGCATGTGATCCGGGGGTTTTTCCACATGTCTTGGGTTATAGTGCTCATAATCATTTCCCCACTAGCCTAATTACATGTAATTTTCTCTAGATTCCAGAAAATTCCTTCCAAGATGAAATAGTTTGGGAGGATCCTTCAAGAACTTCATAGAAGCAATGGGACTGTCTATGAAAACTCTGCTTACTCGAGAATCTCCAGAGTCACATCCTGCAGAGGAGAGGGGTGAGGGACTGGATGTCCTCAATAGAAAGTATTCAGATTTCGTTACCCTTGACTTTTGGTGGAAACATAGATGTCTGTATTCCATATGTCCCATCTTTTGTGTTAGGTGACCATGTACGTGAAGGGCCTTTCAAGCAGTGAAATATTCTTCAATATAGAATAATTAAACAACCTGCCATCTGTACAGTCTGGCCCTATATTTTACTTTACTTGTAATTGCTTCAATGCATTTTGAGCTTTTGAGAATCCCTGTTCCCATCATTTTATTGTTTTCCCTATTATTTTCATTCTGTTTTCACATTTACTGTATGTATCTGTACTTTTTAACTGAAATCTCTGTATATATCTACTGTCTCTCTCAGTTCTTGTTTGTCATTCTGTATTTGTCTTCTCTATCTTTCATTTTGTTTCTGCCCTTTTCCCTTTCCTTTTCCACACTTGGGCTCTTTATCCATTTATCTAGTGATAAATACAGAAATCCCAAAGTGAAGCAGCAGTACAGGGTGGTATAACATTTCACTTAGGAAGTGTGGACCTTCCCTTCTGCTTATCTCAGATAGACGACAAGCAGTGAGGAAGAGAATCTGAGAGTTTGGAATAATTCAGAGCCTAGAAATAGCTTGTTCAATACTTTACTGAGGTGGTGGCAATTTAGATATTTCAGAAGAAAGGCTATCTTCACTGTGTCTACTCTACAGAGAGAATGGTGCCCTGGAACCGGGTGGAGAAGCATTCCTGTTCTTTCCTTTACATTAGATATTAAAATCATAACACCGGCCTGGAATATTTTCTTATTTTTATCTTTTTTATAACCCTATGTTTTGGTGTTTCTCTTTAAACAGTATAAACTTGAAGATTTTTCCCCCATTAGCCTTTGTTTTTTAAATGTGGGGTTGGGAGAGGCACTGCTTAGTTCATTTAGAGCTCTTTTAACTATTGAGATGTGATTCAATCATAACATTATTTTAGTTTGTTCCTTTTTAACGTAGGCATTTGCTTGTCTGATTTCTGAGGCTTTATATATTTGAGAAGTTTTTATCATGCGTCTCTATTTAAATGGCCATTTTACTGGATAAAACATCTGGGTTGAAGTTTTTCCCCTTAATTTAAAAGAAATAATCCTCCATTGTCCTTTCTCATTCAGTGTTGCTTTGAAAGTATTTGATAGTGCATCTAAGTAGATCAACAAATAAATGCAAATCATATGTGTAGAACCACAGCTATATGTCACCTTCCCACAGGTAAAGTTTCAATGGAATGAGCAATTCACAGTCAAAAATCATATCAACACACAAGGAAATAAGATATCATGAGTAAGCACAAGGGATAAACAAAGGAGCAGAATCAGATTCATAAAGACTTTGGATTTTTGAATTTTTAGACATGGAATATGCAATAAATATGACCAATATCTTTCAATACTTAGAATTCTCAAAATATAAGCAAGAGATAAAGGACAAAAGGAACAAAAAAACAGAGTCTGGTCCTAAACAAGAAGCTGAATTATGATGAACACTGACTCTCTCTTCCAAGATAAATCCCAGAAAATTTAGAGAAGATAAATAGAGAAACTGTAAGAAATCCTGAGGTATTGGTGTATACATGTATGATGGTAGTAGGGGCTGAAGAAGAGGACTTCCCAGCACAATTATAGTCGTTAAAACTGGAAAGAAAGTGTGAGGATTCTGATCTAGCTTCTCCACTGCTTTGTCTTGAGGGACACAGTGTTTACCCTACAACTTCAGCAAGACATAATTTTCCTCCAAGTGTCCTCAGCCATAAAATCAGAGCAACATAGAACCCCTGTGTTTGTAAGGGGCCGAGAAAAAAGGTAAAGGGTTATGACTAACAACCTCAGGCAGTTATTTCCCCAACTCTCCCATTCCACTGCAGGATTGATACCATCCTCACCTCAAGAGCTTGCTCTGGGTGACACAAAATGGGGTCTGGTCTTCTGCAATACACAACATCTCAGAGAGGATTTAATACTCAGAGGGGAAAATGAGCATACAGGCCCCAAATCACAAGGCACTTAAAGAAAGTAGCCATTTCAATAAAAAGAAAAAAATGCTAGATTAAAAAATTTAACAAAAATGGAGAAATATAAAATGAGCCTAGTAAATGGCTTCAAAGAAATAAGAGAAAGTATTACCAGCATGAATCAAATAAAACAATAAATAAAAATAGAACCAAGGTGAAATGACATAAAATATATATTTGTTTTAATAAATACCACAGTAGGTAACAAGTACAATGGTACATCTGTACAGGAATTAGTGAACTGGAAGAACAGAATGAGGAAATCTCATATACGAAAGAAGGAAAAGAAAACAAAAGAGACCAGCAAAATTGGAGAGAGATGATGGACAGAAGTAAAATTATTAAAATTCAGATAATAGGACTTAAAGAATGAGAAAAATAAATATGGAGATGATGAAATGCCTGAAGAGATATTGGAGATAAATTTTTTGAAATTCAGACCATAAATAGAAATTTATGTTTAAAAGAGCAAATAGAATTCCAAAGAGGAGAGCTAAGGAAAAACCCACATTGAAACACATTAAATTTAGGAATCTCAAAGACAGGTGAGGTTGTGGTTCAAGATCATGAAGTAGAAGTCCCGCAAGGTGAGAGTGAACTAAGAGACTGTTCATAAAGCCATTATGCAACCTTACTGAGTTTTACCCCCAGGAGCCGGTACAGAAGCAACAGAATGAAAGGCGCCCATTGTTTCTGTGAAAGAAGTCTATTTGCTTGTCTTAATAGCTATGGAGTGAGGGGTAAACTTCTAATTGAACACACATGTAAGGATTGAGTTCAATTTTCTCCATAGATGAGGGATGCCAGTGTGCACCACCTTTATACTCAACCTCTGCTTCACCCAAGGTTGCCAGTGTCTCTGTGAAAGGAGCTTGTGAACACACCTGGTGCCCGGGCTTTTGTGGCTGTCATGGAGAATACTCATCCCTTGATAACCTGGCCCTGGTAGACATCAGACCTTGTATTCTTAGGTTCAATGGGATGGTAGCAAGCACAGAAATAGTTCTTAGCTGGCTATACTCCTAATGCTCAGTGCAGACAAAAACACCAATCTCCTAGTCTTCTCTTGAAAGACGCATGTTTATGTGCTCTAAAAGCTGCTACCTGAAGGTATGGCTTCCAATGAGCCTTGATCTAGGTGCTGACTGAGATCCTTTCCTTTGGGAAACTGACAGATTTTGTTATACCCTCAACTACTGGGAGTCACTAAGTACAAAGAAAGCTGCTTGGACAATCACAAAGTATAGAAAGACATCTGAGAGCTAGGGCAGAGTTGAATGATAACAATCATCTGCTACATGAGACTATTAATTCAAAACTAGGACGGCGAGGTGTCTTTTATTTACTGTGCAGAATACAACAAAGAGGGTGAAGGAAAATGAAGAAACAAAAGAACACGTACCAAAGGAAAGAATAAGATAAAGACTCCGAAAGACTTTAAGGAGATGGAGATAAGTGACTTATCTGATAAAGAGTTCAATAAAAGTGTCATAAAGATGCTCACCAAAGCCATGGGAACAAAGCATGAACAAAGTGACAATTTCAGTAAAGAGATAAAAATATAAGAAAGTGTCCAAAAAATTTTCAGACATGAAGAATACAATAACTGAATTGAAAAATTTAATAGAAGGGTTCAACATCAGACCAGATAGTGTGCCAGAAAGCATTAGTGAACTCAAAGACAGGGTAGTGGCATCCATCCAATCAAAAGGACAGAAAGGAAAAAGAATGCAAAAGAGTGAAGATAGCTTAAAGGACTTATGAGACAACATCAGGCAGACTAATATGTATGCTACAGGAGCGCCAGAAAGAGAAGAGTGAGAGAATGAGGCAGAAAACATAACTAATGAAATAACTGCTGAAAACTTCTGTAACCTGGGGAAGTAAACAAACATCCAGATCCAGAGTGTCTAGGCAGATCCAAAAAAGATGAATACAAAGAGATCCACGCCAAGGTACGTTATAATTAAATTGTTGAAAGTTAAAGAAAAGCAGAGAATCCTAAAATCAGCAAGAGGAAAACAACTTGCTAGTTACAAGGGAACTCCATAAAACCATCAGCAGATTTTTCAGCAGGAACTTTTCAGCCCAGAGGTGAGTGCCACAATATATTCAAAGGACTGAAAGAAAAAACCTACAAACTGAGAAGACTCTATGCAGCAAAACTGTCCTTCAGAATTGAAGGAGAGATGAGGAGTTTTCTGGAGAAGCAAAAGCTAATAAAGGAGTTCATCACCACTAGACTAGCCTTGCAAGAAATGTTAAAAGGACTTCTTTAAGCTGAAACAAAAGGGTGCTAATTGTAGCAGGAAAACATATAAAAGTATAAATATCATAGGTAAAGGGAAATATGTAGCTAAATTCAGAATAACCTAATGTTGTAACGGTGATGAGTTAATCACTTATAAATGCAGTAGGAAGCTTAAAAGATAAAAGAAGTAAATATAACTATAAATACAATAATTTGTTAATAGTTACAAAAAATAAAAAGATGTATAATGTAACATCAACACATAAAACATGTGCGAGAGGGAACAAAAATGTTGAACTTTAGAATGCATTTGAACTTAAATTCTTATCAATTGAAAACTCACTGTTATAAGAAATATATTTTATGCGAGCCTCCTGGTAACTGCAAAGCAAACACCTATATTAGATATTCAAAAATAAAGAGAAAGGAATCAAAGCATATCAATTCAGAAAAATCAACAAATCACAAAAGAGGAAATCAGACAAGAAGGTAGAAAAAAATTACAAAACAGCCAGAAATTAATGAACAAAATGTTAATAAGTCCATACCAGTCATAAATTACTTTAAATGTAGACAGATTAAGTGCTCTAATCCAAAGACATAGAGTGGCTGAATGGATAAAACAAAAAGACCCAACTATATGTTGCTGGAAGAGACTTACTTCACCTTTATGAATGTACAGAACTGAAAACACAGGAACTAAAAACATAGTCCACGCAATGGATAAGAAGGCTGGGGTAGCTATTCTTAAGTCAGACAAAATAGACTTGAAGACAAAGATTGTAATAAGAGACTAAAGAGTCATTGTATGAAGACAAGGAGTCAATCCACCAACAGGCTATTACTTTTAAGAATGTTGATACAATCAACATCAGAGCACTTAAATATGTGAAGAAAATTTTATCAGACCAAAAGGGAAAAACGGACAGCAATGCAATGATACTTCATTAGCAGGGGAATTCAGTTCTCCATTTTCATCAAAGGATAGATGTTTAAACAGAAAATCAATAAAGAAACAAAACATTGCAGTTAAATGACTAGTTAGATCAAATGGTCTTAAGATATATTTACAGAACATTCCATCCAAAACAGCAGAATACACTTTGCTCCAAGTATGCACAGAACGTTCTCCAGGACAGCTCACATGTGAGGCCACCAAACAAGTCTTAATAAATGTAAGAAGATTGAAATCCTATCACGCGTCACTTCTGATCACAATGATATTAATGGTATGAAACTAGAAATCAATTACAGAAAGAAAACTTGAGAATTCACAAACATGTGGAGAGTGTGCTCTTGAACAACACAAGGGTCAAAGAAGAAATAAAGAGAGAATTCAAAGATACCTTGAGACAATGGAAAATGGAAGTACAATGTACCAAAATGTATAGGAGGTAGCAAAAACAGTTCTAAGAGGAAAGTTCATAGCAATAAATGCCTATATGAATACACTAGAAAGATCTCAAATAAATAACCTAACTTCTTTACACCTCAAAGACATAGAAAAAGAAAAAGACATGAATCCAAAACTCAGGAGAAGGAAGGAAATAACCAAGATCAAAATGGAAATAAATGAAATAAAGACTAAAAAGACAATAGAAAAGATCAATGTAATTAGGTATTGGATTTTTGGGAAGATAAACAAAATAGAGGAATATTTAGATAGTCTCACCAAGAAAAAGAGAGGACTCAAACAAATAGGATAATAAACAAAAGAGGTGACATTAAAACTGATACCACAAAAACACAAAGGATCATAAGAGACTACTTAAATAGTTATATAGCAACAAATTGGACAACCTAGAAGAAATGGATAAATTCCTAGAAACATACAACCTACCAAGATAGAATCAGGAAGAAATGGGAAACTGAATAGACTGATTACTAGTAAGAAGATTGAATCAGTAATCAAAAACCTCCCAACAAACAAAAGTCCAGGAGCAGATGGCTTCACTGGTGAATTCTACCGAACATTTGAAGAGTGAAGCTTTCCAAACTTTTTCAAAAAACAGAAGAGGAAGTAATACTTCCAACCTCATTTTATGAGGCCAGCATTATCCTGATACTAAACCCAGACGGGAATGTTATAAGAAAAGAAAACTATGTGCCAATACCCCTGATGAAAATAGATGCAAAAATTCTCAATAAAATATTAGCCAACCAAATTCAACAAATGCTAGAAAAACAATTTGTAACAGTGTGTGGTGATAGATGTTAACTAGATTTACTGCGGTGATCACTCTGCAGTATGTACATGTATCGAATCGGTATGCTGTACACTGGAAACCAATACAACTTGACATGTCATTTTATCTCAATTAAAATCAAAAAGGGTTCCAGTCTTAAAGACTGAGAGATTGGTTGATTCTTTTGTTAAAAATGGAGAGGCTAAAGATGACAACCTGCTGTTATGGTTTGAATTGTGTCTCCAAAAAATATATGTCATAACCCCTGGTACTTAAGAATATTATCTTATTTGAAAATAGATTCTTTGCATATGTAATCAAGTTAAGATAATGCCATACTTGATTACGTGGGCTCTAATCTGATATGGATGGTGTCCTTCTAGGAAGGGAAAACAGAGACAAGACACAGACAGGGAGAACACCATATGATGATGGAGGCGAAGATTGGAACAAAGATAAATGTACAAGCCAAGGAATGAGAAGGATTGTTGGCAACAACAGAGGCTGAAAGAAAGGCATAGAACACATTTTCCTTTAGAACCTTCAGAGAGTGTGTTCCTGATGACAGCTTGATTTTGGACTTCTGGTTTCCAGAAGCGTGAGAGAAAAAATTTCTGTTGTTTTAAGTACCCCGGTTGGTGGTACTTCATTATGGCAGCCACAGGAAACTAAAACAGCTACTTTTGGTTGGGGAGAGGGAAACAGTGGATTTATTGAACCAGAGTACATGTAAATTTTCAAGTAGATGTGTCAGGAATGGCAATGGAAATATAGAATTCTGCTTGGAGAGAGGGTTCAGAGCTTGATATACTTTTGGCAATTCTTTGGTGGTTCACCAAAGTACCGTCGTCATTTTGAAGAGGAAATGGGTAAAAAGAGAATTAAGGAAAAGGACTTTTGGTTTCGAAAAAGCAGAAAAGTAATGGCCATTGACATGTGAGAACATCAGGGTTGAACAGTTTATAAAAGCTAATGAAGACCGTTTCAAGGAGGAAGTGGCCAACAGCATGGCATGACTGAAGGTGATCTGAGGAAATGGACTGAAGAAAAAGCATGATTTTGGCTAGAAATGCTAATAATTCTTTGCATTTACACAATGATTTACAATTTGTAAGGCATTTTCATATTTTTTATCTTATTTGTTTACTACAACACCTTAAGGGACAATATCATCCTTATTTTACAGCTGAGCTCACTCTGGAACAGGGAGGTTAAATCCTTGCTTGAAGTGACACAGCTTCTAAATAACAAGATCAAGATGTGAACCTAGATTTTCAGAGTTCAAAGTTATGCTCTTTCCAAGGAATAATGGAATATCTTTTTAAATTCCTTTTAATAAGCCTTTACTCTCACTAGGTCGAGGCTAATGATTACTAAGAAATGACAATCAACCTTGCTTAATGCTTTAATTAGCATGCTGTACATTCAAAGATTTCCTCAGTGTGATTATAAGTTTTGTGTTTATAATTTTCAATTTTAAGATGTCAATAATTTTCATAATTTAATTACATAAGAATTATAAGGATAGTCCTATAATGACTAAAGTTAATAGAATTTTAATGTGTTAAGATAGAAATGGGCTCAAATTGTTATAAGATTTCCTATGTATTCAGCATCCTGAACACAGATTCACTCATTGGTCAAATGATCAAAGAAGACACAGTAAACTAAATTTTGGAAGCTTTCTAATGCAAATGTCTTGTGTGTGTGTGAAAATGTAAGTGCTTGTTTTGGGAGTGGGAGGGAATGGATGGTGGAAATGTAGCATGTGATCCGGGGGTTTTTCCACATGTCTTGGGTTATAGTGCTCATAATCATTTCCCCACTAGCCTAATTACATGTAATTTTCTCTAGATTCCAGAAAATTCCTTCCAAGATGAAATAGTTTGGGAGGATCCTTCAAGAACTTCATAGAAGCAATGGGACTGTCTATGAAAACTCTGCTTACTCGAGAATCTCCAGAGTCACATCCTGCAGAGGAGAGGGGTGAGGGACTGGATGTCCTCAATAGAAAGTATTCAGATTTCGTTACCCTTGACTTTTGGTGGAAACATAGATGTCTGTATTCCATATGTCCCATCTTTTGTGTTAGGTGACCATGTACGTGAAGGGCCTTTCAAGCAGTGAAATATTCTTCAATATAGAATAATTAAACAACCTGCCATCTGTACAGTCTGGCCCTATATTTTACTTTACTTGTAATTGCTTCAATGCATTTTGAGCTTTTGAGAATCCCTGTTCCCATCATTTTATTGTTTTCCCTATTATTTTCATTCTGTTTTCACATTTACTGTATGTATCTGTACTTTTTAACTGAAATCTCTGTATATATCTACTGTCTCTCTCAGTTCTTGTTTGTCATTCTGTATTTGTCTTCTCTATCTTTCATTTTGTTTCTGCCCTTTTCCCTTTCCTTTTCCACACTTGGGCTCTTTATCCATTTATCTAGTGATAAATACAGAAATCCCAAAGTGAAGCAGCAGTACAGGGTGGTATAACATTTCACTTAGGAAGTGTGGACCTTCCCTTCCGCTTATCTCAGATAGACGACAAGCAGTGAGGAAGAGAATCTGAGAGTTTGGAATAATTCAGAGCCTAGAAATAGCTTGTTCAATACTTTACTGAGGTGGTGGCAATTTAGATATTTCAGAAGAAAGGCTATCTTCACTGTGTCTACTCTACAGAGAGAATGGTGCCCTGGAACCGGGTGGAGAAGCATTCCTGTTCTTTCCTTTACATTAGATATTAAAATCATAACACCGGCCTGGAATATTTTCTTATTTTTATCTTTTTTATAACCCTATGTTTTGGTGTTTCTCTTTAAACAGTATAAACTTGAAGATTTTTCCCCCATTAGCCTTTGTTTTTTAAATGTGGGGTTGGGAGAGGCACTGCTTAGTTCATTTAGAGCTCTTTTAACTATTGAGATGTGATTCAATCATAACATTATTTTAGTTTGTTCCTTTTTAACGTAGGCATTTGCTTGTCTGATTTCTGAGGCTTTATATATTTGAGAAGTTTTTATCATGCGTCTCTATTTAAATGGCCATTTTACTGGATAAAACATCTGGGTTGAAGTTTTTCCCCTTAATTTAAAAGAAATAATCCTCCATTGTCCTTTCTCATTCAGTGTTGCTTTGAAAGTATTTGATAGTGCATCTAAGTAGATCAACAAATAAATGCAAATCATATGTGTAGAACCACAGCTATATGTCACCTTCCCACAGGTAAAGTTTCAATGGAATGAGCAATTCACAGTCAAAAATCATATCAACACACAAGGAAATAAGATAGCATGAGTAAGCACAAGGGATAAACAAAGGAGCAGAATCAGATTCATAAAGACTTTGGATTTTTGAATTTTTAGACATGGAATATGCAATAAATATGACCAATATCTTTCAATACTTAGAATTCTCAAAATATAAGCAAGAGATAAAGGACAAAAGGAACAAAAAAACAGAGTCTGGTCCTAAACAAGAAGCTGAATTATGATGAACACTGACTCTCTCTTCCAAGATAAATCCCAGAAAATTTAGAGAAGATAAATAGAGAAACTGTAAGAAATCCTGAGGTATTGGTGTATACATGTATGATGGTAGTAGGGGCTGAAGAAGAGGACTTCCCAGCACAATTATAGTCGTTAAAACTGGAAAGAAAGTGTGAGGATTCTGATCTAGCTTCTCCACTGCTTTGTCTTGAGGGACACAGTGTTTACCCTACAACTTCAGCAAGACATAATTTTCCTCCAAGTGTCCTCAGCCATAAAATCAGAGCAACATAGAACCCCTGTGTTTGTAAGGGGCCGAGAAAAAAGGTAAAGGGTTATGACTAACAACCTCAGGCAGTTATTTCCCCAACTCTCCCATTCCACTGCAGGATTGATACCATCCTCACCTCAAGAGCTTGCTCTGGGTGACACAAAATGGGGTCTGGTCTTCTGCAATACACAACATCTCAGAGAGGATTTAATACTCAGAGGGGAAAATGAGCATACAGGCCCCAAATCACAAGGCACTTAAAGAAAGTAGCCATTTCAATAAAAAGAAAAAAATGCTAGATTAAAAAATTTAACAAAAATGGAGAAATATAAAATGAGCCTAGTAAATGGCTTCAAAGAAATAAGAGAAAGTATTACCAGCATGAATCAAATAAAACAATAAATAAAAATAGAACCAAGGTGAAATGACATAAAATATATATTTGTTTTAATAAATACCACAGTAGGTAACAAGTACAATGGTACATCTGTACAGGAATTAGTGAACTGGAAGAACAGAATGAGGAAATCTCATATACGAAAGAAGGAAAAGAAAACAAAAGAGACCAGCAAAATTGGAGAGAGATGATGGACAGAAGTAAAATTATTAAAATTCAGATAATAGGACTTAAAGAATGAGAAAAATAAATATGGAGATGATGAAATGCCTGAAGAGATATTGGAGATAAATTTTTTGAAATTCAGACCATAAATAGAAATTTATGTTTAAAAGAGCAAATAGAATTCCAAAGAGGAGAGCTAAGGAAAAACCCACATTGAAACACATTAAATTTAGGAATCTCAAAGACAGATGAGGTTGTGGTTCAAGATCATGAAGTAGAAGTCCCGCAAGGTGAGAGTGAACTAAGAGACTGTTCATAAAGCCATTATGCAACCTTACTGAGTTTTACCCCCAGGAGCCGGTACAGAAGCAACAGAATGAAAGGCGCCCATTGTTTCTGTGAAAGAAGTCTATTTGCTTGTCTTAATAGCTATGGAGTGAGGGGTAAACTTCTAATTGAACACACATGTAAGGATTGAGTTCAATTTTCTCCATAGATGAGGGATGCCAGTGTGCACCACCTTTATACTCAACCTCTGCTTCACCCAAGGTTGCCAGTGTCTCTGTGAAAGGAGCTTGTGAACACACCTGGTGCCCGGGCTTTTGTGGCTGTCATGGAGAATACTCATCCCTTGATAACCTGGCCCTGGTAGACATCAGACCTTGTATTCTTAGGTTCAATGGGATGGTAGCAAGCACAGAAATAGTTCTTAGCTGGCTATACTCCTAATGCTCAGTGCAGACAAAAACACCAATCTCCTAGTCTTCTCTTGAAAGACGCATGTTTATGTGCTCTAAAAGCTGCTACCTGAAGGTATGGCTTCCAATGAGCCTTGATCTAGGTGCTGACTGAGATCCTTTCCTTTGGGAAACTGACAGATTTTGTTATACCCTCAACTACTGGGAGTCACTAAGTACAAAGAAAGCTGCTTGGACAATCACAAAGTATAGAAAGACATCTGAGAGCTAGGGCAGAGTTGAATGATAACAATCATCTGCTACATGAGACTATTAATTCAAAACTAGGACGGCGAGGTGTCTTTTATTTACTGTGCAGAATACAACAAAGAGGGTGAAGGAAAATGAAGAAACAAAAGAACACGTACCAAAGGAAAGAATAAGATAAAGACTCCGAAAGACTTTAAGGAGATGGAGATAAGTGACTTATCTGATAAAGAGTTCAATAAAAGTGTCATAAAGATGCTCACCAAAGCCATGGGAACAAAGCATGAACAAAGTGACAATTTCAGTAAAGAGATAAAAATATAAGAAAGTGTCCAAAAAATTTTCAGACATGAAGAATACAATAACTGAATTGAAAAATTTAATAGAAGGGTTCAACATCAGACCAGATAGTGTGCCAGAAAGCATTAGTGAACTCAAAGACAGGGTAGTGGCATCCATCCAATCAAAAGGACAGAAAGGAAAAAGAATGCAAAAGAGTGAAGATAGCTTAAAGGACTTATGAGACAACATCAGGCAGACTAATATGTATGCTACAGGAGCGCCAGAAAGAGAAGAGTGAGAGAATGAGGCAGAAAACATAACTAATGAAATAACTGCTGAAAACTTCTGTAACCTGGGGAAGTAAACAAACATCCAGATCCAGAGTGTCTAGGCAGATCCAAAAAAGATGAATACAAAGAGATCCACGCCAAGGTACGTTATAATTAAATTGTTGAAAGTTAAAGAAAAGCAGAGAATCCTAAAATCAGCAAGAGGAAAACAACTTGCTAGTTACAAGGGAACTCCATAAAACCATCAGCAGATTTTTCAGCAGGAACTTTTCAGCCCAGAGGTGAGTGCCACAATATATTCAAAGGACTGAAAGAAAAAACCTACAAACTGAGAAGACTCTATGCAGCAAAACTGTCCTTCAGAATTGAAGGAGAGATGAGGAGTTTTCTGGAGAAGCAAAAGCTAATAAAGGAGTTCATCACCACTAGACTAGCCTTGCAAGAAATGTTAAAAGGACTTCTTTAAGCTGAAACAAAAGGGTGCTAATTGTAGCAGGAAAACATATAAAAGTATAAATATCATAGGTAAAGGGAAATATGTAGCTAAATTCAGAATAACCTAATGTTGTAACGGTGATGAGTTAATCACTTATAAATGCAGTAGGAAGCTTAAAAGATAAAAGAAGTAAATATAACTATAAATACAATAATTTGTTAATAGTTACAAAAAATAAAAAGATGTATAATGTAACATCAACACATAAAACATGTGCGAGAGGGAACAAAAATGTTGAACTTTAGAATGCATTTGAACTTAAATTCTTATCAATTGAAAACTCACTGTTATAAAAAATATATTTTATGCGAGCCTCCTGGTAACTGCAAAGCAAACACCTATATTAGATATTCAAAAATAAAGAGAAAGGAATCAAAGCATATCAATTCAGAAAAATCAACAAATCACAAAAGAGGAAATCAGACAAGAAGGTAGAAAAAAATTACAAAACAGCCAGAAATTAATGAACAAAATGTTAATAAGTCCATACCAGTCATAAATTACTTTAAATGTAGACAGATTAAGTGCTCTAATCCAAAGACATAGAGTGGCTGAATGGATAAAACAAAAAGACCCAACTATATGTTGCTGGAAGAGACTTACTTCACCTTTATGAATGTACAGAACTGAAAACACAGGAACTAAAAACATAGTCCACGCAATGGATAAGAAGGCTGGGGTAGCTATTCTTAAGTCAGACAAAATAGACTTGAAGACAAAGATTGTAATAAGAGACTAAAGAGTCATTGTATGAAGACAAGGAGTCAATCCACCAACAGGCTATTACTTTTAAGAATGTTGATACAATCAACATCAGAGCACTTAAATATGTGAAGAAAATTTTATCAGACCAAAAGGGAAAAACGGACAGCAATGCAATGATACTTCATTAGCAGGGGAATTCAGTTCTCCATTTTCATCAAAGGATAGATGTTTAAACAGAAAATCAATAAAGAAACAAAACATTGCAGTTAAATGACTAGTTAGATCAAATGGTCTTAAGATATATTTACAGAACATTCCATCCAAAACAGCAGAATACACTTTGCTCCAAGTATGCACAGAACGTTCTCCAGGACAGCTCACATGTGAGGCCACCAAACAAGTCTTAATAAATGTAAGAAGATTGAAATCCTATCACGCGTCACTTCTGATCACAATGATATTAATGGTATGAAACTAGAAATCAATTACAGAAAGAAAACTTGAGAATTCACAAACATGTGGAGAGTGTGCTCTTGAACAACACAAGGGTCAAAGAAGAAATAAAGAGAGAATTCAAAGATACCTTGAGACAATGGAAAATGGAAGTACAATGTACCAAAATGTATAGGAGGTAGCAAAAACAGTTCTAAGAGGAAAGTTCATAGCAATAAATGCCTATATGAATACACTAGAAAGATCTCAAATAAATAACCTAACTTCTTTACACCTCAAAGACATAGAAAAAGAAAAAGACATGAATCCAAAACTCAGGAGAAGGAAGGAAATAACCAAGATCAAAATGGAAATAAATGAAATAAAGACTAAAAAGACAATAGAAAAGATCAATGTAATTAGGTATTGGATTTTTGGGAAGATAAACAAAATAGAGGAATATTTAGATAGTCTCACCAAGAAAAAGAGAGGACTCAAACAAATAGGATAATAAACAAAAGAGGTGACATTAAAACTGATACCACAAAAACACAAAGGATCATAAGAGACTACTTAAATAGTTATATAGCAACAAATTGGACAACCTAGAAGAAATGGATAAATTCCTAGAAACATACAACCTACCAAGATAGAATCAGGAAGAAATGGGAAACTGAATAGACTGATTACTAGTAAGAAGATTGAATCAGTAATCAAAAACCTCCCAACAAACAAAAGTCCAGGAGCAGATGGCTTCACTGGTGAATTCTACCGAACATTTGAAGAGTGAAGCTTTCCAAACTTTTTCAAAAAACAGAAGAGGAAGTAATACTTCCAACCTCATTTTATGAGGCCAGCATTATCCTGATACTAAACCCAGACGGGAATGTTATAAGAAAAGAAAACTATGTGCCAATACCCCTGATGAAAATAGATGCAAAAATTCTCAATAAAATATTAGCCAACCAAATTCAACAAATGCTAGAAAAACAATTTGTAACAGTGTGTGGTGATAGATGTTAACTAGATTTACTGCGGTGATCACTCTGCAGTATGTACATGTATCGAATCGGTATGCTGTACACTGGAAACCAATACAACTTGACATGTCATTTTATCTCAATTAAAATCAAAAAGGGTTCCAGTCTTAAAGACTGAGAGATTGGTTGATTCTTTTGTTAAAAATGGAGAGGCTAAAGATGACAACCTGCTGTTATGGTTTGAATTGTGTCTCCAAAAAATATATGTCATAACCCCTGGTACTTAAGAATATTATCTTATTTGAAAACAGATTCTTTGCATATGTAATCAAGTTAAGATAATGCCATACCTGATTACGTGGGCTCTAATCTGATATGGATGGTGTCCTTCTAGGAAGGGAAAACAGAGACAAGACACAGACAGGGAGAACACCATATGATGATGGAGGCGAAGATTGGAACAAAGATAAATGTACAAGCCAAGGAATGAGAAGGATTGTTGGCAACAACAGAGGCTAAAAGAAAGGCATAGAACACATTTTCCTTTAGAACCTTCAGAGAGTGTGTTCCTGATGACAGCTTGATTTTGGACTTCTGGTTTCCAGAAGCGTGAGAGAAAAAATTTCTGTTGTTTTAAGTACCCCGGTTGGTGGTACTTCATTATGGCAGCCACAGGAAACTAAAACAGCTACTTTTGGTTGGGGAGAGGGAAACAGTGGATTTATTGAACCAGAGTACATGTAAATTTTCAAGTAGATGTGTCAGGAATGGCAATGGAAATATAGAATTCTGCTTGGAGAGAGGGTTCAGAGCTTGATATACTTTTGGCAATTCTTTGGTGGTTCACCAAAGTACCGTCGTCATTTTGAAGAGGAAATGGGTAAAAAGAGAATTAAGGAAAAGGACTTTTGGTTTCGAAAAAGCAGAAAAGTAATGGCCATTGACATGTGAGAACATCAGGGTTGAACAGTTTATAAAAGCTAATGAAGACCGTTTCAAGGAGGAAGTGGCCAACAGCATGGCATGACTGAAGGTGATCTGAGGAAATGGACTGAAGAAAAAGCATGATTTTGGCTAGAAATGCTAATAATTCTTTGCATTTACACAATGATTTACAATTTGTAAGGCATTTTCATATTTTTTATCTTATTTGTTTACTACAACACCTTAAGGGACAATATCATCCTTATTTTACAGCTGAGCTCACTCTGGAACAGGGAGGTTAAATCCTTGCTTGAAGTGACACAGCTTCTAAATAACAAGATCAAGATGTGAACCTAGATTTTCAGAGTTCAAAGTTATGCTCTTTCCAAGGAATAATGGAATATCTTTTTAAATTCCTTTTAATAAGCCTTTACTCTCACTAGGTCGAGGCTAATGATTACTAAGAAATGACAATCAACCTTGCTTAATGCTTTAATTAGCATGCTGTACATTCAAAGATTTCCTCAGTGTGATTATAAGTTTTGTGTTTATAATTTTCAATTTTAAGATGTCAATAATTTTCATAATTTAATTACATAAGAATTATAAGGATAGTCCTATAATGACTAAAGTTAATAGAATTTTAATGTGTTAAGATAGAAATGGGCTCAAATTGTTATAAGATTTCCTATGTATTCAGCATCCTGAACACAGATTCACTCATTGGTCAAATGATCAAAGAAGACACAGTAAACTAAATTTTGGAAGCTTTCTAATGCAAATGTCTTGTGTGTGTGTGAAAATGTAAGTGCTTGTTTTGGGAGTGGGAGGGAATGGATGGTGGAAATGTAGCATGTGATCCGGGGGTTTTTCCACATGTCTTGGGTTATAGTGCTCATAATCATTTCCCCACTAGCCTAATTACATGTAATTTTCTCTAGATTCCCGAAAATTCCTTCCAAGATGAAATAGTTTGGGAGGATCCTTCAAGAACTTCATAGAAGCAATGGGACTGTCTATGAAAACTCTGCTTACTCGAGAATCTCCAGAGTCACATCCTGCAGAGGAGAGGGGTGAGGGACTGGATGTCCTCAATAGAAAGTATTCAGATTTCGTTACCCTTGACTTTTGGTGGAAACATAGATGTCTGTATTCCATATGTCCCATCTTTTGTGTTAGGTGACCATGTACGTGAAGGGCCTTTCAAGCAGTGAAATATTCTTCAATATAGAATAATTAAACAACCTGCCATCTGTACAGTCTGGCCCTATATTTTACTTTACTTGTAATTGCTTCAATGCATTTTGAGCTTTTGAGAATCCCTGTTCCCATCATTTTATTGTTTTCCCTATTATTTTCATTCTGTTTTCACATTTACTGTATGTATCTGTACTTTTTAACTGAAATCTCTGTATATATCTACTGTCTCTCTCAGTTCTTGTTTGTCATTCTGTATTTGTCTTCTCTATCTTTCATTTTGTTTCTGCCCTTTTCCCTTTCCTTTTCCACACTTGGGCTCTTTATCCATTTATCTAGTGATAAATACAGAAATCCCAAAGTGAAGCAGCAGTACAGGGTGGTATAACATTTCACTTAGGAAGTGTGGACCTTCCCTTCCGCTTATCTCAGATAGACGACAAGCAGTGAGGAAGAGAATCTGAGAGTTTGGAATAATTCAGAGCCTAGAAATAGCTTGTTCAATACTTTACTGAGGTGGTGGCAATTTAGATATTTCAGAAGAAAGGCTATCTTCACTGTGTCTACTCTACAGAGAGAATGGTGCCCTGGAACCGGGTGGAGAAGCATTCCTGTTCTTTCCTTTACATTAGATATTAAAATCATAACACCGGCCTGGAATATTTTCTTATTTTTATCTTTTTTATAACCCTATGTTTTGGTGTTTCTCTTTAAACAGTATAAACTTGAAGATTTTTCCCCCATTAGCCTTTGTTTTTTAAATGTGGGGTTGGGAGAGGCACTGCTTAGTTCATTTAGAGCTCTTTTAACTATTGAGATGTGATTCAATCATAACATTATTTTAGTTTGTTCCTTTTTAACGTAGGCATTTGCTTGTCTGATTTCTGAGGCTTTATATATTTGAGAAGTTTTTATCATGCGTCTCTATTTAAATGGCCATTTTACTGGATAAAACATCTGGGTTGAAGTTTTTCCCCTTAATTTAAAAGAAATAATCCTCCATTGTCCTTTCTCATTCAGTGTTGCTTTGAAAGTATTTGATAGTGCATCTAAGTAGATCAACAAATAAATGCAAATCATATGTGTAGAACCACAGCTATATGTCACCTTCCCACAGGTAAAGTTTCAATGGAATGAGCAATTCACAGTCAAAAATCATATCAACACACAAGGAAATAAGATAGCATGAGTAAGCACAAGGGATAAACAAAGGAGCAGAATCAGATTCATAAAGACTTTGGATTTTTGAATTTTTAGACATGGAATATGCAATAAATATGACCAATATCTTTCAATACTTAGAATTCTCAAAATATAAGCAAGAGATAAAGGACAAAAGGAACAAAAAAACAGAGTCTGGTCCTAAACAAGAAGCTGAATTATGATGAACACTGACTCTCTCTTCCAAGATAAATCCCAGAAAATTTAGAGAAGATAAATAGAGAAACTGTAAGAAATCCTGAGGTATTGGTGTATACATGTATGATGGTAGTAGGGGCTGAAGAAGAGGACTTCCCAGCACAATTATAGTCGTTAAAACTGGAAAGAAAGTGTGAGGATTCTGATCTAGCTTCTCCACTGCTTTGTCTTGAGGGACACAGTGTTTACCCTACAACTTCAGCAAGACATAATTTTCCTCCAAGTGTCCTCAGCCATAAAATCAGAGCAACATAGAACCCCTGTGTTTGTAAGGGGCCGAGAAAAAAGGTAAAGGGTTATGACTAACAACCTCAGGCAGTTATTTCCCCAACTCTCCCATTCCACTGCAGGATTGATACCATCCTCACCTCAAGAGCTTGCTCTGGGTGACACAAAATGGGGTCTGGTCTTCTGCAATACACAACATCTCAGAGAGGATTTAATACTCAGAGGGGAAAATGAGCATACAGGCCCCAAATCACAAGGCACTTAAAGAAAGTAGCCATTTCAATAAAAAGAAAAAAATGCTAGATTAAAAAATTTAACAAAAATGGAGAAATATAAAATGAGCCTAGTAAATGGCTTCAAAGAAATAAGAGAAAGTATTACCAGCATGAATCAAATAAAACAATAAATAAAAATAGAACCAAGGTGAAATGACATAAAATATATATTTGTTTTAATAAATACCACAGTAGGTAACAAGTACAATGGTACATCTGTACAGGAATTAGTGAACTGGAAGAACAGAATGAGGAAATCTCATATACGAAAGAAGGAAAAGAAAACAAAAGAGACCAGCAAAATTGGAGAGAGATGATGGACAGAAGTAAAATTATTAAAATTCAGATAATAGGACTTAAAGAATGAGAAAAATAAATATGGAGATGATGAAATGCCTGAAGAGATATTGGAGATAAATTTTTTGAAATTCAGACCATAAATAGAAATTTATGTTTAAAAGAGCAAATAGAATTCCAAAGAGGAGAGCTAAGGAAAAACCCACATTGAAACACATTAAATTTAGGAATCTCAAAGACAGGTGAGGTTGTGGTTCAAGATCATGAAGTAGAAGTCCCGCAAGGTGAGAGTGAACTAAGAGACTGTTCATAAAGCCATTATGCAACCTTACTGAGTTTTACCCCCAGGAGCCGGTACAGAAGCAACAGAATGAAAGGCGCCCATTGTTTCTGTGAAAGAAGTCTATTTGCTTGTCTTAATAGCTATGGAGTGAGGGGTAAACTTCTAATTGAACACACATGTAAGGATTGAGTTCAATTTTCTCCATAGATGAGGGATGCCAGTGTGCACCACCTTTATACTCAACCTCTGCTTCACCCAAGGTTGCCAGTGTCTCTGTGAAAGGAGCTTGTGAACACACCTGGTGCCCGGGCTTTTGTGGCTGTCATGGAGAATACTCATCCCTTGATAACCTGGCCCTGGTAGACATCAGACCTTGTATTCTTAGGTTCAATGGGATGGTAGCAAGCACAGAAATAGTTCTTAGCTGGCTATACTCCTAATGCTCAGTGCAGACAAAAACACCAATCTCCTAGTCTTCTCTTGAAAGACGCATGTTTATGTGCTCTAAAAGCTGCTACCTGAAGGTATGGCTTCCAATGAGCCTTGATCTAGGTGCTGACTGAGATCCTTTCCTTTGGGAAACTGACAGATTTTGTTATACCCTCAACTACTGGGAGTCACTAAGTACAAAGAAAGCTGCTTGGACAATCACAAAGTATAGAAAGACATCTGAGAGCTAGGGCAGAGTTGAATGATAACAATCATCTGCTACATGAGACTATTAATTCAAAACTAGGACGGCGAGGTGTCTTTTATTTACTGTGCAGAATACAACAAAGAGGGTGAAGGAAAATGAAGAAACAAAAGAACACGTACCAAAGGAAAGAATAAGATAAAGACTCAGAAAGACTTTAAGGAGATGGAGATAAGTGACTTATCTGATAAAGAGTTCAATAAAAGTGTCATAAAGATGCTCACCAAAGCCATGGGAACAAAGCATGAACAAAGTGACAATTTCAGTAAAGAGATAAAAATATAAGAAAGTGTCCAAAAAATTTTCAGACATGAAGAATACAATAACTGAATTGAAAAATTTAATAGAAGGGTTCAACATCAGACCAGATAGTGTGCCAGAAAGCATTAGTGAACTCAAAGACAGGGTAGTGGCATCCATCCAATCAAAAGGACAGAAAGGAAAAAGAATGCAAAAGAGTGAAGATAGCTTAAAGGACTTATGAGACAACATCAGGCAGACTAATATGTATGCTACAGGAGCGCCAGAAAGAGAAGAGTGAGAGAATGAGGCAGAAAACATAACTAATGAAATAACTGCTGAAAACTTCTGTAACCTGGGGAAGTAAACAAACATCCAGATCCAGAGTGTCTAGGCAGATCCAAAAAAGATGAATACAAAGAGATCCACGCCAAGGTACGTTATAATTAAATTGTTGAAAGTTAAAGAAAAGCAGAGAATCCTAAAATCAGCAAGAGGAAAACAACTTGCTAGTTACAAGGGAACTCCATAAAACCATCAGCAGATTTTTCAGCAGGAACTTTTCAGCCCAGAGGTGAGTGCCACAATATATTCAAAGGACTGAAAGAAAAAACCTACAAACTGAGAAGACTCTATGCAGCAAAACTGTCCTTCAGAATTGAAGGAGAGATGAGGAGTTTTCTGGAGAAGCAAAAGCTAATAAAGGAGTTCATCACCACTAGACTAGCCTTGCAAGAAATGTTAAAAGGACTTCTTTAAGCTGAAACAAAAGGGTGCTAATTGTAGCAGGAAAACATATAAAAGTATAAATATCATAGGTAAAGGGAAATATGTAGCTAAATTCAGAATAACCTAATGTTGTAACGGTGATGAGTTAATCACTTATAAATGCAGTAGGAAGCTTAAAAGATAAAAGAAGTAAATATAACTATAAATACAATAATTTGTTAATAGTTACAAAAAATAAAAAGATGTATAATGTAACATCAACACATAAAACATGTGCGAGAGGGAACAAAAATGTTGAACTTTAGAATGCATTTGAACTTAAATTCTTATCAATTGAAAACTCACTGTTATAAGAAATATATTTTATGCGAGCCTCCTGGTAACTGCAAAGCAAACACCTATATTAGATATTCAAAAATAAAGAGAAAGGAATCAAAGCATATCAATTCAGAAAAATCAACAAATCACAAAAGAGGAAATCAGACAAGAAGGTAGAAAAAAATTACAAAACAGCCAGAAATTAATGAACAAAATGTTAATAAGTCCATACCAGTCATAAATTACTTTAAATGTAGACAGATTAAGTGCTCTAATCCAAAGACATAGAGTGGCTGAATGGATAAAACAAAAAGACCCAACTATATGTTGCTGGAAGAGACTTACTTCACCTTTATGAATGTACAGAACTGAAAACACAGGAACTAAAAACATAGTCCACGCAATGGATAAGAAGGCTGGGGTAGCTATTCTTAAGTCAGACAAAATAGACTTGAAGACAAAGATTGTAATAAGAGACTAAAGAGTCATTGTATGAAGACAAGGAGTCAATCCACCAACAGGCTATTACTTTTAAGAATGTTGATACAATCAACATCAGAGCACTTAAATATGTGAAGAAAATTTTATCAGACCAAAAGGGAAAAACGGACAGCAATGCAATGATACTTCATTAGCAGGGGAATTCAGTTCTCCATTTTCATCAAAGGATAGATGTTTAAACAGAAAATCAATAAAGAAACAAAACATTGCAGTTAAATGACTAGTTAGATCAAATGGTCTTAAGATATATTTACAGAACATTCCATCCAAAACAGCAGAATACACTTTGCTCCAAGTATGCACAGAACGTTCTCCAGGACAGCTCACATGTGAGGCCACAAAACAAGTCTTAATAAATGTAAGAAGATTGAAATCCTATCACGCGTCACTTCTGATCACAATGATATTAATGGTATGAAACTAGAAATCAATTACAGAAAGAAAACTTGAGAATTCACAAACATGTGGAGAGTGTGCTCTTGAACAACACAAGGGTCAAAGAAGAAATAAAGAGAGAATTCAAAGATACCTTGAGACAATGGAAAATGGAAGTACAATGTACCAAAATGTATAGGAGGTAGCAAAAACAGTTCTAAGAGGAAAGTTCATAGCAATAAATGCCTATATGAATACACTAGAAAGATCTCAAATAAATAACCTAACTTCTTTACACCTCAAAGACATAGAAAAAGAAAAAGACATGAATCCAAAACTCAGGAGAAGGAAGGAAATAACCAAGATCAAAATGGAAATAAATGAAATAAAGACTAAAAAGACAATAGAAAAGATCAATGTAATTAGGTATTGGATTTTTGGGAAGATAAACAAAATAGAGGAATATTTAGATAGTCTCACCAAGAAAAAGAGAGGACTCAAACAAATAGGATAATAAACAAAAGAGGTGACATTAAAACTGATACCACAAAAACACAAAGGATCATAAGAGACTACTTAAATAGTTATATAGCAACAAATTGGACAACCTAGAAGAAATGGATAAATTCCTAGAAACATACAACCTACCAAGATAGAATCAGGAAGAAATGGGAAACTGAATAGACTGATTACTAGTAAGAAGATTGAATCAGTAATCAAAAACCTCCCAACAAACAAAAGTCCAGGAGCAGATGGCTTCACTGGTGAATTCTACCGAACATTTGAAGAGTGAAGCTTTCCAAACTTTTTCAAAAAACAGAAGAGGAAGTAATACTTCCAACCTCATTTTATGAGGCCAGCATTATCCTGATACTAAACCCAGACGGGAATGTTATAAGAAAAGAAAACTATGTGCCAATACCCCTGATGAAAATAGATGCAAAAATTCTCAATAAAATATTAGCCAACCAAATTCAACAAATGCTAGAAAAACAATTTGTAACAGTGTGTGGTGATAGATGTTAACTAGATTTACTGCGGTGATCACTCTGCAGTATGTACATGTATCGAATCGGTATGCTGTACACTGGAAACCAATACAACTTGACATGTCATTTTATCTCAATTAAAATCAAAAAGGGTTCCAGTCTTAAAGACTGAGAGATTGGTTGATTCTTTTGTTAAAAATGGAGAGGCTAAAGATGACAACCTGCTGTTATGGTTTGAATTGTGTCTCCAAAAAATATATGTCATAACCCCTGGTACTTAAGAATATTATCTTATTTGAAAATAGATTCTTTGCATATGTAATCAAGTTAAGATAATGCCATACCTGATTACGTGGGCTCTAATCTGATATGGATGGTGTCCTTCTAGGAAGGGAAAACAGAGACAAGACACAGACAGGGAGAACACCATATGATGATGGAGGCGAAGATTGGAACAAAGATAAATGTACAAGCCAAGGAATGAGAAGGATTGTTGGCAACAACAGAGGCTGAAAGAAAGGCATAGAACACATTTTCCTTTAGAACCTTCAGAGAGTGTGTTCCTGATGACAGCTTGATTTTGGACTTCTGGTTTCCAGAAGCGTGAGAGAAAAAATTTCTGTTGTTTTAAGTACCCCGGTTGGTGGTACTTCATTATGGCAGCCACAGGAAACTAAAACAGCTACTTTTGGTTGGGGAGAGGGAAACAGTGGATTTATTGAACCAGAGTACATGTAAATTTTCAAGTAGATGTGTCAGGAATGGCAATGGAAATATAGAATTCTGCTTGGAGAGAGGGTTCAGAGCTTGATATACTTTTGGCAATTCTTTGGTGGTTCACCAAAGTACCGTCGTCATTTTGAAGAGGAAATGGGTAAAAAGAGAATTAAGGAAAAGGACTTTTGGTTTCGAAAAAGCAGAAAAGTAATGGCCATTGACATGTGAGAACATCAGGGTTGAACAGTTTATAAAAGCTAATGAAGACCGTTTCAAGGAGGAAGTGGCCAACAGCATGGCATGACTGAAGGTGATCTGAGGAAATGGACTGAAGAAAAAGCATGATTTTGGCTAGAAATGCTAATAATTCTTTGCATTTACACAATGATTTACAATTTGTAAGGCATTTTCATATTTTTTATCTTATTTGTTTACTACAACACCTTAAGGGACAATATCATCCTTATTTTACAGCTGAGCTCACTCTGGAACAGGGAGGTTAAATCCTTGCTTGAAGTGACACAGCTTCTAAATAACAAGATCAAGATGTGAACCTAGATTTTCAGAGTTCAAAGTTATGCTCTTTCCAAGGAATAATGGAATATCTTTTTAAATTCCTTTTAATAAGCCTTTACTCTCACTAGGTCGAGGCTAATGATTACTAAGAAATGACAATCAACCTTGCTTAATGCTTTAATTAGCATGCTGTACATTCAAAGATTTCCTCAGTGTGATTATAAGTTTTGTGTTTATAATTTTCAATTTTAAGATGTCAATAATTTTCATAATTTAATTACATAAGAATTATAAGGATAGTCCTATAATGACTAAAGTTAATAGAATTTTAATGTGTTAAGATAGAAATGGGCTCAAATTGTTATAAGATTTCCTATGTATTCAGCATCCTGAACACAGATTCACTCATTGGTCAAATGATCAAAGAAGACACAGTAAACTAAATTTTGGAAGCTTTCTAATGCAAATGTCTTGTGTGTGTGTGAAAATGTAAGTGCTTGTTTTGGGAGTGGGAGGGAATGGATGGTGGAAATGTAGCATGTGATCCGGGGGTTTTTCCACATGTCTTGGGTTATAGTGCTCATAATCATTTCCCCACTAGCCTAATTACATGTAATTTTCTCTAGATTCCAGAAAATTCCTTCCAAGATGAAATAGTTTGGGAGGATCCTTCAAGAACTTCATAGAAGCAATGGGACTGTCTATGAAAACTCTGCTTACTCGAGAATCTCCAGAGTCACATCCTGCAGAGGAGAGGGGTGAGGGACTGGATGTCCTCAATAGAAAGTATTCAGATTTCGTTACCCTTGACTTTTGGTGGAAACATAGATGTCTGTATTCCATATGTCCCATCTTTTGTGTTAGGTGACCATGTACGTGAAGGGCCTTTCAAGCAGTGAAATATTCTTCAATATAGAATAATTAAACAACCTGCCATCTGTACAGTCTGGCCCTATATTTTACTTTACTTGTAATTGCTTCAATGCATTTTGAGCTTTTGAGAATCCCTGTTCCCATCATTTTATTGTTTTCCCTATTATTTTCATTCTGTTTTCACATTTACTGTATGTATCTGTACTTTTTAACTGAAATCTCTGTATATATCTACTGTCTCTCTCAGTTCTTGTTTGTCATTCTGTATTTGTCTTCTCTATCTTTCATTTTGTTTCTGCCCTTTTCCCTTTCCTTTTCCACACTTGGGCTCTTTATCCATTTATCTAGTGATAAATACAGAAATCCCAAAGTGAAGCAGCAGTACAGGGTGGTATAACATTTCACTTAGGAAGTGTGGACCTTCCCTTCCGCTTATCTCAGATAGACGACAAGCAGTGAGGAAGAGAATCTGAGAGTTTGGAATAATTCAGAGCCTAGAAATAGCTTGTTCAATACTTTACTGAGGTGGTGGCAATTTAGATATTTCAGAAGAAAGGCTATCTTCACTGTGTCTACTCTACAGAGAGAATGGTGCCCTGGAACCGGGTGGAGAAGCATTCCTGTTCTTTCCTTTACATTAGATATTAAAATCATAACACCGGCCTGGAATATTTTCTTATTTTTATCTTTTTTATAACCCTATGTTTTGGTGTTTCTCTTTAAACAGTATAAACTTGAAGATTTTTCCCCCATTAGCCTTTGTTTTTTAAATGTGGGGTTGGGAGAGGCACTGCTTAGTTCATTTAGAGCTCTTTTAACTATTGAGATGTGATTCAATCATAACATTATTTTAGTTTGTTCCTTTTTAACGTAGGCATTTGCTTGTCTGATTTCTGAGGCTTTATATATTTGAGAAGTTTTTATCATGCGTCTCTATTTAAATGGCCATTTTACTGGATAAAACATCTGGGTTGAAGTTTTTCCCCTTAATTTAAAAGAAATAATCCTCCATTGTCCTTTCTCATTCAGTGTTGCTTTGAAAGTATTTGATAGTGCATCTAAGTAGATCAACAAATAAATGCAAATCATATGTGTAGAACCACAGCTATATGTCACCTTCCCACAGGTAAAGTTTCAATGGAATGAGCAATTCACAGTCAAAAATCATATCAACACACAAGGAAATAAGATAGCATGAGTAAGCACAAGGGATAAACAAAGGAGCAGAATCAGATTCATAAAGACTTTGGATTTTTGAATTTTTAGACATGGAATATGCAATAAATATGACCAATATCTTTCAATACTTAGAATTCTCAAAATATAAGCAAGAGATAAAGGACAAAAGGAACAAAAAAACAGAGTCTGGTCCTAAACAAGAAGCTGAATTATGATGAACACTGACTCTCTCTTCCAAGATAAATCCCAGAAAATTTAGAGAAGATAAATAGAGAAACTGTAAGAAATCCTGAGGTATTGGTGTATACATGTATGATGGTAGTAGGGGCTGAAGAAGAGGACTTCCCAGCACAATTATAGTCGTTAAAACTGGAAAGAAAGTGTGAGGATTCTGATCTAGCTTCTCCACTGCTTTGTCTTGAGGGACACAGTGTTTACCCTACAACTTCAGCAAGACATAATTTTCCTCCAAGTGTCCTCAGCCATAAAATCAGAGCAACATAGAAGCCCTGTGTTTGTAAGGGGCCGAGAAAAAAGGTAAAGGGTTATGACTAACAACCTCAGGCAGTTATTTCCCCAACTCTCCCATTCCACTGCAGGATTGATACCATCCTCACCTCAAGAGCTTGCTCTGGGTGACACAAAATGGGGTCTGGTCTTCTGCAATACACAACATCTCAGAGAGGATTTAATACTCAGAGGGGAAAATGAGCATACAGGCCCCAAATCACAAGGCACTTAAAGAAAGTAGCCATTTCAATAAAAAGAAAAAAATGCTAGATTAAAAAATTTAACAAAAATGGAGAAATATAAAATGAGCCTAGTAAATGGCTTCAAAGAAATAAGAGAAAGTATTACCAGCATGAATCAAATAAAACAATAAATAAAAATAGAACCAAGGTGAAATGACATAAAATATATATTTGTTTTAATAAATACCACAGTAGGTAACAAGTACAATGGTACATCTGTACAGGAATTAGTGAACTGGAAGAACAGAATGAGGAAATCTCATATACGAAAGAAGGAAAAGAAAACAAAAGAGACCAGCAAAATTGGAGAGAGATGATGGACAGAAGTAAAATTATTAAAATTCAGATAATAGGACTTAAAGAATGAGAAAAATAAATATGGAGATGATGAAATGCCTGAAGAGATATTGGAGATAAATTTTTTGAAATTCAGACCATAAATAGAAATTTATGTTTAAAAGAGCAAATAGAATTCCAAAGAGGAGAGCTAAGGAAAAACCCACATTGAAACACATTAAATTTAGGAATCTCAAAGACAGGTGAGGTTGTGGTTCAAGATCATGAAGTAGAAGTCCCGCAAGGTGAGAGTGAACTAAGAGACTGTTCATAAAGCCATTATGCAACCTTACTGAGTTTTACCCCCAGGAGCCGGTACAGAAGCAACAGAATGAAAGGCGCCCATTGTTTCTGTGAAAGAAGTCTATTTGCTTGTCTTAATAGCTATGGAGTGAGGGGTAAACTTCTAATTGAACACACATGTAAGGATTGAGTTCAATTTTCTCCATAGATGAGGGATGCCAGTGTGCACCACCTTTATACTCAACCTCTGCTTCACCCAAGGTTGCCAGTGTCTCTGTGAAAGGAGCTTGTGAACACACCTGGTGCCCGGGCTTTTGTGGCTGTCATGGAGAATACTCATCCCTTGATAACCTGGCCCTGGTAGACATCAGACCTTGTATTCTTAGGTTCAATGGGATGGTAGCAAGCACAGAAATAGTTCTTAGCTGGCTATACTCCTAATGCTCAGTGCAGACAAAAACACCAATCTCCTAGTCTTCTCTTGAAAGACGCATGTTTATGTGCTCTAAAAGCTGCTACCTGAAGGTATGGCTTCCAATGAGCCTTGATCTAGGTGCTGACTGAGATCCTTTCCTTTGGGAAACTGACAGATTTTGTTATACCCTCAACTACTGGGAGTCACTAAGTACAAAGAAAGCTGCTTGGACAATCACAAAGTATAGAAAGACATCTGAGAGCTAGGGCAGAGTTGAATGATAACAATCATCTGCTACATGAGACTATTAATTCAAAACTAGGACGGCGAGGTGTCTTTTATTTACTGTGCAGAATACAACAAAGAGGGTGAAGGAAAATGAAGAAACAAAAGAACACGTACCAAAGGAAAGAATAAGATAAAGACTCCGAAAGACTTTAAGGAGATGGAGATAAGTGACTTATCTGATAAAGAGTTCAATAAAAGTGTCATAAAGATGCTCACCAAAGCCATGGGAACAAAGCATGAACAAAGTGACAATTTCAGTAAAGAGATAAAAATATAAGAAAGTGTCCAAAAAATTTTCAGACATGAAGAATACAATAACTGAATTGAAAAATTTAATAGAAGGGTTCAACATCAGACCAGATAGTGTGCCAGAAAGCATTAGTGAACTCAAAGACAGGGTAGTGGCATCCATCCAATCAAAAGGACAGAAAGGAAAAAGAATGCAAAAGAGTGAAGATAGCTTAAAGGACTTATGAGACAACATCAGGCAGACTAATATGTATGCTACAGGAGCGCCAGAAAGAGAAGAGTGAGAGAATGAGGCAGAAAACATAACTAATGAAATAACTGCTGAAAACTTCTGTAACCTGGGGAAGTAAACAAACATCCAGATCCAGAGTGTCTAGGCAGATCCAAAAAAGATGAATACAAAGAGATCCACGCCAAGGTACGTTATAATTAAATTGTTGAAAGTTAAAGAAAAGCAGAGAATCCTAAAATCAGCAAGAGGAAAACAACTTGCTAGTTACAAGGGAACTCCATAAAACCATCAGCAGATTTTTCAGCAGGAACTTTTCAGCCCAGAGGTGAGTGCCACAATATATTCAAAGGACTGAAAGAAAAAACCTACAAACTGAGAAGACTCTATGCAGCAAAACTGTCCTTCAGAATTGAAGGAGAGATGAGGAGTTTTCTGGAGAAGCAAAAGCTAATAAAGGAGTTCATCACCACTAGACTAGCCTTGCAAGAAATGTTAAAAGGACTTCTTTAAGCTGAAACAAAAGGGTGCTAATTGTAGCAGGAAAACATATAAAAGTATAAATATCATAGGTAAAGGGAAATATGTAGCTAAATTCAGAATAACCTAATGTTGTAACGGTGATGAGTTAATCACTTATAAATGCAGTAGGAAGCTTAAAAGATAAAAGAAGTAAATATAACTATAAATACAATAATTTGTTAATAGTTACAAAAAATAAAAAGATGTATAATGTAACATCAACACATAAAACATGTGCGAGAGGGAACAAAAATGTTGAACTTTAGAATGCATTTGAACTTAAATTCTTATCAATTGAAAACTCACTGTTATAAGAAATATATTTTATGCGAGCCTCCTGGTAACTGCAAAGCAAACACCTATATTAGATATTCAAAAATAAAGAGAAAGGAATCAAAGCATATCAATTCAGAAAAATCAACAAATCACAAAAGAGGAAATCAGACAAGAAGGTAGAAAAAAATTACAAAACAGCCAGAAATTAATGAACAAAATGTTAATAAGTCCATACCAGTCATAAATTACTTTAAATGTAGACAGATTAAGTGCTCTAATCCAAAGACATAGAGTGGCTGAATGGATAAAACAAAAAGACCCAACTATATGTTGCTGGAAGAGACTTACTTCACCTTTATGAATGTACAGAACTGAAAACACAGGAACTAAAAACATAGTCCACGCAATGGATAAGAAGGCTGGGGTAGCTATTCTTAAGTCAGACAAAATAGACTTGAAGACAAAGATTGTAATAAGAGACTAAAGAGTCATTGTATGAAGACAAGGAGTCAATCCACCAACAGGCTATTACTTTTAAGAATGTTGATACAATCAACATCAGAGCACTTAAATATGTGAAGAAAATTTTATCAGACCAAAAGGGAAAAACGGACAGCAATGCAATGATACTTCATTAGCAGGGGAATTCAGTTCTCCATTTTCATCAAAGGATAGATGTTTAAACAGAAAATCAATAAAGAAACAAAACATTGCAGTTAAATGACTAGTTAGATCAAATGGTCTTAAGATATATTTACAGAACATTCCATCCAAAACAGCAGAATACACTTTGCTCCAAGTATGCACAGAACGTTCTCCAGGACAGCTCACATGTGAGGCCACAAAACAAGTCTTAATAAATGTAAGAAGATTGAAATCCTATCACGCGTCACTTCTGATCACAATGATATTAATGGTATGAAACTAGAAATCAATTACAGAAAGAAAACTTGAGAATTCACAAACATGTGGAGAGTGTGCTCTTGAACAACACAAGGGTCAAAGAAGAAATAAAGAGAGAATTCAAAGATACCTTGAGACAATGGAAAATGGAAGTACAATGTACCAAAATGTATAGGAGGTAGCAAAAACAGTTCTAAGAGGAAAGTTCATAGCAATAAATGCCTATATGAATACACTAGAAAGATCTCAAATAAATAACCTAACTTCTTTACACCTCAAAGACATAGAAAAAGAAAAAGACATGAATCCAAAACTCAGGAGAAGGAAGGAAATAACCAAGATCAAAATGGAAATAAATGAAATAAAGACTAAAAAGACAATAGAAAAGATCAATGTAATTAGGTATTGGATTTTTGGGAAGATAAACAAAATAGAGGAATATTTAGATAGTCTCACCAAGAAAAAGAGAGGACTCAAACAAATAGGATAATAAACAAAAGAGGTGACATTAAAACTGATACCACAAAAACACAAAGGATCATAAGAGACTACTTAAATAGTTATATAGCAACAAATTGGACAACCTAGAAGAAATGGATAAATTCCTAGAAACATACAACCTACCAAGATAGAATCAGGAAGAAATGGGAAACTGAATAGACTGATTACTAGTAAGAAGATTGAATCAGTAATCAAAAACCTCCCAACAAACAAAAGTCCAGGAGCAGATGGCTTCACTGGTGAATTCTACCGAACATTTGAAGAGTGAAGCTTTCCAAACTTTTTCAAAAAACAGAAGAGGAAGTAATACTTCCAACCTCATTTTATGAGGCCAGCATTATCCTGATACTAAACCCAGACGGGAATGTTATAAGAAAAGAAAACTATGTGCCAATACCCCTGATGAAAATAGATGCAAAAATTCTCAATAAAATATTAGCCAACCAAATTCAACAAATGCTAGAAAAACAATTTGTAACAGTGTGTGGTGATAGATGTTAACTAGATTTACTGCGGTGATCACTCTGCAGTATGTACATGTATCGAATCGGTATGCTGTACACTGGAAACCAATACAACTTGACATGTCATTTTATCTCAATTAAAATCAAAAAGGGTTCCAGTCTTAAAGACTGAGAGATTGGTTGATTCTTTTGTTAAAAATGGAGAGGCTAAAGATGACAACCTGCTGTTATGGTTTGAATTGTGTCTCCAAAAAATATATGTCATAACCCCTGGTACTTAAGAATATTATCTTATTTGAAAATAGATTCTTTGCATATGTAATCAAGTTAAGATAATGCCATACTTGATTACGTGGGCTCTAATCTGATATGGATGGTGTCCTTCTAGGAAGGGAAAACAGAGACAAGACACAGACAGGGAGAACACCATATGATGATGGAGGCGAAGATTGGAACAAAGATAAATGTACAAGCCAAGGAATGAGAAGGATTGTTGGCAACAACAGAGGCTGAAAGAAAGGCATAGAACACATTTTCCTTTAGAACCTTCAGAGAGTGTGTTCCTGATGACAGCTTGATTTTGGACTTCTGGTTTCCAGAAGCGTGAGAGAAAAAATTTCTGTTGTTTTAAGTACCCCGGTTGGTGGTACTTCATTATGGCAGCCACAGGAAACTAAAACAGCTACTTTTGGTTGGGGAGAGGGAAACAGTGGATTTATTGAACCAGAGTACATGTAAATTTTCAAGTAGATGTGTCAGGAATGGCAATGGAAATATAGAATTCTGCTTGGAGAGAGGGTTCAGAGCTTGATATACTTTTGGCAATTCTTTGGTGGTTCACCAAAGTACCGTCGTCATTTTGAAGAGGAAATGGGTAAAAAGAGAATTAAGGAAAAGGACTTTTGGTTTCGAAAAAGCAGAAAAGTAATGGCCATTGACATGTGAGAACATCAGGGTTGAACAGTTTATAAAAGCTAATGAAGACCGTTTCAAGGAGGAAGTGGCCAACAGCATGGCATGACTGAAGGTGATCTGAGGAAATGGACTGAAGAAAAAGCATGATTTTGGCTAGAAATGCTAATAATTCTTTGCATTTACACAATGATTTACAATTTGTAAGGCATTTTCATATTTTTTATCTTATTTGTTTACTACAACACCTTAAGGGACAATATCATCCTTATTTTACAGCTGAGCTCACTCTGGAACAGGGAGGTTAAATCCTTGCTTGAAGTGACACAGCTTCTAAATAACAAGATCAAGATGTGAACCTAGATTTTCAGAGTTCAAAGTTATGCTCTTTCCAAGGAATAATGGAATATCTTTTTAAATTCCTTTTAATAAGCCTTTACTCTCACTAGGTCGAGGCTAATGATTACTAAGAAATGACAATCAACCTTGCTTAATGCTTTAATTAGCATGCTGTACATTCAAAGATTTCCTCAGTGTGATTATAAGTTTTGTGTTTATAATTTTCAATTTTAAGATGTCAATAATTTTCATAATTTAATTACATAAGAATTATAAGGATAGTCCTATAATGACTAAAGTTAATAGAATTTTAATGTGTTAAGATAGAAATGGGCTCAAATTGTTATAAGATTTCCTATGTATTCAGCATCCTGAACACAGATTCACTCATTGGTCAAATGATCAAAGAAGACACAGTAAACTAAATTTTGGAAGCTTTCTAATGCAAATGTCTTGTGTGTGTGTGAAAATGTAAGTGCTTGTTTTGGGAGTGGGAGGGAATGGATGGTGGAAATGTAGCATGTGATCCGGGGGTTTTTCCACATGTCTTGGGTTATAGTGCTCATAATCATTTCCCCACTAGCCTAATTACATGTAATTTTCTCTAGATTCCAGAAAATTCCTTCCAAGATGAAATAGTTTGGGAGGATCCTTCAAGAACTTCATAGAAGCAATGGGACTGTCTATGAAAACTCTGCTTACTCGAGAATCTCCAGAGTCACATCCTGCAGAGGAGAGGGGTGAGGGACTGGATGTCCTCAATAGAAAGTATTCAGATTTCGTTACCCTTGACTTTTGGTGGAAACATAGATGTCTGTATTCCATATGTCCCATCTTTTGTGTTAGGTGACCATGTACGTGAAGGGCCTTTCAAGCAGTGAAATATTCTTCAATATAGAATAATTAAACAACCTGCCATCTGTACAGTCTGGCCCTATATTTTACTTTACTTGTAATTGCTTCAATGCATTTTGAGCTTTTGAGAATCCCTGTTCCCATCATTTTATTGTTTTCCCTATTATTTTCATTCTGTTTTCACATTTACTGTATGTATCTGTACTTTTTAACTGAAATCTCTGTATATATCTACTGTCTCTCTCAGTTCTTGTTTGTCATTCTGTATTTGTCTTCTCTATCTTTCATTTTGTTTCTGCCCTTTTCCCTTTCCTTTTCCACACTTGGGCTCTTTATCCATTTATCTAGTGATAAATACAGAAATCCCAAAGTGAAGCAGCAGTACAGGGTGGTATAACATTTCACTTAGGAAGTGTGGACCTTCCCTTCCGCTTATCTCAGATAGACGACAAGCAGTGAGGAAGAGAATCTGAGAGTTTGGAATAATTCAGAGCCTAGAAATAGCTTGTTCAATACTTTACTGAGGTGGTGGCAATTTAGATATTTCAGAAGAAAGGCTATCTTCACTGTGTCTACTCTACAGAGAGAATGGTGCCCTGGAACCGGGTGGAGAAGCATTCCTGTTCTTTCCTTTACATTAGATATTAAAATCATAACACCGGCCTGGAATATTTTCTTATTTTTATCTTTTTTATAACCCTATGTTTTGGTGTTTCTCTTTAAACAGTATAAACTTGAAGATTTTTCCCCCATTAGCCTTTGTTTTTTAAATGTGGGGTTGGGAGAGGCACTGCTTAGTTCATTTAGAGCTCTTTTAACTATTGAGATGTGATTCAATCATAACATTATTTTAGTTTGTTCCTTTTTAACGTAGGCATTTGCTTGTCTGATTTCTGAGGCTTTATATATTTGAGAAGTTTTTATCATGCGTCTCTATTTAAATGGCCATTTTACTGGATAAAACATCTGGGTTGAAGTTTTTCCCCTTAATTTAAAAGAAATAATCCTCCATTGTCCTTTCTCATTCAGTGTTGCTTTGAAAGTATTTGATAGTGCATCTAAGTAGATCAACAAATAAATGCAAATCATATGTGTAGAACCACAGCTATATGTCACCTTCCCACAGGTAAAGTTTCAATGGAATGAGCAATTCACAGTCAAAAATCATATCAACACACAAGGAAATAAGATATCATGAGTAAGCACAAGGGATAAACAAAGGAGCAGAATCAGATTCATAAAGACTTTGGATTTTTGAATTTTTAGACATGGAATATGCAATAAATATGACCAATATCTTTCAATACTTAGAATTCTCAAAATATAAGCAAGAGATAAAGGACAAAAGGAACAAAAAAACAGAGTCTGGTCCTAAACAAGAAGCTGAATTATGATGAACACTGACTCTCTCTTCCAAGATAAATCCCAGAAAATTTAGAGAAGATAAATAGAGAAACTGTAAGAAATCCTGAGGTATTGGTGTATACATGTATGATGGTAGTAGGGGCTGAAGAAGAGGACTTCCCAGCACAATTATAGTCGTTAAAACTGGAAAGAAAGTGTGAGGATTCTGATCTAGCTTCTCCACTGCTTTGTCTTGAGGGACACAGTGTTTACCCTACAACTTCAGCAAGACATAATTTTCCTCCAAGTGTCCTCAGCCATAAAATCAGAGCAACATAGAAGCCCTGTGTTTGTAAGGGGCCGAGAAAAAAGGTAAAGGGTTATGACTAACAACCTCAGGCAGTTATTTCCCCAACTCTCCCATTCCACTGCAGGATTGATACCATCCTCACCTCAAGAGCTTGCTCTGGGTGACACAAAATGGGGTCTGGTCTTCTGCAATACACAACATCTCAGAGAGGATTTAATACTCAGAGGGGAAAATGAGCATACAGGCCCCAAATCACAAGGCACTTAAAGAAAGTAGCCATTTCAATAAAAAGAAAAAAATGCTAGATTAAAAAATTTAACAAAAATGGAGAAATATAAAATGAGCCTAGTAAATGGCTTCAAAGAAATAAGAGAAAGTATTACCAGCATGAATCAAATAAAACAATAAATAAAAATAGAACCAAGGTGAAATGACATAAAATATATATTTGTTTTAATAAATACCACAGTAGGTAACAAGTACAATGGTACATCTGTACAGGAATTAGTGAACTGGAAGAACAGAATGAGGAAATCTCATATACGAAAGAAGGAAAAGAAAACAAAAGAGACCAGCAAAATTGGAGAGAGATGATGGACAGAAGTAAAATTATTAAAATTCAGATAATAGGACTTAAAGAATGAGAAAAATAAATATGGAGATGATGAAATGCCTGAAGAGATATTGGAGATAAATTTTTTGAAATTCAGACCATAAATAGAAATTTATGTTTAAAAGAGCAAATAGAATTCCAAAGAGGAGAGCTAAGGAAAAACCCACATTGAAACACATTAAATTTAGGAATCTCAAAGACAGGTGAGGTTGTGGTTCAAGATCATGAAGTAGAAGTCCCGCAAGGTGAGAGTGAACTAAGAGACTGTTCATAAAGCCATTATGCAACCTTACTGAGTTTTACCCCCAGGAGCCGGTACAGAAGCAACAGAATGAAAGGCGCCCATTGTTTCTGTGAAAGAAGTCTATTTGCTTGTCTTAATAGCTATGGAGTGAGGGGTAAACTTCTAATTGAACACACATGTAAGGATTGAGTTCAATTTTCTCCATAGATGAGGGATGCCAGTGTGCACCACCTTTATACTCAACCTCTGCTTCACCCAAGGTTGCCAGTGTCTCTGTGAAAGGAGCTTGTGAACACACCTGGTGCCCGGGCTTTTGTGGCTGTCATGGAGAATACTCATCCCTTGATAACCTGGCCCTGGTAGACATCAGACCTTGTATTCTTAGGTTCAATGGGATGGTAGCAAGCACAGAAATAGTTCTTAGCTGGCTATACTCCTAATGCTCAGTGCAGACAAAAACACCAATCTCCTAGTCTTCTCTTGAAAGACGCATGTTTATGTGCTCTAAAAGCTGCTACCTGAAGGTATGGCTTCCAATGAGCCTTGATCTAGGTGCTGACTGAGATCCTTTCCTTTGGGAAACTGACAGATTTTGTTATACCCTCAACTACTGGGAGTCACTAAGTACAAAGAAAGCTGCTTGGACAATCACAAAGTATAGAAAGACATCTGAGAGCTAGGGCAGAGTTGAATGATAACAATCATCTGCTACATGAGACTATTAATTCAAAACTAGGACGGCGAGGTGTCTTTTATTTACTGTGCAGAATACAACAAAGAGGGTGAAGGAAAATGAAGAAACAAAAGAACACGTACCAAAGGAAAGAATAAGATAAAGACTCCGAAAGACTTTAAGGAGATGGAGATAAGTGACTTATCTGATAAAGAGTTCAATAAAAGTGTCATAAAGATGCTCACCAAAGCCATGGGAACAAAGCATGAACAAAGTGACAATTTCAGTAAAGAGATAAAAATATAAGAAAGTGTCCAAAAAATTTTCAGACATGAAGAATACAATAACTGAATTGAAAAATTTAATAGAAGGGTTCAACATCAGACCAGATAGTGTGCCAGAAAGCATTAGTGAACTCAAAGACAGGGTAGTGGCATCCATCCAATCAAAAGGACAGAAAGGAAAAAGAATGCAAAAGAGTGAAGATAGCTTAAAGGACTTATGAGACAACATCAGGCAGACTAATATGTATGCTACAGGAGCGCCAGAAAGAGAAGAGTGAGAGAATGAGGCAGAAAACATAACTAATGAAATAACTGCTGAAAACTTCTGTAACCTGGGGAAGTAAACAAACATCCAGATCCAGAGTGTCTAGGCAGATCCAAAAAAGATGAATACAAAGAGATCCACGCCAAGGTACGTTATAATTAAATTGTTGAAAGTTAAAGAAAAGCAGAGAATCCTAAAATCAGCAAGAGGAAAACAACTTGCTAGTTACAAGGGAACTCCATAAAACCATCAGCAGATTTTTCAGCAGGAACTTTTCAGCCCAGAGGTGAGTGCCACAATATATTCAAAGGACTGAAAGAAAAAACCTACAAACTGAGAAGACTCTATGCAGCAAAACTGTCCTTCAGAATTGAAGGAGAGATGAGGAGTTTTCTGGAGAAGCAAAAGCTAATAAAGGAGTTCATCACCACTAGACTAGCCTTGCAAGAAATGTTAAAAGGACTTCTTTAAGCTGAAACAAAAGGGTGCTAATTGTAGCAGGAAAACATATAAAAGTATAAATATCATAGGTAAAGGGAAATATGTAGCTAAATTCAGAATAACCTAATGTTGTAACGGTGATGAGTTAATCACTTATAAATGCAGTAGGAAGCTTAAAAGATAAAAGAAGTAAATATAACTATAAATACAATAATTTGTTAATAGTTACAAAAAATAAAAAGATGTATAATGTAACATCAACACATAAAACATGTGCGAGAGGGAACAAAAATGTTGAACTTTAGAATGCATTTGAACTTAAATTCTTATCAATTGAAAACTCACTGTTATAAGAAATATATTTTATGCGAGCCTCCTGGTAACTGCAAAGCAAACACCTATATTAGATATTCAAAAATAAAGAGAAAGGAATCAAAGCATATCAATTCAGAAAAATCAACAAATCACAAAAGAGGAAATCAGACAAGAAGGTAGAAAAAAATTACAAAACAGCCAGAAATTAATGAACAAAATGTTAATAAGTCCATACCAGTCATAAATTACTTTAAATGTAGACAGATTAAGTGCTCTAATCCAAAGACATAGAGTGGCTGAATGGATAAAACAAAAAGACCCAACTATATGTTGCTGGAAGAGACTTACTTCACCTTTATGAATGTACAGAACTGAAAACACAGGAACTAAAAACATAGTCCACGCAATGGATAAGAAGGCTGGGGTAGCTATTCTTAAGTCAGACAAAATAGACTTGAAGACAAAGATTGTAATAAGAGACTAAAGAGTCATTGTATGAAGACAAGGAGTCAATCCACCAACAGGCTATTACTTTTAAGAATGTTGATACAATCAACATCAGAGCACTTAAATATGTGAAGAAAATTTTATCAGACCAAAAGGGAAAAACGGACAGCAATGCAATGATACTTCATTAGCAGGGGAATTCAGTTCTCCATTTTCATCAAAGGATAGATGTTTAAACAGAAAATCAATAAAGAAACAAAACATTGCAGTTAAATGACTAGTTAGATCAAATGGTCTTAAGATATATTTACAGAACATTCCATCCAAAACAGCAGAATACACTTTGCTCCAAGTATGCACAGAACGTTCTCCAGGACAGCTCACATGTGAGGCCACCAAACAAGTCTTAATAAATGTAAGAAGATTGAAATCCTATCACGCGTCACTTCTGATCACAATGATATTAATGGTATGAAACTAGAAATCAATTACAG